>NC_092333.1:563983125-564652500 GCF_046630445.1 Rutidosis leptorrhynchoides
GTTAAATTTATTTTTAACACTGTCTTTTTCTTTTAAATAATACCTTTCGTTATTTAAATTCGTAGTTTCCGTTGACTAACGTTCATAATAATTCCGTCATTTAATTATAACATCTCTCGTTAACTTGCGTTTTAAAAATATTCGATCGGTTAAATCCCGCACCCGCTTTGAAACTCGAGGGACCGGAGTTGCCAAATGGGCAAACTAGTTGACTAGGTCAACTAGTCAACCCATTTCATCCATTCCATCATCTCCCTCATCCCTTTTCTCTCCATCTCAAGAACACACACACAAACCCATTCCATTCATTCATCATCTAAATTCAATCTTGGAAGCTCACAACAAATCCGATTACATATTTGGAATCCTCTCTTCATCCTCTACAATTTGATACCAACTTCATCTCGTTTGGGTAACATTTCTAAAACTCTAGATTTCTCTAAATTCGTGTTTTTGATTTGAAATGGTGTTAGTTAGTGTCTATGGCTCGAGTCTAACATGAATATATGTTTGGTTTGCTCGATTTGTTGTTTTTGGAGTAACTAGCATGAACTTGAGATGGGTGTGCTTAATCCTTGATTTTGGATGAGTTAATGTTGTTAGATTGTTAAAGTGCATGTTTTAATTGTGTTACTAGTATCACTAGCTTCATTTTGATGTGTAGGTTGATTTGTAAAACTTCAAAAACATGATTAATGATTTTGTGATTCTTGACTAGGGTTTGATGGTTCTTGACATGAATTTTTGGATGCTTGAATGCCATGAAATGTTAATTGTTAGTGTTTAGTTGTAATGTATGCTCCATTACCTTCAAAACGGCATATCATATGTGTGAATTGGTTTCCCGAAACTCAAATTGCATTTGATGAACTTGAAACCTTGAAATGAACGTTTAATGATCACTTGATGAGTTTTCGGCTATTGTAAATGATGTTGTCGTTTGATGATAAGTGCTTAGTTGTGTTCCTTGTCAAAAGAGCTTTCCAACGGTATAAGATACGTCTTCTAGTTGTTTACGGTTTGCGTTTTATGGTTATTTGAAGTTTTGACCAAGACTTGAACCTTGAAACTGACCAGGTGCCAGACCACGTGTTATGTCGCGGCGCGACACATCTGGCCGCGGCGCGGCATATGCCGTGGTCAGATTCTGACCTATTTTGTCAAATTTCGGAAAATGTTTGCTATGCTACGCACCTCCGATTAACATGTAACTTGGCCAACATGCTCATATATGACTTCTAAGCTTAGAAAAATAGTTCGGGACCCGACCCGAACGTGTTGACTTTTCGTTGACTTTGACCAAGTTTGACTTTTTGTCAAACTTAACCAAATACTTATGCAACCTTTCTAACATGATTATTTACTAGTATCTTGCATGAAACTTGACAATTTGATTCACATGCTAATATAATCGAGTCGTAACGAGCCATAGGACTAATTGAACATCTTTGACCGTTTGTGTTTACCGTTATTGATATAACCTATATGTTTAGGTCAAGACTAGCTTTGTCTTTGCACGCGTCTACTTGTTGAAGTACTTTATTAACTCTTGCACTCAAGGTGAGATCATAGTCCCACTTTTTCAATCACTTTTATTCTTTACATCGTGGGCTGAGAAACACATACATTTCATACTTATTTACTTTTCATGCTTTTACATTGTGAACAAATACGAATACAAAGATGCATACGAGTTTGAACAAAAGTCCTCAATCCAATTATCATTAGTTCCACTTGCAGGGTGTAAGTGTAAGCGTGTAATTATGTTGTGTGGCCATACGGGTTTAACAAACCCTCATTCAGACGGTTCGCTACCGTTAGTGAATGAAATATAATTTCAACAATGTATAGTGTAAGTTCTAACACTAAATTCAAAATTCAGAGGGAAGATTCGGTTAAGCCTTGATAATTGGGTGCTCGTGATACAAATACTATTTTGGAATGTGAACGATTCTGGTTGAACAATTCTTAAAGAACCTTGTGGTTCAATACAATTTACTTACTAAACCTATGATTTCACCAACGTTTTCGTTGACAGATTTCTATGTTTTTCTCAGGTCTTGCACGATATGTGAAACATGCTTCCGCTTACTATTTGATACTTGCATCCGATGTCGAGTATACATGCATTTCATGGAGCGTCTTTTGACTTTACTTTAGACCGTGTCGCCTAGACTTCAATCGTACTTATAACGTTGTAACTTAACTTTTGGTTGAACAATTCTTGTAAACTTTGAAACAATCTTTATTTTGAAATGAAGGCGACATATTTTGGTCAAACGTTATCTTAAAGACTTATAATCAGGTAATGGGACCCACGTAGCCGACGCCGTCACTTGACGATTTGTCGGGGTCGCTACAAGTGGTATCAGAGCCTTGGTTGTAGGGATTTAGAGTTCATTTGTGTCCACCCCGAGTCATAGGGTACATAGGTGAATCTAGACTACAACCGGCATATAGACTGCAGTAGGAATTACTTGACTATTTGTGCATTTATACTCGAACTCTTCTATCATATCTAACTTGTATTCGATCTTGATCTTACGTTAATAAATTTTGTTGACGCGCCACCTTGACTTTATGAAGTAATGTTAAATGCACATGAGAATCAGGGTAATATAATTTCCGGGATTATATTACGGTGATTCACATGGACGTTCCGACATTATGACATAAAGAATTTAGGGCGAGTCAAGGAAAATTTTCTCTCTATCCTTATTCCATACTCCGGTTAGTATTGTTGAAAATACTAACCAACGATATTCTTGTGTCATGAAGGAACAATGGCTCGTCGACGCGCTCCTCCCGAAACTCCCGAACAAGCCCTCCAACGTATGATAGCCACTGCCGTGGATGCGGCCATGGCCGGTCACTCCTCCAACAACAACAATAACAACCACAACCACAACAACCATGGAGCCGGTAATTCAAACGAGGGTTGCTCCTACAAAACTTTCATGGGGTGCAAACCTCACACCTTCGATGGGACCGGAGGACCGGTTGTGCTCCCCCGATGGTTTGAGCAAACAGAAGCCGTTTTTAGCATAAGCGGTTGTCGGGACCAAGACAAAGTCAAATATTCCACCCACATTTTTGCCGGTATCGCCCTCACATGGTGGAATACGTATGTGCTGTCGGTGGGTATCGATGAAGCCCACACACTCTCATGGGCCGACTTAAGGAAAAAGATGATCACCGAATACTTCCCGCGCGAAGAGACCCGTAAGCTCGAACACGAACTAAGAACTTTAAAAGCGGTCGGGAATGACCTAAAGGCATATAATCAACGATTCTCCGAACTTGCTTTAATGTGCCCAAATCTTGTGAACCCCGAATCTTTAAGGGTTGAACTTTACATGGATGGTCTCCCCAAGAGCATCAAACAAGGAGTAATGTCATCCAAACCCGCTAACCACCAAGAGGCTTTGAATATGGCCCGCCAATTGATTGAAACAGTGGACGAAATTGAAGTGCCGGCACCTAAAGCCGAGGATAAATCGGGTGACAACAAAAGAAAATGGGAAGCCCCCCAATCAAGCAATTACAACAACCCCGCCAAAAAGCCCTTCATCCCCAACGACAAGAAAGGTTATACCGGACACCTACCGTATTGTAACGAGTGCTACAAACATCATTTAGGTGAATGTGGCAAACCTTTTTGCTTGAAGTGTCAAAGAAGTGGCCATGTAGCCCACGATTGTAGGAATACCGCTCCCGTCGCTCAAAAGGAGCCCAATGCACCCAAGACGGGTGTTTGTTTTGAATGTGGCCAACCGGGTCATTTTAGGAGTGCGTGCCCAAATAAGAAAATCAACCCCAACGCACGCCGTTAAACTTTCAACATCAACGCCTAGGATGCCCGAGACGACGATGGACTAGTCACGGGTATGTTTCTCCTCGAAATTCTCACGTTTCATGTTTATTCGATTTGGTTACCGTTAGACATTTTATAAACAAGTCTTTGACTCGTGCTCTTTACATTCCACTTTTTCCCCTAGATACTACTTAGACGATTTAAGTGACCAACGGAAAATATTGTGTGCCTATAAATTTTATTGGAGGATATACGTTAAGACTTTTGACTTGACACCTATAGAACTAGGGAGCTCGAAACCTATTCGTAAAAAAAAAAAAAAAAAAAAAAAAAAAAAAAAAAAAAAAAAATTGTTTCCCCATCATCTTGTATAGATTATTGTGAACTGAGTAATTTTCGGTTGGAAACCGATACCCTCTCCCTCGCATCCATGACCTCATGATTTCTTGCATGAATCCCGTGTGTATTCCAAAACGACCTCCGTTCCGGTTATCATCAATTGGGGGTTAAGTGAGACGATGTCTCCTAAGCCATTTCCGAACTCGCAACGTTAGTTGTAAATCTCTCTTAGTACCGTTTGATTTATTTAGGACTCCGTCCGTATTCATGAACCTCCTAAATCACGTATGCAACTTATCTAGACAAATCTGTTATCGTATTTATAGATGACGTCTTAACTTATTTAGGTAAAGAAGGAAAACGAACAACATCACCATCTTACGCTCGAACTTTTGAGAAAAGAGCAACTCTATACCAAATTCTCCGAGTGAGAATTTCTGTTAAACGAAGTCAAATTTTCTAGACCATGATGTTAATGGTCAAGGCATTACAATCAATCTCGAAATCAAGCCACACGTGATCATGAAACTCTCTCAACTCAGACTTGTATTCGTAAAATCTTAGAACTCGCCTGTTATCACCGAAGATTCATTTCTGACTTTTCTCGTGTTACCCGACTTTTAAACTCGTTAACTCACTAAGGAAAAACTATAAACCTCTCCGTGTTCGAGCCTTGAACGTGATTCTTCACACCAACATTTCTAGTTAAAATCGTATAGCAACAGATGGAACTCGAACATGGAAATATTTCTATTTGAACGCCGAAAGGCATACTCTCTCGACTCAAAAATCAACATAACTAAAATTCGTTATTTTACACGAAGAATCCGAATACTAAATTGTGGATCCGATCAATCTTCTCGTCATCATGTACCACACTACATACCTCTGTTATTTCACCGTCACCGTCTGATATTACTGGAATTTAAGATAGCACACAATCCAACGATACTTCACTCTTCTTTGACTTAACGCCCTTGTGTTTCTGATAATCGGTCAACTATTATTCAACCCCGAACTATACAACTACGTGTACTACCTCGTTTCTCTTTCAGACTTTAACATTTGACAACTAGAGGCACGTTATGGCAATCTCGAGATGTAAACTCATCCTATTCTAAGTCCTCATTTCACTACTATCTTTACCGTTCGCTTTTCCGTTTAAAGAAACTCCTTGTAACATTTCTCCATGGATAGAGAAACTCCTCATATTACATAAGTATTCGCCACGAGGGTGAATAGTCCTAACGAACATTTTTTTTTCGAACCCTAACTAACTTGTTCAAACGTATCTTAAGAGATTCTATTCCAACACGGTGTATCCTTGTCAATTATTCCGTATTGAAATACTCGTTTCACTTCTAGTTTTACAAGGAACCTTGGAGACCCGCTTAGACACATGTACCGCGTATCTCCCACAAACTGACGAACCGAGCAAACGAACGATTTACGTCTTGGAAAGACATGTCACAAACTCGTATTGTCACCTTTAGTAGATCACTCTTACAACAGTAGTTACCACTCGTGTGTTCACGCGCATTTTCCGAAACCCTATATGACCGCTAATGTCATACCCCTGTTCATTTAACCAAAGCATCAACCACCGAAATCTGAACTCCATCAAGAAACAACAATTGAGATCGTTCAAGTCCGAGAAGGGCTCGAGACAACCCATTGTCGCCAGAAGAGTTATACCAAACTTAGATGAAAACCTCACCAAACCCAGTGTGTAACCGCGTAATATTGAGAAACCGCACCTTGGAGGGGTGTAATCCATTTTGGGGAAATCGAGAAAGGCTATATCCGCAGTATCGAACCCTTTTGAAACCTTGGGGCGTATTGGAACCGCTCCCTACCGTTTAGAACTTCCGACTCAATTAAGTTTCCGTTTACCCTACATTTCGTGCAACAAACTTAGAAACGTGTCCTGCGGAACAGGAACGTGCAATCCTGCTGGATACATCAACTATCGATGACAAACTTCTCTTCATAGGAAAACCAGTTGAAACTGGGGATCGTAAAAACCGAACCTTAATGCAACGTAAAACCCTGACTATCCAAATTCATGAGAACCCTCAAGAACGTACTTTCACTTATTCATAGCATTGACAACGTAAAGTCTCGAGTAAGAGATATCGACTACTACTTCCAACTAAATTTTGGGACGAAATTTCTTTTGAGTTGTGGATAATGTAACATCCCGCGTTTTTCCGTTAAATTTATTTTTAACACCGTCTTTTTCTTTTAAATAATACCTTTCGTTATTTAAATTCGTAGTTTCCGTTGACTAACGTTCATAATAATTCCGTCATTTAATTATAACATCTCTCGTTAACTTGCGTTTTAAAAATATTCGATCGGTTAAATCCCGCACCCGCTTTGAAACTCGAGGGACCGGAGTTGCCAAATGGGCAAACTAGTTGACTAGGTCAACTAGTCAACCCATTTCATCCATTCCATCATCTCCCTCATCCCTTTTCTCTCCATCTCAAGAACACACACACAAACCCATTCCATTCATTCATCATCTAAATTCAATCTTGGAAGCTCACAACAAATCCGATTACATATTTGGAATCCTCTCTTCATCCTCTACAATTTGATACCAACTTCATCTCGTTTGGGTAACATTTCTAAAACTCTAGATTTCTCTAAATTCGTGTTTTTGATTTGAAATGGTGTTAGTTAGTGTCTATGGCTCGAGTCTAACATGAATATATGTTTGGTTTGCTCGATTTGTTGTTTTTGGAGTAACTAGCATGAACTTGAGATGGGTGTGCTTAATCCTTGATTTTGGATGAGTTAATGTTGTTAGATTGTTAAAGTGCATGTTTTAATTGTGTTACTAGTATCACTAGCTTCATTTTGATGTGTAGGTTGATTTGTAAAACTTCAAAAACATGATTAATGATTTTGTGATTCTTGACTAGGGTTTGATGGTTCTTGACATGAATTTTTGGATGCTTGAATGCCATGGAATGTTAATTGTTAGTGTTTAGTTGTAATGTATGCTCCATTACCTTCAAAACGGCATATCATATGTGTGAATTGGTTTCCCGAAACTCAAATTGCATTTGATGAACTTGAAACCTTGAAATGAACGTTTAATGATCACTTGATGAGTTTTCGGCTATTGTAAATGATGTTGTCGTTTGATGATAAGTGCTTAGTTGTGTTCCTTGTCAAAAGAGCTTTCCAACGGTATAAGATACGTCTTCTAGTTGTTTACGGTTTGCGTTTTATGGTTATTTGAAGTTTTGACCAAGACTTGAACCTTGAAACTGACCAGGTGCCAGACCACGTGTTATGTCGCGGCGCGACACATCTGGCCGCGGCGCGGCATATGCCGTGGTCAGATTCTGACCTATTTTGTCAAATTTCGGAAAATGTTTGCTATGCTACGCACCTCCGATTAACATGTAACTTGGCCAACATGCTCATATATGACTTCTAAGCTTAGAAAAATAGTTCGGGACCCGACCCGAACGTGTTGACTTTTCGTTGACTTTGACCAAGTTTGACTTTTTGTCAAACTTAACCAAATACTTATGCAACCTTTCTAACATGATTATTTACTAGTATCTTGCATGAAACTTGACAATTTGATTCACATGCTAATATAATCGAGTCGTAACGAGCCATAGGACTAATTGAACATCTTTGACCGTTTGTGTTTACCGTTATTGATATAACCTATATGTTTAGGTCAAGACTAGCTTTGTCTTTGCACGCGTCTACTTGTTGAAGTACTTTATTAACTCTTGCACTCAAGGTGAGATCATAGTCCCACTTTTTCAATCACTTTTATTCTTTACATCGTGGGCTGAGAAACACATACATTTCATACTTATTTACTTTTCATGCTTTTACATTGTGAACAAATACGAATACAAAGATGCATACGAGTTTGAACAAAAGTCCTCAATCCAATTATCATTAGTTCCACTTGCAGGGTGTAAGTGTAAGCGTGTAATTATGTTGTGTGGCCATACGGGTTTAACAAACCCTCATTCAGACGGTTCGCTACCGTTAGTGAATGAAATATAATTTCAACAATGTATAGTGTAAGTTCTAACACTAAATTCAAAATTCAGAGGGAAGATTCGGTTAAGCCTTGATAATTGGGTGCTCGTGATACAAATACTATTTTGGAATGTGAACGATTCTGGTTGAACAATTCTTAAAGAACCTTGTGGTTCAATACAATTTACTTACTAAACCTATGATTTCACCAACGTTTTCGTTGACAGATTTCTATGTTTTTCTCAGGTCTTGCACGATATGTGAAACATGCTTCCGCTTACTATTTGATACTTGCATCCGATGTCGAGTATACATGCATTTCATGGAGCGTCTTTTGACTTTACTTTAGACCGTGTCGCCTAGACTTCAATCGTACTTATAACGTTGTAACTTAACTTTTGGTTGAACAATTCTTGTAAACTTTGAAACAATCTTTATTTTGAAATGAAGGCGACATATTTTGGTCAAACGTTATCTTAAAGACTTATAATCAGGTAATGGGACCCACGTAGCCGACGCCGTCACTTGACGATTTGTCGGGGTCGCTACAAGTGGTATCAGAGCCTTGGTTGTAGGGATTTAGAGTTCATTTGTGTCCACCCCGAGTCATAGGGTACATAGGTGAATCTAGACTACAACCGGCATATAGACTGCAGTAGGAATTACTTGACTATTTGTGCATTTATACTCGAACTCTTCTATCATATCTAACTTGTATTCGATCTTGATCTTACGTTAATAAATTTTGTTGACGCGCCACCTTGACTTTATGAAGTAATGTTAAATGCACATGAGAATCAGGGTAATATAATTTCCGGGATTATATTACGGTGATTCACATGGACGTTCCGACATTATGACATAAAGAATTTAGGGCGAGTCAAGGAAAATTTTCTCTCTATCCTTATTCCATACTCCGGTTAGTATTGTTGAAAATACTAACCAACGATATTCTTGTGTCATGAAGGAACAATGGCTCGTCGACGCGCTCCTCCCGAAACTCCCGAACAAGCCCTCCAACGTATGATAGCCACTGCCGTGGATGCGGCCATGGCCGGTCACTCCTCCAACAACAACAATAACAACCACAACCACAACAACCATGGAGCCGGTAATTCAAACGAGGGTTGCTCCTACAAAACTTTCATGGGGTGCAAACCTCACACCTTCGATGGGACCGGAGGACCGGTTGTGCTCCCCCGATGGTTTGAGCAAACAGAAGCCGTTTTTAGCATAAGCGGTTGTCGGGACCAAGACAAAGTCAAATATTCCACCCACATTTTTGCCGGTATCGCCCTCACATGGTGGAATACGTATGTGCTGTCGGTGGGTATCGATGAAGCCCACACACTCTCATGGGCCGACTTAAGGAAAAAGATGATCACCGAATACTTCCCGCGCGAAGAGACCCGTAAGCTCGAACACGAACTAAGAACTTTAAAAGCGGTCGGGAATGACCTAAAGGCATATAATCAACGATTCTCCGAACTTGCTTTAATGTGCCCAAATCTTGTGAACCCCGAATCTTTAAGGGTTGAACTTTACATGGATGGTCTCCCCAAGAGCATCAAACAAGGAGTAATGTCATCCAAACCCGCTAACCACCAAGAGGCTTTGAATATGGCCCGCCAATTGATTGAAACAGTGGACGAAATTGAAGTGCCGGCACCTAAAGCCGAGGATAAATCGGGTGACAACAAAAGAAAATGGGAAGCCCCCCAATCAAGCAATTACAACAACCCCGCCAAAAAGCCCTTCATCCCCAACGACAAGAAAGGTTATACCGGACACCTACCGTATTGTAACGAGTGCTACAAACATCATTTAGGTGAATGTGGCAAACCTTTTTGCTTGAAGTGTCAAAGAAGTGGCCATGTAGCCCACGATTGTAGGAATACCGCTCCCGTCGCTCAAAAGGAGCCCAATGCACCCAAGACGGGTGTTTGTTTTGAATGTGGCCAACCGGGTCATTTTAGGAGTGCGTGCCCAAATAAGAAAATCAACCCCAACGCACGCCGTTAAACTTTCAACATCAACGCCTAGGATGCCCGAGATGACGATGGACTAGTCACGGGTATGTTTCTCCTCGAAATTCTCACGTTTCATGTTTATTCGATTTGGTTACCGTTAGACATTTTATAAACAAGTCTTTGACTCGTGCTCTTTACATTCCACTTTTTCCCCTAGATACTACTTAGACGATTTAAGTGACCAACGGAAAATATTGTGTGTCTATAAATTTTATTGGAGGATATACGTTAAGACTTTTGACTTGACACCTATAGAACTAGGGAGCTCGAAACCTATTCGTAAAAAAAAAAAAAAAAAAAAAAAAAAAAAAAAAAAATTGTTTCCCCATCATCTTGTATAGATTATTGTGAACTGAGTAATTTTCGGTTGGAAACCGATACCCTCTCCCTCGCATCCATGACCTCATGATTTCTTGCATGAATCCCGTGTGTATTCCAAAACGACCTCCGTTCCGGTTATCATCAATTGGGGGTTAAGTGAGACGATGTCTCCTAAGCCATTTCCGAACTCGCAACGTTAGTTGTAAATCTCTCTTAGTACCGTTTGATTTATTTAGGACTCCGTCCGTATTCATGAACCTCCTAAATCACGTATGCAACTTATCTAGACAAATCTGTTATCGTATTTATAGATGACGTCTTAACTTATTTAGGTAAAGAAGGAAAACGAACAACATCACCATCTTACGCTCGAACTTTTGAGAAAAGAGCAACTCTATACCAAATTCTCCGAGTGAGAATTTCTGTTAAACGAAGTCAAATTTTCTAGACCATGATGTTAATGGTCAAGGCATTACAATCAAGACTTATAATCAGGTAATGGGACCCACGTAGCCGACGCCGTCACTTGACGATTTGTCGGGGTCGCTACAGCGCCGGGGGTTCGGTTTTCAATGTATTTTATTGCGTTTAGTAAAATTATTTTGTGGCTAACGATGATGTCGTTGAAGCGCAACTCTAGTCGAACTAAAAGGTATAACCCGTGAGAGATTTAAATGTTATTTTAAATTAACAACATATGTGCATCTCCGCATTTCGCTATGGAATTGTCGACTTTTAAAAATTTAACGCAAAATCAACGTGTATGAAAAGTACCCCAAATATTTAGCGTTTTTTAAAAAGCGTCCGTTTTGCGTATAGCTAGTGACATTGTGTTCCTAAAATTATTTCGAGTTTAACGATGGTGTCGGAAAAATTTAACTCGTTGCGAGCGAGAAGATATGACCCGTTGAATATTTGAGTGGAGTTTATTTAAGATTTTTTATGAAAATGGTTAATTGACAATTTACTCCCCTGTTTGGGGGTCGATTTGAATTTTTCAAAAAAGTGTGGGGGCGTTGTTGGTAAAATGAAATTTAGTTAAAATAAAAAAAGGTGAAAAGTCGAGAATGCCCCTGGTTACTATTCATAACTTTTGTCTATTAGTTAATACTAGTGTACGAACCCTCGTTTCGCGCCGGGGGTCAATGTATTTTATTGTGTTTAGTTTGTAAAATTATTTCGTGGCTAACGATGATGTCGTTGAAGAGCAACCCGAGTCGAACTAAAAGGTATAGCCCGTGAAAGATTTAAATGTTACTTTAAATTAATAATATATGTGCATCTCCGCGTTTCGCTATGAAATTGTCGACTTTTAAAAATTTAACGCAAAATCAACGTGTATGAAAAGTACCCCAAATATTTAGCGTTTTTTAAAAAGCGTCTGTTTTGCGTATAGCTAGTGACATTGTGTTCCTAAAATTATTTCGAGTTTAACGATGGTGTCGGAAAAATTTGACTCGTTGCGAGCGAGAAGATATGACCCGTTGAATATTTGGGTGGAGTTTATTTAAGATTTTTTATGAAAATGGTAATTTGACACTTTAACCCCTGTATGACTGTATGAGGGGTCGATTTGATTTTTTAGAGAAGTGTGGAGGGTTTTGTTGTGCAAATGAAATTTAGTTAAGTTAAAAAAAAAAAAATGGAAAAGTCAAAAATGCCCTTGGGTACTATTCATTACCCCTCTCTCTTTTAGATATAGGTATAATATAACTAGTTATCGAACCCTCGCTTCGCGTCGGGGGTTCGGTTTTCAATGTATTTTATTGCGTTTAGTAAAATTATTTTGTGGCTAACGATGATATCGTTGAAGCGCAACTCGAGTCCAACTAAAAGGTATAACCCGTGAGAGAATTAAATGTTATTTTAAATTAACAATATATGTGCATCTCCGCGTTTCGCTATGGAATTGTCGACTTTTAAAAATTTAACGCAAAATCAACGTGTATGAAAAGTACCTCAAATATTTAGCGTTTTTTAAAAAGCGTCCGTTTTGCGTATAGCTAGTGACATTGTGTTCCTACGAGCGAGAAGATATGACCCGTTGAATATTTGGGTGGAGTTTATTTAAGATTTTTTATGAAAATGGTTATTTGACACTTTACCCCTGTTTGAGGGGTCGATTTGAATTTTTCAAAAAAGTTTGGGGGGCTTTGTTGGTAAAATAAAATTTAGATAAAATTAAAAAAAAAAGTGAAAAGTCGAAAATGCTTCTAATTACTATTCATAACGTTTGTCTATTAGTTACTATGTAAATGTAAATTTAATAATAATAATAATAATAATAAATACTAATAAAAAAAAATCTATGTAAAAGTATATTGTTTGATTAACTTTTTATGAGTACACCAGACACTTCAAAGAAACTAAGTAATGTGATGTAAGCATATATCTTCTATCTGGAAGATTAAATTAAACATGGGCGACGACCTAATTGTCAAATACAAAAGTCTATAAAATATTTATCTTTTTATATTAAAATTTTTAGCTACTTACACATAGTTGCAAACTAGTTGTGGAGCCCTCGCTTTGCACCGGGGACTCCGTTTTGAATGCGAGTTAAAAAAAATCTTGATATAATTTGTAATTTTTTTTTTTTAAATCTAACATTGAAGGGTTGTTCCTTTTGTGAAAGTTGCTTCTTTTAGTGTTAAAGTTAGTTGATCTATTTTATAAAAAATAATGTTTTTTGACATCTTTTGGTAGCATTGAAGGGGTGTTCCCTTTAAGAAAGTGATTCTTTTATCGTTGTAGACAAAAAAAAAAAAAAAAAATTAGCACAGTAGTGGCCTATGTGGGTCCTACTGTTTGAGCGCAGTATACAACTCGGTAAAGCGTGGTGGGTGTTATTATTCATTATTTTTAGTGTTAGTGATGAGATAAATAATAATTTAGAATATATGTATAAGGTGGAGGGTTCGATTTGTATTTTAATGAAAGTTAGGGGTTTGGTTTGTGAAAAGTGAAAAATCAAATAGTACAGTATATGTATAAGGTGGAGGGTTCAATTTGTATTTTAATGAAAGTTAGGGGATTTGGTTTGTGAAAAGTGAAAATCAAATAGTACTATTCATAACAAATAAGACAAATTTTGTCTATTAGTAAAAAAAAAAGAATAGCACAATAGTGGTCTATGTGGGTCCTACTATTTGAGCGCAGTGTAAAACTCGGTAAAGCGTGGTGGGTGTTATTATTCATTATTTTTAGTGTTAGTGATGGGATAAATAATAATTTAAAATATATGTATAATGTGGAGGGTTCGATTTATATTTTAATGAAAGTTAGGGGTTTGGTTTGTGAAAAGTGAAAGTTCAAATAGTACAATATATGTATAAGGTGGAGGGTTCAATTTGTATTTTAATGAAAATTATGAGGTTTGATTTGTGAAAAGTGAAAAATCAAATAGTACTATTCATAACAGATAAGACAAATTTTGTCTATTAGTTATATTGGTAATATCTCTTTTTTATGAAGAAAAATCTTAGCTACTTGCACATAGAAATATCATAGGAGATAGGAGATCAAAAATTAAACTTCAACCGCGCACACTATTATATATGTTTTTTATTTTTCTTTTAAAGGCAACAATTAATTAATTATATTAAAATCAAACACAAAGTTACAGACATTCCAGTACACGAATTGATAGCTTGGGCTGCTAAGACAGAAGCTTACAATTTACAAATAGACACGAAATAGCAGTAATTATACACAAATAGCAGCTATGCTGAGACTAACAAGAATGTTTACGGGTTAGTGCAATCAGTTGTGCCAATCGTGTTAGGAATGAAGCACGTGAGCCATAACAAGACTTGATAACCCTAGATTATCAAACATACTTACAATAAACGAAAATAATTGATGTTTATGAAGAAACTAGCAAAAGCGATAAAGACAAAAGAATTTAACGAGGTTATATGTAATTACGAATGATTACTTTAATCCTCGGCCACCAAAGAGAGTTCTTTATTCATAAAATTCGTGAATACATGTATGGGTTACAATAAGATGCTTAAATAGGCAAAACTAAACAAAGAAATAGCTTTGGGAACAAGAAAACTCGATTTTGGAAACTTCCTCGCAGACGAAGCCGCGCCGCGCCCATAGAGGGCCGCACCGCGCCTCTAAGGCAAAAACTAAAACAGTAGCTTTCTCGACTTGACCCCTTGTTCACGCTCTAGGCCGCGTCGCGCCTAGGATAGGCCGCGGCGCGCCTCCACCGGTGAACCGAATTCTTGTTTAACTCGCTTCGCACTCCAACTATCTCCCACTCGAAGAGATGTTAAACAGCATCCATCTTAACCTAACATCATCAACATCATCATAATCCCACAATAACAACTTGACCTGCTAATTATACCTCCTTTTGATACCGCCGGATTTGCACCCGAATCACGCCGCACTTCATTCAATAACCTTCGAACAAGTGAAGTCTTTCGACACCAAAAATTACCGCTGAGCTATAATACGATCTTTATGTTACTAGATTGGGAAACAAGAACCTCTCTTTGGCTATGGCACATACCTCCTTAGTTTAGGAGATAACGGGTCGTTTGAGTCCGACCCGACTCAATTAACCCCATCGCCCAAGCGATCCACCCGTACACAACATCATCCACCCGATTCAACTTTCCAACAAAGAATAAACTCGCCGGTAGATCAAACATGTTGACAACACCATCAAGGCAGCTGTGTGAGAACGCAATCACACCCTTGATCTTCCACATAACTGCCTTTGCTGTCACCATTGTAACATCGACCACATACGTGCGCACGTCTTTTGACAAACCCGATTTTCCATCCCGAGCCAACTACCACTGTACGGATGTATCATTAACCATGACTCTTAAGAAAACCTTTAGTTCATCTTCCTCGGTCGACCACAACAAAGTTGCCATTGGAGAAGATCTACCCGAAGTACCGAAAGCTCTAGTGTACCCAATTCGACTCGAATTTTCACTAGCTTCAACTCCCTTTGAGCTCATACTCAAACAAGATCCCTCAATAATTCCGGAAAGCATTAGCATGCTAGGACTTTTGACATCCACAAAATCACCTAGCCATTCCTCTTTAGGAACTTCAACCATATACATGGTTCCCCTTTTAAACCCGCGAGCAACCACATAATCTCCCTTAAACAATACCCACTTTTGATCTCCAAATAGGACATGACAATTGTCGTCATCCAATTGCCCAACCGAAATCAACCGACTCTTGAGCTTTGGAACGAACCGCACATTCCTCAAGATCCAAACATAATTCAAGTGTCTAACCACGAGATCACCAATACCCGCAATTTCAAGTATACTCCCATTCGCAACTCGAACCTTACCGGAGTATTCCTTGAAGTTCACCATCTCGTTCATGAATGGGGTAACATGATACGAGGCACCCGAATCTAAAACCCAAGATTCGTCAAGAACCTCTTTTTGGCACATCAACGCATCTTCGATCACCACAGTCGATACGCTCCCACCCGACTTAAGACTTGGGCACTTTGACTTATAGTGACCAACTTGTTGACAATTCCAACACACCACGTTCTTGCTCCTTGACGGACTTCTTGACATAGTTCTTCCCCGACTAACATTTAGAGCCGAACCCGAACTTCCATTCGAATCTTTCCTACGAATACCTTCGCTAAGAATCAAATCTCGGATTTCTTCAAAAGTTAACTTAGTAGTTCCGGTTGAACCACTAACCGCCGTAACCGTACCGGCCCAACTCTCGGGCAATGAAGATAGCAAAAACAATGCCTCAAACTCATCATCGAATTTAATATTCACCGATTTCAACTGTGTTAAAATCGAATTAAATTCGTTAACATGATCCGCCGCCGAGGAACCCTCCATCATCCTAGCATTCACCAATTGCCGAATCAAGAAAACTTTATTCAAAGCGGATGGCTTTTCATACATGTTAGATAAAGCCGCAAGCAATCCCGCCGTTGTGGTTTCACCAACGATGTTGTAAGCAACGTTCTTGGCCAGAGAAAGTCGAACAACTCCTAGGGCTTGCCTATCCAACAACTGCCACTCGCCTTGAGTTATCTCTTCCGCTTTAACACCCTTCAACGGTTGGTAAAGCTTTTTTTAATAGAGCACATCTTCAATTTGCATCTTCCAAAAGCTAAAATCATTCCCATCAAACTTATCAATCTTCACATCACTCTTTTCCGCCATTGTTCCCGTAAAACCGAACGGAAGCTCTTGATACCACTTGTTAGGAATGAAGCACGTGAGCCCTAACAAGACTTGATAACCCTAGGTTATCAAACCCACTTACAATAAACGAAAATAATTGATGTTTATGAAGAAACTAGCAAAACGATAAAGACAAGAGAATTTAACGAGGTTATATGTAATCACGAATGATTACTTTAATCCTCGGCCACCAAAGAGAGTTCTTTATTGATAAAATTCGTGGATACATGTATGGGTTACAATAAGATGCTTAAATAGGCAAAACTAAACAAAGAAATAGCTTTGGGAACAAGAAAACTCGATTTTAGAAACTTCCTAGCAGACGAAGCCGCGCCGCGTCCATAGAGGGCCGCGCCGCGTCTCTAAGGCAAAAACCAAAACAATAGCTTTCTCGACTTGACCCCTTGTTCAAGCTCTAGGCCGCGTCGCACCTAGGATAGGCCGCGACGCGCCTCCACCGGTTAACCGAATTCTTGTTTAACTCGCTTCGCACTCCAACAAATCGATATTATCTTTTTTGCACCTCTTTGATGTCTACTCGAAGCTTTTAACTTGTATATCGTTTAATGCTAGCGGAAAATTCCAACACTTGTTATTAAATATCTTATGGTTTCGATTTTTCATATGACATAGTCACACGTCCATTCCACCTCTTGCCATATTTTCCACCAAAATCTGTCATTTGTTTATTAGACTTTCCGAGAAAAATTTCACCAATGCTTAAGTTTGTTACTTCTCCTAAAGCCCACCATTCAAAGATTTTGACTCATATAGCATATACGAGTTTACATGTGATGAGTGAACGATCAACAATTTCTACATCGTTGTCACAAATAGGGCAACACACCGAGTTTAGATCAATGCCCATTTTATCCAACTCGGTCAACACGGGTATAAGTCTTTTCCTAGCTCTCCACACGAAAACTTTTACCTTTTTTGGACCTAAGTTATTGCGCATGTTTCTGAACGATTTGTACCTGCTCGCAGTAGCTTCGCATTAAGCAGGTCAGGCATAATTTTGGTATTAAACGGACCACCACCATTCAATACTACCAAGTATCCTGCTTACCAGAGTCTAAGACAACCGAGTTGATCAAATTGTTTAGCGATTCTAATTCTCCACTTGCTCTTCCTGATGGTACTCTCGACAAGCTCCAACTACCCGTGCAAAACAAACCATTGTAGCTCAATCTATCTTGAACAACAGCTTCTAAGTTGCATTCTAACTGCGCCAGTCGCTTTATTTATCTTGAAGGATAGTTTCATCCAACCACTTGTCTTTTCAAAATGATTTAGCCGCATCATCACCTATTTCTTTGACGAAAGAGCTCCTGAAAGATACACTGGAGCATCTATGCAACTTCCTGTTTTAATAATGTTAGACCAAGCCGATGTAGTAGAAGCATTATGAGATTCAATACCCGAAACAAGACCACATGAAGACCCATAAATACTGTTGATGACTTTGACCCACAAAGAGGTGGTTTCGAATTTAAACCTTCACCACCACTTGCCAATCAAAGCCAAGTTTTTACTTTTTAAAGAACCCAAGTTTAAATCGCCCCCCCCCCCCCCCCCCCCCCCCCCCCCCCCCCCCCCGGCTCAAAAATGGAAGTAATGCCTCATCTCAGTTAACCCAAGTAATTTTTGATTCATTACCCGACCCACCCCCAATAAAAGGAACGTTTTATATTCTCGAGCTTATTTAACACACATGCTGGGGTACAGAAGAGCTCAAAATAATACAACGGTAGACTATTTAACATCGAATTAACGAGAGTCACTCTCCCACCAAAAGACAACGCACGTGCTTTCTATCCCGAAAGTCTTTTCTCAAATTTATCAATCACTAGTTAAAAATTAGCTATTTTATTCATGTACGCCCCAATAGGAAGGCCAAGTTTAGTGAATGGGAACGAGCCAATATTACAACCAAATAATCTAGCCATGTCTTGAACCACATTATTATCTACACCCATACCAAAAAGATTGCTTTTATTTTAGTTAACTTTAAGTCTTGACATTAATTCAAAACATTTAAGGAGTTTCAGAAGATTTTGAATGTTGCTCACACTCCATGATCTGAAAAATCATGTCATCCGCGTATTGGCGGTGAGAAATGAGTATTTTATCAATACCAATTTCAACCCCCGAATATAGCTTACAATTCATAGCCGCCTTTATCAATGAGTTAAGCCCTTCCAGCAAGAATGAAGAGAAACGGCGATAGAGGATCACCTTGTCGCACCCCTCTTTCAAGTTTGAATTCATTCGTAGGTGAACCATTAACAAAAACCGAGATACTAGCCGAACTAACACATGAAAATATCCATTTCCGACATTTCTCACCGAAACCCAATTTCTCCATTACTTCCTCAAGAAATCCCCAACTCAAGCAATCAAATGCTTTTTCGAATCTACTTTGAAAATTAAACTTTTTATTCGCTTTTGTTTTAGGTATTCCATCGTCTCGTTTGCAATTAGAGCACCGTCAAGTTATTTATACTTTAAATTTTTAATAATAATGAAATCATTAAAAATAAATTTTCTTTGTGTAATTTGATTTTTGTTCAATTCAATTAATTAAACTTTAAAATTTAAGTATTCGAATGGATTATTTGAATAATTCAAATTCAATTACTCCGTATAAGGGAATAAAATGTCCGACCGAAGTTAATAGTCAAAGTCTCGATTGTTGACAGAATGAGGGTTGGCCATTTTATTATTAATTTCAAGATTATTTGGGCTGACTATCTGTTAGGTTGGGCCAATCGATTACAAAAGCATGACCTCCACCTTTACGTAGTCTTTTTCCTATTGTTAAGTTTATAAAGACTACATAGGTTAGGTGCATATAAGTTTTATGGATAAGAGTATTTATTTAATTTAAAGTTGTGAAATTGTTCAAAATCTTTATACTGTATATTTGAAGGACAATTTTTATAGTTGTCGTTCAACAAATTTATATATAAAAAAAGGTATTGACATATTTACTTTTTAGAACGGATCTGATATGTTTAATCACGTTTTTTTAAATGTTTATTATTGCATATGAAATTTTGAATAACTAACAGTTTTTACATACTTCGATATTATTGCAATTTCAATATGTATATATACATAAAAATGTAACAATTCCTTAACTGTGATAATTTTTATACCATAAGAAATGTAACATTTCCTTATGTGTGGATATTGTAAAATTTACCTTAAGCATGCGATAACGTATTTAATTTAATAAAATTCAAATAAGAGTCAAAATTAAAGAATCGAATAAGAAGGTAAGTCAAATTTCATTTCTTCAACATTTGTTATTAATTTTATATATTAGTTTTCTAAGATACACAAACTTATACAAAACTATTATTCCAGTAAAGATGCTGAGGAGCGAAGGGTAAACTTGGAACTTTAATATTTGTTTACTATTATTTTGGGTGATGAACATTTATTTTAAGAAATATAATACAAATATAAATAAATATAGAATTGTGTACTTATATTAACAAAACAATATTAGTTAATGTATTACAGAATTTGTCACAAAGTTGAGTAAAAAATAATTTTGTAGTGTAGTGGGGGAATTGTTGACCAAGAAGTTGAGGCTTTATTTGTAAAATTCGTCTCGTCTGTCTGAGATAACAAATCTGTTGTTGCTTTCTACTCGTATTTTTTTTGATAATTTTAATTCGTGTTTTGTCAATCATTATCACTATGTAAACCATATTTTCAAATTTGCAAAAGGTGTAATTGACAAGGTCAATAAAACTTTCCATCAGACTCGCCCGGCAAAATAAAAGATGCAAATGGGTTTGAATTGCGCTCACATTTATAAAAAGCGTTCACAAAGTGACATGTCTCATCTTATAAAATAACGGGTGCCAGTCACGCCAAAATGCATTAATCATGTGAACCATGTTGAAGTCACGGTTAGCTCTTTCATTTTTTCTAGAATACAATGTCTTATATTTTTTTAAAGATGGAAATATAAAATTTGATATATTAGGGTTGTGTTTTGTGTAGAGTTTTGTTGGGTAATTTTAGCATAGCGAGGGTTGAGGCTAAAGGGACAGTGCCGTTGCATACTGTCTAGCAGGGCCGAGGCCCCTACTTGGGATAACAGGATAGATATACATATAAATTGTATTTTCACAACAATCAACTATAATTCGAAATTCTTGTTAATCTATCAGGTCATTCATATTGTACCATGAAGTTTATCTTAGGTAACTTCATGAGAAAATCTATTGATGCTGTTTTTCATTTTTTCATTTTATATATAAATCTCTAACGGTTGTAACATGATAAAATCTATTGTCTGTGGGTACAAGTGTTTGTATCAAGCAGTTTGATCGACCAAGGATAAGATTCGAGCTATTGGCAGAGTTCTTCGGATATATGGTCATTGATCTAAGCGAAGGTCAGATGCAGGAGCGGTACTTAGTTATACCCCGGAGGGGGTGCCCGCCCCGTCCGGATTTAAAAAAAAAAAAAATTACACTAATTTTGTTTTTTTTACTAAAAAATAAGGTTTTTTTTATTATGTTTACTCACATGTCACTGATTTCGCCCCATCTGTGGTTTGACTCCAAGTTTCGCCACTGGTCAGATGTATATAACTCGGACGTGAGCTTGACTATAAATGTAAACTACCGTCCACAACAAACATATTCGTTCATCTATTTATTTTTCATTTTGAGGCAACAGTACTATAAATCATAACATTACTATTAAACCAAAAGATTGAGACAAGTTAGGATCTACTTAATTATACCAACTTACAAAACCCATTAAGGTTGAGATGATTTTATGCGTGTGTGTGTGAACATACACAGAGTATAGAACATGGAGACAGTCTACAATTGAGAGGCTGATGTTGGCCGGAGATGTGGGTCTTTCCCTTATCTAAAACGCGGTCCTTCAATAAATATCGAAAACAACAGGTCAACATTAATACGACAGTTTTATTATATTGGGTTGACTTGGTAAATCATCTTAAATCAATAAATCGTTTTCATCAAAGACTTACTCCATAGCTTTAAAAGAAAACCTTTTCTCTTTCGTTGTTACATCCCCAACGGCCGGAACAGTGACACATGCACAGTTTCAATTCGACTCTTTTTTTCTTGAATGTGAATCATTTCCTCTTTATCGAAAAGTTTAAAATGCAACATTATCAGCATACGTACTCTTTTCAATTGACTTTTCTTCAAAACTCACTGATTTGTTTTCCTTCATATGGGAACTCAACCATATATAAACATAAATTACAAAAATATATGCAAGCCTATTATATCTCATTTTTCACTTACATATACATATATTAATTTTACATATTAACGTTTGGAACATCCAAACATGTGTGTTGTACGAAGTACTAAACTCGCTTCATATCTTTAATTACGACTCTAGCACTAGAACACCTTTTTGTAAGCATGTGGTTGGGTTAGATGCATAATAGTGGCGAGTACAACGATAGTGTTTTGCATAACATAGAACGTTAGGCTAATCTTATTTTTAGAGCTTACGTGTTTATCGAGATTAAAAGGTTTCCGTAAACTCAGTTTGCTTATCTAGAAGTTCAAGTTAGTACGCGCTTAAGCCACTAGCATGTGTTTATTCCAGTATGTTTAGAAGTATAATATAATAATAGCGCCTGCAAATAACTTGTATGCTGCTATTATGTCCATAGGTAAGTTGGTAGTTTCAATTTATACTACACCAATTACGTTTTACATAACTTTCTAGTTATTACATCTCCAAATAATATGGTATTAAATGTAATTTAAATTAAATTATTATACTACTAAAACATCAAAACTTAGCTCATTGGCATATGTATAACAGACATTCTGATTCCTACAATTATATGTTTGATGGAACATCATGTAGTGGATGGCCTTTTCTATTTCTTTCGATAATTCTGCGTGCAAGAGAAACTTGCTTTCCGACAACAAATATGAACGCTCTCCCTTTCCCTCCTGCACCTCGGGCAGTTCTTCCAACACGGCGCACGTATTCACTAGGGTCACGTGGAAAGTCAAACAGCACCACCTGGTCAACTCCCGGAATATCAATCCCTCTAGACGCTCTGCATAACAGTTCAGAACCATTAAGATTTTAGTTAATGTATCATGTTTTTTAACAATTTTTAAGGACAAAAAAAAAAAAAAAAAAAAAAAAGATACTTACCTGTCAGTGCATACTAGAAACAGAGAGCTATCTTTTAACCGAGATTGACAAAACTCCTCCATATTTGCAACTCTCAAATCTTGCGCCAAAGCAGCGTGAAATGGCAACACTTTCTTATTAACTCTCGTTAATGCGTTTTCAACCTTTCTGCACGTCTCAATCTGATATTTTAACAAACACTGATGAAATGATCGTTTATACAAAACACACCACCTCTTTTCAATAAATTCTTTTAGCTTACTTTGTTGCAGAAGATGATCGTTTTGGTAGGCGGGCCTTCATCCACTATTTTCAAAAGAGCCGATTTCTTATTTACAAACGCTGTATCAGGAGTCTTCTCTATTCCATCTTCTCCACTGCAATCAACAAGTATCTGCACACACAATTTTTACCCATTTTGACCAGTTACCTTACCATCCTGACCCGCCCATTTTGATACTACTCAAATGCAGGGTTGTAGAAAGTGAACAAGGTCATTTATGTAAAGAAAGAGAAAAGAAAAGGAGATAAACCTCTTCAAGCCCGGAGCTTGTACGGTGCATGCCGGGTCCCATGACAACTTCACAATCAGGAAAATTTTCAACGAGCTTATTGTAAACTTCAACTGGTAAAGTTGCAGTAACAAAGAGATATTGGGAGGTAACGGGGGACAAATTCATTAAATTTTGCAGTGCCGGTTGAAAATCTTCATCCTTAAATAGTATGTCCACCTCATCCAACACAGCACTGAGAAACATAATAGGAAAAAAATGCTTAGAGGAAACCCGCCTATTTCAACACATACTTAATAGACTTATTTCAACCCAAACCCATTTTGTTCCGTTACCCAACCGGGCGCAAGTTGTGATCTTTGTTTATAATCTGAACAAAGATACATAATCAATGACAATACATATACATATACATATACATATAATATAAAGAAGTCTTAACCAATCAATGACAATACATATATGACTAGAAGGACGATTTTGACTTGAAAAATGCTTAGAGGAAACCCGCCTATTTCAACCCATACTTAATTGACTCTTATTTCAAACCCAAACCCATTTTGTCCCGGTACCCAAACCGGGAGCAAGTTCTAATCTTTGCTTATAATCAGAAAAAAAAAAAAGATACATAATCATTAAGTACCATTTAAGATTTGTTAACTGTAGGTAGCCTTCTTCAACCAAGTATAAGAAACGTCCAGGAGTAGCAATCAAAACATCCAACTCATTCCGAAGATTTTCGAGTTGAGTTTTCTGTTTGAATCCACCTGTCGCAATCATAGATCGGAATGGCACACCTGACTTAGACATCAGTCTGCAGTTGCGGAATACCTACAATAATTAATAGGTTAATTTTTAAATCGGAGCCAATCGAGTTCTAATCAAGGGATTAAATTACCATGTTTAATATTTCGGTTAATACTAGCCACGACAAAACAAATTATCTGAAGGTGATATAGTTGTCTATTTACCTCTTCGTTTTAAACTAATTTGAGAGACCTTTAATACTATTTAGCAAAAATCTCTCACTTCTATTCATAAAAAATGTCATCTTTGGTATTCTATCAACTAATTCCTTATATAGTCATTATCTTAAGGCCAATTCTCAATTCAACTGATTATTTGATTATGTTGTATTTATATAAAATCCTCTATTAGAAACTTGCATGTATTATATCTCTCTGACCTCTGAATATCAACAGCATAAATTAGTTGTAGTGAGTGTTGATACTTGATGATCAAGTTTGCAAAAATCGCTACTCGCGGAGTACTCAGTCTGGAGGAGGAAGTACTTAGAAACCCGGGGCTTAATCAGGGATTAACAGCATTGGACTTTTTATACAATTAAAATAAATTTCAAAATTATATGTGTAAATTTAGAAGAAAACGATAAACATAAGCATTAACTTTAACATATTGTCAAGAAACATAAGCATAATCGTTCATTTGCTCAAAAACTCTAAAATTCAAGTTTAAATTCATATTAAAATGTTGTCCAACTATGAGTTTGACCGACTTAATCCGACTTTGACCAACAAATCTGATTTTGACCCATTAACCGATTGATTAAACGGATTTCGGGAAATCGGATTGGCATGTTCTTATAAAAAGAGTAATCGGGGATTTTTACAACATAGTTGATGACATATGGAAAGGTATAGGTAACAGAAATCTACGATCGAACCTGAGAAGCCAACTCAGCAGTAGGTACTAATATAACGACTCGAGGACTCTGAGGTAAGGATTTAGCAAGTCCTTGAAGTTCATCTTGTTTAATACTTTGGATCACTGGTAAAAGATAAGCCAAAGTTTTCCCAGAACCACTCTGATCAGCTATGATGCAGCTCCTTCCTTTAATAACATGTGAGAATGACATAGCCTGCATTAAAAATAAAAAATATATATAACGTCATACACACAACAAAAAGGTCTAAAAATCAAACTAGATAAAAAAATTCAGCTAGAGGTGGCAATTTTAACCCAACAACTTCAGAATGGGTCAATTCAGCTAAGTTTTTCTCTAACAGGAAGAACTAACATTACTATTACTATCATAAAGATTTAAGATAATATATCATTAGTAAATATGTATTACAAACGTATAATATATATGGAGCAGAAATTTCTTCAAAAAGAAAGTGGCTCTGATCAACTAGTTTCGACCCACACCTAAAAATTCACCTATTATTAAGTGAACCCAACATGCCCATTTGCCACCTCTAAGAACCATGCAAGTCAGTACCTGTATATGTGAAGGGTATGCAAGAAGTTGACTGTTTAAAAACTGTAACATGTAATCAGCACAGCCCACATCTTTAAACGATTTTCTGCTAAAAAAATCACCACCAACGTCCGATTTCCGTAGTTTACTTAGAACATTATTCAATACACCTCCAACTCTGGCCCTACTTCCTGAACCGTTTCTATCTATCTCTTCAACCTCAACTCTTCGACCATCTTTTACAACATTTAATCTATCTTTTACTGAACCAATAGGTCCACTATGTGAGTTGCCATCTTTTTCGTCCTTTTCTGAAGACGATACCCTGGCAAGATCCCTTACCCTACCAGCTCTCAATCGTTCAAAACTTCGAGATACTCCTTTTCTATTAGCTGCATTATATGTAACTCTTTAGGGAAACATACAAGTATACAATTCATGCGAACATTAATAGAGCAGATGCGGGTGATTCGAAGCAAGTTGTTACATTAACAATAAGATGCATTTGTCAAGTACTTCAACTTCAAAATATGGAATTAGATATACAGATAATTAGTTGTTCAAAACTATGGATAGTTAAGTAATTTTTTTTTCCGAACGACGATATCGGCATCACCCACAGGGGACTTAACCACATTCGCGATTATATGTCACCCACACACACATTAGGAGGAAACCTAATTCACGACAATGTTGGCAGTATCATCGAAGGTTGGGAAAAAACCCTCAAGACCTTTCCAATTCGCATTGATGTTGGCAGTACCATCAAAGGTTGAAAACTCCATCTTGGAGTGGGAATCGAACCTGGGTTGGCAGTACCCCAAGTTGAACCCCCACCCCATACCACTCAAGCCAAGACTTCGGTGGTGGATAGTTAAGTAATTTTACATTTTCTCCATAATCAACTTTTTCACAGTAACTCCTAAATTGATTATTGTAATTTCACACCGCAATAATAAGTTAGACACAAATTGAAACAACCCCTATGTTGGAGACTAACTAGATTATCTTTAGATCACTACAATAAATGGCCTTATATAGAATTATGAATCTTTTGCCTAAAGAATGGAATAGGGTATATACAATAATATTATTACAGTTATATGAACAGAACCTGCAGGTGTGGTAGTTGCAGTAACTGTATTATTGCTGCGTGTGACGTCATCTTCATTGTCAATTTTAGAAGAAGGTTTCCATTGAAGAACATCTTTAGAAGGAATAGGGGTTTGATCATCATCATCAGCATCACCCCAAACTATATATTTATCACCAGTTTCCTCATCTACAAGTTCATACGCTCCTGGGGTATCTAATGACCTTTTCGTGTACCCAACGGCTACAATCCCTCTTCTTCTACATCTAATTGTTGTAATTAATGATGATTTCACATGATATTCATTGGAAATACATGAACAGCAGGTTTTGTTGAAAGAAGGAGGGGATGAATTTGATTGAAAGGTGGTGAATTTTAAATTTATCGGTAATGTCGCCGGTGATGATTTCAGAAGCATTGCTTTAACGGGGAGAATGAGATAATGAACGCCCAATTTAATTTGAAACCCCAACACTACAGAATGCAGGCTTTGATAGGATAACGTTGTTAACTCATCTTTTTTCTTGGATAAATTACATCTTCCGTCCCTGAATATTTCTCAAAAATCATTAATCTAGAAGGTGTTATAATTCAGTAGCCTTATAACTACCTTTAGTGGTTTGATTCTTGATGTTATAATTCAGTAGGCTTATAACTACCTTTAGTGATTTGATTCTTGATTAAGAATACTAATAATGAAGTGTAAGAACAAAGATGATAATGGAGAGAAAGAAAGAAACACTTTGTAAGTGTGAGAAATGGTGCAAGTTTAATGCTTGCATTCATGGCTATTTATAGCAAAAATATCACAAGTTTAGGTAATACAATAATATTACTTTTGTGTATCAATAATTGACTATCCATATATATATATATATATATATATATATATATATATTATAACACTCCCCCTTGGATAGCAATTTTGTTTGTTGAAGATCAACTGTAAGTTACTGCCTCGTTAAAAACCTTGCTAAAGAAAACCCAGTGGGAAAAACTTTAGCTAAGGGAAAAAGAGTGCAGCATGGAGTTGACTTCCCCTCAAGTAGACATCGCTTCGGTTGTTACATCTTTTGAACATGTCTCATGCCAATGTTATGAACGTGTGTTTTGAAAATAGCAGTTGGAAGTGCTTTCGTGAAAAGATCAGCAGAGTTTTTGCTGGATTGAACATATCTTATTTCAATCTCGTTGTCCTTAATGAGATTTTGAGTGTATGAGAAGAATCTAGGAGGTATGTGTTTGGTTCGGTCACTTTTGATATACCCTTCTTTCATCTGTGCTATGCAAGCTGCATTATCTTCATAGATAATTGTTGAACTTTTATCGCGTTCTAGTCCACAAGAATCAGTAATGATTTGTGTCATTGATCTCAACCAAAAACATTCCCGAGTAGCTTCATGTAATGCAATCACTTCGGCATGATTTGATGATGTAGCAACAAGTGTTTGTTTTTGAGAACGCCATGATATTGCAGTACCTCCATTTAGGAATACATATTCAGTTTGAGATTTAGCTTTATGTGGATCAGATAAATAACCTGCATCAGCATAACCAACCAAATCTTGTTTTGATTCGTTAGAATAAAATAATCCTAAATCAGTAGTTCCTCGAAGGTATCGAAATATGTGTTTGATCCCATTCCAGTGTCTTTTGGTAGGAGCAGAGCTGAACCTTGCCAACAAATTAACTGTAAAAGAAATGTCAGGTCTTGTACAATTTGTAAGATACATAAGAGCTCCAATTGCACTAAGATATGGTACTTCTGGTCCAAGAATATCTTCATGATCTTCACATGGACGAAATGGATCAGTTTCAACATTGAGTGATCTAACAACCATAGGAGTACGTAATGGTTTTGCCTTGTCCATATTGAAACGTTTCAAAATCTTTTCAGTATATGTTGTTTGATGTACAAGTAAACCATTAGGCATATGCTCAATTTGTAAACCAAGGCAATACTTGATTTTTCCGAGATCTTTCATTTCAAATTCTTTCTTTAGAAGTTGAATGGCTTCATAGATCTCTTTATTTGTACCTATGATGTTAAGATCATCAACATAAACAGCTATGATCACATATCCGGATGTTGTTTTCTTAACGAAAACACAAGGGCAAGTAAGGTTATTTGTATACCCTTTGCTTATCAAGTAATCACTTAATCGGTTATACCACATACGTCCCGATTGTTTTAACCCATATAAAGATCTTTGTAATTTAATCGAATACATTTCTTTGGGTTTTGCATTTGATGCTTCTGGTACCTTAAATCCTTCAGGTATCTTCATATATATATCACTATCAAGTGATCCATATAGGTAAGCAGTCACAACATCCATGAGATGCATTTCTAAATTTTTAGAAACTGCCAGGCTGATTAAGTACCTAAAAGTAATTGCATCCATAACAGGGGAATAAGTTTCTTCATAATCAATTCCCGGTCTTTGAGAAAAACTTTGAGCTACAAGTCTAGCTTTATACCTTGTAACTTCATTTTTCTCATTTCTTTTTCGGACAAAAATCCATCTGTATCCTACAGGTTTCACATCTTTAGGAGTGAGAATGATGGATCCGAAAACTTTTCTTTTATTGAGTGATTCTAATTCAGCTCGTATTGCTTCTTTCCATTGAGCCCAATCATGTCTATTTTGACATTCAACCATAGATGTTGGTTCTGGATCATCATCATTATTCATGATGTCATATGCAACATTAAATGAAAATTTCTCATCAAGATTTTTCATTTCATTTCGGTTCCATAATATTTTTGAATATGCATAATTGATTGCAATTTCTGTATTGACATCATCAATCTCCTCTGCAGTAGGAGTACTGATTTGTGGTTCTTCTTGAACACTTTCTTTTACTTCATTATCAGCTGATTTTCTTTTTCGAGGATTTTTATCCTTTGAACCAATTGGTCTTCCACGTTTCTGACGTGGCAAAGATTCATGAGTGACGTTATTGCCAGCTTTTGGAATTTCAATTCGAGCTGGAGTATTTACTGCTGGTATATATGATTTTGTCACCGTTTTTGTATCTGTAAATGCATCAGGCAATTGATTTGCAAGTTCTTGTATATGCATTATCTTTTGAACTTCTGTCTCGCATTCTTTTGTGCGAGGATCAAGATACTTTAATTCAGGTTCACACCATGAAACATCATTTTCTTTATTTTTCATTTCTCCCCCTAATCTAGGGAACAATGTTTCATTAAAATGACAATCAGCAAAACGTGCTGTAAAAACATCACCTGTCATAGGTTCAATATACCTTAATATTGAAGATGTTTCATATCCAACATATATTCCCAACCTCCTTTGAGGACCCATTTTTGTACGTTGTGGTGTCGCAATTGGAACATACACTGCACAACCAAATGTTCTAAGATGGGAAATATTTGGCTCTTGACCAAAAGCAAGTTGTAGGGGGGAATATTTATGACTTGCACTTGGTCTGATGCGAATCAATGCAGCAGCATGTAAAATTGCATGACCCCATATAGATACAGGGAGTTTTGTTCTCATTATCAATGGTCTAGCGATTAACAGTAAACGTTTAATCAATGACTCGGCTAAACCATTTTGTGTATGCACATGAGCAACAAAATGTTCAACAACAATTCCTATAGACATGCAATAGTCATTAAATGCTTGAGATGTAAATTCACCAGCATTATCAAGTCTCACCCTTTTAATGGTGTAATCAGGAAAATGAGCTCTCAATTTAATAATTTGGGCAAGAAATTTTGCAAATGCCACATTACGGCTTGATAACAGACAAACATGAGACCATCTGCTAGATGCGTCTATTAGAACCATGAAATATCTAAATGGTCCACATGGTGGATGAATTGATCCACATATATCACCTTGAATTCTTTCAAGAAACATTGGTGATTCTTTCTCAACCTTAAGTGGTGAGGGTCTAGTTATCAATTTTCCAAGAGAGCAAGATGTACATGGAACCATTGTATCATGATGGATTTTTCTATCCTTTAGTGGATGTCCATGAGTACATTCAATAATCCTTTTCATCATTATTGATCCTGGATGGCCTAATCTGTTATGCCATAAACTGAATACACCAGGATCAATATATTTTTCGTTAACTACCATATGTATTTCTGGTACATTTATATGTGTATAATGTAATCCAGAACTAAGTCTTGGTAGTTTTTCAACCACATGACTCTTGTCAGTGATACTTAAATATTTCTCATTTTCTGTTGTCACTGACTGATAATCATACCCGTTAAGGTATATGTCGGAGAAACTCAATAAATTTCTGCTTGACTTGGGAGAAAATAAAGCATCATTTATTAAAAATTTTGTACCATTTGGTAGTATGAAATTTGCCTTTCCTATCCCTTTTATCAAGTTAGCAGGTCCTGATATTGTATGTATAGTTCCTTCCGTTGGTTTTAGATCAATAAAATATTTCTCGGATTTAAGTATAGTGTGTGTAGTTCCACTGTCTGCTATACAGAGATCTCCACCACTTGATTGATGTTGTATTCCAGCAAAATTCATATTGAACTTCATATATAAGAAATAAATAGTGAGTACATTAATATTACACAATATTTTACACGCAAATAGATAGTACTGAAACATTTAGCAAACATAATGACAAAGACAGACGATATTAAATCGTTTATTTTTCGAAAGACACACAACTTAAACATTCAAGAAATCTTCATATAAATCAGATGGTTTCTCAGTGACTGTTGGATCGACGTTATCCACAAAGTTTACTTCCTTTTCTTTATCTTTCAGCGAATCCTGATACATCTTAACAAGATGTTTAGATGTTCGGCAAGTATTAGCCCAGTGGCCCATTCTACCACATCTGTAGCAAGATTCTTCAGAATTTTTAGAAGAATTTTCTTCAACATCTTGTTTAGTGGGCCTGTTTCGTGGTTGATATTTATATTTTCGTGGATTATTATTTCTTTGACCACCACGGCCACGACCACGACCACGTCCTCGCCCATTACCATTACCATAAGGATGGTTTCTACCATAGTTATGGCTTTTGGCATGATGATGGTGATGGTTATTATAACTACGACCTTGCCCGCGTCCTTGTCCCTGTTTATAATTATTTGCAGTATTTGCTTCAGGGATTGCAAGTGTACCAGTAGGACGGGATTGCTGATTTTTCATTAATAGCTCATCATTTTGCTCTGCAACTAAGAGATATGAATTAAGTTCAGGATATGTTTTGAACTTTAGCATTCTCAAATTTCTTTGCACTGTGATGTTTGCAGCATTCATTGTGGAGAAAGTTTTCTCCATCATGTCTGCATCACTTATTTCATGTCCACAGAATTTAAGTTGTGAACATGTATTATATAGAGCTGAGCTATATTCATTTACTTTCTTAAAGTCTTGGAACCTTAATGTTCTCCATTGTTCCATAGCAGCTGGAAGTAAAATTTCTCTTTGATTATTGAATCTGCTTTTGAGACCTTCCCATAAAACATGGGGATCTTCTACAGTCACATAATTATTTTGTAAGCATTCATCAATATGTTGATGAATAAAGCAACATGCCGTTGCTTGTTCTTTTTCAGAACAAGTGTTGTTTTCATTTATGGCTTCAAGAATGCCCATTGATTTAAGATGCATTTTTACTTTTATAACCCATGGCATGTAGTTGTTTCCAGTTGATTCTAAAGGAGTAAATTTAAGCTTTTCCAGATTCGACATTTTCTATTAAAACAAACAACATGATAAATTATAGTCACTTTATATTCATAAGTATATAAACATTAAACATAAATTTAATATAACATAAATGATAAGTAGGTGACAGTGTCGACCATATGTAAGCAATCATTAATAAATGTTATATAACATAAATATAAATATTAGTAAACATAAATGATAATTAGGCGACAGTGTCGGCCATATAAATGTTAGATAATAGAAATATAAATGTTAGTAACATAAATGATAATTAGGCGACAGTGTCGGCCATATAAATGTTAGATAATTGAAATATAAATGTTATTAACATAAATGATAATTAGACGACAGTGTCGACCATATATTATTCAGGTGGTATAACCGACCATATATCATTTAGGTGGCAGAGCCAACCATAATTAGTATTAAGATTATCGTGCTGATAACGTGTTATAATTCAGTAGGCTTATAACTACCTTTAGTGGTTTGATTCTTGATGTTATAATTCAGTAGGCTTATAACTACCTTTAGTGATTTGATTCTTGATTAAGAATACTAATAATGAAGTGTAAGAACAAAGATGATAATGGAGAGAAAGAAAGAAACATTTTGTAAGTGTGAGAAATGGTGCAAGTTTAATGCTTGCATTCATGGCTATTTATAGCAAAAATATCACAAGTTTAGGTAATACAATAATATTACTTTTGTGTATCAATAATTGACTATCCATTTATATATATATATTTATATATTATAACAGAAGGAAGGGTTGTTTACTTTTTTTCTTTTTCTTTTTTTCTAAGTTATGTTTTCATCTATATCTCTTGAAAAGGAGCGTCCGAATCACCTTGAAATGGATTAATTTTCAGATAAAGTGACAAATAAATAATATTACTTATTGAAAAAATATATGTAAAACACATATTATTAAGTGAAAAGTAAACGTGTTCTAAGTGTCCCTAAAGATTGTTTATTACACTAGTTACTCGACCGCTATTTATCCTTTCTAATACTAGAGTGGCAGTCTTATTTTTCTTATGATGTGTAAAGTGTTGTTTACGGAGTATTTTATGTCAAAAGATGTACGTTTGACAGTGACACCCCGACCATGTGTTTTCTTTGAAAACTCACCATACTCATCTTAAAAGTGTAGGATGTCGGAAAATTACCTCCGCCGGGTCGCCATACATGTGCGGGAGCAACTATTATCCCAATTTTACAAGAGTTGTAAATTCTTGCCACGTTTTGGGTTTAAGGTTTAGAATTTAGAGTTTGATAAATCTTTTAATGAAATAGATAGATATGAGAGGTTTTAATATTTAATTTGGATATATTTGATATTATACTATTTAGTTAGGTATATATGTTAATAGGTTTTGAGCCCGTGAGATGCACGGCTGCTAAAAAATCGTATGTACCTGCTCTACATATCTATCTATCTATCTATACATTATTATAAAGCGCCTGCTGTGATGCCCCGTACAAAACCATCGTATACGAATCATCAACAGGATCATTACTAGGTCAAATACTATATGCTGTTTCAAAACAAGTTGCATTCATGAATAAAGGTGACGTTTTAACCAACGTCAAATGTTTAACAACCAAAAGTATGCTTCTACGAATAGCAAGGAATAATAGTACGTGACCCATAGGTCGTTACAAATACATCGTTTCAAAAGTAATATAGTTTGAATGCAAAATGAATGTTTCGTGCGGTGACATCTCTAATAAGCGCAGCGGGTGTCTACAAAGCATGACTAGTACAGCGGAAGCAAACAAACATTAAGCACCTGAGAAAAACATGCTTAAAAACATCAACACAAAGGTTGGTGAGCTATAGTTTAAGTATAACAGTAATGTAAGGTAGGCCACGAGATTTCAGTGCTTCAACAGCGTTTCAAAACAGTATGAAAAGTATATGTATAACCGTGGGCACTTGGTAACTAACTTAACGTTTATCACCCCCTAAAAGTACACTTGGCGAGTGCGTATGTTTACGAAGTATTAAACACCCGTTAAATGCTAGCGCTACTAGCCCGAGTGGGGATGTCAAACCCTATGGATCCATATCTAAGATTCGCGTTCACCGGTTCAAAGACCAATGACTAAATGTTACCGAGCTAAGGGGAAAGTTTATGCCGTTGTATAACCCACACATATATAAAGTTTAAGTACTCGTGCCTAGTATGTAAAACGTAAAATGCACATGTATTCTCAGTTCCCAAAATAGTTAAAGTAAAAAGGGATGCTATAACTCACAGTGATAAAGTAGTAGTAAAGTTGACACGGGAAAAGTAAGCAAGTATGTTTGTCCGGAATGGTCCTCAACCTAAGTCGAAAGTTACTAAGTCAATAAATCGTTCTCAAAGGTTTAAAAGTATGTAAATTAGGTCTTAATTATCATCATCATTCATCATCAAACAAAAAGTGTAAAGTAAGTTTTAAGTCAAGACTTAGGGTTTGAAATAAAGGCTGACTTCGTTCAGTCGCCACGACCTCTATACAAATTTAAATGAGGTGAGACCAGTGGCCATGGCTCCGTATATGAGTCCCCTAGAGGATGAACAATTTATAGAACCAAACTCATCTTAGTTTGACCGTGGTGATGGTTTAAGTGCGAGTAGGTCAGAAATTTCAGCACAACGTTAAAAGGGTGTAATGACTTTCGGGAGGCCATAGATCCTAAACCGTAACTCGGATTAAGACGAGGTCTAGATGAAAAATTATCTACTCGAACCGAAATAACTGAAAATCAACTTTACAGTAGCCCAGGTAGTATGATCACTTCCAGAAACAGTAGCTAAAGGTGTTCCAGTGGGTTCTTGGTGCTTGATGCTCATCACGGTTCTCATCCGTGATGCGTATAGCTTCAAGTGTACAACTCGTTGATGGGTTTATATCATCTTAACCAAGGTTTGACCATCATAACACTAGTGTAACTCTAAGATAAGTTGCACAACTCACTTAAGAGTTGTATGTAGTTTGATGAACCAAAGTTACATCAAGTTCTTAGATCCGACACATACATGAGTTCTACTAGTAATAATTAGGCTACAAACTTGAAAGTAAACTAAATAAACAAGATCTTAAGTTGTAGAACATAGTTCTTAGTTAGATCTTGAAGATCCTAGACCCAAAAGTCTAGATCTAAAGTTCTTAAGTTAGATCCTAAGTTATAATACTTGGATCTTTACTTTAATGAAGCCATAAGTTATGAAACTTAGGTTTTCATCTTGAAAAGTGTATGTAAGCTCATAAGCTCTTGTTTACAACAATATTAAAAGACCATAAGCTATAGAAACTTAGATCTAACACAAGTATATGAAGTTATAACTAGAAAGTTATACTTCCATGTTCTTGAACTTACAAAGTTAACTTTGGTTCAAGAAAAATGAGATCAAGATTAACTAGTAACACTTGACCAAAATAACAACATCACAAACTTTAAAGTACTTACAAAAGAAGTAAATAAACTAAAGTACAAGTATTATGTTCATGTTTTGTTTCATACTTAGGAAGATTCAAATCAAAGTTTGGATCTTAGGATTTAAGTCTACAAACATGAACACAAGTATGATAATGAAACTTATGAACTTTAAATCTTGAAAACATTTAAATGTAGAACCATAAACTAACAAGTTTAGGTTCTTGTTCTTGGTTCTTCATCAAACAAAAGATTGAAGAAAGCAAGATTCATGGAGATGCAAACTAGAAAGTTTGATCTTGAATAATAACCAACAAACAACAATAAACAAACATCAAGTAACAAAACAAGTAAATGATGATGATATCTTGTACTAGTATTCGGTTTTTAGAAGAAAAAGAAAGAAGAAATTAAAGCTTGTTTACTTACAAGGTAGAGAGAAAATGAGAGAAAAATAAAAGTGCAAGTAGTGAAGTGTGTGAAATGAAGTGAAACTAGCAAATATGTATCAAAGAAAAATTGAAATGGAGCTCCCTCCATGGAGCCTAAAGTGGACGGTTTTGTAACAAAAATGGGGGAATCAAATGGTGCTTTCAAGTGTTGGAGAATGGAGTGAGCTTAATATGGTATTAAAGTTAAATGCATGGGAGCTTGGTGCAAGCATGCTTGTGACAAGTCTCTTCATACTTAATCTTAATTAATCCATGTTTATCACTAATAAAACATTAAAAGTGGGCTTACTAGTCCATTAAGTGTGTAGGGTGGGCTTCCAAGTCCATTTCCAATAATAAAGGCCCAAGTCCAAGTAAGTATGTAATTAAATAAATCAAGCCCAAGTAATTGACCACTAACATTAGTTAATTAAAAATAATTAATATTAATTAATCATGAATGTAAATAATATTCGAAAATATTATTCGTGTAAGGTACGTGTGTCACAAAGACAAATCGGGCATGTAAAGTCATGTACGGTAACAAGTAACATGAATAAGAACACGTTTATTAAAACACAAGCATTAATAATAAATTATTAATAATTAAACGTTGTAAAATCCAGGGTCGTTACACTTGCCAATAATCCTACGTGTCAATTTCTCAATTTCTCAATTAATCTGAATTAAATAATTATACGTGTCATTTTCTTAATTAAACTGAATTAAATAATAATAAGGTACTTACAGATTTCCGAAAATCTTCCATCTTCGCATACTAAGGTACTTACAGATTTCTCTCACGCTTCTCTTTCTTCTTCTTTTTGTTTATTTTTACCATGTCGAAACATGGCATTGAGGCTTCTTTTAGCGAGGTTAAGCCCTCTTTGCGATCATATCTGCTTGAGATGCTTGGTTTGAAACCTGGTGATATGCTTATTCCTGCTAGCGATAACCATATTTTAAAACCTCCTAAGGGTAATGTTGGTGTGTATACCCAATTGTTTACGGAGTGTAACGTTAGGGTTCCTATCTCTTCTTTTTTCCTTAGTGTCTTAGATTATTTTAAGGTGAATATCTCTTTTTTTCATCCCTTAGCCTCGAAGAAGGTTATGTCTTTTGAGGTTATGTGTAGGGCTTATGGTGGAGAGCCTACTGTTGATTTGTTTCGTCACTTTTTTCGCACTACTGATACCGGTGATTGGGTTACTAGTCAGAAACGAAAGAGCAGGAAAGGGGCTCCCCCTCTTTTTTACTGTTTTATTACCTCAATTTTCTGATGTTCGAAACTGGAAGTGCTCCTTCATCTTTTTGAAAAAGTCTTTCTTATTTCCAAAGGAGTATCCTTTTGTTTCTGATCCCACAAGGGCATTTGTCCCCAAGGAGTATAAAGATCCTATTCCTTTCATTTCTGATGAGGATGCTTTGTTTAGGTGAATTTGTAAACACCCCATCATTTATCGCGACCCAGAAAATTTCGACTAATTTTAAACTAAACTCTCGATACGAATTAATATTCTTGACACGATAAGAGAAGTCTGTTAGGTTGGATCTCAAAAATTTCGAACTAATCTCTATGTTCATTTGACCTTCGACTGTTTCCGACGACTCACGATACGATTACTTATAAACAAAAATGCATATATATATATATATATATATATATATATATATATATATATATATATATATATATATATATATATATATATATATATATATTGTATATAATAATATGAAATATTGTGTATAGTAAATTGTTAGAATCCATTATATTAAATAATAATAATATATAATAAATATTATAAATAAAGTGTATAGAATATATATTTAGTGATTTCGGAGTTATTTAGAAAACAACGGTAATGCTCAATTATTATTCGATTGATAGTAAATGACTTAAAAAGGAACTTACGTGATTTTAGAATAAACGATGATACGAAAATGGGTTGTACCAATTTTAGCTTTATTAAAAATATATTTAGAATCTATTTGATCAATTTTAAAAATTGTTAATTTTAGTTGGGATCGAGCTCGAATGAAAGGTAAATTTTTATGAACGATATTAAGCAAGCTAAGACTCTTATGAAAAGGGGGAATTAATTATGGGTCCATAATTAGGTTATGTAAAGTTTAGATTTATTAAAAATATTTTAGTTTGAAAAGTTGAGTTTTAGTACTCCGTACATAAAAATTGGAACATAAAATAAATAATTATAGAACCTTTTTGATCAGGTTTCAAACAGTTAATGAGTGAAATAATTAATTATATTTAATCTAAAAGTTTGGGATTTTTAGGAACACTTTTATACGACAACTGTTTAGCAATGGACACAATACTCTCTCCATTAAAAACTGTCGGTAGATATTTTAAAATCCACTGTGTCAAATTGATTAATCATTTGAGATTACTGTGCCTGATTGCTCCTGATTGATAAAATGATTACATTATATATTGTTTAATTTTGTCTTATGTTTTCTAATTACATTATATATTTACGGAGTATATTATAAACACAAGAAAACGTGATATTACTATTTCGATTACTATTTACTTTCTGACTTCTTAAATGATTCAATTTAATATTTTATTATTATTATTATTAATTATTATTAATATTATAATTAATATATAACAAGTTATATATATGCTTATCGAGATATTGAGAAAGGGAATACACAAAACAACCATCACTAAGTTTGGCCATTCGTAACCACCTTTCATCACCATCGAACCACACCATCACCAAAACATCATGTCCATTTTTTTTCTTCCTGTTTTACTACTTAATTAAACCCACGAAACCCACTTGTGAGGTTATCATTTTTGTTCTTCTATACTGTTTTCTGTTTCTATATTCGAAGGTCACAACCATCGAAACCCATTTAAAACATCACCATGAAACACCTACTATAACCACCCATCTCCACCACAACACCACCACACACCCACCTATTAAGCCTGCTACTGCTCGCGACTTAATTCCCTCTCTCTGTCGTGAACCACCAACACAACCTATATTCATTTATTCGTTTTCTCTTACCTTCCTGTTATTAATCGAAACCCAAGCACAACTCCACTTCAGTTTACTGCTACTGCTACATTTCTGTTACAGTCACATTGAGGATGATTATGAAACGTGAAAAGGGTAATGATAATGTTGAATGAAGAATGGTGAGCTGTACAGCACATAGGAGATCCTTTTTATATTACTAAATTATTACTTCCTATTCTTATAAAATTCTGATCAATGAAACAGTCTTACTAATTTAGTCTTGTTGGGCCGTGACCCTTGAGCCCCATATAACATGCAGTTGGGCTATGTTATGTTCTTGGTCATGCTATTGGAATGAAATGAAGTTGGGTCAACAAGCCAACTAACTTGCTAGGTGGGCTTCAAATCCAACCGGGCCTTAAACTAAGAATTGATTAATGAGCTTGTGCATCGGGTCCTAGTTGGGCTCGTGATTATGCTTAGAGGCCGAAAACACTCATATTTATTGTATGTAACGATGACAGTTTGATAATTAGATTAGGATGACGAGGTGATGATGACAAAGATTTATGATGATCGAATCTGTTCCTATTTTGATACCTAAACTCGTTAACAAAAATCTTAAGTATATGTATCTGTCCGATTGGTTTGATTAAAAGAAAAAAGAAAGAAAGAAACAGGAGTACGAGTTATAGGTATATTCATTGGAAAATAAAACAAATAAACAGAAATAGCAGAATGGTTAGGGGAGGTTATGGGTGAACTAGAGGTTGCGGGTTCGAGTCTCGTCCCGGGCAGTTTATTTATTTTTAATGCTTCTAAGGTATTATTTGTTATTATTACTATTATTATTATTAGTATTATTATTAGTAACATATTGTATATATTTTATTATCATTATATCTATTAACATTATTATTACTATTATTATTATTAACAATATTATTATTATTATTATTATTATTATTATTATTAATATATTAAATAAAGATTTTCTATATAAAAATATATTTACGACATAAAACATAACTATAACAATATTTTTGTAATAAATATTAACTATTCAATTAAAATATATAAAATAAATATTTAATTAAGTTATTAATATATATAAATTAAATAACAATTAATAATGAGATATATATAAATTTGTGCGATTATAATTATATGTGTTAATAAATATATATACATGATATAGGTTCGTGAATCTGAGGCCAAACCTATACTTGTTAAATGACGTCATATATATTTTTACTACAAAATATAGTATGGTGAGTTTCATTTGCTCCCTTTTTAATTGCTTTTGCAATATATATTTTTGGGCTGAGAATACATGCGCTGCTTTTATAAATATTTACGAAATAGACACAAGTACTTAAAATTACGTTCTACGTTGAGTTGTACCACTGGCATACTTCCCTGTAGCTTGGTAACTACTATTTACATGGGTATTGTAAACACGAATCCTGTTGATAGATCTATCGGGCCTGACAACCCCAACCGGACTGGATGACCAGTATTCAACGGTTGCACAGTACTTCATTTTGGTGACTACACTTGGTACGGTGTAGTGAAATTTCATAATAAAGGGAATATGCGACGTAGATTAAATGTTAAGTATGGTTACCAAGTGCTCAACCACTTAGAATGCTTTACATACACTTGCGAGTGTATTATGTTTATGATTATGAAATCTTGTGGTCTATTAACATATTGAAATGATTGTTATGATAAACCTATGAACTCACCAACCTTTTGGTTGACACTTTAAAGCATGTTTATTCTCAGGTACGAATTAAGTCTTCCGCTGTGCATTTGCTCAATATAAGGACATTACTTGGAGCCGATCATCGCAATGGGACCAAATGTTGATGACTTCGTCCAGGTGGATTAGGACGGGTCCTCACAGGTGGTATCAGAGTGTTGGTCCTAGCGAACCAGGTCTTGCATTAGTGTGTCTAACTGATAGTTGTTAGGATGCATTAGCGAGTCTGGACTTCGACCTTAGCTGCATATTATAAGTATTGTTTATCATTCCTATTGGAAAATTACCTGCTTATTATTCTTAAGTCTAGACACGACTTCCTGCACTTATTGTATAGATAGTGTATAGATAAATTTATATCCTAGCGTATCAGTTACTATAAACTTGGTCTGACCGCTTCCGTAGATTCCTCCGTAACTTATGGGATTTTAGTATTATATATGCATATGTAAATTATGTATTGCAGGGTACTAATCTACATCCTATAATCTATTTCTTATCGAAATTCCTTCATAAGATCGTACGAGATGAATCCATCAACCAGTTCGAATTCCTCGGATTCCGACAACTATTCCAATATAGAGTTTCACCTAAGCTCCGAAAGCAGTGCCACCAGAATGAATCAACCAATTCATCTGATGGGTTCGTAGCCTACTTAATCATTGGAGACAAAAAGAAGGTGATCCTTTCCACCAACCGAATTCACCTCTGGGTGAAGAACCTGAAGCACTTACTGGCGAACCTGTCCGAAACACCATTTTCTCTCTCATTTCCAGAGTATCTCATCACAATTATATTCTATCCACAATTCTAAACCTTATTCATCCACTCGTTCTGACCGACAATCATCCCGAAATAATAGAAGAAGTCAACGAACTTCACGCTCGAGTAATCAATTTAGAAAATATGGTGCAAAATTTACCAGCTTCAGCAACATCATCGGTATCAACAATACCATCAATAACAGCACCAGTATCATCAACAATCCATGCCTCAACATCTCATTCTGTACCTCGAGTATAATCATCGTTCTACGTATCGTTCTACATCATTTATCTTCATACGACATGGCGATTATGTAATCTCTAATGTTTTAGAGATTATATATTCTTGTTCTAACGGTAAATCAAATGAGTTTAATATCATATTAACTCATTAAATCCATGATTACATCTGAAGAAAATATATATTTATATATGTTTTCATAAAAATTGTAATTAAAAATTCTTTCGTACAAACTGTTAATGGTGAAAATATTTTAACGGGTAGGTAATACCCGAGAAATATTTAGATTTCACATTAATAAGTTGTGCTGTACATTCTTTGAATCTGATTCAACGGTCATTTACTATCCTATGTACATCTACAAATATACGTATCCGTTCACCGCAGGAAAACCATTTTCATTCAATTTCATATTTGGATTTTGATCTATCAGAATCCAACAAGTGGCATAATGAAGAAAACACTGGAAAAAATAAAACTTGTTAGAAACAAACAAATTAACTATGAGAAAAATGTTGTTAAGAATCCACGCTAACTGTTCCTAGCTAATTGTTCCTAGCTAACTGATTCCATTTTATTTATCGCAATTTATTTATCGCAATTTACATTCTCGCAATTTTACTTATCGTCATTTAATTTCTGTTATTTATTTTACGCACTTTATTTATCGTCATTTAATTTCTGTTATTTATTTTTACGCACTTTAAATATCGGGACACGTATACAAGGTTTTGACATATCATATCGACGCATCTATATATATTATTTGGAATAACCATAGACACTCTATATGCAGTAATGCGGGAGTTAGCTATACAGGGTTGAGGTTGATTCTACAATAATATATATAGTTTGAGTTGTGATCGAGTCTGAGACGTATACGGGTCACGAAACGTATTAATTAATTCGAATATTATATATTAAACTATATATGAATTATTGGACTGTTAACTGTGGACTAATAATATTGGACAATTAAAATGAATTAAAATATTGATTATAACATATGAAACTAAACATTTCTTCAAGTTTGCCACTTGATCTCATTTTAAACCTCATTTGTATCTTGACGATTACAATCTGCGTTCAAACCTTTCATGATTCTTGAAGATACCTCAATCGAGAGGATGAACCAACCGTACTTCATCTACGGAAGAAAAGATTGATGCATATAGTTACGCACCTGAAAAACTCTCGAAATCTGAATAAACGTTTAACATGTATTTGTGTTAGCTTCTCTTGGCATTGTTATTATCAAAAATAATAATGCAATTCTTTTCCAAAGTAGCCAATTTTGTCACAGCTCCAGCAAATCAACTCCGACTTTTCATCCGAAAAAACCTTATTATAACCTTGATATACATGTGTACTCTTTATTGTTACTGGGGAACCTTTTATATTTCACCATACCACCATCAGCGTTTAATCATCTCAAAATGCAATTCTCCTGAAAACACCTCGATTTAATAATCAATGATCCAAATCCATTAACTTTGAAATGCTGACGAAGCAGCATGTAGTAAATGGTTTTAATGGCCAAAAGTGATGATAAAAGAATGAGGTATTGGGAACGCTCGATAGAAAATTTGGTACTGAAAAATCGGATTGAGCACACCATGAAGGACTCTGTAGACAAATCACCAGGATTAAACCTGTACTTAACGAATCCAGAAGATTCAGTATCTGACGAAATCTCTAACTCCTTAATTACTCTAAATCTTTGCGGACGAATTTCTTCATCATCTTCTAATCTTAAATATTTCAAATTCTAAGATAACATCGTATCTTTAGTTATAAATATCTTAGATATTTCTGAAGATACCTTCATAAATATCTTTATTCGAATTTATCTATCTCTTCGTGCTATCCGTGTTACGTCATAAAAGAAACTGTTTTAGTTTCTATCTTTCTATAAAATTTGAGTTTAAATTATGGATGATTTTTGGAGAAGTGTTGGGAATTGAAGCATGAGTTAGTATAATATAATGACGCCGGGCCAACTTGGTTATATTATAGTAAGTCATGCTAAATTTCTAATGTAACGTGATGATGATTCGCAGACCTTACCCTCATCATGTGTCATGTTACACGACTCTTTCATTCTACTTAAGCTCTAAACATATGAAGAAAATATTTCCTTTGGTATTCATGTTCTTCCGTAATTCCAACAAATTTCTAATAAATCGTGCTATTACATTTTCTTTCTGATTAGAAGATTTCCTTAAATCCCTTGAATTCCAGAATTCAACAGTGACTACGTCAAAAGTTAAAACGAATCTCTATATACTTCATTTCACTCTTTTGTGATAGCTTCACTCATACGCTTCGAGTAACTCAATTATTTTATCAGTATTACTCAAGGTTGATAAAACCCTATTTTGTCAACTCTTATTCGTTATGAAAACATTCTTATTGTTAGCCATGACGACCTCAGTCAAATTTCGGGACGAAATTTCTTTAACGGGTGGGTACTGTCACGACCCGGAAAATTTCGACTAATTTTAAACTAAACTCTCGATACGAATTAATATTCTTGACACGATAAGAGAAGTCTGTTAGGTTGGATCTCAAAAATTTCGAACTAATCTCTATGTTCATTTGACCTTCGACTGTTTCCGACGACTCACGATACGATTACTTATAAACAAAAATGCATATATATATATATATATATATATATATATATATATATATATATATATATATATATATATATATATATATATATATATATATATATATATATATATATATTTGTATATAATAATATGAAATATTGTGTATAGTAAATTGTTAGAATCCATTATATTAAATAATAATAATATATAATAAATATTATAAATAAAGTGTATAGAATATATATTTAGTGATTTCGGAGTTATTTAGTAAACAACGGTAATGCTCAATTATTATTCGATTGATAGTAAATGACTTAAAAAGGAACTTACGTGATTTTAGAATAAACGATGATACGAAAATGGGTTGTACCAATTTTAGCTTTATTAAAAATATATTTAGAATCTATTTGATCAATTTTAAAAATTGTTAATTTTAGTTGGGATCGAGCTCGAATGAAAGGTAAATTTTTATGAACGATATTAAGCAAGCTAAGACTCTTATGAAAAGGGGGAATTAATTATGGGTCCATAATTAGGTTATGTAAAGTTTAGATTTATTAAAAATATTTTAGTTTGAAAAGTTGAGTTTTAGTACTCCGTACATAAAAATTGGAACATAAAATAAATAATTATAGAACCTTTTTGATCAGGTTTCAAACAGTTAATGAGTGAAATAATTAATTATATTTAATCTAAAAGTTTGGGATTTTTAGGAACACTTTTATACGACAACTGTTTAGCAATGGACACAATACTCTCTCCATTAAAAACTGTCGGTAGATATTTTAAAATCCACTGTGTCAAATTGATTAATCATTTGAGATTACTGTGCCTGATTGCTCCTGATTGATAAAATGATTACATTATATATTGTTTAATTTTGTCTTATGTTTTCTAATTACATTATATATTTACGGAGTATATTATAAACACAAGAAAACGTGATATTACTATTTCGATTACTATTTGCTTTCTGACTTCTTAAATGATTCAATTTAATATTTTATTATTATTATTAATTATTATTAATATTATAATTAATATATAACAAGTTATATATATGCTTATCGAGATATTGAGAAAGGGAATACACAAAACAACCATCACTAAGTTTGGCCACTCGTAACCACCTTTCATCACCATCGAACCACACCATCACCAAAACATCATGTCCATTTTTTTTTCTTTCTATTTTGCTACTTAATTAAACCCACGAAACCCACTTATGAGGTTATCATTTTTGTTCTTCTATACTGTTTTCTGTTTCTATATTCGAAGGTCACAACCATCGAAACCCATTTAAAACATCACCATGAAACACCTACTATAACCACCCACCCATCTCCACCACAACACCACCACACACCCACCTATTAAGCCTGCTACTGCTCGCTACTTAATTCCCTCTCTCTGTCGTGAACCACCAACACAACCTATATTCATTTATTCGTTTTCTATTACCTTCCTGTTATTAATCGAAACCCAAGCACAACTCCACTTCAGTTTACTGCTACTGCTACGTTTCTGTTACAGTCACATTGAGGATGATTATGAAACGTGAAAAGGGTAATGATAATGTTGGATGAAGAATGGTGAGCTGTACTGTAGTGACCCGAACTTTTCCATGTTTATATATATTAATTGAGATTAATATTTACATGATTAAATGTTTCCAACATGTTAAGCAATCAAACTTGTTAAGACTTGATTAATTGAAATATGTTTCATATAGACAATTGACCACCCAAGTTGACCGGTGATTCACGAATGTTAAAACTTGTAAAAACTATACGATGACATATATATGGTTATATATATAGTTAACATGTTTTTATTATAAGTATGTATCTCATTAGGTATTTTAACAATGAGTTATATACATAAAAATGAGACTATTAATTTAAGAAACTCGAAAACGATATATATAACGATTATCGTTATAACAACGTCTTACTAGGTACATATGAATCATATTAAGATATTGATACACTTGGTTAATTATGTTAAATGATAAGTAAATATATTATTAAGTGTATTAACAATGAAATACATATGTAAAAATAAGACTACTAACTTAATGATTTCGAAACGAGACATATATGTAACGATTATCGTTGTAACGACATTTAACTGTATATACATCATACTGAGATATATTATATATCATAATATCATGAAAATATAACAATTTAACATCTCATTTGTTATAATAAACAATGGGTTAACAACATTCAACAAGATCGTTAACCTAAAGGTTTCAAAACAACATTTACATGTAACGACTAACGATGACTTAACGACTCAGTTAAAATGTATATACATGTAGTATTTTAATATGTATTCATACACTTTTGAAAGACTTCAAGACACTTATCAAAATACTTCTACTTAACAAAAATGCTTACAATTACGTCCTCGTTCAGTTTCATCAACAATTCTACTCGTATGCACCCGTATTCGTACTCGTACAATACACAGCTTTTAGATGTATGTACTATTGGTATATACACTCCAATTATCAGCTCTTAGCAGCCCATATGAGTCACCTAACACATGTGGGAACCATCATTTGGCAACTAGCATGAAATATCTCATAAAATTACAAAAATATGAGTAATCATTCATGACTTATTTACATGAAAACAAAATTACATATCCTTTATATCTAATCCATACACCAACGACCAAAAACACCTACAAACACTTTCATTCTTCAATTTTCTTCATCTAATTGATCTCTCTCAAGTTCTATCTTCAAGTTCTAAGTGTCCTTCATATATTTTACAAGTTCTAGTTACATAAAATCAATAATACTTTCAAGTTTGCTAGCTCACTTCCAATCTTGTAAGGTGATCATCCAACCTCAAGAAATCTTTGTTTCTTACAGTAGGTTATCATTCTAATACAAGGTAATAATCATATTCAAACTTTGGTTCAATTTCTATAACTATAACAATCTTATTTCAAGTGATGATCTTACTTGAACTTGTTTTCGTGTCATGATTCTGTTTCAAGAACTTCGAGCCATCCAAGGATCCGTTGAAGCTAGATCCATTTTTCTCTTTTCCAGTAGGTTTATCCAAGGAACTTAAGGTAGTAATGATGTTCATAACATCATTCGATTCATACATATAAAGCTATCTTATTCGAAGGTTTAAACTTGTAATCACTAGAACATAGTTTAGTTAATTCTAAACTTGTTCGCAAACAAAAGTTAAACCTTCTAACTTGAATTTTAAAATCAACTAAACACATGTTCTATATCTATATGATATGCTAACTTAATGATTTAAAACCTGGAAACACGAAAAACACCGTAAAACCGGATTTACGCCGTCGTAGTAACACCGCGGGCTGTTTTGGGTTAGTTAATTAAAAACTATGATAAACTTTGATTTAAAAGTTGTTATTCTGAGAAAATTATTTTTATTATGAACATGAAACTATATCCAAAAATTATGGTTAAACTCAAAGTGGAAGTATGTTTTCTAAAATGGTAATCTAGACGTCGTTCTTTTGACTGAAATGACTACCTTTACAAAAATGACTTGTAACTTATTTTTCCGACTATAAACCTATACTTTTTCTGTTTAGATTCATAAAATAGAGTTCAATATGAAACCATAGCAATTTGATTCACTCAAAACGGATTTAAAATGAAGAAGTTATGGGTAAAACAAGATTGGATAATTTTTCTCATTTTAGCTACGTGAAAATTGGTAACAAATCTATTCCAACCATAACTTAATCAAATTGTATTGTATATTATGTAATCTTGAGATACCATAGACACGTATACAATGTTTCGACCTATCATGTCGACACATCTATATATATTTCAGAACAACCATAGACACTCTATATGTGAATGTTGGAGTTAGCTATACAGGGTTGAGGTTGATTCCAAAATATATATAGTTTGACTTGTGATCAATACTGAGATACGTATACACTAGGTCGTGGATTGATTCAAGATAATATTTATCGATTTATTTCTGTACATCTAACTGTGGAAAACTAGTTGTAGGTTACTAACGAGGACAGCTGACTTAATAAACTTAAAACATCAAAATATATTAAAAGTGTTGTAAATATATTTTAAACATACTTTGATATATATGTATATATTGTTATAGGTTCGTGAATCAACCAGTGGCCAAGTCTTACTTCCCGACGAAGTAAAAATCTGTGAAAGTGAGTTATAGTCCCACTTTTAAAATCTAATATTTTTGGGATGAGAATACATGCAGGTTTTATAAATGATTTACAAAATAGACACAAGTATGTGAAACTACATTCTATGGTTGAATTATCGAAATCGAATATGCCCCTTTTTATTAAGTCTGGTAATCTAAGAATTAGGGAACAGACACCCTAATTGACGCGAATCCTAAAGATAGATCTATTGGGCCTAACAAACCCCATCCAAAGTACCGGATGCTTTAGTACTTCGAAATTTATATCATATCCGAAGGGTGTCCCGGAATGATGGGGATATTCTTATATATGCATCTTGTTAATGTCGGTTACCAGGTGTTCACCATATGAATGATTTTTATCTCTATGTATGGGATGTGCATTGAAATATGAAATCTTGTGGTCTATTATTATTATGATTTGATATATATAGGTTAAACCTATAACTCACCAACATTTTTGTTGACGTTTTAAGCATGTTTATTCTCAGGTGATTATTAAGAGCTTCCGCTGTCGCATACTTAAATAAGGACGAGATTTGGAGTCCATGCTTGTATGATATTGTGTAAAAACTGCATTCAAGAAACTTATTTTGTTGTAACATATTTGTATTGTAAACCATTATGTAATGGTCGTGTGTAAACAGGATATTTTAGATTATCATTATTTGATAATCTACGTAAAGCTTTTTAAAACCTTTATCTATGAAATAAAGGTTATGGTTTGTTTTAAAAATTAATGCAGTCTTTGAAAAACGTCTCATATAGAGGTCAAAACCTCGCAACGAAATCAATTAATATGGAACGTTTTTAATCAATAAGAACGGGACATTTCAGTTGGTATCCGAGCGTTGGTCTTAGAGAACCAGAATTTTGCATTAGTGTGTCTTATCGAGTTTGTTAGGATGCATTAGTGAGTCTGGACTTCGACCGTGTTTACTTGAAAAATGATTGCTTAACAAATTTTGTTGGAAACTATATATTTTTAACATGTGAATATTATGTGATATATTAATCTCTTAACGCGTTTGATATTATGTGATAGATGTCTACCTCTAGAACAAGTCCCATTGACTCACCTAATAATAATGAAGAGTCAAATGTAAATTGGAATGATTCGTGGACTGATTCACAAGTTCCCGAAGAGGAACCGGAAGAAGAGTCGGAACCGGAAGAAGAATCGGAACCGGAAGAAGAATCGGAACCGGATGAAGAAATAGAACCGGTGGGGGAAGTAATAAAACGGTTAAGTAAAAGAAAATCCTCAACCAACCGACCAAGGTTAATTATGGTCAATGGTGTTTCCGCCAAGGAAGCAAAATATTGGGAGGAATACCAATTCTCCGATGAATCAGATTCCGAAGAGAATTCCGATGATGTTATAGAAATTACCCCAACTGAATTTAAAAAGGCAAAAGAAAATAATAAGGGAAAGGGCATAAAAATAGAGAAATCTAATTCCAACCCCGATGAACTTTATATATATCGTCAACCCCCGAAGTCCTTAAGTTGTAACAATGACCCGGGAACCTCTAAACCACCAGGTTTTTCTAAACCAATGTGGAAAACGACGGCTCGTATTAGGGGAACATCATATATCCCTAGAAACTTGGCAAAACGAACCAAAACCGAAGAAGAAGAAACAAGCGAGTCGGAATAAGATAGTTGTATTCGTGTGGTGTAATATATGTAATATAGTGTGCTTATGCTTTATGATATATGTAAAAATTGCTTGTATTAATAAGTATTTTTTTTATGAATCTAACTCTTGTCTATTTTACAATATAAAAACACAAAATGGATAGACAACCCAATATTTTAAGAGACCTACCCGGAGACATGATTGATGAAATCTTGTCTAGAGTCGGTCAGAATTCTTCGGCACAACTATTTAAGGCGAGATCAGTTTGTAAGACATTCGAAGAACGTTCCAAGAATGCCTTGGTTTATAAAAGGCTTTCGTTCGAAAGATGGGGGATATCACATTGGGAAATCCATAAGTTACGATGTGTTTACTTTGACGCATATATTGCGGGGAACCCAAATGCTATTTTACGCAATGGGTTAAGAAATTATTTTGACTCAATATATCCGAATATTGGACTTCGTGATTTAGAAAAAGCGGCTAACATGCAACATAAAGAAGCATGTTATGCTTACGGATTAGTAATGTTCGCTTCTCACCAAAGTGAGAACAAGAACATCGGGCTACAACTATTAAACAAAACGTTCCCACAAGTGACGGAGTCGGTAATTGGGGTAAGAAATGAGGTTTTTAGATTGTTACGGGACTGTTGGACATTACGTAACCCTCGTCCCTTTGACGATGTTACAACACGCTGTCTTATCAACGGCCATAACGGTTATGTTCCACAAGACCAAGGATGGGAAGTAATCCTAGTAAAACCAGAATGCATGACTTGTTTCTGGACGTATGAATTACGTGTCTTTATTGCCTTTGCTGAACGACTTGTGTACTAGCTAGAATTATCTTCACAACCATCTTGTATCAAATTTATTGTGTGCTATATTTCATGCTATATGTAAAATAAGCGGTATTGTAAGTTTGTAAAATATTGTGTAAAAGTTTGAACGCGAAATATTATTATAATCAGTTTTTCATATAGAATTGTAGTAGTTGAATTGTATATTAGCTACTAAGTATGTACTTAACGGGTAGGTACTACCCGAATTTAAACTTATAAAACGCTAATATGAAGAAAAAGCTTTTATAAATGAGTTCATATTATGCTACGAAATACTATTAACTACTCTTAATATTCTATATGATTAACTTGTTCCATTTGACTATTTTGAAGGAAATGGCACCGACTACTCGACACACCGTGAATATGAATGAAGAGGAATTCCGTACTTTTCTAGCTTCAAACATAGCCGCAGTACAGGCTGCGCTACATACCAACAATAACCTTGGATCTAGCAGTACAGGAAATCATGTAGGATGCACCTACAAAGAATTCACTGCCTGCAAACCTTTCGAATTTGATGGAACCGAAGGACCGATCGGATTGAAACGGTGGACCGAGAAGGTCGAATCGGTGTTTGCCATAAGTAAGTGTACTGAAGAGGACAAAGTGAAGTACGCTACGCATACCTTCACAGGTTCTGCGTTAACATGGTGGAATACCTATCTAGAGCAAGTGGGACAAGACGATGCGTACGCACTACCGTGGTCAGCATTCAAGCACTTGATGAACGAGAAGTACCGTCCCAGAACCGAGGTCAATAAGCTCAAGACAGAACTTAGAGGGTTACGAACCCAAGGATTTGATATTACCATATACGAAAGACGATTCACAGAATTGTGCCTATTGTGTCCGGGAGCGTTCGAAGATGAGGAAGAGAAGATCGACGCATTTGTGAAAGGATTACCGGAAAGAATCCAAGAAGATATAAGTTCACACGAGCCCGCCTCCATACAACAGGCATGTAGAATGGCTCACAAACTAGTGAACCAGATTGAGGAAAGAATTAAAGAACAGACGGCTGAAGAGGTCAATGTGAAGCAAGTCAAAAGAAAGTGGGAGGAAAACGGTGATAAGAATCACCAATACAACAACAACAGCAATTACAATAATAATCGCAACAATTATCCCAACAATCGCAACATCAATCGCAACTACAACAAACGGCCCAACAACAACAACAACAACAACAGCAACTACAACAATCATCCCAACAACAATAATAACCGCAACAACAACAACAACAATCAGAAGCAGCTATGCCAAAGGTGTGAAAAGTATCACTCGGGGTTCTGCACCAAATTTTGCAACAAGTGTAAAAGAAATGGTCATAGCGCGGCGAAGTGTGAAGTCTACGGACCAGGGGTTAATAGAAGGAAAGGAACAAATGGTGTCGGAACGAGTAATGGCGGAGCAAGTAGTGTCGGAGCAAGTTATGCCAATGTAGTTTGTTATAAATGTGGAAAACCGGGCCACATTATTAGAAATTGCCCGAACCAGGAGAACACGAATGGACAAGGCCGCGGAAGAGTTTTCAATATTAATGCGGCAGAGGCACAGGAAGACCCGGAGCTTGTTACGGGTACGTTTCTTATTGACAATAAATCTGCTTACGTTTTATTTGATTCGGGTGCGGATAGAAGCTATATGAGTAGAGATTTTTGTGCTAAATTAAGTTGTCCATTGACGCCTTTGGATAGTAAATTTTTACTCGAATTAGCAAATGGTAAATTAATTTCAGCAGATAATATATGTCGGAATCGAGAAATTAAACTGGTTAGCGAAACATTGAAGATTGATTTGATACCAGTAGAGTTAGGGAGTTTTGATGTGATAATCGGTATGGACTGGTTGAAAGAAGTGAAAGCAGAGATCGTCTGTTACAAAAATGCAATTCGCATTATACGAGAAAAAGGAAAACCCTTAATGGTGTACGGAGAAAAGGGCAACACGAAGCTACATCTTATTAGTAATTTGAAGGCACAAAAACTAATAAGAAAAGGTTGCTATGCTGTTCTAGCACACGTCGAGAAAGTACAAACTGAAGAAAAGAGCATCAATGATGTTCCCATTGCAAAAGAATTTCCCGATGTATTTCCGAAAGAATTACCGGGATTACCCCCACATCGATCCGTTGAATTTCAAATAGATCTTGTACCAGGAGCTGCACCAATAGCTCGTGCTCCTTACTGACTCGCACCCAGCGAGATGAAAGAACTGCAAAGCCAATTACAAGAACTTTTAGAGCGTGGTTTCATTCGACCAAGCACATCACCGTGGGGAGCTCCTGTTTTGTTTGTCAAGAAGAAAGATGGTACTTTCAGGTTGTGTATCGACTACCGAGAGTTGAACAAACTTACCATCAAGAACCGCTACCCACTACCGAGAATCGACGACTTATTTGATCAACTACAAGGCTCGTCTGTTTATTCAAAGATTGACTTACGTTCCGGGTATCATCAAATGCGGGTGAAAGAAGATGATATTCCAAAGACTGCTTTCAGAACACGTTACGGTCATTACGAGTTTATGGTCATGCCGTTTGGTTTAACTAATGCACCAGCTGTGTTCATGGACCTTATGAACTGAGTGTGTGGACCATACCTTGACAAGTTTGTCATTGTTTTCATTGATGACATACTTATTTACTCAAAGAATGACCAAGAGCACGGTGAACATTTGAGAAAGGTGTTAGAAGTATTGAGGAAGGAAGAATTGTACGCTAAGTTTTCAAAGTGTTCATTTTGGTTGGAAGAAGTTCAATTCCTCGGTCACATAGTTGTAGCGACCCAACCAAATCGTCATTGACGGCGCCGCTACTTAGGTCCCGTTGCGTGGTCATAGTCTCTATATGAGACGCGTTTGACCAAAATTATGTCGCATTCATTTGAAACGTGCATGACTTGCAAAGTTTAGTTCACCAAACGGATCGACAACAAGTTTAAGTTTACAAAAGTAGTAAAGTACAAATGAAATATCTTGCGACATAATTAGTTTAAAATCACAGTTGCTATAAATAGCGTAAGTATGTAAACAATATGTTTGAATCCAAAGGTGCTATCACTAGCGTATGCATGTATGTATGCTTGACTCCAAGCAAGAAATCAGAGTGTATGCATGTATGCTTGACCCCAAGCAAGTATGAGTGTACGCGGAAGCATGTATCAAATAGCCAAGTATGAACCTGAGAAACATATAGAAAACTGTCAACGAAAAACGTTGGTGAAATCATAGATGTATTTGTAAACGTTGTTTTTGAACCACAAGATTTAGTATTCCCATAGTTGATTATCAAAATCGTTTGCATTCCAAAAGTATTGTTCGCGAGCACCCAATTATCAAGACTTAACGTTTCCTTCCATTGAACCCCATCACTATAGTGTTAGAACATACACTGTTTCTCAAAAATATATTTCACCCGTAGACGGTAGCGAACCGTCCGTAGTGAGGGTTTGTCAAACCCGTATGGCCACACAATATAAGTTCTCGCTTACACCCTGCAAGTGTAACTAATGATAATCGAATTGAGGATTTTTGTTCTAACTCGCTGTGGAATGTTTGTTTTCCTTGTACTTGTGTTCAAAGTATAAAAGTAAGTAGCACCAAATGTAACAAAGTATATGTTTCTCAGCCCACAATTTAAAGTATAAAAAGTTGTTGAAAAGGTGGGACTATGATCTCACCTCGAGTGCACGAGTATAAAAGTACTTCAACAAGTAAATGTGTGCATGAAAGTTGCTTAGCCTTGACCTAAACAAGTAAGTTATATCAATTAACCGGTTACGACACAAGGTCGGGTGAAATGTGTTCAATTAGTCCTATGGCTCGTTACGACTCGATTAAGTATAGCATGTGAATCACGTTGTCAAGTTTCATACAAGAAACAAGTAGAAAAGCATGTTAGAATGATTGTATAAAAGTTTGGTTAAGTTTGACTAAAAGTCAAACTTGGTCAAAGTCAACGAAAAAGTCAACACGTTCGGGTTCGGTCCCGAACTATTTTTCTGAGGTTTTTATTCATATATAAGCATATTAGAACAAGTTTCATGTGAATCGGAGGTCGGTAGCTAGTCAAACATTTCGCGTGAAATGTGACAAAGTGAGCAGAATCTGGCCAGGCGATTCGGGGATGTGGCGCGCCGCGCCACTACCTGGCCAGAGAATTCTGGTCAGTTTTTCCAAGTGTGCACGAACCAAAACCTTTTCCAACCAAATTCTTGACCCGCAAACACTTATAATGCCTATCATATATCGTCGAAAAGGTATTTTGACGAGGAATACAACTAACCATATATCATCAATCAAAAACATCATTTACAATAACTGAAAACTCGTCAATTGATCAAGAAAGGTTTATTTTCAAAGTTTCAAGTTCGTAAAACGTATTTTATGATTCGGGAATCCAATTTACACATACGATATGCCGTTTTGAAGGTAATGCAGCATACATTACTACTAAACACTAACAATTAACACTCCATGGCATTTAAGCATCCAAAAGTTCATGTCAAGAACTATCAAACCCTAGTCAAACATCACAAAATCATTAATCGGGTTTTTGAAGTTTTCTTAATCAACCTACACATCCAAATGTGGCTAATGATACTAGTAACACAATTAAAACATGCACTTTAACAATCTAACAACATTAACTCATCCAAAATCAAGGATTAAGCAAACCCATTTCAAAAACTCAAACTAGTTACTCCAAACCACAAATCGAGCAAACAAAACATATATTCATGTTACACACGAGCCATAGACACTAACTAACACAATTTCAAGTATATAAAACGAATTTAGAGAAATTTAGTGTTTTAGAAATGTTACCCAAAATGGATGAAATTGGTACCAAATCGAAGAGGATGATGAGAGGATCACGAATATGTAATTTGTTTTGAAGTTTGCTTCCCGATCCGAATTTAGATGATGAATTATGTTTGTGTTCTTGAGAGAAAAAAGAAAGAAAGAGAGAGAGAGAGAGGGATTGAATGGTGGTGATTGGGGTGGACTAGTTGACCTAGTCAACTAGTTTGCCCCGTGTCAATTTTAGTCCCTCGAGTTTAGAAGCGGGTGCGGGATTTAACCGATCGAATATTTTTAAAACGCAAGTTAACGAGAGATGTTGTAATCGAGTAACGGGATTATCAAGAACACTAGTTAATGAAGTGTACAAATATAGGTGACGAGAGATGTCATTAAAAAAAAAGAGACGGTGTTAAAATAAATTTAACGGAAAAACGCGGGATGTTACATTATCCACGCCTCAAAAGAAATTTCGTCCCGAAATTTAGTTGGAAGTGGTAGTTGTTGAATCTTCCTCGAGATCTTGTGTTGCCAATTCTACGAATGAGGGAGAAGTACGTCCTAGGGTATTTCAACGAACTTCGACGGTCGGGATTTTTACGTTGGATTGAAGTTTGGTTTCACGATTCATGGTTTCAACCGGTCCTCCTAGGAATGAAGTTTATCGTCGATAGTAAGCTTATCGAAAAGGAATGACAAGTTCTTGTTTCGCAAAACACGTCTTTGAGTTGATACCTCGAATGTAGGATAAACGGAGACCCAAAATGAGTCGGAAAAGTCTAAACGGCTAGCGACGGGTCCAAAACACCCCAAGAATTTAAAGGATCAAAATATCGCGGATTTAGCTTCCTACGTTTTCCCGAAACGGATTGCACCTTCCCAAGGTGCGACTCTTAACGTGACGTGGTTTCCCACGTGGAATTTGAAATGTTTACGTCTAACAGCGGCGTAGCTCTTGGTGATTACGAGTCGCGTAGGGTTTTACCTGAATATAAATAAATTTTCTCAGTTGCTCATGAATAACCTCGGCCCCGGTGAATTGATCATCGTTTACTTGGTTCGACAAAGGATAATGACGTTTCCGGTCACATGTGGTTTCAAAAGGAGTGACGTTAAAACTCGAATGAAAATCATTGTAGTACGAGGATTCGGTTTAAGGAAAAATACTTTTCTCAAGTAAATTTGAAGTTGGTAATACAAACTTGTATTATGGTTTCCAAGGTTTAAATCGCATGTTTGTTCGGTCCGTCGGGTTGTGGATGGTACGTGGTACTCATGTCTAAACGCGGTCCCGAGGCTTTTTGTAAGGTACTCCAAAATCTAGAAGTGAAACGAGGATCTCGATCCGAAACGAGGTACATCTCTTTAAGGTATATTGAACAAGTTTGCTAGGAATTGAAAACGTTAGCTAGGACAAGTTTCTCAAGACAATTCGCGTCGCGGAAGATTTATCGGTTTCCAAAAACGTTCGTCGGGGCAAGTTCTTATCGGGTTTTGAAAACGATTGTTAGGACTATCCACCCTCGCGGCGAATACTTGTATGACGTGAAGAGTCGCTCTCCATTGAGAATTTAGAATAAGGACCTCCTGAACCGGAAGTACGAGGGTGATGCAAGAGAAGTTCCCGCCCCGATGTGAGCATAACGAGTAAATTGTAGTTAGTCATTAAGACTGCGCGAGGACGAGCTAGTATACCCGTGTGACATACGGTTGAAGTCGAATGGAATCGGTAATTCATTCGGAAGCATAAATATAATTTGACAATAATTGAAGGTGTGCCCCCGGTATGGTTGTTATAAATATTCTCGGAGTTTTCGGATGTCCAAACCTGAAAAGATGAAGTCATGTACATGGCACATGGTGGTGTTTAGGTTGATCGAGTCTAACCACCATCACGCGTCACTAGAACTTTGGTATGTCTTACCGTAATATAACTACGTTGATCGAGTGTAGTTATATTATGCTAACTCATACCTCCATTCCCACATTACTCCATAGATTCTAGTTCGTGTCATCGCGAAAATCTAAAATGAACAAAATGTAACGACGTCTCAAACGTGACTCGTATTAAATCGAAATAGTTTCTACAACTCTAAAGAAGTGTTTCCCCGCGGGAAGTGTACAAATGATTGTTAACGTCAAATCGGTTCGAGTCAGACAAAAATGTATTCAGGTATGAAAAGAGTAACGAGTCATGATAACGAGTAGCACGCAACCGTGGTGATAAATGTTGATGACGATACTCATCTAGAGTAGTGACAGTGACTTTACAATATTCATGGATAGTAAGATGAGACGGGGGAAATAACAACCAAGGAGTCAGAGTTCCCGAACAAGTGTGACTAATGAAGTCGTCGTCATCCATACGTGTATGAATCAGGAATTTACGTGTGTTACCAAAAAGTGGCGGAATACGAGTTCGTATGATGAAGGTTGGGTACCATTAATAAGTTTGCCTAAGAATGATTCAAGTATAATGCACAAGTAGTCAAGTAAGTGCTATCTATAGCAAATGTATGTCAGAATGCAATGGCTAACTATCCGGTTGTAGTCTAGACTCACTAATGCGTCCTAACAACTCTGCTAGACACACTAATGCACGTCCTAGTTCCCTACAACCAACGCTCTGATACCATCTGTAGCGACCCAACCAAATCGTCATTGACGGCGCCGCTACTTAGGTCCCGTTGCGTGGTCATAGTCTCTATATGAGACGCGTTTGACCAAAATTATGTCGCATTCATTTGAAACGTGCATGACTTGCAAAGTTTAGTTCACCAAACGGATCGACAACAAGTTTAAGTTTACAAAAGTAGTAAAGTACAAATGAAATATCTTGCGACATAATTAGTTTAAAATCACAGTTGCTATAAATAGCGTAAGTATGTAAACAATATGTTTGAATCCAAAGGTGCTATCACTAGCGTATGCATGTATGTATGCTTGACTCCAAGCAAGAAATCAGAGTGTATGCATGTATGCTTGACCCCAAGCAAGTATGAGTGTACGCGGAAGCATGTATCAAATAGCCAAGTATGAACCTGAGAAACATATAGAAAACTGTCAACGAAAAACGTTGGTGAAATCATAGATGTATTTGTAAACGTTGTTTTTGAACCACAAGATTTAGTATTCCCATAGTTGATTATCAAAATCGTTTGCATTCCAAAAGTATTGTTCGCGAGCACCCAATTATCAAGACTTAACGTTTCCTTCCATTGAACCCCATCACTATAGTGTTAGAACATACACTGTTTCTCAAAAATATATTTCACCCGTAGACGGTAGCGAACCGTCCGTAGTGAGGGTTTGTCAAACCCGTATGGCCACACAATATAAGTTCTCGCTTACACCCTGCAAGTGTAACTAATGATAATCGAATTGAGGATTTTTGTTCTAACTCGCTGTGGAATGTTTGTTTTCCTTGTACTTGTGTTCAAAGTATAAAAGTAAGTAGCACCAAATGTAACAAAGTATATGTTTCTCAGCCCACAATTTAAAGTATAAAAAGTTGTTGAAAAGGTGGGACTATGATCTCACCTCGAGTGCACGAGTATAAAAGTACTTCAACAAGTAAATGTGTGCATGAAAGTTGCTTAGCCTTGACCTAAACAAGTAAGTTATATCAATTAACCGGTTACGACACAAGGTCGGGTGAAATGTGTTCAATTAGTCCTATGGCTCGTTACGACTCGATTAAGTATAGCATGTGAATCACGTTGTCAAGTTTCATACAAGAAACAAGTATAAAAGCATGTTAGAATGATTGTATAAAAGTTTGGTTAAGTTTGACTAAAAGTCAAACTTGGTCAAAGTCAACGAAAAAGTCAACACGTTCGGGTTCGGTCCCGAACTATTTTTCTGAGGTTTTTATTCATATATAAGCATATTAGAACAAGTTTCATGTGAATCGGAGGTCGGTAGCTAGTCAAACATTTCGCGTGAAATGTGACAAAGTGAGCAGAATCTGGCCAGGCGATTCTGCGCGCCGCGCGGGGATGTGGCGCGCCGCGCCACTACCTGGCCAGAGAATTCTGGTCAGTTTTTCCAAGTGTGCACGAACCAAAACCTTTTCCAACCAAATTCTTGACCCGCAAACACTTATAATGCCTATCATATATCGTCGAAAAGGTATTTTGACGAGGAATACAACTAACCATATATCATCAATCAAAAACATCATTTACAATAACTGAAAACTCGTCAATTGATCAAGAAAGGTTTATTTTCAAAGTTTCAAGTTCGTAAAACGTATTTTATGATTCGGGAATCCAATTTACACATACGATATGCCGTTTTGAAGGTAATGCAGCATACATTACTACTAAACACTAACAATTAACACTCCATGGCATTTAAGCATCCAAAAGTTCATGTCAAGAACTATCAAACCCTAGTCAAACATCACAAAATCATTAATCGGGTTTTTGAAGTTTTCTTAATCAACCTACACATCCAAATGTGGCTAATGATACTAGTAACACAATTAAAACATGCACTTTAACAATCTAACAACATTAACTCATCCAAAATCAAGGATTAAGCAAACCCATTTCAAAAACTCAAACTAGTTACTCCAAACCACAAATCGAGCAAACAAAACATATATTCATGTTACACACGAGCCATAGACACTAACTAACACAATTTCAAGTATATAAAACGAATTTAGAGAAATTTAGTGTTTTAGAAATGTTACCCAAAATGGATGAAATTGGTACCAAATCGAAGAGGATGATGAGAGGATCACGAATATGTAATTTGTTTTGAAGTTTGCTTCCCGATCCGAATTTAGATGATGAATTATGTTTGTGTTCTTGAGAGAAAAAAGAAAGAAAGAGAGAGAGAGAGAGGGATTGAATGGTGGTGATTGGGGTGGACTAGTTGACCTAGTCAACTAGTTTGCCCCGTGTCAATTTTAGTCCCTCGAGTTTAGAAGCGGGTGCGGGATTTAACCGATCGAATATTTTTAAAACGCAAGTTAACGAGAGATGTTGTAATCGAGTAACGGGATTATCAAGAACACTAGTTAATGAAGTGTACAAATATAGGTGACGAGAGATGCCATTAAAAAAAAAGAGACGGTGTTAAAATAAATTTAACGGAAAAACGCGGGATGTTACAATAGTGAACAAAGAAGGTATTAAGGTGGATCCGGCAAAGATAGAAACTGTTGAAAAGTGGGAAACCCCGAAAACTCCGAAACACATACGCCAGTTTTTAGGACTAGCTGGTTACTACAGAAGGTTCATCCAAGACTTTTCCAGAATAGCAAAACCCTTGACTACATTAACGCATAAAGGGAAGAAATTTGAATGGAAGGATGAACAAGAGAAAGCGTTTCAGTTATTGAAGAAAAAGCTAATTACGGCACCTATATTGTCATTGCCTGAAGGGAATGATGATTTTGTGATTTATTGTGACGCATCAAAGCAAGGTCTCGGTTGTGTATTAATGCAACGAACGAAGGTGATTGCTTATGCCTCTAGACAATTGAAGATTCACGAGCAAAATTATACGACGCATGATTTGGAATTAGGCGCGGTTGTTTTTGCATTAAAGACTTGGAGGCACTACTTATATGGGGTCAAAAGTATTATATATACCGACCACAAAAGTCTTCAACACATATTTAATCAGAAACAACTGAATATGAGGCAGCGTAGGTGGATTGAATTGTTGAATGATTACGACTTTGAGATTCGTTACCACCCGGGAAAGGCAAATGTGGTAGCCGATGCCTTGAGCAGGAAGGACAGAGAACCCATTCGAGTAAAATCTATGAATATAATGATTCATAATAACCTTACTACTCAAATAAAGGAGGCGCAACAAGGAGTTTTAAAAGAGGGAAATTTAAAGGATGAAATACCCAAAGGATCGGAGAAGCATCTTAATATTCGAGAAGACGGAACCCGGTATAGGGCTGAAAGGATTTGGGTACCAAAATTTGGAGATATGAGAGAAATGGTACTTAGAGAAGCTCATAAAACCAGATACTCAATACATCCTGGAACGGGGAAGATGTACAAGGATCTCAAGAAACATTTTTGGTGGCCGGGTATGAAAGCCGATGTTGCTAAATACGTAGGAGAATGTTTGACGTGTTCTAAGGTTAAAGCTGAGCATCAGAAACCATCAGGTCTACTTCAACAACCCGAAATCCCGGAATGGAAATGGGAAAACATTACCATGGATTTCATCACTAAATTGCCAAGGACTGCAAGTGGTTTTGATACTATTTGGGTAATAGTTGATCGTCTCACCAAATCAGCACACTTCCTGCCAATAAGAGAAGATGACAAGATGGAGAAGTTAGCACGACTGTATTTGAAGGAAGTCGTCTCCAGACATGGAATACCAATCTCTATTATCTCTGATAGGGATGGTAGATTTATTTCAAGATTCTGGCAGACATTACAGCAAGCATTAGGAACTCGTCTAGACATGAGTACTGCCTATCATCCACAAACTGATGGGCAGAGCAAAAGGACGATACAAACGCTTGAAGACATGCTACGAGCATGTGTTATTGATTTCGGAAACAGTTGGGATCGACATCTACCATTAGCAGAATTTTCCTACAACAACAGCTACCATTCAAGCATTGAGATGGCGCCGTTTGAAGCACTTTATGGTAGAAAGTGCAGGTCTCCGATTTGTTGGAGTGAAGTGGGGGATAGACAGATTACGGGTCCGGAGATTATACAAGAAACTACCGAGAAGATCATTCAAATTCAACAACGGTTGAAAACCGCCCAAAGTCGACAAAAGAGCTACGCTGACATTAAAAGAAAAGATATAGAATTTGAAATTGGAGAGATGGTCATGCTTAAAGTTTCACCTTGGAAAGGCGTTGTTCGATTTGGTAAATGAGGGAAATTAAATCCAAGGTATATTGGACCATTCAAGATTATTGATCGTGCCGGACCAGTAGCTTACCGACTTGAGTTACCTCAACAACTCGCGGCTGTACATAACACTTACCATGTCTCGAATTTGAAGAAATGTTTTGCTAAAGAAGATCTCACTATTCCGTTAGATGAAATCCAAATCAACGAAAAACTTCAATTCATCGAAGAACCCGTCGAAATAATGGATCGTGAGGTTAAAAGACTTAAGCAAAACAAGATACCAATTGTTAAGGTTCGATGAAATACTCGTAGAGGACCCGAGTTCACCTGGGAGCATGAAGATCAGATGAAGAAGAAATACCCGCATCTATTTCCAGAAGATTCGTCAACACCTTCAACAGCTTAAAATTTCGGGACGAAATTTATTTAACGGGTAGGTACTGTAGTGACCCGAACTTTTCCATGTTTATATATATTAATTGAGATTAATATTTACATGATTAAATGTTTCCAACATGTTAAGCAATCAAACTTGTTAAGACTTGATTAATTGAAATATGTTTCATATAGACAATTGACCACCCAAGTTGACCGGTGATTCACGAACGTTAAAACTTGTAAAAACTATACGATGACATATATATGGTTATATATATAGTTAACATGTTTTTATTATAAGTATGTATCTCATTAGGTATTTTAACAATGAGTTATATACATAAAAATGAGACTATTAATTTAAGAAACTCGAAAACGATATATATAACGATTATCGTTATAACAACGTCTTACTAGGTACATATGAATCATATTAAGATATTGATACACTTGGTTAATTATGTTAAATGATAAGTAAATATATTATTAAGTGTATTAACAATGAAATACATATGTAAAAATAAGACTACTAACTTAATGATTTCGAAACGAGACATATATGTAACGATTATCGTTGTAACGACATTTAACTGTATATACATCATACTGAGATATATTATATATCATAATATCATTATAATATAACAATTTAACATCTAATTTGTTATAATAAACAATGGGTTAACAACATTCAACAAGATCGTTAACCTAAAGGTTTCAAAACAACATTTACATGTAACGACTAACGATGACTTAACGACTCAGTTAAAATGTATATACATGTAGTATTTTAATATGTATTCATACACTTTTGAAAGACTTCAAGACACTTATCAAAATACTTCTACTTAACAAAAATGCTTACAATTACATCCTCGTTCAGTTTCATCAACAATTCTACTCGTATGCACCCGTATTCGTACTCGTACAATACACAGCATTTAGATGTATGTACTATTGATATATACACTCCAATTATCAGCTCTTAGCAGCCCATGTGAGTCACCTAACACATTTGGGAACCATCATTTGGCAACTAGCATGAAATATCTCATAAAATTACAAAAATATGAGTAATCATTCATGACTTATTTACATGAAAACAAAATTACATATCCTTTATATCTAATCCATACACCAACGACCAAAAACACCTAAAAACACTTTCATTCTTCAATTTTCTTCATCTAATTGATCTCTCTCAAGTTCTATCTTCAAGTTCTAAGTGTTCTTCATATATTTTACAAGTTCTAGTTACATAAAATCAAGAATACTTTCAAGTTTGCTAGCTCACTTCCAATCTTGTAAGGTGATCATCCAACCTCAAGAAATCTTTGTTTCTTACAGTAGGTTATCATTCTAATACAAGGTAATAATCATATTCAAACTTTGGTTCAATTTCTATAACTATAACAATCTTATTTCAAGTGATGATCTTACTTGAACTTGTTTTCGTGTCATGATTCTGTTTCAAGAACTTCGAGCCATCCAAGGATCCGTTGAAGCTAGATCCATTTTTATCTTTTCCAGTAGGTTTATCCAAGGAACTTAAGGTAGTAATGATGTTCATAACATCATTCGATTCATACATATAAAGCTATCTTATTCGAAGGTTTAAACTTGTAATCACTAGAACATAGTTTAGTTAATTCTAAACTTGTTCGCAAACAAAAGTTAATCCTTCTAACTTGAATTTTAAAATCAACTAAACACATGTTCTATATCTATATGATATGCTAACTTAATGATTTAAAACCTGGAAACACGAAAAACACCGTAAAACCGGATTTACGCCGTCGTAGTAACACCGCGGGCTGTTTTGGGTTAGTTAATTAAAAACTATGATAAACTTTGATTTAAAAGTTGTTATTCTGAGAAAATGATTTTTATTATGAACATGAAACTATATCCAAAAATTATGGTTAAACTCAAAGTGGAAGTATGTTTTCTAAAATGGTCATCTAGACGTCGTTCTTTTGACTGAAATGACTACCTTTACAAAAACGACTTGTAACTTATTTTTCCGACTATAAACCTATACTTTTTCTGTTTAGATTCATAAAATAGAGTTCAATATGAAACCATGGCAATTTGATTCACTCAAAACGGATTTAAAATGAAGAAGTTATGGGTAAAACAAGATTGGATAATTTTTCTCATTTTAGCTACGTGAAAATTGGTAACAAATCTATTCCAACCATAACTTAATCAAATTGTATTGTATATTATGTAATCTTGAGATACCATAGACACGTATACAATGTTTCGACCTATCATGTCGACACATCTATATATATTTCGGAACAACCATAGACACTCTATATGTGAATGTTGGAGTTAGCTATACAGGGTTGAGGTTGATTCCAAAATATATATAGTTTGAGTTGTGATCAATACTGAGATACGTATACACTGGGTCGTGGATTGATTCAAGATAATATTTATCGATTTATTTCTGTACATCTAACTGTGGAAAACTAGTTGTAGGTTACTAACGAGGACAGCTGACTTAATAAACTTAAAACATCAAAATATATTAAAAGTGTTGTAAATATATTTTAAACATACTTTGATATATATGTATATATTGTTATATGTTCGTGAATCAACCAGTGGCCAAGTCTTACTTCCCGACGAAGTAAAAATCTGTGAAAGTGAGTTATAGTCCCACTTTTAAAATCTAATATTTTTGGGATGAGAATACATGCAGGTTTTATAAATGATTTACAAAATAGACACAAGTATGTGAAACTACATTCTATGGTTGAATTATCGAAATCGAATATGCCCCTTTTTATTAAGTCTGGTAATCTAAGAATTAGGGAACAGACACCCTAATTGACGCGAATCCTAAAGATAGATCTATTGGGCCTAACAAACCCCATCCAAAGTACCGGATGCTTTAGTACTTCGAAATTTATATCATATCCGAAGGGTGTCCCGGAATGATGGGGATATTCTTATATATGCATCTTGTTAATGTCGGTTACCAGGTGTTCACCATATGAATGATTTTTATCTCTATGTATGGGATGTGCATTGAAATATGAAATCTTGTGGTCTATTATTATTATGATTTGATATATATAGGTTAAACCTATAACTCACCAACATTTTTGTTGACGTTTTAAGCATGTTTATTCTCAGGTGATTATTAAGAGCTTCCGCTGTCGCATACTTAAATAAGGACGAGATTTGGAGTCCATGCTTGTATGATATTGTGTAAAAACTGCATTCAAGAAACTTATTTTGTTGTAACATATTTGTATTGTAAACCATTATGTAATGGTCGTGTGTAAACAGGATATTTTAGATTATCATTATTTGATAATCTACGTAAAGCTTTTTAAAACCTTTATCTATGAAATAAAGGTTATGGTTCATTTTAAAAATGAATGCAGTCTTTGAAAAACGTCTCATATAGAGGTCAAAACCTCGCAACGAAATCAATTAATATGGAACGTTTTTAATCAATAAGAACGGGACATTTCATGTACAGCACATAGGAGATCCTTTTTATATTACTAAATTATTACTTCCTATTCTTATAAAATTCTGATCGATGAAACAGGCTTACTAATTTAGTCTTGTTGGGTCGTGACCCTTGAGCCCCATATAACATGCAGTTGGGCTGTGTTATGTTCTTGGTCATGCTATTGGATTGAAATGAAGTTGAGTCAACAAGCCAACTAACTTGCTAGGTGGGCTTCAAATCCAACCGGGCCTTAAACTAAGAATTGATTAATGAGCTTGTGCATCGGGTCCTAGTTGGGCTCGTGATTATGCTTAGAGGCCGAAAACACTCATATTTGTTGTATGTAACGATGACAGTTTGATAATTAGATTAGGATGACGAGGTGATGATGACAAAGATTTATGATGATCGAATCTGTTCCTATTTTGATACCTAAACTCGTTAACAAAAATCTTAAGTATATGTATCTGTCCGATTGGTTTGATTAAAAGAAAGAAGAAAGAAAGAAACAGGAGTACGAGTTATATGTATATTCATTGGAAAATAAAACAAATAAACAGAAATAGCAGAATGGTTAGGGGAGGTTATGGGTGAACTAGAGGTTGCGGGTTCGAGTCTCGTCCCGGGCAGTTTATTTATTTTTAATGCTTCTAAGGTATTATTTGTTATTATTACTATTATTATATTAGTATTATTATTAGTAACATATTGTATATATTTTATTATCATTATATCTATTAACATTATTATTACTATTATTATTATTAACAATATTATTATTATTATTATTAATATATTAAATAAAGATTTTCTATATAAAAATATATTTACGACATAACACATAACTATAACAATATTTTTGTAATAAATATTAACTATTCAATTAAAATATATAAAATAAATATTTAATTAAGTTATTAATATATATAAATTAAATAACAATTAATAATGAGATATATATAAATTTGTGCGATTATAATTATATGTGTTAATAAATATATATACATGATATATGTTCGTGAATCTGAGGCCAAACCTATACTTGTTAAATGACGTCATATGTATTTTTACTACAAAATACAGTATGGTGAGTTTCATTTGCTCCCTTTTAATTGCTTTTGCAATATATATTTTTGGGCTGAGAATACATGCGCTGCTTTTATAAATATTTACGAAATAGACTCAAGTACTTAAAATTACATTCTACGTTGAGTTGTACCACTGGCATACTTCCCTGTAGCTTGGTAACTACTATTTACATGGGTATTGTAAACGCGAATCCTGTTGATAGATCTATCGGGCCTGACAACCCCAACCGGACTGTACGACCAGTATTCAACGGTTGCACAGTACTTCGTTTTGGTGACTACACTTGGTACGGTGTAGTGAGATTTCATAATAAAGGGAATATGCGACGTAGATTAAATGTTAAGTATGGTTACCAAGTGCTCAACCACTTAGAATGCTTTACATACACTTGCGAGTGTATTATGTTTATGATTATGAAATCTTGTGGTCTATTAACATATTGAAATGATTGTTATGATAAACCTATGAACTCACCAACCTTTTGGTTGACACTTTAAAGCATGTTTATTCTCAGGTACGAATTAAGTCTTCCGCTGTGCATTTGCTCAATATAAGGACATTACTTGGAGTCGATCATCGCAATGGGACCAAATGTTGATGACTTCGTCCAGGTGGATTAGGACGGGTCCTCACATCATTCCTTCTACGTAACCCGATGCTATACTTTTTAAGTTAGGGATAACACCTGGATGGGAGGAGGTTCCTGCTAATCCTTTGTTCTTGTGTGTGGAACAAGGTATGTTTCATTGTATTAGGTTTGTTGTTATGGGTGTTTGTTTCTCTAACTTCTTACATATGTTTGCTGTGTTTTTTGCAGAGATGTTGATATCGCTCAAATTGTACATATATTACATCACAATATTGGTTCTTTATTGTTATTTATTTGCGGGAATTTGAAGACTTTTGTGATTATTTGAGAGAAAATGATAATTCTAGCTCCAGAGGTCTTTGGTTTAATCTTTTGGTTGTTTTTTGCTGAGTATTGGTTATATTTAAGCTCAAAGTATGTTTGAACGCGAGAAATTGAAGTTTTACTGAGTCTGGAGCTGATCACGGCCACAACTGGTTGAATCCCGACCGTAATACATTGACAGAACTTGAAGGAATCGAAAACAGCTTGATCACGGTCGCGACTCCCTTGATCACAGTCGCGATGCCTCCCTGTGATCCCGGTAGTGATTGGCCTATTCCAGTCGCAGCGAGGGCCTGATTTGGTGACTTTTTGATCAACTATAAATAGTCGAGGTTTTTACCCTAAAAGGGTGTGCAGTTTTCCAGTTACAAAAAGAAGAGCTTTTTAAAGACCTCAACCCTACCATTGAAGAGTAGTTCATCTTTACTTCTACTCCATCATTTATAACTTTTGGTACTCATTTTAATCATTAGTTTATCACTGTAATCATGAATACTTGTTGTTTTTATTGTTTCTTTGTTTCTTGCTACTTTAATATGCTGGGTTAAATAGTTGAATGTTTGCTTGAATGTGAAACTATGGATATTTGATTGTTTTATCATTTGGATTTAATGTTTTGTGGTTGAAATTGATTGAGTTTGATTAAAGATTCACTCTTATGCATGTTCCATGTTCTTAATTCAATTACATAGGTTGTTAATCGTTTAATGTGAGTTAAATTGAGATGCAATTTATGCTTCAACACTTTGGTGATCTAGACAATTAGACAAGTGATTGTGTCATTGATTTAATTGGTAATTGAAAGGCTTGTGAACTGCATAATAATGTAACTATTGCAAGTGATTGTTATAGTTAGGATTTTACGTGAGTTTAGTCCAAATCAATTCTCATTGGTTTCTATAAAATATAGCTTAATCTTTTGAAGTGTGTTTATGTGAGTTTACTTACTTTGATTGATTAGAACTTTGTGAGAAGTCATACAACTATATTAAAGACATAATAATCAGTAATAATCGCAAGAACAATCCATATCAATAGTGAATCATTCAAGTGGACACTATTTTGTCTTAATTGTTAATTCATTTCATTTGCTTCACGTTGATTGCGTGAATTAAAATACAAACCAAACCTCTTTATTAAACTTCTAGGATAATTACTAGTTTTAAGATCTTAATTAAACTGCTCTCTGTGGAACGAACTGGTCAAATTACTTATAGGTTACTGCATGATCAGGTTATAGTTGCCTGTAATTTTGTGATAATTGTTAAGTTTTTAGCTAGTCATTTTAAGGTACGATATCACATATCAGAATTCTTTGAGGAACGTTGTCAAGGCTCAAGGATTGAAGGAGTATACTGTTGCTGTTCAAGCTAGGTCAAATGTTGTGAAGGATCTTGATTCTCCTACGTGTTCTGGTTTTATGGAGATATCGAGCAAACCAAAAGTTGATCATGGTGAAGTGAGTTCATCTAAGGCGAAAACTAAGGAGAGAGCGAAGCAAGTTGAAGCTCCCATCGATGTTGATACTCAGGATGATTAGCCTATTGCATCTCTTGCTACTGGTGTTGGGGTGAGGGTGGCACAACGCTACAAGGCTAAGGGTGTGTTAAAGCGAAAGGCATATCCTGATCTTTCATCTGTGAAGAAGCAAAAGTTTAGTCATCTCCGAGACGAAGCAAGTGATGACATTATGGGTGATGCTAATAACTCTCTTTTTGATATGTACTTTTTTGCTTATATCTTCTTTGAATCCCCTTTTTATAACTTTGTTTGTCTTTTGCAGACTTGCGTGTGTTTTCCGAAGTTCTTGCTCCAGCTGATTGTTTTAACATCGTTGATAGTCTTGTTCATGATAACTAGGGAAGCTCTTTTGCTGATGACATGAAGAGGTTTCATGATGCATATTCGGTTATCAACTTTCAGGATGTTTCTATGGGGCATATCACTTCCTCCCTTTTACAGAAGCGTAATGCAGAATTCGAGTCTTTGAAGGGGCACCATGCTGCGATGAGTGAGAAGGAGGTGTTGATGGCTCCTAGTTATGAGGAAGAGTTGAAAGCTGCTCGTGATGAGATAACAAGCTTGCAGAGGCAGGTGAAGCTAAGTGATGTTCAGAAGTTGGCCATTGCTGATGTGTGATGGCTCATCAAGTACCCTTAACGACTCCGTCACTTGGTCCCACAGCTTGATCGAAACTCTATATGAATTTAATAAACAACATTGCATTCCTTATTTAAAAATGATTTCCTATAAAAGAAATCCACCAACATATGTAGTTTAGAAAAACCCAATATATATAAGTAACCAATGTTGACCCAAAACAAGTAAACCAAAACACCCACATTGTAATCAAAACTAAAATAGAATGCAAAGTTTAATGTGAAATAAAAATCTGCCAACATGCATGCAGACCCTCTAGTACAGCGGAAGCCAATTAATCAAGTACCTAAGAAAACATGCGAGTAAACTGTCAACAAAAATGTTGAGTGAACTATAGGTTTTAAAATAATGTATAAACTTTAGACCAAGATTTCAAATGTTAGAAAACATAAAATATTATTCTATTAATCCATGAGTCACCTGGTAACCATTTAACCATTTCCATACCCTTACCAAACAACAATATACACCGAACAGGTGTACCTTCAAAAATAACGAAGTACTAATACATTTCGATTATAAATTGCTACCGCGACTATATCGAAATGGGGCTGTCAAGCCCGATAGATCTATCCATAGGATTCGCGTTCACCAGTAGAAACCAGTGATTACAGTTACCAGACTAGGGAATATTTTCGTTCAACTCATAATGAGTAATTTAAATTTATTTCCACTTGTGTCTAAACGTAAAACAAAAATTGCATGTAATCTCATCCCAAGAATACTTTAAATAGTATGAAAAACAGGACTATAACTCACCTTAACGTAAACGAATCAACAACACAGTAATGTGAACAACAAAAGATAAAGTGATCAAGGATGACCACAACTCCAACCTATAAATAAAGCACGTCGATATAAATAACTAACTTAGGTCAAGTCTTAGTATGATAGCTATAGTACTTGTTGCAAATAAGCATAGAACAACACTCAGTATGTTTCGGTATGATCAGGACAACGAATAACGCGTACTTTATATTTTTAGAAAATTTCTATTTTTAGCAGGTTTCTATTTTTGAAAAGTTTCTATTTTGGAAAGTTTCTATTTTTAGAAAGTTTTTATTTTTGGAAAGTTTCTATTTTTAGAAAGTTTCCTTAATTTTAAAAGTCAATAAAAGTCAACTGAAAGTCAAAGTCAACCGAAAGTCAACTCAAAAGTCAACCTTGGTCAACCTTAGTCAACATTGAAATTTAAAGTGAAAATTATATTAATAATATAAGTTATAATGTTATTTAAAGTCATAGTTGTATAATCATGTCATATCATAAGTTTAATTAAATTAAATTAAATTATAAAGTTAACATAAGTTTAAATGATATAATTAATATAACATAAGTATTATTAATTAATAATGAATCTTTAATCATATCATAAGTATTATTAATTAATAATGAATTATTAATCATATCATAAGTATTTTAATATAATTATTAAACCATAAGTATTTAATATAATTAAATAATAACTAAGTATTAAAATAAATAAATTAATAATTAATCTTTATTATAAGTCTTGATATAATAATCTCATAACATAAGTTTAATACTTATCATAAGTATTTTCATTAATAATAAAAGTATTATTAATCATAAGTTTAATTATATGAATAATTAAATCATAATACTTATTAAATGATATAATAAATATATATCATAAGTCTTAATAAAAAAATAATTACTTTTATATCATAAGTAATTTAATTATAATGCAAATCATTATTTATAACCTAAGTCTCAATTTTATAACCATAAGTTTAATTAAAAGTTCGCCGGGTCATAACTTGAGCCTCGCGTGTCGGTTTTCGACGAATTTTATATATATCCTCGTCTAACCAATCAACCTGACAAATTAGTGCACTTAAGAGCACACCAAGATCAGTTCATAAGTCGTGACCTACAGCCATGAACCAAACATTTTCATTAATCCGATTTAAAACTTGTTTTAGCCATTCCGGGTGATCCGTGGCTCGGATTTCGATGACCCGAACATGAATGTTCATCCAATCATCAATCCTAACCTAATGGTACACCCTAAAGACTCCACAAATGGTCACAAAGTCGGACCCCAATTGATCATACAAGCTTTTATATTTTAATTTCATTAAAACCCTAAATCGGGCATAACTTTTGATCCGAAACTCAAAACAACATGAATCTAAAGCCTAAAATTATTGTCTTGATGAGAGAAAGTCATCTATACACTTTATTTAATAAAAAACACATATTAACTTTACTGATTTTAATAAAAAGTCCACTGTCCAAAATTAATCAAACCGAAAACATAGTAAATCGAGCATTTCTACGCATAATAACAACAATATAATCATACACAGTACTATAACATCATCATATCATCATACATATAAAAATCAGTAAAAATAATTAAAATTGAAAAAACTAGGGTTAGGGTTTATACCCTAATCAAGAAATGATTAGTATATATGTGTAGAGCTTGAAGAGTAGAATCCAAATATGTAAGAAGCTTCAATCCTTCTAGCTAGATATTTGAAGATGATGATGATGATATGGTGTGGTGGTGGTGACAGCACAAGAAAAAGAAAGAAAGGGAGAAGTGTGAAATGAGAGAAAAGGGTTTTAAGGGATTTGATAAAATGAAATGTTTAAAATCAAAAATGGAAAAACAAAGCCTAACACCCCCTCCCCTAGGGTGTTCAGCCGAATGGGTGTAGGGTGGGCCCCATAGTGGGCCAATTTTGTAAAACAAATAATAGCTTTTAGTTCGAACTCCCGAACGAAGGCCGAAACGCGAAAACACCGCTACACGATTAATTATTCGGAGGAATTACGCACGCGCGAAAAATAAAATATATAAATACCATATATATTCATATGATATAAAAATATCATAATTAAAATAATTTGGATTCAAAAATCTCAAAAGTCTAACCGTTGGTTTGAAAACCGAAATGATTCGCCAGATAGAAATCCACGACACGTAGAAACGTACAATTTTAAATACGAATACAAATATTCACATAACACATAATAAGGAATATATTATTACTAAAATAATAATATAAGTCATAAAATGACGTGGCACGGCTAACAATTAACAGACGTTAACTACAAACGGTAAAAGATAACAGAAAAAGTAGGGTCGTGACAGTACCTTCCCGTTACGGAAATTTCGTCCCGAAATTTAAGCAGGTGCAGGGGTTGACTCGTCATCTGGGAACAAATGCGGGTACTTCTGCCTCATCTGATCTTCACGTTCCCAAGTGAACTCGGGTCCGCGTCTGGCATTCCATCTAACTCGGACGATAGGAATCCTACTTTGCTTGAGTGTCTTAACCTCCCGATCCTTAATCTCGACAGGTTTCTCAATAAAATGAAGTTGTTTATCAACATGAAGTTCAGCAAGAGGAATGGTTTCACCGGCCTCGGCCAAACACTTCTTCAAATTCGATACATGAAAAACGTCATGAACAGCGCTAAGCTCTTGTGGCAATTTCAAACGATAAGCCACAATTCCAATTCTTTCGATAGTCTTAAACGGTCCAACAAATCTAGGATTTAACTTTCCCCTCTTACCAAATCGTATGATAATGCTAAAAACGAACATATATTTCATAGCATTATTCCTCAAGAAAGACAAGCTTTTAGTTGCAATTGTCCTATTTACAAGTGATATTCGTTTAAATAATAAAAGGTGAAGACAAAAGACAGATTCGACGAATTGAAGACGCAAACGACCAAAAAGCTCAAAAGTACAAAATACAATCAAAGAGGTTCCAATTATTGATAAGAAACATCTCGAAATTACAAGAGTACAAGATTCAAAACGCAAAGTACAAGATTTTAAATTGTACGCAAGGACGTTCGAAAATCCGGAATCGGGACCAGAGTCAACTCTCAACGCTCGACGCAACGGACTAAAAATTACAAGTCAACTATGCACATAAATATAATATAATATTTAAATAATTCTTATAATTATTTATATATTATATAATATATTATAAAACGTCGGCAAGCTAGGAGCCAAGGCTGTGTGAGCTGGAAATACGAACTCCGCGAGTTGCGGAGTTTGTAGTGAAAAAATTACGCGAGTCGCGGAGCTTCCCTGGACTAAAATCCCTATAAAAGCAAACGCATTTTGATCATTTTAACATCATCTTTTTCTTCTTCTTACTTATATATATATATATATATATATATATATATATATATATATATATATATATATATATATATATATATATATATATATATATATATATATATATAAATATAAATATATATATATATATATTATATTTATATATATATATATATTATATTTTAATTTTAATTTTAATTTTAAATCCTAATAATAAGGGTATGTTAGCGAATGTTGTAAGGGTTAAGTCGAAATTCTGTCCGAGTAACGCTACGCTATTTTTAATCATTGTAAGTTATGTTTATATTATTTTCATTAATATCTCGTAGCTAAGTTATTATTATGCTTATTTAATACCGAAGTAATTATGATGTTGGGCTAAAAATATTAAAATTGGGTAATTGGGCTTTGTACCATAATTGGGGTTTGGATAAAAGAACGACACTTGTGAAAATTAGACTATGGGCTATTAATGGATTTTATATTAACTAAACAATACCTTGTTAATTTAATATACAAACTTATAATTTGACGTATTTATATATAACCACATATGCTTGACTGGGTACGGTGGGCGGGATATCTATAAATACCAATAATTATTCATTTTACCGGACACGGAACTGGATTAATAGTTAATAGACTTGTTGAAACAGGGGTGAATTACATTCAAGGGTAATTGGTGTAATTGTTAACAAAGTAGTAAAACCTTAGTTTACACTCAGTCGATAACCTGGTGTATTCATTAAACAAAGTATTAAAACCTTGTTACAATTCGAATCCCCAATTAGTTGGAATATTTGACTTCGGGAATAAGAATAATTTGACGAAGGCTTTCGCTCTTTATATTTATGACTGATGGACTATTATGGACAAATCCGTATGGACATATTAAATAATCCAGGACAAAGAACAATTAACCCATGGGCATAAAACTAAAATCAACACGTCAAACATCATGATTACGGAAGTTTAAATAAGCATAATTTTTTTATTTCATATTTAATTTCCTTTATTTTATATTTAATTGCACTTCTAATTATCGCACTTTAATTTATTGTTATTGTATTTAATTTCACTTTTAATTATCGTACTTTTTAATTATTGTATTTTATTTCATCGCACTTTTATTTATCGCAATTTCATTATTGTTATTTACTTTACGCTTTAAATTAAGTTATATTTATTTTTATTATTTTACATCAGGTTTTAAACGCGGCTAAAGTTTTAAAAATCGACAAACCGGTCATTAAACGGTAAAAACCCCCTTTATAATAATAATATTACTTATATATATATTTGTATTTTTATAAAATAAAACTAATATAGCGTTAAGCTTTGTCTAAAAGATTTCCTGTGAAACGAACCGGACTTACTAAAAACTACACTACTGTACGATTAGGTACACTGCCTATAAGTGTTGTAGCAAGGTTTAAGTATATCAATTCTATAAATAAATAAATATCTTGTGTAAAATTGTATCATATTTAATAGTATTTCGTTGTAAAATTTAATAGTATTTTATACCCTTTAGCTTTAACTATCAAGTATTTTTGGCGCCGCTTTCGGGGAACATCTAGCTTAAAAGCCGGAAGCGCAACGCTAATATAAAAAAAAATTTATTTTTTGTTTACTAATATAAAAAAATACGCTTTTGTAAAAATACGTTTTAAATATTCGAAAACATAAAAAAGAAAAACAAAAATATAAATATTTTTAAGAGTTTGTTAAATATTTAAGTTTTATAAAGTTTCTTTATTTTTATTTTATAAAAAATATAAGTTTTATTTAAATATTTTGTGTTTATTTAAAACATAAAAAATTTTAAAACCGAAAAATAAAATAAAATAATATTAACTTATTTTTAAGATTTTTATTTTTAATAAGTATTTTTATTTTAAGTTTTTGAAATATATTTTATATAAATTATATATCTATTATTTTATCAAATTATTATAAAAAAAACGAACTGGGCCAGATTAAAATCGAAGCCAAAGAATATTTTAATTATAAAACGAAACTGGGGCCGAACTGTTTCAGCCCAATCTGAGCCCAGTATTATCAAACCCCGCGACTTGCGGAGTTTTCCAGCTGGGAGTACCGCGACTCGCGGAGCCCTCTGACACGGGTTACACAGAACCCTAATCCTGCATTAATTACGGGTTTTTATTATTATTATTTAAATTAAACCCTAATTAGGGTATTTTTATTATATAATTTAGTTTTTATTTTTATTTTGTATTTTTAGTTAAATTAGTGTAATTAGTTTATAAAATTAATAGTTTTATAAAATAAATATTATAAAAATAATATTTTTATAAAAATTGTACTTTTTAGTATATTTTTATATTTTGTCCCTTTTTATTTGTTTTAGCGTAATAATTTGTATTTTTCGCTTGTATTTAGTTTTAAATATAGTTTTTGCCATAGTTATTTTTATTTCTAGATTTTTAGGCTTTGCCGTAAAATCCCTTAAGTGCTTTTTCTTTAGACTAAGATTTAGGTGCTTTAGAATTTTGCGACGCCTTTTTAAGTTTTAGTACCTTTTTAAGTTATTGCCATTTGGGATATAGTTTTACTTGTAAGCTTTAATATTTTTGGACGCAACTTTTAATTTTTAGTTTTTAGTTCCTTTTTAAGTTTAGACGCGCTACTTTCTTACTTTCATTTTTCGACGCCCTTTTACCTATGTATCAATTATCACTCCAATTAGTAATCTCAATTTGCAATTTTAATTTTAAGTTAGTGATAGTAATAAGGTTGGGTTAGTCGAGTGTTTTAAAGTTTCTTAAGTCATTTTTTTTTATTTCTTATTTTTCGACGCCTTTTATTTTTTTTCAACCTTTTTCTTTTTCGACCTTTTTCGACGCGCTCTTTTTCTTTCTTATTTCTCGCAATTCTAGTTTTAGGACATAGATTTTTATTCTACTTCTTATCTAAATTTCTTAAAATTACGAAAATTTATTTTAAGTGGTTAAATTGATAGACATCAAAATTTTCTAGTTCGTAGTAATAGTTGGATTTATACGTGGACCGGGTTATTGGAGCCAAACAGTACTCAATTATATTGAGACCAAACGAATCCTGCCCCTGTGCTGCATCTTTTGGCTATTCGAAACGTGGGCAAAATCAGAAAAGTCTATTAATTGGATAACTTATATAATTTTTCTTTCCTTTTAAAAACTAATAGGATATTCAGTGAATGCACTGAGCAAGACGTTCACCACCTTTTGTACGTTCACCACCTGTAACTAGATCAAGACATCTAGCAAATATTACCGCCGTTGATTTTTCTTTAGAATCGTCATCCAGTCGACCAAGTACTCCAATTCAAATTTCCGATAATCCATTTTTTGAACCCGACCTCACAATTGAGAATCCGAAAAATATTCAGGGACAATTCATAGATCCTGAACCATTAATTTTTCCTCCGAAACCACCAATTATTCAAACAGAGATTGTTGAGGAACGAACCATTAAATCAGAATCCTCTATTGATTCAGATTCAACAAATTCAATTATGGAAAATCTGGAACCTTTAAGTATGGAAGACCGAATGAGAGCTAAACGCACTGGCCAAGGTCACGCAATTACTCATCCAGACATTAATGCGCCAGATTATGAAATCAAAGGACAAATTCTACACATGGTAACTAATCAATGCCAATTTAGTGGTGGCCGAAAGAAGATCCAAATGAACATCTTCGTACCTTTAATAGGATCTGCACACTATTTAAAATAAGAGAAGTTGAAGATGAACAGATATATCTCATGTTATTTCCCTGGACTTTAAAAGGAGAAGCCAAAGATTGGTTGGAATCGTTACCTGAAGGGGCGATTGATACATGGGATGTTTTAGTTGAAAAATTTCTTAAACAATTCTTTCCGACATCTAAAGCCGTAAGACTTCAAGGAGAAATTGTTACGTTCACACAGAAACCAAATGAAACTCTATATGAGGCGTGGACAAGATTTGGAAAGTTATTGAGAGGATGTCCGCAACATGGTTTAGACACCTGTCAAATAGTACAAATATTTAACCAAGGATGCGACATCACTACAAGGAAAGACATAGATATAGCAGCTGGTGGTTCTATTATGAAGAAAACCGAAACTGATGCTTACAAAATTATTGATAACACTGCTTCCCACTCACATGAGTGGCACCAAGAAAAAGATATCGTTAGATCATCTAAAGCAGCTAGAGCCGATTCTAGCCATGACATAGATTCCATTTCTGCAAAGATAGATGCTGTCGAGAGACGAATGGAAAAGATGACTAAAGATATCCACTCAATACGAATTAGTTGTGAGCAGTGTGGAGGATCACATTTGACAAAAGATTGTCTCAGTATTGAACTAACAATGGAACAAAGAGAGAATATTTCATATATAAACCAAAGGCCTGGAAATAATTATCATAATAATTATCAACCGCCAAGACCAATTTACAATTAAAACCAGAACTATAACCGAAATGTTCCATACAACAACCAACAAGGTCCTAGTTGTAGTGACCCGAACTTTTCCATGTTTATATATATATTAAATGAATTTGTTATTTACATGATTAAGTATTTCCAACATGTTAAGCAATCAAACTTGTTAAGACTTGATTAATTGAAATATGTTTCATATAGATAATTGACCACCCAAGTTGACCGGTGATTCACGAACGTTAAAACTTGTAAAAATTATATGATGACATATATATGGATATATATATAGTTAACATGATACTATGATAAGTAAACATATCATTAAGTATATTAACAATGAACAACATATGTAAAAACAAGACTACTAACTTAATGATTTTTAAACGAGACATATATGTAACGATTATCGTTGTAAAGACATTTAACTGTATATATATCATACTAAGATATATTATATATCATAATATCATGATAATATAACAATTTAAAATCTCATTTGTTATAATAAATAATGGGTTAACAACATTCAACAAGATCGTTAACCTAAAGGTTTCAAAACAACATTTACATGTAACGACTAACGATGACTTAACGACTCAGTTAAAATGTATATACATGTAGTGTTTTAATATGTATTTATACACTTTTGAAAGACTTCAATACACTTATCAAAATACTTCTCCTTAACAAAAATGCTTACAATTACATCCTCGTTCAGTTTCATCAACAATTCTACTCGTATGCACCCGTATTCGTACTCGTACAATACACAGCTTTTAGATGTATGTACTATTGGTATATATACTCCAATTATTAGCTCTTATCAGCCCATGTAAGTCACCTAACACATGTGGGAACCATCATTTGGCAACTAGCATGAAATATCTCATAAAATTACAAAAATATGAGTAATCATTCATGAGTTATTTACATGAAAACAAAATTACATATCCTTTATATCTAATCCATACACCAACGACCAAAAACACCTACAAACACTTTCATTCTTCAATTTTCTTCATCTAATTGATTTCTCTCAAGTTCTATCTTCAAGTTCTAAGTGTTCTTCATAAATTCTACAAGTTCTAGTTACATAAAATCAAGAATACTTTCAAGTTTGCTAGCTCACTTCCAATCTTGTAAGGTGATCATCCAACCTCAAGAAATATTTGGTTCTTACAGTAGGTTATCATTCTAATATAAGGTAATAATCATATTCAAACTTTGGTTCAATTTCTATAACTATAACAATCTTATTTCAAGTGATGATCTTACTTGAACTTGTTTTCGTGTCATGATTCTGCTTCAAGAACTTCGAGCCATCCAAGGATCCGTTGAAGCTAGATCCATTTTTCTCTTTTTCAGTAGGTTTATCCAAGGAACTTAAGGTAGTAATGATGTTCATAACATCATTCGATTCATACATATAAAGCTATCTTATTCGAAGATTTAAACTTGTAATCACTAGAACATAGTTTAGTTAATTCTAAACTTGTTCGCAAACAAAAGTTAATCCTTCTAACTTGACTTTTAAAATCAACTAAACACATGTTCTATATCTATATGATATGCTAACTTAATGATTTAAAACCTGGAAACACGAAAAACACCGTAAAACCGGATTTACGCCGTCGTAGTAACATCGCGGGCTGTTTTGGGTTAGTTAATTAAAAACTATGATAAACTTTGATTTAAAAGTTGTTATTCTGAGAAAATGATTTTTATTATGAACATGAAACTATATCCAAAAATTATGGTTAAACTCAAAGTGGAAGTATGTTTTCTAAAATGGTCATCTAGACGTCGTTCTTTCGACTGAAATGACTACCTTTACAAAAATGACTTGTAACTTATTTTTCCGACTATAAACCTATACTTTTTCTGTTTATATTCATAAAATAGAGTTCAATATGAAACCATAGCAATTTGATTCACTTAAAACGGATTTAAAATGAAGAAGTTATGGGTAAAACAAGATTGGATAATTTTTCTCATTTTAGCTACGTGAAAATTGGTAACAAATCTATTCCAACCATAATTTAATCAACTTGTATTATATATTATGTAATCTTGAGATACCATAGATGTAGTGACCCGAAATTTTCCATGTTTATATATATTAATTGAGATTGATATTTACATGATTAAATGTTTCCAACATGTTAAGCAATCAAACTTGTTAAGACTTGATTAATTGAAATATGTTTCATATAGACAATTGACCACCCAAGTTGACCGGTGATTCACGAACGTTAAAACTTGTAAAAACTATACGATGACATATATATGGTTATATATATAGTTAACATGTTTTTATTATAAGTATGTATCTCATTAGGTATTTTAACAATGAGTTATATATATAAAAATGAGACTATTAATTTAAGAAACTCGAAAACGATATATATAACGATTATCGTTATAACAACGTCTTACTAGGTACATATGAATCATATTAAGATATTGATACACTCGGTTAATTATGTTAAATGATAAGTAAATATATTATTAAGTGTATTAACAATGAAATACATATGTAAAAATAAGACTACTAACTTAATGATTTCGAAACGAGACATATATGTAACGATTATCGTTGTAACGACATTTAACTGTATATACATCATACTGAGATATATTATATATCATAATATCATGATAATATAACAATTTAACATCTCATTTGTTATAATAAACAATGGGTTAACAACATTCAACAAGATCATTAACCTAAAGGTTTCAAAACAACATTTACATGTAACGACTAACGATGACTTAACGACTCAGTTAAAATGTATATACATGTAGTGTTTTAATATGTATTCATACACTTTTGAAAGACTTCAAGACACTTATCAAAATACTTCTACTTAACAAAAATGCTTACAATTACATCCTCGTTCAGTTTCATCAACAATTCTACTCGTATGCACCCGTATTTGTACTCGTACAATACACAGCTTTTAGATGTATCTACTATTAGTATATACACTCCAATGATCAGCTCTTAGCAGCCCATATGAGTCACCTAACACATGTGGGAACCATCATTTGGCAACTAGCATGAAATATCTCATAAAATTACAAAAATATGAGTAATCATTCATGACTTATTTACATGAAAACAAAATTACATATCCTTTATATCTAATCCATAAACCAACGACCAAAAACACCTACAAACACTTTCATTCTTCAATTTTCTTCATCTAATTGATCTCTCTCAAGTTCTATCTTCAAGTTCTAAGTGTTCTTCATAAATTCCAAAAGTTCTAGTTTCATAAAATCAAGAATACTTTCAAGTTTGCTAGCTCACTTCCAATCTTGTAAGGTGATCATCCAACCTCAAGAAATCTTTGTTTCTTACAGTAGGTTATCATTCTAATACAAGGTAATAATCATATTCAAACTTTGGTTCAATTTCTATAACTATAACAATCTTATTTCAAGTGATGATCTTACTTGAACTTGTTTTCGTGTCATGATTCTGCTTCAAGAACTTCGAGCCATCCAAGGATCCATTGAAGCTAGATCCATTTTTCTCTTTTCCAGTAGGTTTATCCAAGGAACTTAAGGTAGTAATGATGTTCATAACATCATTCGATTCATACATATACAGCTATCTTATTCGAAGGTTTAAACTTGTAATCACTAGAACATAGTTTAGTTAATTCTAAACTTGTTCGCAAACAAAAGTTAATCCTTCTAACTTGACTTTTAAAATCAACTAAACACATGTTCTATATCTATATGATATGCTAACTTAATGATTTAAAACCTGGAAACACGAAAAACACCGTAAAACCGGATTTACGCCGTCGTAGTAACACCGCGGGCTGTTTTGGGTTAGTTAATTAAAAACTATGATAAACTTTGATTTAAAAGTTGTTATTCTGAGAAAATGATTTTTATTATGAACATGAAACTATATCCAAAAATTATGGTTAAACTCAAAGTGGAAGTATGTTTTCTAAAATGGTCATCTAGACGTCGTTCTTTCGACTGAAATGGCTACCTTTACAAAAACGACTTGTAACTTATTTTTCCGACTATAAACCTATACTTTTTCTGTTTAGATTCATAAAATAGAGTTCAATATGAAACCATAGCAATTTGATTCACTCAAAACGGATTTAAAATGAAGAAGTTATGGGTAAAACAAGATTGGATAATTTTTCTCATTTTAGCTACGTGAAAATTGGTAACAAATCTATTCCAACCATAACTTAATCAACTTGTATTGTATATTATGTAATCTTGAGATACCATAGACACGTATACAATGTTTCGACCTATCATGTCGACACATCTATATATATTTCGGAACAACCATAGACACTCTATATGTGAATGTTGGAGTTAGCTATACAGGGTTGAGGTTGATTCCAAAATATATATAGTTTGAGTTGTGATCAATACTGAGATACGTATACACTGGGTCGTGGATTGATTCAAGATAATATTTATCGATTTATTTATGTACATCTAACTGTGGACAACTAGTTGTAGGTTACTAACGAGGACAGCTGACTTAATAAACTTAAAACATCAAAATATATTAAAAGTGTTGTAAATATATTTTGAACATACTTTGATATATATGTATATATTGTTATAGGTTCGTGAATCAACCAGTGGCCAAGTCTTACTTCCCGACGAAGTAAAAATCTGTGAAAGTGAGTTATAGTCCCACTTTTAAAATCTAATATTTTTGGGATGAGAATACATGCAGGTTTTATAAATGATTTACAAAATAGACACAAGTACGTGAAACTACATTCTATGGTTGAATTATCAAAATCGAATATGCCCCTTTTTATTAAGTCTGGTAATCTAAGAATTAGGGAACAGACACCCTAATTGACGCGAATCCTAAAGATAGATCTATTGGGCCTAACAAACCCCATCCAAAGTACCGGATGCTTTAGTACTTCGAAATTTATATCATATCCGAAGGGTGTCCCGGAATGATGGGGATATTCTTATATATGCATCTTGTTAATGTCGGTTACCAGGTGTTCACCATATGAATGATTTTTATCTCTATGTATGGGATGTGTATTGAAATATGAAATCTTGTGGTCTATTATTATGATTTGATATATATAGGTTAAACCTATAACTCACCAACATTTTTGTTGAAGTTTTAAGCATGTTTATTCTCAAGTGATTATTAAGAGCTTCTGCTGTCGCATACTTAAATAAGGACGAGATTTGGAGTCCATGCTTGTATGATATTGTGTAAAAACTGCATTCAAGAAACTTATTTTGTTGTAACATATTTGTATTGTAAACCATTATGTAATGGTCGTGTGTAAACAGAATATTTTAGATTATCATTATTTGATAATCTACGTAAAGCTTTTTAAACCTTTATTGATGAAATAAAGGTTATGGTTTGTTTTAAAATGAATGCAGTCTTTGAAAAACGTCTCATATAGAGGTCAAAACCTCGCAACGAAATCAATTAATATGGAACGTTTTTAATCAATAAGAACGGGACATTTCAGTTGGTATCCGAGCGTTGGTCTTAGAGAACAAGAATTTTGCATTAGGGTGTCTTATCGAGTTTGTTAGAATGCATTAGTAAGTCTGGACTTCGACCGTGTTTTCTTTAAAAATGATTGCTTAACAAATTTTGTTGGAAACTATATATTTTTAACATGTGAATATTATGTGATATATTAATCTCTTAACGCGTTTGATATTATGTGATAGATGTCTACCTCTAGAACAAGTCCCATTGACTCACCTAATAATAATGAAGAGTCAAACGTAAATTGGAATGATTCGTGGACTGATTCACAAGTTCCCGAAGAGGAACCGGAAGAAGAGTCGGAACCGGAAGAAGAATCGGAACCGGATGAAAAAATAGAACCGGTGGGGGAAATAATAAAACGGTTAAGTAAAAGAAAATCCTCAACCAACCGACCAAGGTTAATTATGGTCAATGGTGTTTCCGCCAAGGAAGCAAAATATTGGGAGGATTACCAATTCTCCGATGAATCGGATTCCGAGGAGAATTCCGATGATGTTATAGAAATTACCCCAACTGAATTTAAAAAAGCAAAAGAAAATAATAAGGGAAAGGGCATAAAAATAGAGAAATCTAATTCCAACCCCGATGAACTTTATATGTATCGTCAACTCCCGAAGTCCTTAAGTTGTAACAATGACCCGGGAACCTCTAAACCACCAGGTTTTTCTAAACCGTTGTGGAAAACGACAGCTAGTATTAGGGGAACATCATATATCCCTAGAAACTTGGCAAAACGAACCAAAACCGAAGAAGAAGAAACGAGCGAGTCAGAATAAGATAGTTGTATTCGTGTGGTGTAATATATATAATATAGTGTGCTTATGCTTTATGATATATGTAAAAATTGCTTGTATTAATAAGTATTTTTTTTATGAATCTAACTCTTGTCTATTTTACAGTTTAAAAACACAAAATGGATAGACAACCCAATATTTTAAGAGACCTACCCGAAGACATGATTGATGAAATCTTGTCTAGAGTCGGTCAGAATTCTTCGGCACAACTATTTAAGGCGAAATCAGTTTGTAAGACATTCGAAGAACGTTCCAAGAATGTCTTGGTTTATAAGAGACTTTCGTTTGAAAGATGGGGGATATCACATTGGGAAACCCATAAGTTACGATGTGTTTACTTTGACGCATATATTGCGGGGAACCCAAATGCTATTTTACGCAACGGGTTAAGAAATTATTTTGACTCAATGTATCCGAATATAGGACTTCATGATTTAGAAAAAGCGGCTAACATGCAACATAAAGAAGCATGCTATGCTTACGGGTTAGTAATGTTCGCTTCTCACCAAAGTGAGAAAAAGAACATCGGGCTACAACTATTAAACAAAACGTTCCCACAAGTGACGGAGTCGGTAATTGGGGTAAGAAATGAGGTTTTTAGGTTATTACGAGACTGTTGGTCATTACGTAACCCTCGTCCCTTTGACGACGTTACAACACGCTGTCTTATCAACGACCATAACAGTTATGTTCCACAAGACCAAGGATGGGAAGTAATCCTAGTAAAACCAGAATGCATGACTTGTTTCTGGACGTATGAATTACGTGTCTTTATTTCTTTTGCTGAACGACTTGTGTACTAGCTAGAATTATCTTCACAACTATCTTGTATCAAAGTTATTGTGTGCTATATTTCATGCTTTATGTAAAATAAGCGGTATTGTAAGTTTGTAAAATATTGTATAAAAGTTTGAAAGCGAAATATTATTATAATCAGTTTTTCATATAGAATTATAGTAGTTGAATTGTATATTAGCTACTAAGTATGAACTTAACGGGTAGGTACTACCCGAATTTAAACTTATAAAACGCTAATATGAAGAAAAAGCTTTTATAAATGAGTTCATATTATGCTACGAAATACTATTAACTACTCTTAATATTCTGTATGATTAACTTGTTCCATTTAACTATTTTGAAGGAAATGGCACCGACTACTCGACACACCGTGAATATGAATGAAGAGGAATTCCGTACTTTTCTAGCTTCAAACATAGCCGCAGTATAGGCTGCGCTACATACCAACAATAACCTTGGATCTAGCAGTACAGGAAATCGTGTAGGATGCACCTACAAAGAATTCACTGCCTGCAAACCTTTGGAATTTGATGGAACCGAAGGACCGATCGGATTGAAACGGTGGACCGAGAAGGTCGAATCGGTGTTTGCCATAAGTAAGTGTACTGAAGAGGACAAAGTTAAGTACGCTACGCATACCTTCACAGGTTCTGCGTTAACATGGTGAAATACCTATCTAGAGCAAGTGGGACAAGATGATGCGTACGCACTACCGTGGTCAGCATTCAAGCACTTGATGAACGAGAAGTACCGTCCCAGAACCGAGGTCAATAAGCTCAAGACAGAACTTAGAGGGTTACGAACCCAAGGATTTGATATTACCACGTACGAAAGACGATTCACAGAATTGTGCCTATTGTATCCGGGAGCGTTCGAAGATGAGGAAGAGAAGATCAACGCGTTTGTGAAAGGATTACCGGAAAGAATCCAAGAAGATATAAGTTCACACGAGCCCGCCTCCATACAACAGGCATGTAGAATGGCTCACAAACTAGTGAACCAGATTGAGGAAAGAATTAAAGAACGGACGGCTGAAGAGGCCAATGTGAAGCAAGTCAAAAGAAAGTGGGAGGAAAACGGTGATAAGAATCACCAATACAACAACAACAGCAATTACAATAATAATCGCAACAATTATCCCAACAATCGCAACATCAATCGCAACTACAACAAACGGCCCAACAACAACAACAACAACAACAACAACAACAAAAACAACAACAACAGCAACTACAACAATCATCCCAACAACAATAATAACCGTAACAACAACAACAATCAGAAGCAGCTATGCCAAAGGTGTGAAAAGTATCACTCGGGGTTCTGCACCAAATTTTGCAACAAATGTAAAAGAAATGGTCATAGCGCGGCGAAGTGTGAGGTCTACGGACCAGGGGTTAACAGAACGAAAGGAACAAATGGTGTCGGAACGAGTAATGGCGGAGCAAGTAGTGTAGGAGCAAGTTATGCCAATGTAGTTTGTTATAAATGTGGAAAACTGGGCCACATTATTAGAAATTGCCCGAACCAGGAGAACACGAATGGACAAGGCCGCGGAAGAGTTTTCAATATTAATGCGGCAGAGGCACAGGAAGACCCGGAGCTTGTTACGGGTACGTTTCTTATTGACAATAAATCTGCTTACGTTTTATTTGATTCGGGTGCGGATAGAAGCTATATGAGTAGAGATTTTTGTGCTAAATTAAGTTGTCCATTGACGCCTTTGGATAGTAAATTTTTACTCGAATTAGCAAATGGTAAATTAATTTCAGCAGATAATATATGTCGGAATCGAGAAATTAAACTGGTTAGCGAAACATTTAAGATTGATTTGATACCAGTAGAGTTAGGGAGTTTTGATTTGATAATCGGTATGGACTGGTTGAAAGAAGTGAAAGCAGAGATCGTTTGTTACAAAAATGCAATTCGCATTATACGAGAAAAAGGAAAACCCTTAATGGTGTACGGAGAAAAGGGCAACACGAAGCTACATCTTATTAGTAATTTGAAGGCACAAAAACTAATAAGAAAAGGTTGCTATGCTGTTCTAGCACACGTCGAGAAAGTACAAACTGAAGAAAAGAGCATCAATGATGTTCCCATTGCAAAAGAATTTCCCAATGTATTTCCGAAAGAATTACCGGGATTACCCCCACATCGATCCGTTGAATTTCAAATAGATCTTGTACCAGGAGCTGCACCAATAGTTCGTGCTCCTTACAGACTCGCACCCAGCGAGATGAAAGAACTGCAAAGCCAATTACAAGAACTTTTAGAGCGTGGTTTCATTCGACCAAGCACATCACCATGGGGAGCTCCTGTTTTGTTTGTCAAGAAGAAGGATGGTACATTTAGGTTGTGTATTGACTACAGAGAGTTGAACAAACTTACCATCAAAAACCGTTATCCACTGTCGAGAATTGACGACTTATTTGATCAACTACAAGGCTCGTCGGTTTATTCGAAGATCGATTTACGTTCTAGATATCATCAAATGCGAGTAAAGGAGGATGATATTCCAAAAACTGCTTTTAGGACGCGTTATGGTCATTACGAGTTTATGGTTATGTCGTTTGGATTGACAAACGCACCAGCTGCATTCATGGACCTTATGAACCGAGTGTGTGGGCCATATCTTGATAAGTTTGTCATTGTTTTCATCGATGACATACTTATTTACTCAAAGAATGATCAAGAGCACGAAGAACATTTGAGAAAAGTGCTAGAAGTATCGAGGAAAGAAAAACTGTACGCTACGTTTTCAAAGTGTGCATTTTGGTTGGAAGAAGTTCAATTCCTCGGTCACATAGTGAACAAAGAAGGTATTAAGGTGGATCCGGCAAAGATAGAAACTGTTGAAAAGTGGGAAATCCCGAAAACTCCGAAACACATACGCCAGTTTTTAGGACTAGCTGGTTACTACAGAAGGTTCATCCAAGACTTTTCCAGAATAGCAAAACCCTTGACTGCACTAACGCATAAAGGGAAGAAATTTGAATGGAATGATGAACAAGAGAAAGCGTTTCAGTTATTGAAGAAAAAGCTAACTACGGCACCTATATTGTCATTGCCTGAAGGGAATGATGATTTTGTAATTTATTGTGACGCATCAAAGCAAGGTCTCGGTTGTGTATTAATGCAACGAACGAAGGTGATTGCTTATGCGTCTAGACAATTGAAGATTCACGAACAAAATTATACGACGCATGATTTGGAATTAGGCGCGGTTGTTTTTGCATTAAAGACTTGGAGGCACTACTTATATGGGGTCAAAAGTATTATATATACCGACCACAAAAGTCTTCAACACATATTTAATCAGAAACAACTGAATATGAGGCAGCGTAGGTGGATTGAATTGTTGAATGATTACGACTTTGAGATTCGTTACCACCCGGGGAAGGCAAATGTGGTAGCCGATGCCTTGAGCAGGAAGGACAGAGAACCCATTCGAGTAAAATCTATGAATATAATGATTCATAATAACCTTACTACTCAAATAAAGGAGGTGCAACAAGGAGTTTTAAAAGAGGAAAATTTAAAGGATGAAATACCCAAAGGATCGGAGAAGCATCTTAATATTCGGGAAGACGGAACCCGGTATAGGGCTGAAAGGATTTGGGTACCAAAATTTGGAGATATGAGAGAAATGGTACTTAGAGAAGCTCATAAAACCAGATACTCAATACATCCTGGAACGGGGAAGATGTACAAGGATCTCAAGAAACATTTTTGGTGGCCGGGTATGAAAGCCGATGTTGCTAAATACGTAGGAGAATGTTTGACGTGTTCTAAGGTCAAAGCTGAGCATCAGAAACCATCAGGTCTACTTCAACAACCCGAAATCCCGGAATGGAAATGGGAAAACATTACCATGGATTTTATCACTAAATTGCCAAGGACTGCAAGTGGTTTTGATACTATTTGGGTAATAGTTGATCATCTCACCAAATCAGCACACTTCCTGCCAATAAGAGAAGATGACAAGATGGAGAAGTTAGCACGACTGTATTTGAAGGAAGTCGCCTCCAGACATGGAATACCAATCTCTATTATCTCTGATAGGGATGGCAGATTGATTTCAAGATTCTGGCAGACATTACATCAAGCATTAGGAACTCGTCTAGACATGAGTACTGCCTATCATCCACAAACTGATGGGCAGAGCGAAAGGACGATACAAACGCTTGAAGACATGCTACGAGCATGTGTTATTGATTTCGGAAACAGTTGGGATCGACATCTACCGTTAGCAGAATTTTCCTACAACAACAGCTACCATTCAAGCATTGAGATGGCGCCGTTTGAAGCACTTTATGGTAGAAAGTGCAGGTCTCCGATTTGTTGGAGTGAAGTGGGGGATAGACAGATTACGGGTCCGGAGATAATACAAGAAACTACAGAGAAAATCATCCAAATTCAACAAAGATTGAAAACCGCCCAGAGTCGACAAAAGAGCTACGCGGACAGTAAAAGAAAAGATATAGAGTTAGAAATTGGAGAAATGGTCATGCTTAAGGTTTCACCTTGGAAAGGCGTTGTTCAATTTGGTAAACGGGGGAAACTAAATCTAAGGTACATTGGACCATTCAAGATTATAGATCATGTCGGACCAGTAGCTTACCAACTGGAGCTACCTCAACAACTCGCGGCTGTACATAACACTTTCCACGTCTCAAATTTGAAGAAATGTTTTGCTAAAGAAGATCTCACTATTCCATTGGACGAAATCCAAATCAATGAAAAACTTCTATTCATTGAAGAACCCGTCGAAATAATGGATCGTGAGGTTAAGAGACTTAAACAAAACAAGATACCGATTGTTAAGGTTCGATGGAATGCTCGTAGAGGACCCGAGTTCACCTGGGAGCGTGAAGATCAGATGAAGAAGAAATACCCGCATTTATTTCCAGAAGATACGTCAACACCTCCAACTGCTTAAAATTTCGGGACGAAATTTATTTAACGGGTAGGTACTGTAGTGACCCGAACTTTTCGATGTTTATATATATATATATATATATATATATATATATATATATATATATATATATATATATATATATATATATATATATATATATATATTAAATGAAATTGTTATTTACATGATTAAGTGTTTCCAACATGTTAAGCAATCAAACTTGTTAAGACTTGATTAATTGAAATATGTTTCATATAGACAATTGACCACCCAAGTTGACCAGTGATTCACGAACGTTAAAACTTGTAAAAATTATATGATGAAATATATATGGATATATATATAGTTAACATGATACTATGATAAGTAAACATATCATTAAGTATATTAACAATGAACAACATATGTAAAAACAAGACTACTAACTTAATGATTTTTAAACGAGACATATATGTAACGATTATCGTTGTAAAGACATTTAACTGTATATATATCATACTAAGATATATTATATATCATAATATCATGATAATATAACAATTTAACATCTCATTTGTTATAATAAATAATGGGTTAACAACATTCAACAAGATCGTTAACCTAAAGGTTTCAAAACAACATTTACATGTAACGACTAACGATGACTTAACGACTCAGTTAAAATGTATATAAATGTAGTGTTTTAATATGTATTTATACACTTTTGAAAGACTTCAATACACTTATCAAAATACTTCTACTTAACAAAAATTCTTACAATTACATCCTCGTTCAGTTTCATCAACAATTCTACTCGTATGCACCCGTATTCGTACTCGTACAATACACAGCTTTTAGATGTATGTACTATTGGTATATATACTCCAATTATTAGCTCTTAGCAGCCCATGTGAGTCACCTAACACATGTGGGAACCATCATTTGGCAACTAGCATGAAATATCTCATAAAATTACAAAAATATGAGTAAATATTCATGAGTTATTTACATGAAAACAAAATTACATATCCTTTATATCTAATCGATACACCAACGACCAAAAACACCAACAAACACTTTCATTCTTCAATTTTCTTCATCTAATTGATCTCTCTCAAGTTCTATCTTCAAGTTCTAAGTGTTCTTCATAAATTCTACAAGTTCTAGTTACATAAAATCAAGAATACTTTCAAGTTTGCTAGCTCACTTCCAATCTTGTAAGGTGATCATCCAACCTCAAGAAATATTTGTTTCTTACAGTAGGTTATCATTCTAATACAAGGTAATAATCATATTCAAACTTTGGTTCAATTTCTATAACTATAACAATCTTATTTCAAGTGATGATCTTACTTGAACTTGTTTTCGTGTCATGATTCTGCTTCAAGAACTTCGAGCCATCCAAGGATCCGTTGAAGCTAGATCCATTTTTCTATTTTTCAGTAGGTTTATCCAAGGAACTTAAGGTAGTAATGATGTTCATAACATCATTCGATTCATACATATAAAGCTATCTTATTCGAAGGTTTAAACTTGTAATCACTAGAACATAGTTTAGTTAATTCTAAACTTGTTCGCAAACAAAAGTTAATCCTTCTAACTTGACTTTTAAAATCAACTAAACACATGTTCTATATCTATATGATATTCTAACTTAATGATTTAAAACCTGGAAACACGAAAAACACCGTAAAATCGGATTTACGCCGTCGTAGTAACACCGCGGGCTGTTTTGGGTTAGTTAATTAAAAACTATGACAAACTTTGATTTAAAAGTTGTTTTACTGAGAAAATGATTTTTATTATGAACATGAAACTATATCCAAAAATTATGGTTAAACTCAAAGTGGAAGTATGTTTTCTAAAATGGTCATCTAGACGTCGTTCTTTCGACTGAAATGACTACCTTTACAAAAACGACTTGTAACTTATTTTTCCGACTACAAACCTATACTTTTTCTGTTTAGATTCATAAAATAGAGTTCAATATGAAACCATAGCAATTTGATTCACTCAAAACGGATTTAAAATGAAGAAGTTATGGGTAAAACAAGATTGGATCAATTTTCTCATTTTAGCTACGTGAAAATTGGTAACAAATCTATTCCAACCATAACTTAATCAACTTGTATTATATATTATGTAATCTTGAGATACCATAGACACGTATACAATGTTTCTATGGTTGAAACTACATTCTATGGTTGAATTATCGAAATCGAATATGCCCCTTTTTATTAAGTCTGGTAATCTAAGAATTAGGGAACAGACACCCTAATTGGCGCGAATCCTAAAGATAGATCTATTGGGCCTAACAAACCCCATCCAAAGTACCGGATGCTTTAGTACTTTGAAATTTATATCATATCCGAAGGGTGTCCCGGAATGATGGGGATATTCTTATATATGCATCTTGTTAATGTCGGTTACCAGGTGTTCTCCATATGAATGATTTTTATCTCTATGTATGGGATGTGTATTGAAATATGAAATCTTGTGGTATATTATTATGATTTGATATATATAGGTTAAACCTATAACTCACCAACATTTTTGTTGACGTTTTAAGCATGTTTATTCTCAGGTGATTATTAAGAAATTCCGCTGTCGCATACTTAAATAAGGACGAGATTTGGAGTCCATGCTTGTATGATATTGTGTAAAAACTGCATTCAAGAAACTTATTTTGTTGTAACATATTTGTATTGTAAACCATTATGTAGTGGTCGTGTGTAAACAGGATATTTTAGATTATCATTATTTGATAATCTACGTAAAGCTTTTTAAACCTTTATTGATGAAATAAAGGTTATGGTTTGTTTTAAAATGAATGCAGTCTTTGAAAAACGTCTCATATAGAGGTCAAAACCTCGCAACGAAATCAATTAATATGGAACGTTTTTAATCAATAAGAACGGGACATTTCACTAGTAATCAACAAGTATCCAACAATACTTACAACCAGCAAAGACCTAATTTTCAAAACAAACCACCACAAACCGATGATAAAAAGCCGAATTTAGAAGATATGATAACAAAGCTAGTTGAAACTCAAACGCAGTTTTTCACATCTCAGAAACAAACCAATGAACAAAATGCTCAAGCATTTAGAAATCAACAAGCTTCTATTCAAAATTTGGAACAAGAAGTAAGTAACCTAGCAAGGTTAATAGGTGAAAGAAAACCGGGAAGTTTACCTAGTGATACAAATGCTAACCCCCGGAATGAAACAGCTAAAGCCATTACCACAAGAAGTGGTACAACACTTAAACCACCTGAAATACCTGTAACTTCTGATGAAACTATTCCTACTCCACAAGAACCACAACCTGATCAAGATAAGGAAAAAGAACCGGTAGTTGAAAAGGTTAATGAAGATAACACAGTTAAGGCTAAACCTTATATTAAACCATACCAACCACCACTTCCTTACCCGAGTAAAATGAAAAAAGAGAAACTTGAAGCCGAGCAATCCAAATTCTTGGATATGTTTAAACAGATAAATGTAAATCTTCCTTTCATTGATGTGATTTCAGGAATGCCTAGATATGCTAAATTTTTGAAAGATCTAATCACAAACAGAAAGAAAATGGAAGAACTCTCGGCCGTTACTATGAATGCTAGTTTTTCTGCAGTGCTGTTGAATAAGATACCAGAAAAACTATCTGATCCAGGAAGTTTCACAATTCCATGTTTTCTGGGTAGTCTTAGTTCAATAGAAGCATTGGCAGACTTAGGTGCTAGTATAAATCTAATGCCGTATTCACTATACACTAAACTAGACCTTGGAGAATTGAAACCAACAAGAATAAGTATACAACTAGCCGATAGATCAATAAAATATCCTAGAGGGATAATGGAGAACATGCTAGTTAAAGTTGGTACTTTAATATTTCCAGTAGATTTTGTTGTTCTGGACATGGAAGAAGATTCTCAAGTTCCTCTCATATTAGGAAGACCATTCTTAAACACGGCTAAAGCAATGATAGACATGTTTGGTAAGAAACTGACCCTAAGTATAGAGGACGAGAGTGTTACCTTTTCAGTTGATAGAGCAATGCAACAACCGCAATCTGCAGATGATACATGCTATTATATTCGAACTATAGATTCACAAGAAGAATTGTTAGAAGAATTTTCAGAATTACAAGGAACAGGAGAATGTTCTTTAGGAGAAGGAACTGAACCAATTGATGAAGCTGAAATGTTAGCTACACTTATTGCTAATGGATATGAACCAACAACATAAGAAATTCAAATGCTAAAAGAAGAAGACAGATATCGATATAAATCATCGATAGAAGAACCTCCGAAATTAGAGTTAAAGCCACTTCCGAACCATTTAGAATATGCTTATTTACATGGTGAATCTGAATTACCTGTAATAATATCGTCTTCTCTTACTGAAAATGAGAAATCACAACTCATTTATGTGTTGAAAGCTCATAAACCAGCTATTGCATGGAAGATTCATGATATCAAAGGAATAAGTCCTTCGTATTGCACACATAAAATCCTTATGGAAGAAGGTCATAAAACGTATGTGCAACGCCAATGAAGACTAAATCCTAATATGAAAGATGTTGTTAATAAAGAAATTATTAAACTGCTTGATGCAGGTTTAATTTATCCGATTTCTGATAGTCCATGGGTAAGCCCAGTTTAATGCGTGCCTAAGAAGGGTGGCATGACTGTCATTACAAATGAGAAAAATGAGCTTATTCCTACTAGGACTGTAACAGGATGGCGTGTGTGTATTGATTATAGAAAATTAAATGACGCCACCAGAAAAGATCACTTTCCCTTACCTTTCACTGATCAAATGTTGGAAAGATTAGCCGACAATAGTTACTATTGTTTTCTAGATGGTTTTTACGGATATTTTCAAATTCTAATAGCACCCGAAGACCAAGAAAAAACCACATTCACGTGCCCTTATGGTACTTTTGCTTACAAACGCATGCCATTTGGACTTTGCAACGCCCCTGCAACCTTTCAAAGGTGCATGATGGCGATTTTTCACGACATGATAGAAGAATGCATGGAAGTTTTCATGGATGACTTTTCAGTCTTCGGTGATACATTTGAATCATGTCTAGTTAATCTTGAACGAATGCTTATTAGATGCGAACAATCAAATCTAGTACTTAATTGGGAGAAATGCCATTTCATGGTTAAAGAAGGCATCGTTCTTGGACATAAAATTTCAAAGGAAGGAATTGAAGTGGATAGAGCTAAAGTAGATGTAATTGCTAAACTTCCACATCCCACCAATGTTAGAGGAGTTAGGAGTTTTCTAGGGCATGCCGGTTTTTACCGACGTTTCATAAAAGATTTTTCTAAAATTTCCACTCCTATGAATAAACTCCTAGAAAAAGATGCTCCATTCATCTTTTCAGATGAATGTATCAAATCTTTTAATATTCTTAAAGAGAAACTCACTAATGCGCCGATCATGATAACACCAAATTGGAATCTACCGTTTGAACTTATGTGCGATGCAAGTGATTTTGCAATGGGAGCCGTTTTAGGACAAAGGATTGAAAAAAGATTTCAACCTATATATTATGCTAGTAAGACGTTACAAGGAGCACAAACAAATTACACAACTACTGAAAAAGAACTCCTTGCTATTGTCTTTGCTTTTAACAAATTTCGTTAATATCTCGTTCTAGCAAAAACGGTGGTCTATACCGACCATTCTGCTCTTAGATACCTATTTTCGAAATAAGATGCTAAACCAAGATTAATCCGTTGGATCTTACTCTTACAAGAGTTCGATATTGAAATCCGAGATAAAAGAGGAGCAGAAAATCTCGCCGCTGATCATCTTTCTCGTCTTGAAATTCCCGGTTCTAAATGAATCTACCATACAAGACAACTTTCCTGATGAATATCTATTGAAGATAGATTATAATGAAATTTCATGGTTTGCAGACTATGCAAACTACTTAGTTTGTGGATTCTTTGAAAAAGGATTATCGTACCAAAAAACGAAAGAAATTCTTTAGTGATATAAAACACTATTTCTGGGAAGATCCACATCTGTTTAAAAGTTGTCCAGATGGAATAATACGCCGATGTGTATTCGGAGATGAAGCTAGTAAAATCTTAAACCATTGTCACACAGGACCAACAGGAGGGCATTATGGGCCTCAACTAACAGCAAGAAAAGTTTATGATGCTGGATTCTATTGGCCTACAATTTACAAAGACGCGCACCTTTTTTGCAAATCCTGTGATGCTTGTCAAAGGGCCGGAAAAATAAGTCAACATGATGAAATGCCACAAAATGTCATTCAAGTATGTGAAGTATTTGACATTTGGGGTATTGACTTTATGGGTCCATTTCCAAAATCTCATAATAATCTATACATTCTCGTAGCCATTGATTATGTATCTAAATGGGCGGAAGCACAAGCTCTCCCAACTAATGATGCACGAGTTGTAGTAAACTTTTTAAAACGTCTTTTTGCAAGGTTTGGAACACCGAAAGCTTTAATAAGTGATCGGGGAACTCATTTCTGTAATAATCAACTTGAGAAAGTTCTTAAAAGATATGGAGTAACTCATAAAATCTCCACTGCATATCATCCACAAACAAGTGGACAAGTTGAAAATACCAACCGAGATTTAAAACGTATTTTAGAGAAAACCGTAGGATCAAATCTGAAGGAATGGTCCATAAAATTGGAGGATGCACTCTGCGCTTTTAGAACAGCCTACAAAACTCCAATTTGAACCACACCTTTCAGACTCGTTTATGGAAAAGCATGTCATCTTCCAGTAGAAATTGAACACAAAGCATTTTGGGCTTTGAAGACATGTAATCTTGATTTACATGAAGCCGGACGTCTACGATTAAGTCAACTAAACGAATTAGAAGAATTAAGACATGAAGCATATGAAAATTCCTTAATCTATAAGGAAAGAACGAAGAAATGGCATGATAAAAGAATCAGAAGTTCAAAAGAATTCAAAGAAGGAGATAGAGTTCTTCTTTTCAATTCACGATTCAAGCTATTTCCTGGAAAATTGAAATCAAGATGGTCTGGACCATTCATAGTCAAAAGAGTTTTCCCATACGGAACGATAGAATTAATAAATTCAAATGGGATTGAATTTAAGGTTAATGGTCACAGAGTTAAACATTACATACATGGTCCGATGGAAGTTGACAACGAAGTTAATCACAATTTTGATACCACAGATAACTAAGTGTGGGGAGAATCAAGTCTTTTAAAGGATAATATGTATTTATGTTAGAGTTAGATTTTCTGTTTTCGTGTAGTTCTCGAAAATGGAACCCGAATGGTCTTTCCCTAGCAGACCCTAAAGAACTAGTCTTCTCCCCCCATTCTGAATTTTTATTTTTTTTTAGGCTTTTACGAAATGAAGACTTCCTGTGAACTAAACCATGGTCTAATGCTACACGCTTTGATCACTAAACGTAATAATGACACACTTCCAAGTGAAATAGTATCATTAATCAGAGGTAAATTGGACGGAGTAAGAAAAGAATCCAGATGCGAAGATAATAAGTCACAATTTGGTAAAGAAAAATCAAAATTCGCAGCGAAAAGAAGAGCACGACACCTTGAAAAATGTCACAAATGCGGAAAATGGTCACACGAAGGAAAATGTTCAAATAATCAAACCTATTCAAACACCGAATTTGTTACTTTATGCAGAGATGGACCGTTCATATGTTTAGAAGAAAAAACATTAAATGCTCGAGGTTACGCCTATGTAGCCATGGAAAATCAATTAGTCCGACTATCTTATGAGTGGGCTAGAGCATATCACTAAGAAATATATTTCACAGGTAAGTCTGTACAGTTTTTATTTTTATTTTTAACCTTTTGATAATAAACGCTAATTTGTTCGCTATAAAGTATTAAATTGGTATTCGATAAAATTAGGTCTTGCGACCGAAATTATTGATATCATACAAAAATTTATTACATCACTGCGAAATTTAACGTTTATTCTTAAGGTATAAATATCTTTAATCAATCAACCCAAAATATTTCAAAAATTAGTCATGAGTTAAATTAGGTCATGGAACTGAAATTACTTTACCGAAAAGAGGGGCACATATTTTTGATAATATTTGATTGATTAAAGTGGGATAAAAGCCAAAAAGATTTTTAATTTTTACCATGTTTTTAAAATTAATAAATTAATATTAAATAAATATTGTAAACTTTTAAAATTGTAAATATTTGGAAAATTAATATTTTTAATATAAGTTTGTATGTATAAAAACAAAAATATAATTTAAGTTTGGTGTGAATTTATAATATGAATTTTTAATTAAGTTTGGTGTGATTTTTTTTTAATTTTATGCATTTTAAATTTAAGTTTGGTGTGAATTTAAAAACAAAAATTTACTTTATTTCGTAAGTTAAAAATATGATTTTTAAAATCCGTCGTGAGGGATGAGAACTTTTATTATCATTATTTTTAATCTTATTGAATTAAAGTATGCCAAAAACATAAAAAAAACCCAAAAAAAAATCTTTGCTTTTAAAACCGCGCTTTAAATAGACAAATTTTAAAATTTTGTCGAGGGACGGACTAGGACATCGTTCCGAAATGAACTCGTCCTAAACAACAAGGGAAACAAAATTTTAAAATTAATTAATTAATTGTTTTATAAGTTAAGGTGTTTATAAAAAAAAAAAAAAAAAAAGGTCACCGCGACTCGCGGAGTTTGAAAGCCAAATCCACCGCGACTCGCGGAGGGTCTAAAATCCAGAAAAAAAAATATAACAGCCGAACAGATCAGTTGCACACCACCACACCCACAAAACTGCGAAATAAACCGAAAAAACACTCCCAAAATTGAATTTTTTCACCAAAAATCATCACATTTTTTACTAAAATCATGTTGAGAAGGATGCTATCAAGGAATTACTCAAGAAAAACGGTAAATTTCTAATCTTAAACACCAATTAATCCGAAAATTAGTGTTCTTGAGCAATTTTATACCCAATTCGATTTTGATGCTTTTTAGTGTAATTATGCTTAAATTATTTATGTATTATGCTTGTATAACCTAGATTGATGCTATTTAACATGATTAGAAGCCTTAAACTTCAAATTTTGAGTAATCTAGGGTTTGTGTTCTTGAGCAAATTTGGCGCTTTTTGATATAAACAGGTTATGGCCGATTTTTGTCATGAATTGTTGCTAAATTAAGTAGTGTAACATGTTTAGGTAGTTAAATGATCCAAACTTTGAGCCTAAACATGATTTTTGAGAATTAAAGTGGACTTTTTCAAGTCTAAAATTCATGAACTTGATTTTTGAGAGATAATGCCATTTGAAACTTATTTAACTGTTAATAATGATTATTTTGACATGTTATTTGATTTGAATGCTTATGAACTTGATGATCATTTTCGTATATGCTTATTTGAAAAAGTGTACATTTGATAAAAATATGAAAATGAGCATAAGTTTGATATAAATTGAACATGTCATTGTAATTATTTTGATTGATGATTTTGCTGACACTAATACATATTTAGATGCACAAAAATTGTGTTTGATGTGTTTTACAGACTAAAATGGATGAATCTTCATCCCAAGCTCGCAATGCTCCTCCTGAGAATGCGGAACAACAGGAGGTTGATAACTATTACAAACAAGATATACCTCATCCAGTTATGACATTTTCAGATATGCACGTGGAAGATTTGCACCCGAACTTGAGATTTGACAGACGTTGGATAGATTATCCAAAATACCAAAGGGGCTTGCATACTCTTCATTCTAAAGTTGTTGAAGTACCTAGGGTAATAGAATGGGGACCATTAGAAGCTGTAGAATTGGCCGAGCCAATTAGAGAATTACTTACACAGAGGTATGGTAATTCTACTTTTAACGATTGGGTACGATTATTCAACATACGTAGACCTGTATATAAAGTATGGTGTGAAGAATTATTGTGTAGTATAGAAATAAATGATCGGGTAGCTAGTTTAACCGATCGTTCTTTTATTAGATTTTTGTTAGGAGGTTCGATGCGCCACATGTCTCTACTAGACATGGCTCAGGCCTTACGTATATATACGCCTGAGGAGCTAGCATCTGCCGATTGTCGAGGGTTGATACTAAATGGTAGGAAAATTGATGAAAATTTTGATACGCATGGTGTATGGAGTCAAATGACTAGCCATCAACAATTTAAAGGGGGAAATTACTCTTATTTGGATATAGATAGAGCTGAATTAAGAGTAATTCACAGGTTTTTAGCCAATTCGATTACACAACAAGGTAAGAATAAGGAAAAGGTAAATGAACAGGATTTGTTTTACCACATGTGTATTCGAGACCCACAAAGCACTGTAAGTATACCTTATTGTGTGAGTTATTATTTATCAGCTATGGTTAAGGGGATGAGACCGCACAGTATAATAGGAGGTGGTATATTTATTACATTAATTGCTGAGTATCTCAATGTGGATATAAGTCGGGGGGGGGGGGGATTATTAATCGAAGAACCAGAACCCCACGATATAATTGGTTTAAATGTATATCATGGTGCTAAAGTTTTGAAGAGACGAAATAACGCCGCAGTACAATACCATGGAAGACATCCACAGGTTGAGAGAAATCAACATCAAGGTAATGTGGGAGGGGGAAATGAAATGACAGAAATGCAAAGGTTTATAGCTTCACAAGAGTATGAAAATGCTAGACATCGAGCATTTGAAGATTGGCAAGTTCATCAAAACCAAATCATAGCTCATTGCCAACATGTAGGTAGAAACTATATTCCTACTCCAACGCCCATATTTCCTCCCTGGTCTATAGAGATGCAACCACCGTATCCTACTTATAACCCAGCTGAAGCATTTTATAACACATATGGTTATGCATGGAACCCCTACTGGTATCAGTAACAACCCTAGTTTATTTAGTTTTATTTATTTTATTTTTGTAATGCTACTACATTTAGCACTTATGTTGATATTGTAATAGTTTTTATAATTTTCTAACTTTTATTATTAGATTTTAATAATTTTTGAATGTGGGGTAATATACCAAACTTCAAAAATATGTATATATGTTTGCAGTTTATCTTATGTACACAACAGGGTAAAACAACGCATTTTCAAAGACTGGCATTAAGTTCAGAAAAAGCAACTAATTTTGACGACAAGATGCAAAATATATATGAAATAACAACAAGACGGAATGAACAAATGATGTGCACCATTTATCATTCAACACAAACAACAATATGTTTGGAAACTTTGGTAAAATTTAATCATTTTTCTACGCTAATCACCCTCAATAATTTAAATTGTTACTGATTTCTTGCAAATGAGGGCATTGCAAGATCTTAAGTGTGGGAAGGGGTTAAATTCTTTCGGATTTTAAAATTTTTACTTTATACACTTGGTTACCATTAAAAATACTAGTAAAGCAGTAGTTGTATTAGAATCTAGTGCTCTCTGATAACAAAGAACAGCCATAGTCTTATATACTGACTACCCAATTCTAGTAAAAATTTTCAAAATTTTCAATTAAATGAACTCAAAATCATGTTTATACATATTTATGAACAATAAAACTAGGTGTTAACACCGAAATTATTGTTATCTCGGAAAGGACATAAATTGAGAAACAAACCAAAATGTTAGAATTCATTTAAAATGGAATAGAGGACAATAAAAAGGAAAATAAAAGCCAAGTGTGGGAAAATTTACCAAGTTATTTTAAACATATGTCACATATTAAAGATACTTTTGCTTTGGACTAAACTAAAAAATTTTACCCGATTTACTGTAAGAAAGATGGATCTACACGATGAATCAATTCCATCATTTAAAAGGAAGTAAAGTCTTCCGAAAAAGAAACGCGCTTCTTAATTTAGGTCATGAAGTTGTCGTCTAGACCAGCTGTAGGGTGACGAAAAATCTAGAAAAGTCATCTCTAAAATCAGCAGGAAATCCACGGACCTCAGCATCAAACAGGGTCGCCAAGTGGTTAGACTTATCCTAACCATGAGAGGATCTGTCTCGTAAAATGGGGAGGACGCCGTGCAAATTAGCTGGATAAGACTAATGAATCAGATCCCCAGAAAGGGTAATCTCCTTAAAGATTAAAAATCAGCTTTTAAGCCTGATATTACTCAATCCTTGAGATTGACCTTAAAGATTGAGAATTACAAACTCATGGAATTCAATGATATCTAAACTCGAGCTTGAACGAGAAAATATTTTGATCAAAATTTTAAACTGATTTGTTTTCTGAAAACCTATTTTCAATGCGTTCATTACCATTGAACGTAAACTCCTAGGAATTCACCTGGAATTCATTAGGTCACCTGAACCAAATCGGGTGTCAACCGTAAGAACGGTGGTTGCACAGCATGGTCAAAGACAGGACCTTGTGCCAGACCGGAAAATTATAAGGGTGAGCTTTACTATTGCTCCTACAAAGGATAGTAATTGCGTCCGACACGTTATAGACCATAATTAAAAGCATGTCAGGGGACATTGCCTTAACAGTTGCTTGTTCAACGCTTTCCTTTACAACCGGACGGTAGTTTATCGAAAGGTAATATACGGAGCAAGTATACTGGACGTGTTGCTTTCCTAATACAAGGTTAGCAAGTGGCTGACACAAAACCATAAGTTTTGAGCTAAAATTTTCAAATCTAAAACCCACCAAACCCACAAAAATATTTTGCAAACACCGGTGAAGGGTTATTCCGGAAAACTTATCTAGGGTAAAAACTAGATTTAATTTTCAAAAGATCAAATGTTTTCATAAAGATCCAATTTCCTTAAAGGATCTAAATTTTATAGTCATGTGAGACTGTAAACCACATCGTTACTACCATTGTTTATACCACCGTAAAGAAATCACTGATGTACAAAGTGTGAAGAATAAAGAAGTGATTCTAGTATTTCAAGACTATATAGCTTGAGGACAAGCAACGCTCAAGTGTGGGAATATTTGATAATGCTAAAAATGAACATATATTTCATAGCATTATTCCTCAAGAAAGACAAGCTTTTAGTTGCAATTGTCCTATTTACAAGTGATATTCGTTTAAATAATAAAAGGTGAAGACAAAAGACAGATTCGATGAATTGAAGACGCAAACGACCAAAAAGCTCAAAAGTACAAAATACAATCAAAGAGGTTCCAATTATTGATAAGAAACGTCTCGAAATTACAAGAGTACAAGATTCAAAACGCAAAGTACAAGATATTAAATTGTACGCAAGGACGTTCGAAAATCCAGAACTGGGACCAGAGTCAACTCTCAACGCTCGACGCAACGGACTAAAAATTACAAGTCAACTATGCACATAAATATAATATAATATTTAAATAATTCTTATAATTATTTATATATTATATAATATATTATAAACCGTCGGCAAGCTAGGAGCCAAGGCTGTGTGAGCTGTAAATACGAACTCCGCGAGTTGTGGAGTTTGTAGTGAAAAAATTACGCGAGTCGTGGAGCTTCCCTGGACTAAAATCCCTATAAAAGCAAACGCATTTTGATCATTTTAACATCATCTTTTTCTTCTTCTTACTTATACGTAAGATATATATATATATATATATATATATATATATATATATATATATATATATATATATATATATATATATATTTTATATTTTAATTTTAATTTTAATTTTAAATCCTAATAATAAGGGTATGTTAGCGAATGTTGTAAGGGTGTAAGTCGAAATTCTGTCCGTGTAACGCTACGCTATTTTTAATCATTGTAAGTTATGTTTATATTATTTTCATTAATGTCTCGTAGCTAAGTTGTTATTATGCTTATTTAATACCGAAGTAATTATGATGTTGGGCTAAAAATATTAAAATTGGGTAATTGGGCTTTGTACCATAATTGGGGTTTGGATAAAAGAACGACACTTGTGGAAATTAGACTATGGGCTATTAATGGGTTTTATATTAACTAAACAATACCTTGTTAATTTAATATACAAACTTATAATTTGACGTATTTATATATAACCACATACGCTTGACTGGGTACGGTGGGCGGGATATCTATAAATACCAATAATTATTCATTTTACCGGACACGGAACTGGATTAATAGTTAATAGACTTGTTGAAACAGGGGTGAATTACATTCAAGGGTAATTGGTGTAATTGTTAACAAAGTAGTAAAACCTTGGTTTATACGCAGTCGATAACCTGGTGTATTCATTAAACAAAGTATTAAAACCTTGTTACAATTCGAATCCCCAATTAGTTGGAATATTTGACTTCGGGAATAAGAATAATTTGACGAAGGCTTTCGCTCTTTATATTTATGACTGATGGACTATTATGGACAAATCCGTATGGACATATTAAATAATCCAGGACAAAGAACAATTAACCCATGGGCATAAAACTAAAATCAACACGTCAAACATCATGATTACGGAAGTTTAAATAAGCATAATTTTTTTATTTCATATTTAATTTCCTTTATTTTATATTTAATTGCACTTCTAATTATCGCACTTTAATTTATTTTTATTGTATTTAATTGCACTTTTAATTATCGTACTTTTTATTATTGTATTTTATTTCATCGCGCTTTTATTTATCGCAATTTCATTATTGTTATTTACTTTACGCTTTACATTAAGTTATATTTATTTTTATTATTTTACATCAGGTTTTAACTGCGACTAAAGTTTTAAAAATCGACAAACCGGTCATTAAACGGTAAAAACCCCCCTTTATAATAATAATATTACTTATATATATATATTTGTATTTTTATAAAATAAAACTAATATAGCGTTAAGCTTTGTCTAAAAGATTCCCCGTGGAACGAACCGGACTTACTAAAAACTACACTACTGTACGATTAGGTACACTGCCTATAAGTGTTGTAGCAAGGTTTAAGTATATCCATTCTATAAATAAATAAATATCTTGTGTAAAATTGTATCATATTTAATAGTATTTCGTTGTAAAATTTAATAGTATTTTATACCCCTTAGTTTTAACTATCATCGTACCACACTCTTCCAAGGTGATACCTTTAACATAACACAGTCACCGACTTGAAATTTTAAATATTTTCTTCTAACATCGGCATAACTCTTTTGCCGGCTCCAGGCGGTTCTCAACCTTTCTTTAATCTGTACGATCTTCTCGGTAGTCTCATGAATAATCTCTGGGCCTGTGAGTTGAGCATCCCCAACCTCATTCCAACATATAGGAGACCTACACTTCCTACCATATAGACCTCAAATGGTGCGGCTTTAATACTTGCATGGTAGCTGTTATTATAAGAAAATTCAGCCAGTGGCAAGTATCTATCCCAACCATTACTAAAATCAATCACGCACGCTCTCAACATGTCCTCCAATGTTTGAATGGTCCTTTCACTCTGACCATCCGTCTGTGGATGATAAGCAGTTCTCATATCCAACTTTGTTCCCAAAGCCTCCTGTAGAGATTGCCAAAACCTCGATGTAAATCGAGTGTCTAGGTCTGAAATAATAGATACGGGAACCCCATGTCTGGAAACAATTTCTTTCAAATACAAACGAGTAAGCTTCTCCATCGAATCCGTTTCCTTAATCGGCAAGAAATGAGCTGACTTTGTGAGACGGTCAACAATAACCCAAATGGTGTCATAACCACCCACAACTCTCGGTAACTTCGTAATAAAATCCATTGTAATACCTTCCCGCTTCCACTCGGGAATTTCAGGTTGCAACAAAAAGTCCGGACGGTTTCTGATGTTCAGCTTTAACCTTAGAACAAGTCAAACACTTAGCCACATAAGTACCCACATCAGTTTTCAAATTAGGCCACCAATATAGCTCCTTAAGATCATGATACATCTTTTCTGAACCAGGGTGAATAGAATATCTTGACTTATGAGCTTCATCTAGAACAAGTTGTCCCAAATCACCAAATTTCGGAACCCAAAGACGTCCCGCAAAATTCCGAGTACCATCTGCTCATACCTCAAATTGTTTACTCAAGCCTCTGACCTTCTCGTTCACAAAATTCTCCTCCTTCACGGATTCTTGTTGTGCCGCAAGAATCTGCCTTGCGAGGTTTGTTCGGATAGTCATGTTCAAGGCTCTAAACCTACGAGGTTCAACTCTTTTTTTTTTTGACTTAACGCATCAGCCACAACATTGGCTTTTCCCGGATGATAAAGGAGTTCACAGTCATAATCGTTCAACAATTCAACCCATCTCTTCCCCTTATGCGTTAAAGCAGTCAGAGGTTTCGGTACTCGTGAAAAATCTTGTATGAACCTTCTATAATAGCCTGCCAAACCTAGAAACTGACGAACCTGAGTGGGAGTCTTCGGAATTTCCCACTTCTCAATTGCCTCAATCTTGGAAGGATCAACTTGAATTCCATGTTTACTAATAACGTGTCCAAGGAATTGAACTTCCTTCAACCAGAACGCACACTTTGAAAACTTAGCATACAACTCTTCTTTTCTTAACAAGTTAAGCACTAACTTCAAATGCTTTTCGTGCTCTTGATCACTCCTTGGAATAAATAAGAATATCATCGATGAAAATGATAACGAACTTGTCCAGACAAGGACTACACACACGGTTCATAAGGTCCATGAACACTGCAGGTGCGTTAGTCAATCCGAACGGCATAACCAGAAATTCGTAGTGACCATAACAGGTACAGAAAGTGGTTTTCGGAATGTTAGTTTCTTTAACGCGCAGTTGGTGATAACCGGAACTGAGATCGATCTTAGAATAAACGGACGAACCTTGAAGCTGATCGAACAGATCATCGATTCTCGGAAGGGGGTAACGATTCTTAACAGTAAGCTTGTTTAACTCGCGATAATCAATACACAACCGAAATGAACCATCTTTCTTCTTAACAAACAGGACAGGAGCTCCCCAAGGGGACGAACTGGGACGAATGAAATCTTTGTCTAACAACTCACGTAATTGACTCGACAATTCTTGAAGTTCGGAAGGAGCGAGTCTATAAGGAGCACGTGCTACAGGAGCAGCACCGGGCACAAGCTCGATTTGAAATTCTACCGCGCGATGCGGCGGAAGGCCAGGTAAATCATCGGGAAACACCTCAGGAAAATCTCTTACAAAATAAACATCACCAATCCTTTTCTCTTCTTTATCAGAATCTATGACATGGGCTAGAATAGCATGACAGCCTTTGCAAAGATATTTATGAAGTTTCAAACAGCTAATAAGATTTAACTGTCTGCATTTCTTATCCCCAAAAACCATCAGCGGCTCTCCAACCACACGAGTAATAGAAACGGCTTTCTCATAGCACATGATTTCAGCACGATTCTCAGATAACCAATCCATACCAATAACAACGTCAAAACTTTCTAGTTTAATCGGTACTAAGTCTACCTCAAAATCTCTACCAGCCAGTTTAATGTTACACTTACGGTACACGGTCTTAGCAGTAAGCACCTTACCATTAGATATCTCTACAACATAAGTTCTGTCCAGAGGAGTTAACGGAGTTTTGATTTTTGGAATAAATTTACTTGACACAAAACTTAAATTAGCCCCAGAATCAAATAGTACATAAACTGATAAATCATTGACCAAGAACGTACCAGTAACAAGTTTTGGATCTTCCTCGGCAACCCTGGCATTAATATTGAATGCCCTTCTACGCGCGTTCTTCGATGTCTTCTTATTAGGGTACGTATCACGGAAATGCCCAGGCTTACCACATTCATAACAAACCTTCTGAGTACCACCATTCTTCAACTTTCCATTACCATTACCACTATTATTACCACCACCTGCAGCAGGAGGTGCAGTATTCGGCATGATCACCTTGCAATCCTTAGCAAGGTGTCCTTGTTTCGAACACCTTTTACATGTAACCGAACAATAACCATCATGAGCTTTATAACATCTTGGGCAAAACACGTCGACTACAATTATTCGAACCTGAAGTATTTTGTTTCTTCTGCTGATTTTGATTCTGGTTGCGAGTGTTATCCCACTTCCTTTTTCCATCATCAGCCTTCTTAACTACTTCATTACCAGCATCTGACACAGTTTTCTTACCCCTTCGCAATATCTTATCATTTAGCTTATGTGTCATAGAGATGGCAACTTCAATAGTCTGGGGCTCACTAGACTCAACCCCAGTCTCAATCTGGTCGGACAACCCATCAATATATGCTTCTATCTTGAGGTCTTCCTCGGGATAAGTGTTTGGGCACAACAACAATAATTCAAAGAACCTTTGATCATAGGCATCGATATCGGTGCCCTTCATCTTCAAGTTCTTTAATTCAGTCTCCAACTTCTTGAGTTCACCTATTGGACAATAATGGGTTTCATTCTCTCTTTGAAGGCATTCCAAGTCAAACTATAAGCAACAACATTACCCAAACTGTTTACCAGATTATTCCACAAAGTTAATGCACTGTCCTTAAGAGTGCAGCTGGCGTAACTGACCTTTTCCTCATCACGTACTCTAATAACCCGAAAGATAGACTCTAATTTCTCAAACCAGCAGGTAAGTCCGATAGGCCCTTCTGTGCCACTGAATTCCTGTGCGCGACTAGCCATGAAAGTCTTGGGGGAACATCCCATCTGATTGTTGACATTAGTATTAGCATTAGCATTAGCATTAGCATTAGCTGCCATTGCAGCTGCTATCCCTTCAGAAATCAAACGTTGCATGCGAGCTTCGGTGGACTCACGGGGCGGTATGATCTTCAAAACAGAATAACCCAACCGTTAGTACTAAGAATAATACTAAATTCTATTATTATTATTTTTATGATTATTATTATTATGGAAATATCTTAATAAAACATATTAACATTTATAGTATATATTAATTAATTATTTCAAATATTGAAAATAAATATATTTAAGTTAAATAGCAATATATATCTATATATATAACATTTGAAATAATAAATACATTACTATATTAAATAAATATTAGTATATACATAAACTTGTTTAAATATTATTATATATTTTAATATATATAAATGATATAGGTTCGCGAATCTGAGGCCAACCCTGCATTATTCAGTTCAGTCGTATGCATATGTTTACTACAAAATATCGTATCGTGAGTTTCATATGCTCTCTTTTTCAATACTTTTACAATATATATTTTTTGGGACTGAGAATACAAGAAATGATTTTATAAATGTTTGACGCGATAGACACAAGCAAAACATTCCTCTAATGAATTTTTATGCAGACGAGTTGTTCTGTGGATTATTATATCGAATATCGCCCCTGATTATTATAGCTTGGTAACCTAAGAATTAGGGAAATGGCCCCTAATTGACGCGAATCCTAAAGGTAGATCTATGGGTACTGAGCAGCCCCATCTGGGTTACGGATGCTTTAGTACTTTGAGGTTTATATATATACAGACGATACTTGTATATTACAGACTGAAAGTTCTGTTTATTTTGGGGATATTCATGATGCGCTTTATATGTCAAGGTCGGTTACCAAGCAAAGGTTATATATAGAGAGAATGATTTTTTTACACAGGTTATGTGTATGTTATTTTGTACACGAAATATGTGTACGATTATTAAAAATCGCAAGGCAACCTACGGGGGAGAAAAGGATACGAACCTACTCTGCCAAGCATTTATGAAAAATGGTTTCGTACACGATATAGGTGTACTGTATTTAAATCTTGTGGTCTATCAAAATTTACTGAATTTTATTATTTACGATAAACTTATGAACTCACCAACCTTTTGGTTGACACTTTTAAACATGTTTATTCTCAGGTATTAAAGAAATCTTTCGCTGTGCAATTGCTCATTTAAAGATATTACTTGGAGTCATTCATGGCATATTTCAAAAGACGTTGCATTCGAGTCATTGAGTTCAAAAATACTGTTATTTAGTAAATGGCAGATTAATCATTCATAGTTTGGAAAACATATATCACTTGGATATTTTGAAATGAAAGTTTGTCTTTTAAAATGAATGCAATGTTTGTAAAACGTATCATATAGAGGTCAGTACCTCGCAATGAAACCAATGAATATGAAACGTATATAATCGATATGAACGGGTCGTTAAAGTTGGTATTAGAACGTTGGTCTTAGCGAACCAGGTGTTGCATTAGTGTGTCTAACTGATAGTTATTAAGATACATTAGTGAGTCTGGACTTCGACCGTGTCTACATGTCAAAAGTTTTGCTTATCATTTCTTGTCGGAAATCACCTGCTTATCATTCCTAGGCTAGACACGTCTTACTGCATTGATTGCATAGATAGTGTATAGATAAATTCATATCTTAGCGTATCTGTTACTATAAACTTTGCCTGACAGCTTTCGAAGATTCCTTCATAATCTATGGGATTTTGGTATTATATATGCATATGTAAATTATGTATTATAGAATACCAATCTATGTCCTATAATCTATTTCATATCGAAAATCATTTCCTTGACCGTACAAGATGGAACTCGCAACCAGTTCAAGTTCCTCGAATTTCGACAACTATTCCGATATGGTTATCCACGTGAGCTTCGAAAACAGTGTATTCCATCAACCAAAATCACCTATTGGCGAAGAACCTGAAACACTTATCGGCGAACCAGTCCGAAACACCATCTTCACCCTTATTCCCAGGATATCCCATTACGATTATATACTATCTCAGATTCTAAATCTTATTCATTCTCTTGTTTCGGCCACTAGTCATCCCGGAGTAATAAAATAAGTCAACGAGCTTCGCGCCCGAGTAATGACCTTGGAGAATATGGTGCAAAACTTACGAGCACCAGCAACATCACCAACACCAACAGTACCACCATCAACACAAGCCTCAACATCACACGCCTCAATATCACCATCTGTACCTCGAGCATAATCTTCGTTCTACATATTGTTCTACATCAAAGATTCTTTTGTACAAACTATTAATGATGAGAATATTTTGACGGGTAGGTAATACCCGAGAAATATTTAGATTTCACATTAATATTTACACTGTACATTCTTCGATTCGGATTCAACATTCATTAACTACTTACTTAAATCCGCAGATATACGTATCAGTTCACCAAAGAATAACCATATTCATTCAAATTCAATTTCATATTTGGATTTTGACAGATCATAATCCAACAAGTGGCATAACGAAGAAATAATGGACACAATAAAATTTGTTAGAAACAAACTAATTATGTATGTAAAATTTTGTTAAGAATCCATGCTAACTATATCCTAGCTAACTGTTCCTATATCCGTTATAACTATTTCCTTATTACATTTTATTCATTGTCATTTTAATTATCGCAATTTATTTATCGCAATTTTAATACTCGCAATTTTATTTATCGTCATTTAAATACTGTTATTTATTTTACGCACTTTATTTATCGTCATTTATTTTACGCACTTTAAATATCGTCGGATCAATCGTAAGACACATGTACACAATATGTCGAGATTACTTCAAAGACAATAGATGTACAATGGGTCGAGATTGAGTCTTAGGCAATACAATACGTCTTAATTAATTTAAAGATTATATATTAAACTATATATGGACTATTGGACTACTAACATTATACTACTAACATTGGACAATTAAAACGTATTAAAATATTTATTATAACATATAAAACTAGACATTTCTTCAAGTTTGCCACTTGATTTCATCCTAAACATCATTTGTATCTTGACGATTACAATATGCGTTCAAACCCTTCGAAATTCTTGAAACACCTCGGATTGATACCAATGATTTAGATATGGAACATTGAATGCTGATAAAGCAGCAAAAGCTGTAGATGGTCTTAATAGCCAACAGTTTGATGATAAAGAATGGAGTGTTGGAAACGCTCAATAGAAAACTTGGTACTGAAAAATGGATTGAGCAAACCATGAAGGAGATGGTGAACAAATCACAAGGACTAAACCTGTATTCAAAGAATCTATATGTTTCAGTGTCTGATGAAATCTTCAGCGAATATCTTGCTTCCTACTTATTTCGATTCTTCGCAGAAAAAGTTTCTGCATCATCCTTTTTAAAAATTCTAAGATATCATCGTATCTTTCGTTATAAATATATTCGATATTCCCGAGGATACCTTCACAACTATTCTTGTACGAAATTATTTATCTCTTCGTGCTATCTATATTACATCATAAAGGAAACTGTTTTACTTTCTATATTCAGTAAAATTCGAGTTTAAATTATGAATGATTTCTGGAGTAGTGTTGGGAATTGAAGCATGAGTTAGTATAATATAATGACGTCAGGACAACGTGATTATATTACAGTGAGTCATGCTAAATTTATAATGGAACGTGATGATGGTTTACAGACCTTACCCTCATCATGTGCCATGTTACATGACTCTTTCGTTCTACTTAACCTCTAAGTATATCACGGAAATATTTCCTTGATATTTATGTTCTTTTGTAATTTCAACAGTTTGCTAATAAATCGTGCTATTACATTTTCTTTCTGATTAGAAGATTTCTTTTATCTTCTTGAATTCCGGAAATCAACCGTGACTACGTCAAGAGTTAAAGACGAACCTCTGTGTGATGACCCGGAAATTTTCGACCAAATTTAAACCTAACCTTTATATGTTTCTGACACGATAAGCAGAATTTGTAATGTTGAATCTCAAAAAGTTTGGAACTACATTCATGTAATCAATTACCCTTTGACTGTGTTCAACGATTCACGAACAATTATGTGTATATAGATATGTATATATAATATATAATATTAACTGAAAACATTAACAAAGTATTAGATATATGATACTTTACATGAACGTATTTGTTTTGATATATTTATCGATAGAATTAAGAGATAATATCAAATGATTGAATTATCAGATACATTATGATATGATTACAGGTCTATGTTATGAGGTCCACTGTGATTTAAGAAATCTATTCTTTTTGACAATATTCGGAAAAAGGTAAAGTGATTTATAAGTAAGAACAAATGTGTCAATTAACGAGAACTAGACAAGGGTTAGTGGAAATTCCTGTTTAATTTTCAAGGCATGTTTTATAATATTTTCCTCGTGACCTTGATAAGATAACTATGTTAACTTTCATTTTCTTTAATATGAAAGTAAGAACGTGGAGTGTAAATAACTTAGATGTTGGATATCGACAAGTTAAGTAACTCGACATTTTTCATTAAGATGATTTCATACATTTATTTAACCTTTGGACTTTATCCCATGCTTCACCAACAGACTGTAATTTAAAAACTTGAAACCTATTATGAATATATAATTCAACTTTTCTAAAATGTTTTATGATATAACGATTTAAATTAATATTAAATATATTTATACGCGTATTATACGTACATAGTTTTATACTTTTACTATACTTTAACTTTACGTTTACTTTACTTTTACTTTACTTTAACTTTAATAATTCACTTTAATAATTTACTTTAATAATTCACTTTAATAATTCACTTTAATAATTCATACTTTAATAATTCACTTTAATAATTCATACTTTAATAATTCACTTTAATAATTCATACTTTAATAATTCACTTTAATAATTCATACTTTGATAATTCACTATAATAATTCAAAAATCTATTATAAATAGAATTCAATAGGTTTCATTATTTCATAGAAACTTGAAAATATATTTTTCTAAACTCTCTCAATCGAATTACATATATATATTTACTTAGTATTATTTCAAGATATTATTAGTATACATAAAATACTACGACGGAGTTATATTCAGACGATTTCAAAATAAGTTTTCAAACGGGATAGAGCTAAGGAAATTATGGGTTATAGCTATGGAGGTTATGGGTATTGTTCGAGGGTATTACTCGTGAGGTCAACCTAACGTTTATCATTTTCGTTGCGTCTACGTACTTTCCTGCAATATTGAATCACAATATTGATACGTGAGCATTCATATATTATCTTTTATATATTAATAGTGTATCCCTGACTAGTGCTCGAGTATATATGATTATGCATGTTTGTATACTTAGTTTCGTCGTTAAATAGTTTATGATAAATCACGAATTTGATACATATGCTACTGAGATAAGGTATATGATATGCATGTCGTTGAAAAGCTAAAGAAAAATTAATAACTTTTCATTTAGAAATCGTATGGGTTCGATGAACGGATTAAAAGATATGGTCAACTGAATTATTATTAATTTTAATATTATTATTAAAACGATTATTATAATTGTTATCAGTTGATGTTATTACTAAAATTACCTTTATTACTAAAAATTAATATTTTTATTGAAACTATCATTTTATTATTTTTATCATTATTATTATTATCAATATTATTTTATCAAATAAATATGCGTACAAAGATATTTTTACCACACGTAATATAATTACATTAATAATACATACCACTATATTTTTATGATATTAAGTGAATTTTATAAATTTTATTACTTGAGATATATAAAAGTATATTTTTATCATATATGAATTTAAATATAAATTTTTATTTATTAATAAATGACTTGTATTATTTAGTATAATAAGATCTGATAAATATATTTAAATAAATAAAACGACTATGTATAAGTTATATAATAAACATGTATAGATTTTGGAAGTCATTTTGGGTCAAGTTGACTTTTGCATGTCGGTCTCGAGCATTAGGATTGTGATACACTACGACTTGACCTAAATTGTTAGACATATATTAACCAACATATAAATATATATACTTAATATAGGTTCGTGAATCCGAGACAAACCCTGCACTTGTTCAGTGCCGTCATATACATAATTGCTACGAAATACAGTATTGTGAGTTTCATTACTCCCTTTTTATATATATTTTTGGGCTGAGAATACATGCATTGTTTTATAACTGTTTTACGAAATGGACACAAGTACTAAAAACATATTCTACGTTGAGTTGTACCACTTTGCATATTTTTCCCTAATAGCTTGGTAACTACCATTTACATGCGGTATTGTAAACGCGAATCCTGTTGATAGATCTATCAGGCCTGACAACCCCAACCGAACTGGATGACCAGTATTCAACGGTTGAACAGTACTTTGTTTTAGTGACTACACTTGGTACAATGTAGTGAGATTTCATAATAAAGGGAATATGCGACGTTGATTAAATGTTAAGTATGGTTACCAAGTGCTCAACCACTTAGAATATTTTTATTAAAACATTTATGTATATGAAATCTTGTGGTCTATTACTATTACAGAAATGATTGATTATGATAAACTAATGAACTCACCAACCTTTTGGTTGACACTTTAAAGCATGTTTATTCTCAGGTATTAAAGAAATCTTCCGCTGTGCATTAGCTCATTTTAAGGATATTACTTGAGTCATTCATGACATACTTTGAAAGACGTTGCATTCGAGTCCTTGAGTTCATCAAGATTAATATTAAGTCAATTATAGTTGGATGTAATATGAAATGGTATGCATGCCGTCAATTTTAGATGTAAAGAAAGTTTGTCCTTTAAAAACGAATGTAATGTTTGTAAAACGTATTATATAGAGGTCAAATACCTCACGATGTAATCAACTATTGTGAATCGTTTATAATGTATGTGAACGGGTCCTTTCACTCTGATTTCATCATTTCGCTCTTTTGCAATAGCTTCTCTCATACGCTTCGAGTAATCGAATCGTTTTATCCATGTTATTCATTAATGATAAAACTCTATTTATCAACTCATATTCGTCATAAAAACATTCTTATTGTTAGCCATGACGACCTAGATCAAATTTTGGGACGAAATTTCTTTAACGAGTAGGTACTGTAACGACCCAGAAAATTTTGACTTATTTTAAACTTAATTCTTTAAATGATTCTGACACGATAAGCAAAGTCTGTTATCCTGAGTCTCAAAATTTTTGAACTGTTTACATACATTCATTTAACCTCGACCAGTTTCAACGATTCACGGACCATTATTTGTTAATAAATGTGTGTGTATATATATATATATATATATATATATATATAAATATATAAATACATGTATATATAATAACTTAAAATAATAATATACGATATAATTAAATTGTTATTAAAATGAATCTATTTATAGAGTATATTAAATATAATTATTTAATGATTATAATACTCTTTGATGTTGTGATTGATATTAAGCAAGTTTAATACGAATTTATGTGATTTAAAATAAACGGTGATCGAAATATGAGTGATATAAATTATAGCTTATTAGAAATGTATTTAGGATCTAATTATTTAATTTTAACACTTTTTTATATTTTACCCAGAATCGAGCGCAGACAATTGATTTAATTTTTAATTAATAATTTTAAATAATTAATGACCAATTTTATACCATAATGACTGAAATAAATAAAGATAATTAAAATAAAAATTTGAAATTTTTTTCTAAAGACTTTTGTCCGCCACTGAGTAACACTCGGTTGGCATTTCGTTAGTGTTCATATAGATCTAATATTAGTTTATGAAGATTTAAATAAAAGTTGAATTGTAAATCTTTTACGAATATTATAGATTTGATAAAAATATTGTTACCTTTTTAGTTTAAATTTAGTACTCCGTACATATTAATTGGAACAGAAAACAAATAATTAACGAACCTTTTTGATCTGGTTACAAACAATTATTGATGGAAGTAACTAAATATATTTAAGCTAAAAGTTTGGGATTTTTAAGAACACTTTTATTCGTTAACTGTTTAGTAGTGGACACGGATATAGCCATCCGTGATAAATTGTCGGTATATAATTACAAATCGAGAGGCTGCTGAACTGTTTGTGAGTGTGCACGTTTTATTTTATTTCATTAGTTAATATATATAACTTGAGGGTGGATATTAAAGAAGTTACTGTGTTTGTAACTTTCTAAACATATTTATATTTATGACATATATATGCTCGAACATATCCAAACTTCCCGTGTCTCTATTTTGTTCAAACCATCGCCATTTAAACACCAACCCAAACCCACTTTCTAATTCTGTTTTTTGTTTCTGTTTGAAATGCCGAGAAGACCACCATCTCATCACCATGAACACCCTCTGGTTCATCACCATCGACACAAACATCCTCCACAAGCAAACACCCGGCTGCAAATTATGTTTATGTTTCGGTTCATGAACCAAGCCACCACCACGACCGGACCCCCACCTATAATCATCACCATCAACCACGCCCATCGACAACCACAAATAACCCGGCCACCTCCATTCGAACCCACTTTAATCACCATCCTTTCTATCTACATAACCACCTTCACCCAACCCTCGGTCACCACCTTGCTCCACCACCTCACCATCGCCACACCCTTCTTCTTCCTATTGCTTCTGTCTTTCGAATCCCATTTTAAGACTACCACCAAACGACCTACTGCTGCTGCTACGCCTCTTGATTCCTACTACTGCTACTTCCTGTTGAACTGTCGAACAAACCCAACAAATCATCACCATATTTGCTGCAACTGCTGTTTTTCTTTTTTTATTTGAACTCTCCCCATACACCACCGTTATGCAGCTGCTACTGCTAGGTGTTTCTGTTTCAAAAGATGAAGAAGATGAAGATGCTAAAGTAAACGATGGCCAAGATTACGCGTTTCGCTTATAAACGTACACGTTCCGCGTAATTGAATAACAACATTACACGTATCGCGTAATATATCACACGATCCGCGTAATTCGTTATTGATTATACTGTGTTGCTACTATTCGCTGATTTTGTGAGATCTAAAACGCGTATTATAACAATGGAGATGAAGATGATAAACGAGATACATGAGGGTGATGATCATATGATGGTGTAATGATGATGAAAAGGTTAAATGGGTTTTGAATTTAAGAAGAAGAAGATAGAAATAAAAACACGGGTTATATAATATTTCGTTAGGAGTTAAGACAGAAAGGAGGTGACAGAAGAATGGTTAGGGATGTTTTCGGGTTAGCGTGAGGTCGCAGGTTCGAGCCCGGGCAAGGGCAATTATTTTCTTTTTGGAGCTTTTTCTTGTGAGGTAGTTATTATTATTATTATTATTATTATTATTATTATTATTATTATTATTATTATTATTATTATTAGAATTATTATTATTATTTTTATTATCATTATTATTATTATTATTTTTAACATTATTATTAGGATTATTATTAAAAAAATTATGATTTATATAATTATTACCATTAACATTATTAACACTATAATTATTATTAAAATTATTAACACTAATTCTATTATCATTATTTTTATGATTATTATTATTATGGAAATATCTTAATAAAACATATTAACATTTATAGTATATATTAATTAATTATTTCAAATATTGAAAATAAATATATTTAAGTTAAATAGCAATATATATATATATATATATATGCAATATATATATATATATATATATATATATATATATATATATATATATATATATATATATATATATAACATTTGAAATAATAAATACATTACTATATTAAATAAGTATTATATTATATATTTAATATATACATAAACTTGTTTGAATATTATTATATGTTTTAATATATATAAATGATATATGTTCGTGAATCTGAGGCCAACCCTGCATTGTTCAGCTCAGTCGTATATATATGTTTACTACAAAATATCGTATCGTGAGTTTCATATGCTCCCTTTTTCAATACTTTTACAACATATATTTTTGGGACTGAGAATACATGAAATGCTTTTATAAATGATTGACACGATAGACACAAGCAAAACTTTTCTCTATTGAATTACTATATAGACGAGTTGTTATGTGGATTGTTATATCGAATATCGCCCCTGATTATTATAGCTTGGTAACCTAAGAATTAGGGAAATGGTCCCTAATTGACGCGAATCCTAAAGTAGATCTATGGGTACTGACCAGCCCCATCTGGGTTACGGATACTTTAGTACTTCGAGGTTTATATATATATATATATATATATATATATAGACGATACTTGTATATTAAAGACTGAAAGTTCTATTTATTTTGGGGATATTCATGATGCGCTTTATATGTTAAGGTCGGTTACCAAGCAAAGGTTATATATAGAGAGAATGATTTTTATACACAGGTTATGTGTATGTTATTTTGTACACGAGATATGTGTACGGTTATTAAAAATCGCAAGGCAACCTACGGGGGAGAAAAGGATACGAACCTACTATGCCGAGCATTTATGAAAAATGGTTTTGCACACGAGATAGGTGTACTGTATTTAAATCTTGTGGTCTATCAAAATTTACTGAATTTTATTATGAAACCAAAGGTTATACGCCGCCAAATGGTACTCCATCTGTCGGCGCATATTAATGATTTAAAGAGCGTGTTTAATGAAGTGACATTAGATTCAAAATTATGTGCGTTATACATAATTACATTACGAGTGAAATAATAGGCCTTAAAACTATATATACCATGCTAAGTCATGCATACAAAAAGGAATAATACGATATAAATTAAAAACGTTCAAAGTGTGCATTAAATATGAGTAAGCTGTCTTTTTTCGGCATCCTGAGGACCTCGAATGGCAAGAGACTTTTAGAGAGTGTTGATGTTCAGGTCGTTTTAGGGTGACCTCGAGAATTTTAGCACAATCTGAAACAAAAGTTTATGCGCCGCCAAATGGTACTCCATTTGGCAGCGCGTATTAGTGATTTAAAATGCGTATATAATGAAGTGACACTAGATTCAAAATTATATGCGTTATACATAATTACATTGTGAGTGAAATAATAGGCCTTAAAAAATATATATCATGCTAAGTCATGCATACACAAAAGAAATAATATGAAAGAAATTCAAAACGGTCAAAAATAGAAAAAGGCAAAATTGAAAAGTTTCGAGGTCTCGTTTCAAAAAATAATTGGGATAAACTGCCTACGGCAGTTTGCCAACGAATAGATCTCGCAAAAATACACGATTTGAAAAAAATGGTGACTAAATCGGAGCTACGAGTCAAAAGATACGATAGATCTATTATTTTGGCCAAAGACACAAAACACCAAGCACAACGAACCGTCGGTGGTGTTTGGTGCGTGGTACGAATTTGCGAGAAAAAATGTCTTTTTATGAATCTAGATGACCTCGAATGGCAAGCACATTCATAGAGTCTTGCTCGTTCGACCGTTTTAGGGTGATCTCGAGAATTTCCGCACAATCCGAAACCCAAGGTTATGCGCCGCCAAATGGTACTCCATCTGGTGGCGCATATTAATGATTTAAAAAGCGTGTTTAATGAAGTGACATTAGATTCAAAATTATGTGCGTTATACATAATTACATTGCGAGTGAAATAATAGGCCTTATTACGATATATACCATGCTAAGTCATGCATACAAAAAGGAATAATACGATATAAATTGAAAATTTTCAAAGTGAACATTAAATATGAGTAAACTGTCTTTTTTGGGCATCCCGAGGACCTCGAATGGCAAGAGACTTTCTGAGAGTGTTGATGTTAGGGTCGTTTTAGGGTGATCTCGAGAATTTCAGCACAATCTGAAACCAAAGGTTATGCGCCGCCAAATGGTACTCCATTTGGGGGCGCGCATTAGTGATTTAACATGCGTATTTAATGAAGTGACACTAGACTCAAAATTACATGCTTTATACATAATTAAATTGTGAGGGAAATAATAGGCCTTAAGAAAATATGTACCATGCTAAGTCATGCATACACAAAAGGAATAATATGAAAGAAATTCAAAAAGGCCAAAAATAGGAAAAAGGCAAAATTGAAGGCCTTCGAGGTCTCGTTTCGAAAAATATTTGGGACGAACCGCCTACGACAGTTTGCCAACAGATAGATATAGAAAAAATACATGATTTTTTAAAAAAACGGTGACTAAATCGGAGCTACGAGTCAAAAGATACGATAGATCTATCTTTTTGGCCAAAGACACAAAACAAACACCAAGCACAACGAACCGTCGGTGGTGTTTGGTGCGTGGTGCGAATTTGCGAGGAAAAATGTCTTTTTATGAATCTAGATGACCTCGAATGGCAAGCACGTTCATAGAGTCTTGCTCGTTCGACCATTTTAGGGTGATCTCGAGAATTTTCGCACAATCCGAAACCGAAGGTTATGCGCCGCCAAATGGTACTCCATCTGGCGGCGCATATTACTGATTTAAAGAGCGTGTTTAATGAAGTGACATTACATTAAAAATTATGTGCGTTATACATAATTACATTGCTAGTGAAATAATAGGCCTTATTACTATATATACCATGCTAAGTCATGCATACAAAAAGGAATAATACGATATAAATTGAAAACGTTCAAAGTGAACATTAAAAATGAGTAAACTGTCTTTTTTCGGCATCCTAAGGACCTCGAATGGCAAGAGACTTTCCGAGAGTCTCTATGTTAGGGTCGTTTTAGGGTGATCTCGAAAATAGCAAAATCTGAAACCAAAGGTTATGCGCCGCCAAATGGAACTCCATTTGGCGGCGCGTATTAGTGATTTAAAATGCGTATTTAATGAAGTGACACTAGATTCAAAATTATATGTGTTATACATAATTACATTGTGATTGAAATAATAGGCCTTAAAAAAATATGTACCATGCTAAGTCATGCATACACAAAAGGAATAATATGAAAGAAATTTAAAACAGTCAAAAATAGAAAAAAGGCAAAATTGAAGGCTTTCGAGGTCTCGTTTCGAAAAATATTTGGGACAAACCGCATACGCCAGTTTGCCAACGGATAGATCTCGAAAAAAATACACGATTTGAAAAAAAACGGTGACTAAGATACGATAGATCTATCATTTTGGCCAAAGACACAAAACACCAAGCACAACGAACCGTCGGTGGTGTTTGGTGCGTGGTGCGAATTTGTGAGGAAAAATGTCTTTTTATGAATCTAGATGACCCCGAATGGCAAGCAAGTTCATAGAGTCTTACTCGTTCGACCGTTTTAGGGTGATCTCGAGAATTTCTGCACAATCCGAAACCGAAAGTTATGCGCCGCGAAATGGTACTCCATCTTGCGGCGCATATTAATGATTTAAAAAGCGTGTTTAATGAAGTGACATTAGATTCTAAATTATGTGTGTTATAAATAATTACATTGCGATAAAATAATAGGCCTTAAAACTATATATACCATGCTAAGTCATGCATACAAAAAGGAATAATACGATATAAATTGAAAACGTTCAAAGTGAACATTAAATATGAGTAAACTGTCATTTTTCGGCATCCTGAGGACCTCGACTGGCAAGAGATTTTCCGAGAGTGTTGATGTTAGGGTTGTTTTAGGGTGATCTCGAGAATTTCAGCACAATCTGAAACTAAAGGATATGCGCCGCCAAATGGTACTCCATTTGGCGGCGCGTATTATCGATTTAACATGCGTATTTAATGAAGTGACACTAGATTCAAAATTATATGCGTTATACATAATTACATTGTAAGTGAAATAATAAGCCTTAAAAAAATGTACCATGCAAAGTCATGCATACACAAAAGGAATAATGTGAAAGAAATTCAAATCGGTCAAAAATAGAAAAAAAATACAAAATTTAAGGCTTTCGAGGTCTCGTTTTGAAAAATATTTGGGACGAACCGCCTACGGGAGTTTCCCAACGGATAGATCTCGATAAAATACACGATTTGAAAAAATTGGTGACTAAATCGGAGCTACGAGTCAAAAGATACGATAGATCTATCATTTTGGCCAAAGACACAAAACACCAAGCACAACGAACCGTCGGTGGTGTTTGGTGCGTGGTGAGAATTTGCGAGGAAAAATGTCTTTTATGAATCTAGATGACGTCGAATGGAAAGCACATTCATAGAGACTTGCTCGTTCGACCATTTTAGGGTGATCTCGAGAATTTCCGCACAATCCGAAACCCAAGGTTATGAGCCGCCAAATGGTACTCCATCTGGCAGCGCATATTAATGATTTAAAAAGCATGTTTAATGAAGTGACATTAGATTCAAAATTATGTGCGTTATACATAATTACATTGCGAGTGAAATAATTGGCCTTAAAACTATATATACCATGCTAAGTCATGCATACACAAAGGAATAATACGATATAAATTGAAAACGTTCAAAGTGAACATTAAAAATGAGTAAACTGTCTTTTTTCTGCATCCTGAAGACCTTGAATGGCTAGAGACTTTCCGAGAGTCTTGATGTTAGGTTCGTTTTAGGGTGATCTCGAGAATTTCAGCATAATCTGAAGCCAAAGGTTATGCGCTGCCAAATGGTACTCCATTTGGCGGTGCGTATTAGTGATTTAAAATGCGTATTTAATGAAGTGACACTAGATTCAATATTATATGCGTTATACATAATTACATTGTGAGTGACGTAATAGGCCTTAAAAAAATATGTACCATGCTAAGTCATGCATACACAAAAGGAATAATATGAAAGAAATTCAAAACGGCCAAAAATAGAAAAAAGGCAAAATTGAAGGCTTTCGAGGTCTCGTTTCAAAAAATATTTGGGACAAGCCACCTACGGCAGTTTGTCAACGGATAGATCTCGAAAAAAATACACGATTTGAAAAAAACGGCGACTAAATCGGAGCTACGAGTCAAATGATACTATAGATCTATCATTTTGGCCAAAGACACAAAACACCAAGCACAACGAACCGTCGGTGGTGTTTGGTGCGTGGTGCGAATTTGCGAGAAAAAATGTCTTTTTATGAATCTAGATGACCTCGAATGGAAAGCACATTCATAGAGTCTTGCTCGTTCGATCATTTTAGGGTGATCTCGAGAATTTCCGCACAATCCGAAACCCAAGGTTATGCGGCGCTAAATGGTACTCTATCTGGCAGCGCATATTAATGATTTAAAAAGCGTGTTTAATGAAGTGACATTAGGTTCAAAATTATGTGATACACAATTACATTGCGAGTGAATTAATAGGCCTTAAAACAATATATATACCATGCTAAGTCATGCATACAAAAAGGAATAATACGATATAAATTGAAAACGTTCATAGTGAACATTAAAAATGAGTAAACTGTCTTTTTTTCGGCATCCTGAGGACCTCGAATGGCAAGAGACTTTCCGAGAGTGTTGATTTTAGGGTCATTTTAGGGTGATCTCGAGAATTTCAGCACAATCTAAAACCAAAGGTTATGCGCTGCCAAATGGTACTCCATTTGACGGCGCGTATTAGTGATTTAAAATGCGTATTTAATGAAGTGACACTAGATTCAAAATTATATGCGTTATACATAATTACATTGTGAGTGAAATAATAGGCCTTAATAAAATATGTAGCATGCTAAGTCATGCATACACAAAAGGAATAATATGAAAGAAATTCAAAACGGTCAAAAATAGAAAAAAGGCAAAATTGAAGGCTTTCGAGGTCTCGTTTCAAAAAATATTTAGGATGAACCGCCTACGGTAGTTTTCCAACGAATAGATCTCGAAAAAATACACGATTTGAAGAAAACGGTGACTAAATCAGAGCTACGAGTTGAAAGATACGATAGATCTATCATTTTGGCCAAAGACATAAAATACCAAGCACAACGAACCGTCGGTGGTGTTTGGTGCGTGGTGCGAATTTGCGACGAAAAATGTCTTTTTATGAATCTAGATGACCTCGAATGGCAAGAACATTCATAGAGTCTTACTCGTTCAACCGTTTTAAGGTGATCACGAGAATTTTCGCACAATCCGAAACCCAAGGTTATGCGCCACCAAATGGTACTCCATCTGGCGGCGCATATTAATGATTTAAAAAGCATGTTTAATGAAGTGACATTAGATTCAAAATTATGTGCGTTATACATAATTACATTATGAGTGAAATAATAGGCCTTAAAACTATATATACCATGCTAAGTCATGCATACAAAAAGGAATATTACGATATAAATTGAAAACGTTCAAAGTGAACATTAAAAATGAGTAAACTGTCTTTTTTCGGCATCCTGAGGACCTCGAATAGCAAGAGACTTTCTGAGAGTCTTGATGTTAGGGTCGTTTTAGGGTGATCTCAAGAATTTCAGCAAAATCTGAAACCAAAGGTTATGCGCCACCAAATGGTACTCCATTTGGCGGCGCGTATTAGTGATTTAAAATGCGTATTTAATGAGGTGACACCAGATTCAAAATTATATGCGTTATACATAATTACATTGTGAGTGAAATAACAGGCCTTAAAAAAATATGTACCATGCTAAGTCATGCATACACAAAAGGAACAATATGAAAGAAATTTAAAACGGTCAAAAATTGAAAAAACGCAAAATTGAAGGCTTTTGAGGTCTCATTTTGAAAAATATTTTAGATGAACCACCTATGGCAGTTTGCCAATGGATAGATCTCGAAAAAATACACGATTTGAAAAAAACGGTGACTAAATCGGAGCTACGAGTTGAAAGATACGATAGATCTATCATTCTGGCCAAAGACACAAAACGCCAAGCACAACGAACCGTCGGTGGTGTTTGGTGCGTGGTACGAATTTGCGAGGAAAAATGTCATTTTATGAATCTAGATGACCTCGAATGGCAAGCACGTTCATAGAGTCTTACTCGTTCGACCGTTTTAAGGTGATCTCGAGAATTTCCGCATAATCCGAAACCCAAGGTTACGCGCCGCCAAATGGTCCTCCATCTGGCGGCGCATATTAATGATTTAAAAATCATGTTTAATGAAGTGACATTAGATTCAAAATTATGTGCGTTATACATAATTACATTGCGAGTGAAATAATAGGCCTTAAAACTATATATACTGTAACGACCCGGAAATTTCCGACCAAATTTAAACTCTAATCTCTATATGGTTCCGACACGATAAGCAAAAACCCTAAAGTTGACCCGCATTTTTTTTCGATCGATCTATACTTATAAGATTAATATTTACATAAATTAAAACTTACCAACATGATAAGTAATCCAAATTGTCGAGATTTATATTTCCGAAAAGAGTTTTACACAACGTTTGACCGTCTAGTTTGACCGACGATATCACGAACTATACAATATATGATAATTATACGTTTGCGTATATATATGTATATATACATATTTAACATGATTAATGAATGTTTTAATATCTTATTTTGTATCAAAAACTATAAGTTATAAGTATATTTTGAAACTACTAACTTAAGTTTTCAAAACGATAACTATACGTAACGTTATTTGACATAAATACTTAAGACTTATAATGTTTATACATATATCATATAAGTAATGTATTTACTCACTTTTAAGACTTAAATACATAAAATCATATAAGTGTATTCACAAAAGATAGCTATATTTGAATCCTCATTCCATTTTTCACAAAATTTCTATACGTATATCTAGAGTATTTGTACTCGTATCATACCTAGCTTCTATACGTATTTACTATTGGTATATACACATCAAATCACCACCTAACCAGCCCTTGTTACTACCCTAGGTATAAGGTAATTGCTTTTGTATTATTGTTTGACAAATACATAAGATTACAAACTAAAATTTTGTCATGTTATCCTTAAAGATCACATTTTTAGGAGTATATATGTATCATCATTTTGATTCATTTACTACTTCAATATCCTAGCTAAAACACACACACTTATAACCCTTAAACACCTTCAACAATTCAGTAAAGTTCTAAGAAGATCTAGCTTCAAAAACCTTACATAAACACCATAAGAAAACCATACAAAAACACTTCAAGAAAACCTTCCAAGAACACCAACTTACTTCCAATCTTTCATCCACTTCTATCACCCTTTTGATTCTAGCTTCTTACTCCTCTTTTACAGCAAACTTATCCAAGGAACTTGAGGTAGAATCTATGTTCATAACCTTGTTCGATTCATATATATATAGCTATCTTATTTTGTGGTACAAAAGTTTAACAACAAGAACATAGTTTGAATGTTTTCAAACTTGTTTGCAAACTAAATAGATCCTTCTAACTTAACTTTTAAAATACTTCAAGACCTGTAATATAACTTAAATATATGCTAATTTAATAAGGTAAAACTTGGTTTTTCAAAGTATAAGTATTTTTAGAAAAATGGTCATTAAATGATTTTTTTTTGTAACAAAATGTTTAACTTCATATGTTTCACTAATGTTTCACTTATGCCGTATGATTTTGAATACAAACCAAGGTATTTACAGTTCATAGTCTTAAAGAAGAACTCGATCCAAGAAGATGGCAATTTGAATCAACGAAAACGGACTTGTAACGAAGAAACTATGACCGAAACAAAATTGGTTATCCTAGATCATTTCAACTACGGGATCAATTGGAAAAAAAGATATAAATCACATATTTCTAAGATAACATGATATTTTATATATATGTACTCATAATTCAATTTCATATGGTTCAGGATCACCCGTAAACAACACGAGAAGATTAATCATAAGATCCCATGATTGTACGCAACACGTCATTTGACAACACCGGTACTTTATGTACGCAACACGTCATTTGACAACACCGGTACCATGGGTCAAGATTAATCTCGACCAACACATATACGATGGGGTTTTATGGGAGTTTTATTTATTTCGTTGGGGGTTTATTTATTGCGGGTATATTAAACATCTAAAAATGAACCATTAAAATTGAATTACTAACATCGAAACGCTAACTACGGACTAAGGAATTATTCAAAGTATTATAAATATATATACGAGATGTTTGTTTAAAATGAAAATATATTGATATATTATATATGGATAGGTTCGTGATATCAACCGGAAGACCAAGTCAAAAATATATATATCTTCGAGACAACAGTGAGTTTCATTTGCTCCCTTTTATATATATTTTTGGGACTGAGAATACATGCGCCGTTTTTATAAATGTTTTACGAAATAGGCACAAGTACTAAAACTAATTCTACGTGGGTTTAAACCAGAAATATACCCTTAGCTTGGTAACATTAAACTACTTGTCTATGTACGGTAGGCGCGAATCCTAAAGATAGATCTATTGGGCCTGACAAACCTCATCCTGACTATGGGATGCTTTAGTACTTCGAGGTTATTTTAAACACACCTGATCTGGTGTACTTCAGAGGGTAAAACATGAACGTTAAGGCTTGTTACCGGGTGCCTACAACTTATAGAATACTTTTATACACTTGCGAGTGTACATATATTTATAAACGGAAATCTTGTGGTCCATTGTTATAACGCTGCTAGCATCAAACCTATATATCTCACCAACTTTATGTTGACGTTTTAAAGCATGTTATTCTCAGGTACGAATTAAGTCTTCCGCTGTGCATTAGCTCATGTTAAGGATACTACTTGGGACCATTTAAGCTATGATACAAGGACGTTGCATTCGAGTCATTGAAGTTCATTAAAGACTATTGTTATGAAAATGGCAGATTAGATCATTTGGTTGTTATAAAATGTTAGGCTAATATGTCAACTCTCGATGTAATAATAGATTGCCTTTAAGAAATAAATGCAACGTTTGTAAAATGTATCATATAGAGGTCAAGTACCTCGCGATGTTATCAACTATTGTAATTCGTTTTTAATCTATATGGACGATGTCCGGATGATTAGTTTCGGATCCTTTCAGTTGGTATCAGAGCGTTGGTCTTAGCGAACCAGGCCTTGCATTAGTGTGTCTAACTAGTAGTTGTTAGGATACATTAAGTGAGTCTGGACTTTGACCGTGTCTGCCTGTCAAAAGTTTTGCTTATCAATCCTAGTCGGAAATCATCTGCTTATCATCCTTAGGGAACTGCCTGCTTATCATTCTTAAGTCTAGACACGTCTTACTGCATTTAGTGCATCGATAGTGTATAGACAAAATTCATATCTTAGCGTATCTGTTACTATAGACATTGCCTGACGTATTTCAAAGATTCTCCGTAATTCATGGGATTTTGATATTATATATACATATGTAAATTATGTATTGAAGAGTACCAAACCCAACTCCTATAATCTATTCCAAACCAAAAATTCACTTCTCCGACTATACAAGATGGATTCTTCATCCAGTTCGAATTCCTCCGACTTCGATAGCTACGCCGATATGGATTTCCATTCGAGCTCCGAGAACAGCGTCACCGGAATGGATCAACCAATTTCCCATCATCTATTTTGGATGAATTGGGGATGGGTTCGTAATATACTAAATCTCTGGAGGCAAGAAGAAGGTGATCCATTCCATCCACCAAATTGTCCTCTTAACGATGAACCTGAAGCACTTACCGGTGAACCTATTCGAAACACCATTTTCTCGCTCATTTCTAGAGTATCTCGTCATGATTACATACTATCCCATATTTCGAATCTTGTTCATTCGCTCGTTCCAACCGTCAATCATCCCGGTATAATAGAAGAAGTCAACGAGCTTCGCGCTCGGGTAGTGGCTTTAGAAAATACGGTGCGAAGGTTACAAACACCAGCAGCAGCACCAGCAGCATAATCTATACCACCATCATCAACGCCGACAGTACTCTTGTTACCCCCAAAATCTCAACATCACAATCTGTATCTCGAATATCAACATCACACGACTCAATATCTGTACTTCGAGTATGATCTTCGTTCTATATATCGTTCTACATCGATTATCTTCGCTTTACGTATCGTATGACGATTATGTAATTTCTAAAGTCTTAGAGATTATGTAATCTAGAATTAACGATAAATCAAATGAGTTTATTATCTTATTGACTCATTAAATCTATGATTATCTCTGAAGAAAATATATATGCAAGTATATTTTCATAAAGATAGTAATTAAAAATTCCTTCGTACAAACTAATAATGATGAAAATATTTTAACGGGTGGGTAGTACCCGAGGAATATTTAGAATTCACATTAATAAGTTATATTGTACATTCTTGAATCTGATTCAACGGTCATTTGTTATTTTACTTACAACCATCGATATACGTATCCGTTCACCCCAGAATAACCATTTCCATTTAAATTTCATATTTGAATTTTTTTTTACCTATCCAAATCCAACAAGTGGCATAAAGAAGAAACATTGGACAATTAAAATGAAATAAAATGTTGATTATAACATATGAAACTAAACAATTCTTCAATTTTGCCACTTGATTTCATCCTAAACCTCATTTGTACTTCGACAATTATAATCCTCATTCAAATCTTTTCATGATTCTTGAAAACACCTCGATCGAGAAGTTGAACCAGCCGCACCTCGTTTACGGAAGAAAGATTTATGCATACAGTGATGCACCTGAAAAATTTTCGAAACCGAAGTTATAGTTAAAACGTATCCGCGTCGAATTCCTTATCATTCATTATCAAAAACAATCATACGATTCCTTTTCAAGAAGCTAATTTTGTCACAGCTCCACTTCGACTTCTCAGTGAGACTACTCCTATTATAATCTCGATATTTATACTTTGTCCTTTCGACGTTGTTACCGGAGAACCTTTTTCACAACATCATCAGCAGACGTACCAGCAACTCGTTATCTCTTTGGCGAAACCCGCAATCAGTATTTTGAAAATCTCGTAGAAATTCTCCCAGTTATACCGAGAACGACTATCCCTAAGAATTACATTTTTCGAATGTGAAGTTCTGAAAAACATCCTGGACTATGAAGTAATTCTTGAAATGCTGAAGAAGCAGAAAAAAAAAAAAAAAAAAAAAAAAAAAAAAAAAAAAAAAACTGTAAACGACTTTAACAGTCAAAAGTTTAATGATGAAGTACATTGTATTGGTAAAGCTTAGAAAAAGAGGAGAGTTGGAACTGGAAAACGGATTGAGCAAAGTATGAAGGAGGATGTAGATAAATCACAAGAACTGAATCTGCTTTCAAAGGATTCAAACGATTCAGTGCTTGCTGAAACCATTAGTAAAAAAAAAAAAAAAACCTACCCCTTATCCTAAACCTTTCCCGATGATATTCTTCATCATCATCTTATCTTAGATATTATAAGATATCTTCATATCTTTTGTTATACATATCCTCCATATTTCTGGAGATATTCTCACAACTGTTCTTATCCAAAATCATGTATTTCTCCGTAATATCTGCGTTACAATATAAAAGAAACTGTGTTAGTTTCTAAGTTCTAAAACCTTCAAGTTTAAAATAGGAATGTTTTGAAGTAGTGTTGGGAACTGATACATGAATTAGTATAATATAATGAAACTTGATCAACTTCATTATATTACAGTAAGTCATGTTAAGTTTCTAATGGAATGTGATGATTCACAGTACCGTCATCATGTGCCATGTTACACGGCTCTTACATTCTATCAAGTCTCCAAACATATTAGAACGTATCACCTTGATAGTTCTATTTTTCCGGAATATTCGAGTAATTTAACGAATCAAGATCGTGCCATTACAATTTTATTCTAAAACCAATAGCTAGGTTCATTCCAAATTTTATACCTACGAATTCCGAACTATTGATCGCTTGACTCAAGGACGGGAAGAAGAAACGAAGGGACAAAGTCCCAAAATAGAAATTGGGGTATAGATCACAGCAAATAGGAGAGAATATTAACTATGGATGACAATGATTATGGAAAACAGAAGCAGGAGCATCGAAGTATAAGGAAAGATATCAAACCCAACAACCACCCAGAAACTACAAACCATGTATATCAATACGTATGGCGACGTAAAGACACGGGAGAATTAGAAACATTATAATTCCAAGAAAATCATAAAAGTGAATAGATTCTTCTGGCGGTAGATGGAAGAGAAGAATGAAAGATATAAAAGTTAGAAGTATAACAAAAATCAGAACGGGATGAAGCATTTCAAAGGATACCTTAAAGTAGGAATTAAGGAGAAAGAGTAGAAGATGCGAGTTGTGAAAAATAAGGAAACGAAGGGGTGGATTTATAGTGAAATATCCGACAAAGAAATCGAAACAGATTACCGCATTAAATCAAAGAAGATTCTGATCGCCGAATAACCAAATCTTATTACGTAAGATTTTTCCTAAATCCCTTAAATCCCGGAAATCAATTCTAAACCACGTCATCGATTAAAAACGATTCCATATTTACTCATTTCATTTTTTTTTTGTGATAGCTTCGCTCGTGCGTCTCACATAACCAAATCGTTTTATCTAAATCTTTCAATAATGATAAAATTTCATTATTACCTCATATTCGTCATGAAAACATTCCTATGGTTATTTATGACAACCTCTACCAAATTTCGAGGACGAAATTTCTTTAACGGATGGGTACTGTAACGACCCGGAAATTTCCGACCAAATTTAAACTCTAATCTCTATATGGTTCCGACACGATAAGCAAAAACCCTAAAGTTGACCCGCATTTTTTTTCGATCGATCTATACTTATAAGATTAATATTTACATAAATTAAAACTTACCAACATGATAAGTAATCCAAATTGTCGAGATTTATATTTCCGAAAAGAGTTTTACACAACGTTTGACCGTCTAGTTTGACCGACGATATCACGAACTATACAATATATGATAATTATACGTTTGCGTATATATATGTATATATACATATTTAACATGATTAATGAATGTTTTAATATCTTATTTTGTATCAAAAACTATAAGTTATAAGTATATTTTGAAACTACTAACTTAAGTTTTCAAAACGATAACTATACGTAACGTTATTTGACATAAATACTTAAGACTTATAATGTTTATACATATATCATATAAGTAATGTATTTACTCACTTTTAAGACTTAAATACATAAAATCATATAAGTGTATTCACAAAAGATAGCTATATTTGAATCCTCATTCCATTTTTCACAAAATTTCTATACGTATATCTAGAGTATTTGTACTCGTATCATACCTAGCTTCTATACGTATTTACTATTGGTATATACACATCAAATCACCACCTAACCAGCCCTTGTTACTACCCTAGGTATAAGGTAATTTCTTTTGTATTATTGTTTGACAAATACATAAGATTACAAACTAAAATTTTGTCATGTTATCCTTAAAGATCACATTTTTAGGAGTATATATGTATCATCATTTTGATTCATTTACTACTTCAATATCCTAGCTAAAACACACACACTTATAACCCTTAAACACCTTCAACAATTCAGTAAAGTTCTAAGAAGATCTAGCTTCAAAAACCTTACATAAACACCATAAGAAAACCATACAAAAACACTTCAAGAAAACCTTCCAAGAACACCAACTTACTTCCAATCTTTCATCCACTTCTATCACCCTTTTGATTCTAGCTTCTTACTCCTCTTTTACAGCAAACTTATCCAAGGAACTTGAGGTAGAATCTATGTTCATAACCTTGTTCGATTCATATATATATAGCTATCTTATTTTGTGGTACAAAAGTTTAACAACAAGAACATAGTTTGAATGTTTTCAAACTTGTTTGCAAACTAAATAGATCCTTCTAACTTAACTTTTAAAATACTTCAAGACCTGTAATATAACTTAAATATATGCTAATTTAATAAGGTAAAACTTGGTTTTTCAAAGTATAAGTATTTTTAGAAAAATGGTCATTAAATGATTTTTTTTTGTAACAAAATGTTTAACTTCATATGTTTCACTAATGTTTCACTTATGCCGTATGATTTTGAATACAAACCAAGGTATTTACAGTTCATAGTCTTAAAGAAGAACTCGATCCAAGAAGATGGCAATTTGAATCAACGAAAACGGACTTGTAACGAAGAAACTATGACCGAAACAAAATTGGTTATCCTAGATCATTTCAACTACGGGATCAATTGGAAAAAAAGATATAAATCACATATTTCTAAGATAACATGATATTTTATATATATGTACTCATAATTCAATTTCATATGGTTCAGGATCACCCGTAAACAACACGAGAAGATTAATCATAAGATCCCATGATTGTACGCAACACGTCATTTGACAACACCGGTACTTTATGTACGCAACACGTCATTTGACAACACCGGTACCATGGGTCAAGATTAATCTCGACCAACACATATACGATGGGGTTTTATGGGAGTTTTATTTATTTCGTTGGGGGTTTATTTATTGCGGGTATATTAAACATCTAAAAATGAACCATTAAAATTGAATTACTAACATCGAAACGCTAACTACGGACTAAGGAATTATTCAAAGTATTATAAATATATATACGAGATGTTTGTTTAAAATGAAAATATATTGATATATTATATATGGATAGGTTCGTGATATCAACCGGAAGACCAAGTCAAAAATATATATATCTTCGAGACAACAGTGAGTTTCATTTGCTCCCTTTTATATATATTTTTGGGACTGAGAATACATGCGCCGTTTTTATAAATGTTTTACGAAATAGGCACAAGTACTAAAACTAATTCTACGTGGGTTTAAACCAGAAATATACCCTTAGCTTGGTAACATTAAACTACTTGTCTATGTACGGTAGGCGCGAATCCTAAAGATAGATCTATTGGGCCTGACAAACCTCATCCTGACTATGGGATGCTTTAGTACTTCGAGGTTATTTTAAACACACCTGATCTGGTGTACTTCAGAGGGTAAAACATGAACGTTAAGGCTTGTTACCGGGTGCCTACAACTTATAGAATACTTTTATACACTTGCGAGTGTACATATATTTATAAACGGAAATCTTGTGGTCCATTGTTATAACGCTGCTAGCATCAAACCTATATATCTCACCAACTTTATGTTGACGTTTTAAAGCATGTTATTCTCAGGTACGAATTAAGTCTTCCGCTGTGCATTAGCTCATGTTAAGGATACTACTTGGGACCATTTAAGCTATGATACAAGGACGTTGCATTCGAGTCATTGAAGTTCATTAAAGACTATTGTTATGAAAATGGCAGATTAGATCATTTGGTTGTTATAAAATGTTAGGCTAATATGTCAACTCTCGATGTAATAATAGATTGCCTTTAAGAAATAAATGCAACGTTTGTAAAATGTATCATATAGAGGTCAAGTACCTCGCGATGTTATCAACTATTGTAATTCGTTTTTAATCTATATGGACGATGTCCGGATGATTAGTTTCGGATCCTTTCATATACGATGCTAAGTCATGCATACAAAAAGGAATAATACGATATAAACTGAAAACGTTCAAAGTGAACATTAAAAACGAGTAAACTGTCTTTTTTCGGCATCCTGAGGACCTCGAATGGAAAGAGACTTTCCGAGAGTCTCGATGTTAGGGTCGTTTTAGGGTGATCTCGAGAATTTCAGCAAAATCTGAAACCAAAGGTTATGCGCCGCCAAATGGTACTCCATTTAGGGGCGCGTATTAGTGATTTAACATGCGTATTTAATGAAGTGACACTAGATTCAAAATTATATGCGTTATACATAATTTCATTGTGAGTGAAATAATAGGCCTTAAAAAAATATGTACCATGCTAAGTCACGCATACACAAAAGGAATAATATGAAAGATATTCAAAATGGTCAAAAATAGAAAAAAGGCAAAATTGAAGGCTTTCAAGGTCTCGTTTCGAAAAATATTTGTGACGAACAACCTACGGGAGTTTACCAATAGATAGATCTCAATAAAATACACGATTTGAAAAAAATTGGTGACTAAATCGGAGCTACGAGTCAAAAGATACGATAGATCTATCATTTTGGCCAAAGACACAAAACACCAAGCACAACGAACCGTCGGTGATGTTTGGTGCGTGGTGCGAATTTGCGAAGAAAATGTCTTTTTATGAATCTAGATAACCTCGAATGGCAAGCACGTTCATAGAGTCTTGCTCGTTCGACCGTTTTAGGGTGATCTCGAGAATTTCCGCACAATCCGAAACCCAAGGTTATGCGCCGCCAAATGGTACTCCATCTGGCGGCGTATATTAATGATTTAAAAAGCGTGTTTAATGAAGTGACATTAGATTCAAAATTATGTGCGTTATACATAATTACATTGCGAGTGAAATAATAGGCCTTAAAACTATATATACCATGCTAAGTCATGCATACAAAAAGGAATAATACGATATAAATTGAAAACGTTCAAAATGAACATTAAAAATGAGTAAACTGTGTTTTTTCGGCATCCTGAGGACCTCGAATGGCAAGAGACTTTCCGAGAGTCTTGATGTTAGGGTCGTTTTTGTGACGACCCAGAAATTTCCGACCAAATTTAAACTTGATCTTTATATGAAATCAAAACGATAAGCAAAGTCTGTAATATTGAAGTCTCAAAAACTTTGAACTGTTTTCATGTATACTTTTGACCTTTGACTAATCCTGACGATTCACGAACAATTAGGTGTGTATATATATATATATATATATATATATTGTAGTGACCCGAACTTTTCCATGTTTATATATATATATTAAATGAAATTGTTATTTGCATGATTAAGTGTTTCCAACATGTTAAGCAATCAAACTTGTTAAGACTTTATTAATTGAAATAGGTTTCATATAGACAATTGACCACCCAAGTTGACCGGTGATTCACGAACGTTAAAACTTGTAAAAACTATACGATGACATATATATGGTTATATATATAGTTAACATGATTTTATTATAAGTATGTATCTCATTAGGTATTTTAACAATGAGTAATATACATAAAAATGAGACTATTCATTTAAGAAACTTGAAAACGATATATTTAACGATTATCGTTATAACAACGTCTTACTAGGTACATATGAATCATATTAAGATATTGATACACTTGGTTAATTATGTTAAATGATAAGTAAATATATTATTAAGTGTATTAACAATGAAATACATATGTAAAAATAAGACTACTAACTTAATGATTTCGAAACGAGACATATATGTAACGATTATCGTTGTAACGACATTTAACTGTATATATATCATACTAAGTTATATTATATATCATAATATCATGATAATATAATAATTTAACATCTCATTTGTTATAATAAACAATGGGTTAAAAACATTCAACAAGATCGTTAACCTAAAGGTTTCAAAACAACATTTACATGTAACGACTAACGATGACTTAACGACTCAGTTAAAATGTATATACATGTAGTGTTTTAATATGTATTCATACACTTTTAAAAGACTTCAAGACACTTATCAAAATACTTCTACTTAACAAAAATGCTTACAATTACATCCTCGTTCAGTTTCATCAACAATTCTACTCGTATGCACCCGTATTCGTACTCGTACAATACACAGCTTTTAGATGTATGTACTATTGGTATATACACTCCAATGATCAGCTCTTAGCCGCCCATGTGAGTCACCTAACACATGTGGGAACCATCATTTGGCAACTAGCATGAAATATCTCATAAAATTACAAAAATATGAGTAATCATTCATGACTTATTTACATGAAAACAAAATTACATATCCTTTATATCTAATCCATACATCAACGACCAAAAACACCTACAAACACTTTCATTCTTCAATTTTATTCATCTAATTGATCTCTCTCAAGTTCTATCTTCAAGTTCTAAGTGTTCTTCATAAATTCCAAAAGTTCTAGTTTCATAAAATCAAGAATACTTCCAAGATTGCAAGTTTACTTCCAAGTTTTCTAAATCCATTCCAAGTAATCATCCAAGATCAAGAAATCTTTGTTACTTACAGTAGGTTATCTCTCTAATACAAGGTAATAATCATATTCAAACTTTAATTCAATTTCTATAACTATAACAGTCTTATTTCGAGTGGAAATCTTACTTGAAATTGTTTTCGTGTCATGATTCTGCTTCAAGAACTTTCAAGCCATCCAAGGATCCTTTGAAGCTAGATCTATTTTTCTCATTTCCAGTAGGTTTATCCAAGGAACTTGAGGTAGTAATGATGTTCATAACATCATTCGATTCATACATATAAAGCTATCTTATTCGAAGGTTTAAACTTGTAATCACTAGAACATAGTTTAGTTAATTCTAAACTTGTTCGCAAAAAAAAGTTAGTCCTTCTAAATTGACTTTTAAAATTAACTAAAAACATGTTATATATCTATATGATATGCTAACTTAATGATTTAAAACCTGGAAACACAAAAAACACCGTAAAATCGGATTTACGCAGTCGTAGTAACACCGCGGGCTGTTTTGGGTTAGTTAATTAAAAACTATGATAAACTTTGATTTAAAAGTTGTTATTCTGGGAAAATGATTTTTATTATGAACATGAAACTATATCCAAAAATTATGGTTAAACTCAAAGTGGAAGTATGTTTTCTAAAATGGTCATCTAGACGTCGTTCTTTCGACTGAAATGACTACCTTTACAAAAATGACTTGTAACTTATTTTTCCGACTATAAACCTATACTTTTTCTGTTTAGATTCATAAAATAGAGTTCAATATGAAACCATAGCAATTTGATTCACTCAAAACGTATTTAAAATGAAGAAGTTATGGGTAAAACAAGATTGGATAATTTTTTCTCATTTTAGCTACGTGAAAATTGGTAACAAATCTATTCCAACCATAACTTAATCAACTTGTATTGTATATTATGTAATCTTGAGATACCATAGACACGTATAAAATGTTTCGACCTATCATGTCGACACATCTATATATATTTCGGAACAACCATAGACACTCTATATGTGAATGTTGGAGTTAGCTATACAGGGTTAAGGTTGATTCCAAAATATATATAGTTTGAGTTGTGATCAATACTGAGATACGTATACACTGGGTCGTGGATTGATTCAAGATAATATTTATCGATTTATTTCTATACATCTAACTGTGGACAACTAGTTGTAGGTTACTAACGAGGACAGCTGACTTAATAAACTTAAAACATCAAAATATATTAAAAGTGTTGTAAATATATTTTGAACATACTTTGATATATAGGTATATATTGTTATAGGTTCGTGAATCAACCAGTGGCCAAGTCTTACTTCCCGACGAAGTAAAAATCTGTGAAAGTGAGTTATAGTCCCACTTTTAAAATCTAATATTTTTGGGATGAGAATACATGCAGGTTTTATAAATGATTTACAAAATAGACACAACTACGTGAAACTACATTCTATGGTTGAATTATCGAAATCGAATATGCCCCTTTTTATTAAGTCTGGTAATCTAAGAATTAGGGAACATACACCCTAATTGACCCGAATCCTAAAGATAGATCTATTGGGCCTAACAAACCCCATCCAAAGTACCGGATGCTTTAGTACTTCGAAATTTATATCATATCCGAAGGGTGTCCCGGAATGATGGGGATATTCTTATATATGCATCTTGTTAATGTCGATTACTAGGTGTTCACCATATGAATGATTTTTATCTCTATGTATGGGATGTGTACTGAAATATGAAATCTTGTGGTCTATTGTTACGATTTGATATATATAGGTTAAACCTATAACTCACCAATATTTTTGTTGACGTTTAAAGCATGTTTATTCTCAGGTGAATACTAAGAGCTTCCGCTGTTGCATACTAAAATAAGGACAGGATTTGGAGTCCATGTTTGTATGATATTGTGTAAAAACTGCATTCAAGAAACTGATTTCGATGTAACATATTTGTATTGTAAACCATTATGTAATGGTCGTGTGTAAACAGGATATTTTAGATTATCATTATTTGATAATCTACGTAAAGCTTTTTAAACCTTTATTTATGAAATAAAGGTTATGGTTTGTTTTAAAAATGAATGCAGTCTTTGAAAAACGTCTCATATAGAGGTCAAAACCTCACAACGAAATCAATTAATATGGAACGTTTTTAATCAATAAGAACGGGACATTTCAGTTGGTATCCGAGCGTTGGTCTTAGAGAACCAGAAAATTTGCATTAGTGTGTCTTATCGAGTTTGTTAGGATGCATTAGTGAGTCTGGACTGCAACCGTGTTTTCTTTAAAAATGATTGCTTAACATTTTTGTTGGAAACTATATATTTTTAACATGTGAATATTATGTGATATATTAATCTCTTAACATGTTTGATATTGTGTGATAGATGTCTACCTCTAGCACAAGTCCCATTGACTCACCTAATAATAATGAAGAGTCGAATATATATTGGACTGATTCACAAGTTCCCGAAGAGGAACCGGAAGAAGAATCAGAACCGGAAGAAGAATCAGAACCGGAAGAGGAGGAACCGTAGGAGGAAATAGAGCCGGTGGGGGAAATAATAAAATGGTTAAGTAAAAGAAAATCCTCAACGAACCGACCAAGGTTAATTATGGTCAATGGTGTTTCCGCCAAGGAAGCAAAATATTGGGAGGATTACCAAATCTCCGATGAATCGGATTCCGACGAGAATTCCGATGATGTTATAGAAATTACCCCAACTGAATTTAAAAAGGCAAAAGAAAATAATAAGGGAAAGGGCACAAAAATAGAGAAATCTAATTCCAACCCCGATGAACTTTATATGTATCGTCAACCCCCGAAGCCCTTAAGTTGTAACAATGACCCGGGAACCTCTAAACCACCAGGTTTTTCTAAACCGTTGTGGAAAACGACAGCTCGTATTAGGGGAACATCATATATCCCTAGAAACTTGGCAAAACGAACCAAAACCGAAGAAGAAGAAACGAGCGAGTCGGAATAAGATAGTTGTATTCGTGTGGTGTAATATATGTAATATAGTGTGCTTATGCTTTATGATATATGTAAAAATTGCTTGTATTAATAAGTATTTTTTTTATGAATCTAACTCTTGTCTATTTTACAGTATAAAAACACAAAATGGATAGACAACCCAATATTTTAAGAGACCTACCCGGAGACATGATTGATGAAATCTTGTCTAGAGTCGGTCAGAATTCTTCGGCACAACTATTTACGGCGAAATCAGTTTGTAAGACATTCGAAGAACGTTCCAAGAATGTCTTGCTTTATAAGAGACTTTCGTTTGAAAGATGGGGGATATCACATTGGGAAACCCATAAGTTACGATGTGTTTACTTTGACGTATATATTGCGGGGAACCCAAATGCTATTTTACGCAACGGGTTAAGAAATTATTTTGACTCAATGTATCCGAATATAGGACTTCATGATTTAGAAAAAGCGGCTAACATGCAACATAAAGAAGCATGCTATGCTTACGGGTTAGTAATGTTCGCTTCTCACCAAAGTGAGAAAAACAACATCGGGCTACAACTATTAAACAAAACGTTCCCACAAGTGACGGAGTCGGTAATTGGGATAAGAAATGAGGTTTTTAGGTTATTACGAGACTGTTGGTCATTACGTAACCCTCGTCCCTTTGATGACGTTACAACGCGCTGTCTTATCAACGACCATAACGGTTATGTTCCACAAGACCAAGGATGGGAAGTAGTCCTAGTAAAACCAGAATGCATGACTTGTTTCTGGACGTATGAATTACGTGTCTTTATTGCCTTTGCTGAACGACTTGTGTACTAGCTAGAATTATCTTCACAACTATATCTTGTATCAAAGTTATTGTGTGCTATATTTCATGCTTTATGTAAAATAAGCGGTATTGTAAGTTTGTAAAATATTGTATAAAAGTTTGAACACGAATTATTATTATAATCAGTTTTTCATATAGAATTGTAGTAGTTGAATTGTATATTAGCTATTAAGTATGAACTTAACGGGTAGGTACTACCCGAATTTAAACTTATAAAACGCTAATATGAAGAAAAAGCTTTTATAAATGAGTTCATATTATGCTACGAAATACTATTAACTACTCTTAATATTCTGTATGATTAACTTGTTCCATTTGACTATTTTGAAGGAAATGGCACCGACTACTCGACACACCGTGAATATGAATGAAGAGGAATTTCGTACTTTTCTAGCTTCAAACATAGCTGCAGTACAGGCTGCGCTACATACTAACAATAACCTTGAATCTAGCAGTACAGGAAATCGTGTAAGATGCACCTACAAAGAATTCACTGCCTGCAAACCTTTGGAATTTGATGGAACCGAAGGACCGATCGGATTGAAACGGTGGACCGAGAAGGTCGAATCGGTGTTTGCCGTAAGTAAGTGTACTGAAGAGGACAAAGTGAAGTACGCTACGCATACCTTCACAGGTTCTGCGTTAACATGGTGGAATACCTATCTAGTGCAAGTGGGACAAGATGATGCGTACGCACTACCGTGGTCAGCATTCAAGCACTTGATGAATGAGAAGTACCGTCCCAGAACCGAGGTCAATAAGCTCAAGACAGAACTTTGAGGGTTACGAACCCAAGGATTTGATATTACCACGTACAAAAGACGATTCACAGAATTGTGCCTATTGTGTCTGGGAGCGTTCGAAGATGAGGAAGAGAAGATCGACGCGTTTGTGAAAGGATTACCGGAAAGAATCCAAGAAGATATAAGTTCACACGAGCCCTCCTCCATACAACAGGCATGTAGAATGGCTCACAAACTAGTGAACCAGATTGAAGAAAGAATTAAAGAACAGACGACTGAAGAGGCCAATGTGAAGCTAGTCAAAAGAAAGTGGGAGGAAAACGGTGATAAGAATCACCAATACAACAACAACAGCAATTACAATAATAATCGCAACAATTATCCCAACAATCGCAACATCAATCGCAACTACAACAAACGGCCCAACAACAACAACAACAACAGCAACTACAACAATCGTCCCAACAACAATAACAATCGCAACAAAAACAACAATCAGAAGCAGCTATGCCAAAGGTGTGAAAAGTATCACTCGGGGTTCTGCACCAATTTTTGCAACAAGTGTAAAAGAAATGGTCATAGCGCGGCGAAGTGTGAGGTCTACGGACCAGGGGTTAACAGAACGAAAGGAACAAATGGTGTCGGAACGAGTAATGGCGGAGCAAGTAGTGTCGGAGCAAGTTATGCCAATGTAGTTTGTTATAAATGTGGAAAACCGGGCCACATTATTATAAATTGCCCGAACCCAGAGAACACGAATGGACAAGGCCGCGGAAGAGTTTTCAATATTAATGCGGCAGAGGCACAGGAACACCCGGAGCTTGTTACGGGTACGTTTCTTATTGACAATAAATCTGCTTACGTTTTATTTGATTCGGGTGCGGATAGAAGCTAAATGAGTAGAGATTTTTGTGCTAAATTAAGTTGTCCATTGACGCCGTTGGATAGTAAATTTTTACTCGAATTAGCAAACGGTAAATTAATTTCAGCAGATAATATATGCCGGAATCGAGAAATTAAACTGGGTAGCGAAATATTTAAGATTGATTTGATACCAGTAGAGTTAGGGAGTTTTGATGTAATATTTGGCATGGACTGGCTGAAGAAGGTTAAAGCAGAGATCGTATGTTATAAAAATGCAATTCGCATTGTACAAGAAGAATGAGAATGTAACGACCCGGAAATTTCCGACCAAATTTAAACCCTAAACTCTATATGGTTTCAACACGATAAGCAAAAACCCTAAAGTTGAGTCTAGAAAGTTTGAAATTGTTATACGGATGATTAGTTACCCTTTGACCATCTATTTGTCCGACGATTCACGAACATCATAACTTGTATTAATTATATACTTATGTATATATACGGATATATATGGATTATATCTATCTTGAATATATGATAATTAAGTATCTCATTAAATATATTAACAATGGATTATATACATAAAATTGGACTACTAACTTAAGGACTTCGAAACGATATATATATATATATATATAAAGCTTAACGACGTTATAACTTCTAAGTTAAAATAAATATATATGTATTGTATTAAGATGTATTTACTATTGGAATATACTAGTAGGAAAACATCATTTTCAACCTTTTATCATGGAAAATGACATCTTTGTCATTATATATGATTCATGAAACATCTTTATATATTTTATACCCGTATTATACTCGTACTATACACAGCTTCTAGAAGTATTTACTATTGGTATATACCAATAGAAATCTTTAATTATTGGTGTAATATGTCATTCATGACATAATATATTTTAACTTATCTTAGATATTTTCACTAAAAACCAAATTTTCAAGCCTATAAATAAGCACCATTTTTAACTCATTTTTACACATTCATTTTCCAAATTTTACTTTCAATTTTCACACACACTTGCAAGAACTCTCTCAAATTTATTTTACTACTTCTTTCCAGCAACTTTACATTTTAAACTTAAGGTAAAAACTCTACTTCAACTCTTGTTCAATTCATATGTTTATAGTTATCTATATAAGAATTTATAAACTAGAACATAGTTTGAATGATTTCAAACTTATTCGCAAACTAAATAGATCCTTCTAACTTAACTTTTAAAACACTTCAAGACCTGTAATATATCATAATGATATGCTAACTTAACAAGATACAACTTGTTTTTACAAAGAACACCTTAAAACTGAATCTACGGCGTCGGAGTGTAACCGGGGGCTGTTTTGGGTTGGATAATTAAAAACCATCTTGAACTTTGATTTAGAAGTTCATGTTCTGGAAAAATGATATTTCTTATGAATATGTTAACACATAAAAATTTCATGGTTTAATTCAAAGTATAAGTATTTTTAGAAAAATGACCATTAAATGTTGTTTTTATGACAAAAATGATTACTTTCATAAGATTCACCTAGAGTATGGACTATAACCTGTGATCACGAATATCAACCATGGTATTTACAGTTCATATTCTTAAATTTTAACTCGATCCAAGGAGATGGCAAGTTGAATCAACAAAAACGGAGTTGTAACGAAGAAACTACGACTAAAATAAGATCGGGTGTCCAAAGCTTGTTTAACAACGAAAATAATTGGAGAAAAATTAAATAAATCATATCTTTCCTAATTAATATGATATTTCATATATATTTACTCATGATTTAATTTTATATATTTCAGGACCACCCGTAAACAACACGACAAGATTAATCATAAGACCTCATGAACGTACGCAACACGTCATTTGACAACACCGGTACTTTATGTACGCAATACGTTATTTGACAACACGGTACCATGGGTCAAGATTAATCTCGACCAATACATATACGATGGGGGTTTTATTTATTTCATTGGGGGTTTATTAAACAACTAAATATGAACCATTAAAATTGAATTACTAACATCGGACTGCTAACTACGGACTAAGGAATTATTAAAAGTATTAAAAGTATTATAAGTATATATATGTGACGATTGTTTAAAAAGAAAAGGTATTGATATATTATATATGGATAGGTTCGTGATATCAATCGGAGACCAAGTCGAAATTACATATCTTCAAGACAAAAGTGAGTATATAGTCCCACTTTTAAACTCTAAATATTTCGGGATGAGAATACATGTATTTTATGTTTTACGTTATGGACACAAGTAACTGAAAATATATTCTACGTTGAGTTGTACCACTGGCATACTTCCCTGTAGCTTGGTAACTAATATTTACAGCGGTATTGTAAACGCGAATCCTGTTGATAGATCTATCGGGCCTGACAACCCCAACCGGACTGGACGACCAGTATTCAACGGTTGCACAGTACTTCGTTTCGTGACTACACCTTGGTACGGTGTAGTAAGATTTCATAATAAAGGGAATATGCGACGTGATTAAATGTTAAGTATGGTTACCAAGTGCTCAACCACTTAGAATATTTTTATTAAAATGTTTATATATGAAATCTTGTGTTCCATTGTTATAATGCTGCTAGCATCAAACCTATATATCTCACCAACTTTATGTTGATGTTTTAAAGCATGTTATTCTCAGGTATGAATTAAGTCTTCCGCTGTGCATTAGCTCATGTTAAGGATACTACTTGGGACCTTTTTAAGCCATGATACAAAGACGTTGCATTCGAGTCATTGGAGTTCAATAGAGAATATAAATAAGTAAATGACAGATTAGGTCATTTGGATATTATGAAATGTTAGACGAAAATGTCAAATATTGATGTAATGATAGTTTGCCTTTTAAGAATAAATGCAACGTTTGTAAAATGTATCATATAGAGGTCAAGTACCTCGCAATGTTATCATATGTTATTGTATTCGTCCCTATGGATTGGGTCGGGTCGTCTCATGTGGTATCAGAGCGTTGGTCTTAGCGAACCAGGCCTTGCATTAGTGTGTCTAACTGGTAGTTGTTAGGATGCATTAGTGAGTCTAGACTTTGACCGTGTCTACATGTCAAAAGTTTTGCTTATCATATCTAGTCGAAAATCATCTGCTTATCATCCTTAAGAATTGCCTACTTAGTATTCTTAAGTCTAGACACGTCTTACTGCATTTGGTGCATCGATAGTGTATAGACAAAATTCGTATCCTAGCGTATCTGTTGCTATAGACATTGCCTGACGAATTTCAAAGATTCTCCGTAATTCACGGGATTTTGAGTATTATAAATACATATGTAAATTATGTATTGAAGAATACCAAACCCAACTCCTATAATCTATTCCAAACCAAAAATTCATTTCCCCGACTGTACAAGATGAACTCCGCGTCCAGTTCGAATTCCTCCGACTCCGACAGCTACGCTGATATGGATTTCCATTCGGGCTCCGAAGGCAGCGTCACTGGAATGGATCAACCAATTTCTCATCATCTATTCTGGATGAATTGGGGATGGGTTCGTAGTATACTAAATTATTGGAGACAAGAAGAAGGTGATCCCTTTCACCCACCGAATTGCCCCATTGGCGACGAACCTGAAGCACTTACCGGCGAACCTGTTCGAGAAACCATTTTCTCTCTCATTTCTCGAGTATCTCGTCACGATTATATCCTATCCCATATTTCGGATCTTGTTCATTCTGTAACGACCTGGAAATTTCCGACCAAATTTAAACCTTGAATTTTATATGTTTCCGACACGATAAGCAGAAACCCTAATGTTGAGTCTAAAAGGTCTGAAATCTATATCTGGATGATTAGTTACCCTTTTGACCAAGCCTGACGATTCACGAACGTGTATGTGTTTATGTGTTATATATTTATTTATAGTTATCGATAATAAAGTATTAGATATAATAGGTTTCGATATAAGAATATTATATTTAACGGTGAGAGTAAAAGATAATAAGATTTTACAAATATCTGAATCTATCTTTGTCAAAATATTAACGAGTCGTTTTAATAAAATAAAGGTTTTAACGTTATTCTAAAAGTCGTAACTTTTCTAGAAACCTTTTGTTAAATGATAAAATGTAACGGTCTGTGATTTTATAAAAACAAATATTTAATAAAACGTGTTCATTAAATATATATATGTATTTTACAAAACAATATTAAACGTTTTCAATTTAAAAATATATTTTGACAAATAATTAAACTTTGATTGATACGAATAAATGACTACAATACTCAAAAGGTTAAGTTATATTTTTTTTAGTGGGATTGTTTTTATAAATAAAAGCCCATTATTTTGACAAAGGTACGAGCCACTAAACTTAAAGGGTTAATTTTTTTTAGTCGTATGAAACTTTATTTGGAAAACCGGAACCGGGACATTAGTTGGGTGATAACGTAAAAGTAATTTTTGTAAAAGATATATTTTTACCGCAACCGTAAATATTTTATATATATATATATAATTATATAGAAAATAAATAATTAATTATATATTTAATTTATGTCACACGTTTTAAAAGAATCCAATGTGAACTGGAAAAAGAGATCATGCAAGTTGCATGAGATCCTCACACATCCTCATGCAAGTTGCATGAGGAGAGATACTTGGAAAAGTTCTTTAAATAGCAACGTGTTCTGACTTGTTTCATTTTAATTAAACACAACAAACACACAACACATACAAAACACAATAATACTCCGTAAACAATACTCCCTAATTTATTCTAACATAATATTACTCCGTAACATTTATTTATTTTAATTAAATTTTTATTATAAATAATTAATCTTAGTATTAAGATTAAAGTGATGATTAGTAATACCAAATTTCGAGATTTGAGGAATTATTTGTGCTAAAATCCTATGACGGGGTTCTGTCCAAATGTTCCAAAACTGGTTCCATGAGTGGGATAGAATTATGGAGATTATGGGTCATGGTTATGGAAGTTATGGGTATAGATCGGGGGTTTTGCTCATGAGACAAACTAGTGTTTGTCATCTCCGTTGCGTCTAAATAATATCCTGCAATATTGAATCTCAATATTGATACGTGAGCACTCTAAACTTAACTTTTATTTACTTTTAGTGTGTCCCTGACTAGTGCTCGAGAAATTAGGATCATGCATGCTATTTTATCTATTTTTGGTCAAAAAATACAATAGGATAGAATCTGAACTAGTTACTCATGCGGTCAAAATAAGGTACATGAATAATATGTTTTTGGAAAGGTGGTGAAAAACTATAAACTTTTCATTTAGATAGCGAATGGATTCGACGGACGGATTAGAAGATATAGTCAATTGAACTTTTGTACAAATTGTTAAAAATGAATATTTTTATTTTTACGTCGTTAAAATCATCATTTTTATTATAATTACTATCGTTAATGTTATTATGACTTTTATTATTAAAAACTAATATTTTTATCAACAAATGTAAAATTTTTATTGTTATTATTATTAAAACTATTAATTAATATTTTTTTAAATATTATTATTATTATCATTAAGATTATTATTATTATGATTATTTATGTTAATAACTAAAAACAATTAATATTTTTGTCAAAAATTATCAAACTATTATTTTGATTATTATAAATAATAAAATTATTAATTTAACATTTTTTTTATTATTATTAATATTAAATTATTATTATGTAAATTATCAATTTATTAATAAAGTTTATTATAAAAGGAAATATTATTATAAAATATTAATTCATTTTTTTAAAATGTTTTTTTTTAAAATATTATTTATTAACAAGTAGGTTATATTGTTATTTACTATAAAGGAAATTTTGTTAAATATTTTAAAATATGAAATGACAACATCTATTCATGTATAAATTTTTGGAAATTATTTTGAGTCAAATGAATTTCTGTTAACTTTTACAAATTAGTCTCGAGCAATAGGATTGAGGTACACTGTAAATTGTTTTTTTTTTATTTGTTAATTAGATATTAATTAATATATAAATATATAAATTAGGTTCGTGAATCGAAGGCCAACCTTATAAGTTACCAATGGTGTTATATGTATTTTTACTACAAAATACATTAGGTGAGTATATAGTCCCCTTTTAAACTCTAAATATTTTTGGGCTGAGAATACATGCGTTGTTTATATAAATGATTTACGTTATGGACACAAGTAACTGAAAAATATATTCTACGTTGAGTTGTACCACTGGCATACTTCCCTGTAGCTTGGTAACTACTATTTACAGCGGTATTGTAAACGCGAATCCTGTTGATAGATCTATCGGGCCTGACAACCCCAACCGGGCTGGACGACCAGTATTCAACGGTTGCACAGTACTTCGTTTTGTGACTACACTTTGGTACGGTGTAGTGAGATTTCATATTAAAGGGAATATGCGACGTGATTAAATGTTAAGTATGGTTACCAAGTGCTCAACCACTTAGAATATTTTTATTGAAATGATTATATACGAAATCTTGTGGTCCATTGTTATAACGCTGCTAGCATCAAACCTATATATCTCACCAACTTTATGTTGACGTTTTAAAGCATGTTATTCTCAGGTACGAATTAAGACTTCCGCTGTGCATTAGCTCATATTAAGGATACTAGTTGGGACCCTTTAAGCCATGATACAAGAACGTTGCATTCGTGTCATTGGAGATCATTAAAGACTATTATTAAGTAAATGACAGACTAAGTCATTTGGATATTGTGAAATGTTAGACGAACATATCAATTTTGATGTAATGATAGATTGTCTTTTTAAGAATAAATACAACGTTTGTAAAATGTATCATATAGAGGTCAAATACCTCGCGATGTTATCAACTATTATAATTCGTTTGTAATCGATATGGACGTTGTCCGGATGGATTAGGAACGGATCGTTATAGGTGGTATCAGAGCGTTGGTCTTAGCGAACCAGGTCACCCATTAGTGTGTCTGACTGGTAGTTGTTAAGATACATTAGTGAGTCTGGACTTCGACCGTGTTTGCCTGTCAAAAAGATTTGCTTATCACTTTAGTCGGAAATCATCTGCTTATCATCTTTAGGGAATTGCCTGCTTAGCATTCTTTAGTCTAGACACGTCTTACTGCATTTAGTGCATCGATAGTGTATAGACGAAAATTCATATCTTAGCGCATCTTACACTTGCCTGATATATGTCGTAAGTTTCTTTGTAGCCTACGAAATCTTTAGAACTATATATATAGATATTCTATATAGTTAGAATATCATCCGACATCCGAAAATCATTTCACATCGAAGATCTCTTCCATTCACCAAATTGCCCTTTTCAACCTGAAGCGCTTACCGGCAAACCTGTTCGAGAAACCATTTTCTCTTCCCTTTTTCTGAGTATCTCAACACGATTACATATTATCCCATATTTCGAATTCTATTCAATCGCTCGCTTCAACCGGCAATCATCCTGTAGTACTAGAAGCAGTTAACAAACTACGCGTTCGTGGGACGGCTTTGGAGAACATGGTGCGAAGATTACAAACACCGGCAGCAGCACCAGCAGTATAATCCATATCACCATCATCAACGCCGATAGTACCCTTATCACTCCTAACCACAACCGCGTCGTAAATCTTAACATTTCATTCTGTGCCTCGTGCCTAATCACCGTTCTACGTATCATTCTATCTACTTAATTTTCATTCGACATATCGTTCTACATCGATTACCTTCGCTTTACGTTTTACCTTATATATTTTCGTTCGACATGGCAATCATGTAATCTCTAATGTTTTAGAGATCATGTAATCCAGTGCTAACGATAAATCAAATGAGTTTAATATCTTATTGACTCATTAAATCTATAATTACATCTGAAGAAAATATATATGCAAGTATATTTCATAAGGATTGTAATTAAACATTCTTTCGTACAAACTGTTAATGATGAAAATATTTTAACGGGTGGGTAACACCCGAGGAATATTTAGAATTCACATTAATAAGTTACACTGTACATTCTTTGAATCTGATTCAACGACTATCTATTATCCTACTTACAACCATCGATATTCGTATCCGCTCACCTCAGAATAACCATTTCCATTCAAATTTCATATCTGGATTTTTACCTATCCGAATCCAACAAGTGGCATAACGAAGAAAATATTGGACAAAATAAAATTTGTTAGAAACAAACGGTTTAACTAATTGAAATTTGGTTAGGATTCCACGCTAACTGTTCCGGCTAACTGTCCCCAGCTAACTGATTAACATTTAATTTATCGCAATTTACATTCTCGCAATTTTATTTATCGTCATTTAATTTCTGTTATTTACTTTTATGCATTTTTAAGTCGGGACACATGTACGCAATACGTCGGATTAATTCTGAGACAACACGGTGCATGGGTCATGATATATATTTATTTATTTTACGCACTTTAAATAAACGGGACACGTATACAAGGTTCGACATATCATATTGACCCATGTATATATATATTTCGGAACAACCGTAGACACTCTATATGTGAAGGTGGGAGTTGGCTATACAGGGTCGGAGTTGATTCCAAAATATATATAAACTTTGAGTTGTGATCGACACCGAGACCGGTACACGGGTCACGATACGTATTTATTTATTCGAATATTATATATTAATTATATATTATTGAGCTATCGGACTATTGAACAATCGGACTAACAGACTGTTAACTATGGACAAGTAAAATGAATTAAAATATTGATTATAACATATGAAACTAAACAATTCTTCAAGTTTGCCACTTGATTTTATTCTAAACCTCATTTGAACCTCGACAATTACAATTCGCATTCAAATCTTTTCATGATTCTTGAAAACATCTCGATCGAGAAGTCGAACCAGCCGCATCTCGTCTACCGAAGAAAAAAAAATTTATACACCGGAAAACCCTCGAATCCAAATTCATAGTGAAACACATACCTGTGTTGAATCCTTTACCATTTATTAGCAAAAACAATCTTACACTTCCTTTTTAAGAAGCTAATTTTGTCACAGCTCCACTTCGACTTCTCAGTAAGACTACTCCTACTATCACCTCAATATTTATATCTTGTCTTCTCGCTGTCGTTACCGGAGAACCTTTTATATTTCACAAACACCATCAACTGATGTACCAGCAACTCATTATCTCCTCAACGAAACCCGCAACCAGTATTTTGAAAATTCGCAGAACCTCTCCAGTTATACTTATAACATTTATCCCTAAGAATTTCATATTCTGAATGTGAAGTTTCTGAAAAATGTCTTGAACTATGAAGTAGTTCTTGAAATGCTGACGAAGTAGCATGTTGTATACGGTGTTAATGACCAAAAGTTGATGATAAAAGGAGGAAGTGTTAGGAACGCTCGATAGAAAATTTGGTACTGAAAACCGGATTGAGCAAACCGTGAAGGAGACTCTGAACAAATTTCAAGGACTAAACTTGTACATAAAGAATCATGACAATTCTGTAGCAAACACCTTGTTTCTGAATCTAAACCCTTACGAGTCAATTTTCATCATCATTCTTCGACACTAGAAATTCCAAGATATTATCATATCTTTCATTATGAATATCCTCAATATTCTGAAGATGTTTTCACAACAATCTTTATTTGAAATCCTTTATTCCTCCGTAATATCTGTGTTACAATATAAAAGAAACTGTGTTAGTTTTTAAATTCTGAAATCTTCAAATTTAAAATATGAATGTTTTGAAGAAGTGTTGGGAATTGATGCATGAATTAATATAATATAATGAAACTTGATCAACTTCATTATATTACAGTAAGTCATGTTAAGTTTCTAATGAAGCATGATGATTCACAGTACCATCATCATGTGCCATGTTACACGGCTCTTACATTCTATCCACTCTCCAAATATAATAGAACGTATCACCCTGATAGTTCTAATTTTCCGAAAATGTTCTGGTAATTTGACAAATTAAAATCGTACCATTACCATTCCTTTCTGAGAACACTAGCGATATTCATTCCAAATCTTATATCTACGAATTCCGGACTATTGTTCGCTTGACTTGGGGACGGGAAGAAGAAACGGAGGGACAAAACCCTGCAATAGGAATTGGGGTAAAATCATAGCAAATAGGAGGAGATGTAGGATATGGAAATAAGGAAAAGATGGGGGTAGTTTTATAAGTGAAATATCCGACAAAGAAATCACAGCAGATTTGTCGCATTAGATCAAAGGAAACCCTGTTTCCTAAATCACCAAAGAACCAAATCTTATTACAAAAGATTTTCGTTAAACCTTGTGAATTCCGAAAATCAATCATAACCACGTCATCAGTTAAAACGATACCATATTACTCATTTCACTCTCTTTTGTGATAACTTCGCTCGTACGCTTCACATGATCGAAATGTTTTATCTATATCTATCAATAATGATAAAACTCCGTTATTACCTCATATTCGTCATGAAAATATTTTCATTGTTATCTATGACAATCTCTATCAAATTTTGGGGACGAAATTTCTTTAACAGGTGGGTACTGTAACGACCTGGAAATTTCCGACCAAATTTAAACCTTGAATTTTATATGTTTCCGACACGATAAGCAGAAACCCTAATGTTGAGTCTAAAAGGTCTGAAATCTATATCTGGATGATTAGTTACCCTTTTGACCAAGCCTGACGATTCACGAACGTGTATGTGTTTATGTGTTATATATTTATTTATAGTTATCGATAATAAAGTATTAGATATAATAGGTTTCGATATAAGAATATTATATTTAACGGTGAGAGTAAAAGATAATAAGATTTTACAAATATCTGAATCTATCTTTGTCAAAATATTAACGAGTCGTTTTAATAAAATAAAGGTTTTAACGTTATTCTAAAAGTCGTAACTTTTCTAGAAACCTTTTGTTAAATGATAAAATGTAACGGTCTGTGATTTTATAAAAACAAATATTTAATAAAACGTGTTCATTAAATATATATATGTATTTTACAAAACAATATTAAACGTTTTCAATTTAAAAATATATTTTGACAAATAATTAAACTTTGATTGATACGAATAAATGACTACAATACTCAAAAGGTTAAGTTATATTTTTTTTAGTGGGATTGTTTTTATAAATAAAAGCCCATTATTTTGACAAAGGTACGAGCCACTAAACTTAAAGGGTTAATTTTTTTTAGTCGTATGAAACTTTATTTGGAAAACCGGAACCGGGACATTAGTTGGGTGATAACGTAAAAGTAATTTTTGTAAAAGATATATTTTTACCGCAACCGTAAATATTTTATATATATATATATATAATTATATAGAAAATAAATAATTAATTATATATTTAATTTATGTCACACGTTTTAAAAGAATCCAATGTGAACTGGAAAAAGAGATCATGCAAGTTGCATGAGATCCTCACACATCCTCATGCAAGTTGCATGAGGAGAGATACTTGGAAAAGTTCTTTAAATAGCAACGTGTTCTGACTTGTTTCATTTTAATTAAACACAACAAACACACAACACATACAAAACACAATAATACTCCGTAAACAATACTCCCTAATTTATTCTAACATAATATTACTCCGTAACATTTATTTATTTTAATTAAATTTTTATTATAAATAATTAATCTTAGTATTAAGATTAAAGTGATGATTAGTAATACCAAATTTCGAGATTTGAGGAATTATTTGTGCTAAAATCCTATGACGGGGTTCTGTCCAAATGTTCCAAAACTGGTTCCATGAGTGGGATAGAATTATGGAGATTATGGGTCATGGTTATGGAAGTTATGGGTATAGATCGGGGGTTTTGCTCATGAGACAAACTAGTGTTTGTCATCTCCGTTGCGTCTAAATAATATCCTGCAATATTGAATCTCAATATTGATACGTGAGCACTCTAAACTTAACTTTTATTTACTTTTAGTGTGTCCCTGACTAGTGCTCGAGAAATTAGGATCATGCATGCTATTTTATCTATTTTTGGTCAAAAAATACAATAGGATAGAATCTGAACTAGTTACTCATGCGGTCAAAATAAGGTACATGAATAATATGTTTTTGGAAAGGTGGTGAAAAACTATAAACTTTTCATTTAGATAGCGAATGGATTCGACGGACGGATTAGAAGATATAGTCAATTGAACTTTTGTACAAATTGTTAAAAATGAATATTTTTATTTTTACGTCGTTAAAATCATCATTTTTATTATAATTACTATCGTTAATGTTATTATGACTTTTATTATTAAAAACTAATATTTTTATCAACAAATGTAAAATTTTTATTGTTATTATTATTAAAACTATTAATTAATATTTTTTTAAATATTATTATTATTATCATTAAGATTATTATTATTATGATTATTTATGTTAATAACTAAAAACAATTAATATTTTTGTCAAAAATTATCAAACTATTATTTTGATTATTATAAATAATAAAATTATTAATTTAACATTTTTTTTATTATTATTAATATTAAATTATTATTATGTAAATTATCAATTTATTAATAAAGTTTATTATAAAAGGAAATATTATTATAAAATATTAATTCATTTTTTTAAAATGTTTTTTTTTAAAATATTATTTATTAACAAGTAGGTTATATTGTTATTTACTATAAAGGAAATTTTGTTAAATATTTTAAAATATGAAATGACAACATCTATTCATGTATAAATTTTTGGAAATTATTTTGAGTCAAATGAATTTCTGTTAACTTTTACAAATTAGTCTCGAGCAATAGGATTGAGGTACACTGTAAATTGTTTTTTTTTTATTTGTTAATTAGATATTAATTAATATATAAATATATAAATTAGGTTCGTGAATCGAAGGCCAACCTTATAAGTTACCAATGGTGTTATATGTATTTTTACTACAAAATACATTAGGTGAGTATATAGTCCCCTTTTAAACTCTAAATATTTTTGGGCTGAGAATACATGCGTTGTTTATATAAATGATTTACGTTATGGACACAAGTAACTGAAAAATATATTCTACGTTGAGTTGTACCACTGGCATACTTCCCTGTAGCTTGGTAACTACTATTTACAGCGGTATTGTAAACGCGAATCCTGTTGATAGATCTATCGGGCCTGACAACCCCAACCGGGCTGGACGACCAGTATTCAACGGTTGCACAGTACTTCGTTTTGTGACTACACTTTGGTACGGTGTAGTGAGATTTCATATTAAAGGGAATATGCGACGTGATTAAATGTTAAGTATGGTTACCAAGTGCTCAACCACTTAGAATATTTTTATTGAAATGATTATATACGAAATCTTGTGGTCCATTGTTATAACGCTGCTAGCATCAAACCTATATATCTCACCAACTTTATGTTGACGTTTTAAAGCATGTTATTCTCAGGTACGAATTAAGACTTCCACTGTGCATTAGCTCATATTAAGGATACTAGTTGGGACCCTTTAAGCCATGATACAAGAACGTTGCATTCGTGTCATTGGAGATCATTAAAGACTATTATTAAGTAAATGACAGACTAAGTCATTTGGATATTGTGAAATGTTAGACGAACATATCAATTTTGATGTAATGATAGATTGTCTTTTTAAGAATAAATACAACGTTTGTAAAATGTATCATATAGAGGTCAAATACCTCGCGATGTTATCAACTATTATAATTCGTTTGTAATCGATATGGACGTTGTCCGGATGGATTAGGAACGGATCGTTATACATTCGCTCACTCCAACCGCCAATCATCCTGGTGTACTAGCAGAAATTAACGAACTTCGCGCTCGTGTGACGGCTTTGGAGAACACGGTGCGAAGGTTACAAACACCAGCAGCAGCACCAGCAGCATAACCAGTACCGTTAACAACATCAACCTCGCAATCTTCAGTACCACTAGCATCATCGACGTCAACGACATCATCAGCATCAACACCAACCGTATCATTACCACCACCAACAATCACATCCGCACCACGTACCTCAACATCATCATCTGAACTTCGAATATGATCTTTGTTCTACATATCATTCTACACCGATTACCTCTTCTTTACGTATCGTTCTTCGTTCGACATGACGATTATGTAATCTCTAATGTTTTGGAGATTATGTAATCTAGTAATAACGATAAATCAAATGAGTTGAATATTTTATTGACTCATTAAATTCATAGTTACCTCCGAAGAAAATATATATGCAAATATATTTTCATAAAGATTGTAATTAAAAATTTCATTCGTACAAACTGTTAATGATGAAAATATTTTAACGGGTGGGTAGTACCCAAGGAATATTTAGAATTCACATTAACAAGTTACACTGTACATTCTTCGAATCTGATTCAACGATCATTTATTATCCTACTTACAATTACCGATATACGTATCCGTTCACCCCAGATTAACCATTTCCATTTAAATTTCATATTTGGATTTTTACCTATCCGAATCCAACAAGTGGCATAATGAAGAAACATTGGCAAAATAAAAATTGTTAGAAACAGATGAATTAATTAATTGAAATTGTGATAGGATTACACGCTAACTGTTCCGGCTAACTGTTCCCAGCTAACTGATTAATATTTAATTTATCGCAATTTACATTCTTGCAATTTTAATTTCTGTACTTTACATACCGTCGGGACACATGTACAACAACACGTCGGATTAATTCTGAGACAACACGTTGTATAATGGGTCATGATATATATTTATTTATTTTACGCATTTTAAATAACGGGACACGTATACAGGGTTTCGACTTATCATATTGATCCATCTATATATATATTTCGGAACAACCATAGACACTCTATATGTGAAGGTGGGAGTTGGCTATACAGGGTCCGAGTTGATTCCAAAATATATATATACTTTGAGTTGTGATCGACACCGAGACCAGTACACGGGTCACGATACGTATTAAGTAATTCGAATATTATATATTTAGTTCATATATGAATTTATTGAACCATTGGACAATCGGACTATTGGACTGCTAACTTTAGACAATTAAAAATGAGTTAAAATGATGATTATTACATATGAAACTAAACAATCCTTCAAGTTTGCCACTTGATTCTATTTTAAACCTCATTTGTATCTTGACGATTACAATTCGCATTCACAACTTTTCATGATTCTTGAAAACATCTCGATCGAGAAGTTCAACCAGCCGCACCTCGTCTACGGAATAAAGATTTATGCATACAGTTATGCACCTAAAAATTTTTGAACTCGAAGTTATAGTTAAAACGTATCCGCATCGAATTCCTTATCATCCATTAGCAAAAACAATCACGCGATTCCTTTTCAATTAACTAATTTTGTCACAGCTCCACTTCGATATCTCAGTAAGACTACTCTTATTACAATCTCGATATATATATGTACGTTGTTCTTTCGCCATCGTTACCGGAGAACCTTTTATATTCCATCATATTACCATCAGCGTTTAATCATCTAAAAATACAATTCTCCTTAAACCATCTTGGTTTGATAACCAATGACCCAGATCCGATAACTTTGAAAATACTGACGAAGCAGCATGTTGTAGAAGGTCTTAATGACCAAATGTTGATGATAAAAGAAGGAAGTGTTAGGAACGCTCGATAGAAAATTGGTACTGAAAACCGGATTGAACAAACCATGAAGGAGACTCTGAACAAGTTACAAGGACTAAACTTGTACATAAAGAATTATGACGATTCTGTAGCAAACACCTTGCTTCTGAATCTAAACCCTTACGGGTCAATCTTCATCATCATCCTTCGACATTAGAAATTCCAAGATATTATCATATCTTTCATTATAAATATCCTCAATATTTCTGAAGATATTTTCACCACTATCCTTATCTGAAATCATTTATCTCTCTGTAATATCTGCGTTACAATATAAAGGAAACTGTGTTAGTTTCTAAATCCTTCAAGTTTAAAATAGGAATGTTCTGAAGCAGTGTTGGGAACTGATGCATGAACTAGTATAATATAATGAAACTTGATCAACTTCATTATATTACAGTAAGTCATGTTAAGTTTCTAATGGAATATGATGATTCACAGTACCGTCATCATGTGCCATGTTACACGACTTTTACATTCTATCCAATTCCGAATCATATTAAGAACAAATCATCTTGATAGTTCTATTTTCCTGGATATTCTGGTAATTTGACAAATCAAAATCGTGCCATTACCATTCCTTTCTTAGAGCATTAGCTATGTTCATTCCGAATTTTATACCTACGAATTTCGAACTATTGATCGCTTGACTCAAGGACGGGAAGAAGAAACGAAGGGACAAAGTCCCAAAATAGAAATTGGGGTATAGATTACAGCAAATAGGAGAGAGTATTAACTATGGATGACAATGATTATGGAAAACAGAAGCAGGAGCATCGAAATATAAGGAAAGATATCAAACCCAATAACCACCCATAAACTACAAACCGTGTGTATCAATACGTATGGCGACGTAAAGACACGGGAGAATTAGAAACATTATAATTCCAAGAAAATCATAAAAGTGAATAGATTCTTCTAGCGGTAGATGAAAGAGAAGAATGAAAGATATGAAAGTTAGAAGTATAACAAAAATCAGAACGGGATGAAGCATTTTAAAGGATACCTTAAGGTATGAATTAGAGGAGGAAGAGTAAGAGATGTGAGGTATGGAAGTAAGAAAGGGAAGGAGGTGGATTTATAGTGAAATATCCGACAAAGAAATCGAAACAGATTATCGCATTAAATCAAAGGAGATCCTGTTTTCTAAATCATCGAAGAACCAAATCTTATTACATAAGATTTTCTTTAAATCCCTTAAATCCCGGAAATCAATTCTAAACCACGTCATCAGTTAAAACGATATCATATTACTCATTCCACTCTCTTTTATGATAGCTTCGCTCGTACGCTTCACATGATCGAAATATTTTATCTATATCTATCAATAAAGATAAAACTTCATTATCACCTCATAATTGTCATGAAAACATTCCTATTGTTATTTATGACAACCTCTACCAAATTTCGAGGACGAAATTTCTTTAACGGGTGGGTACTGTAACGACCCGGAAATTTCCGACCAAATTTAAACCCTAAACTCTATATGGTTCCGACACGATAAGCAAAAACCCTAAAATTGAGTCTAGAAAGTTTGAAATTGTTATACGGATGATTAGTTACCCTTTGACCATCTATTTGTCCGACGATTCACGAACATCATAACTTGTATTAATTATATACTTATGTATATATACGGATATATATGGATTATATCTATCTTGAATATATGATAATTAAGTATCTCATTAAATATATTAACAATGGATTATATACATAAAATTGGACTACTAACTTAAGGACTTCGAAACGATATATATATATATATAAAGCTTAACGACGTTATAACTTCTAAGTTAAAATAAATATATATGTATTGTATTAAGATGTATTTACTATTGGAATATACTAGTAGGAAAACATCATTTTCAACCTTTTATCATGGAAAATGACATCTTTGTCATTATATATGATTCATGAAACATCTTTATATATTTTATACCCGTATTATACTCGTACTATACACAGCTTCTAGAAGTATTTACTATTGGTATATACCAATAGAAATCTTCAATTATTGGTGTAATATGTCATTCATGACATAATATATTTTAACTTATCTTAGATATTTTCACTAAAAACCAAATTTTCAAGCCTATAAATAAGCACCATTTTTAACTCATTTTTACACATTCATTTTCCAAATTTTACTTTCAATTTTCACACACACTTGCAAGAACTCTCTCAAATTTATTTTACTACTTCTTTCTAGCAACTTTACATTTTAAACTTAAGGTAAAAACTCTACTTCAACTCTTGTTCAATTCATATGTTTATAGTTATCTATATAAGAATTTATAAACTAGAACATAGTTTGAATGATTTCAAACTTATTCGCAAACTAAATAGATCCTTCTAACTTAACTTTTAAAACACTTCAAGACCTGTAATATATCATAATGATATGCTAACTTAACAAGATACAACTTGTTTTTACAAAGAACACCTTAAAACTGAATCTACGGCGTCGGAGTGTAACCGGGGGCTGTTTTGGGTTGGATAATTAAAAACCATCTTGAACTTTGATTTAGAAGTTCATGTTCTGGAAAAATGATATTTCTTATGAATATGTTAACACATAAAAATTTCATGGTTTAATTCAAAGTATAAGTATTTTTAGAAAAATGACCATTAAATGTTGTTTTTATGACAAAAATGATTACTTTCATAAGATTCACCTAGAGTATGGACTATAACCTGTGATCACGAATATAAACCATGGTATTTACAGTTCATATTCTTAAATTTTGACTCGATCCAAGGAGATGGCAAGTTGAATCAACAAAAACGGAGTTGTAACGAAGAAACTACGACTAAAATAAGATCGGGTGTCCAAAGCTTGTTTAACAACGAAAATAATTGGAGAAAAATTAAATAAATCATATCTTTCCTAATTAATATGATATTTCATATATATTTACTCATGATTTAATTTTATATATTTCAGGACCACCCGTAAACAACACGAGAAGATTAATCATAAGACCTCATGAACGTACGCAACACGTCATTTGACAACACCGGTACTTTATGTACGCAATACGTTATTTGACAACACGGTACCATGGGTCAAGATTAATCTCGACCAATACATATACGATGGGGGTTTTATTTATTTCATTGGGGGTTTATTAAACAACTAAATATGAACCATTAAAATTGAATTACTAACATCGGACTGCTAACTACGGACTAAGGAATTATTAAAAGTATTAAAAGTATTATAAGTATATATATGTGACGATTGTTTAAAAAGAAAAGGTATTGATATATTATATATGGATAGGTTCGTGATATCAATCGGAGACCAAGTCGAAATTACATATCTTCAAGACAAAAGTGAGTATATAGTCCCATTTTTAAACTCTAAATATTTCGGGATGAGAATACATGTATTTTATGTTTTACGTTATGGACACAAGTAACTGAAAATATATTCTACGTTGAGTTGTACCACTGGCATACTTCCCTGTAGCTTGGTAACTAATATTTACAGCGGTATTGTAAACGCGAATCCTGTTGATAGATCTATCGGGCCTGACAACCCCAACCGGACTGGACGACCAGTATTCAACGGTTGCACAGTACTTCGTTTCGTGACTACACCTTGGTACGGTGTAGTAAGATTTCATAATAAAGGGAATATGCGACGTGATTAAATGTTAAGTATGGTTACCAAGTGCTCAACCACTTAGAATATTTTTATTAAAATGTTTATATATGAAATCTTGTGTTCCATTGTTATAACGCTGCTAGCATCAAACCTATATATCTCACCAACTTTATGTTGACGTTTTAAAGCATGTTATTCTCAGGTATGAATTAAGTCTTCCGCTGTGCATTAGCTCATGTTAAGGATACTACTTGGGACCTTTTTAAGCCATGATACAAAGACGTTGCATTCGAGTCATTGGAGTTCAATAGAGAATATAAATAAGTAAATGACAGATTAGGTCATTTGGATATTATGAAATGTTAGACTAAAATGTCAAATATTGATGTAATGATAGTTTGCCTTTTAAGAATAAATGCAACGTTTGTAAAATGTATCATATAGAGGTCAAGTACCTCGCAATGTTATCATATGTTATTGTATTCGTCCCTATGGATTGGGTCGGGTCGTCTCAGAGAACCCTTAATGGTGTACGGAGAAAAGGGCAACATGAAGCTACATCTTATTAGTAATTTGAAGGCACAAAAACTAATAAGAAAAGGTTGCTATGCTGTTCTAGCACACGTCGAGAAAGTACAAACTGAAGAAAAGAGCATCAATGATGTTCCCGTCGCAAAAGAATTTCCCGATGTATTTCCGAAAGAATTACCGGGACTACCTCCACATCGATCTGTTGAATTTCAAATAGATCTTGTACCAGGAGCTGCACCAATAGCTCGTGCTCCTTATAGACTCGTGTAGTGACCCGAACTTTTCCATGTTTATATATATATTAAATGAAATTGTTACTTACATGATTAAGTGTTTCCAACATATTAAGCAATCAAACTTGTTAAGACTTGATTAATTGAAATAGGTTTCATATAGACAATTGACCACCCAAGTTGACCGGTGATTCACGAACGTTAAAACTTGTAAAAACTATATGATGACATATATATGGTTATATATATAGTTAACATGATATTATGATAAGTAAACATATCATTAAGTATATTAATAATGAACTACATATGTAAAAACAAGACTACTAACTTAATGATTTTGAAACGAGACATATATGTAACGATTATCGTTGTAACGACATTTAATGTATATATATCATATTAAGAGATATTCGTACATCATAATATCATGATAATATAATAATTTAAAATCTCATTTGATATTATAAACATTGGGTTAACAACATTTAACAAGATCGTTAACCTAAAGGTTTCAAAACAACACTTACATGTAACGGCTAACGATGACTTAACGACTCAGTTAAAATGTATATACATGTAGTGTTTTAATATGTATTCATACACTTTTGAAAGACTTCAAGACACTTATCAAAATACTTCTACTTAACAAAAATGCTTACAATTACATCCTCGTTCAGTTTCATCAACAATTCTACTCGTATGCATCCGTATTCGTACTCGTACAATACACAGCTTTTAGATGTATGTACTATTGGTATATACACTCCAATGATCAGCTCTTAGCCGCCCATGTGAGTCACCTAACATATGTGGGAACCATCATTTGGAAACTAGCATGAAATATCTCATAAAATTACAAAAATATGAGTAATCATTCATGACTTATTTACATGAAAACAAAATTACATATCCTTTATATCTAATCCATACATCAACGACCAAAAACACCTACAAACACTTTCATTATTCAATTTTCTTCATCTAATTGATCTCTCTCAAGTTCTATCTTCAAGTTCTAAGTGTTCTTCATAAATTCCAAAAGTTCTAGTTTCATAAAATCAAGAATACTTTCAAGTTTGCTAGCTCACTTCCAATCTTGTAAGGTGATCATCTAACCTCAAGAAATATTTGTTTCTTACAGTAGGTTATCATTCTAATACAAGGTAGTAATCATATTTAAACTTTGGTTCAATTTCTATAACTATAACAATCTTATTTCAAGTGATGATCTTACTTGAACTTATTTTCGTGTCATGATTCTGCTTCAAGAACTTCGAGCCATCCAAGGATCCGTTGAAGCTAGATACACTTTTTTCTTTTCCAGTAGGTTTATCCAAGGAACTTAAGGTAGTAATGATGTTCATAACATCATTCGATTCATACATAAAAAGCTATCATATTCGAAGTGGTAAACTAGTAATCACTAGAACATAGTTTAGTTAATTCTAAACTTGTTCGCAAATAAAGTTAATCCTTCTAAATACACTTTTAAAATCAACTATAAACATGATCTATATCTATATGATATGCTAACTTAATGATTTAAAACCCGAAAACACGATAAACACCATAAAACCGGATTTACGCCGTCGTAGTTACAACTGGGGGCTGTTTTGGTTTGGATAATTAAAACTATGAAAAACTTTGATTTAAAAGCTATACTTCTGGGAAAATGATTTTTCTTATGAACATGAAACCATATCCAAAAATCATGGTTAAACTCAAAGTTAAAGTATGTTTTACAAAACAGTCATCAAGATGTCGTTCTTTCGACGGAAATGACTACCTCTTTCAAAAACGACTTGTAACTTGTATTTTCGACTATAAACCTATACCCTTTCTGTTTAGTTTCATAAAGTCAAGTTCAATACAAAACCGTGGCCGCTTAAATCACTCAAAACGGATTAGAAACGAATAAATGGCGAGCAAAACAAAATTGGTAAAAACTACTCATTTTAGCTACGTGAAAATTGGTAACAAATCTATTCCAACCATAACTTAATCAACTTGTATTGTATATTATGTAATCTTGAGATACCATAGACACGTATACAATGTTTCGACCTATTATGTCGACACATCTATATATATTTCGGAACAACCATAGACACTCTATATATGAATGTTGGAGTTAGCTATACAGGGTTGAGGTTGATTCCAAAATATATATAGTTTGAGTTGTGATCAATACTGAGATACGTATACACTGGGTCGTGGATTGATTCAAGATAATATTTATCGATTTATTTCTGTACATCTAACTGTGGACAACTAGTTGTAGGTTACTAACGAGGACAGCTGACTTAATAAACTAAAAACATCAAAATGTATTAAAAGTTTTGTAAATATATTTTGAACATACTTTGATATATATGTATATATTGTTATAGGTTTGTGAATCAACCAGTGGCCAAGTCTTACTTCCCGACGAAGTAAAAATCTGTGAAAGTGAGTTATAGTCCCACTTTTAAAATCTAATATTTTTGGGATGAGAATACATGCAGGTTTTATAAATGATTTACAAAATAGACACAAGTACGTGAAACTACATTCTATGGTTGAATTATCGAAATCGAATATGCCCCTTTTTATTAAGTATGGTAATCTAAGAATTAGGGAACAGACACCCTAATTGACGCGAATCCTAAAGATAGATCTATTGGGCCTAACAAACCCCATCCAAAGTACCGGATGCTTTAGTACTTCGAATTTTATATCATATCCGAAGGGTGTCCCGGAATGATGGGGATATTCTTATATATGCATTTTGTTAATGTCGGTTACCAGGTGTTCACCATATGAATGATTTTTATCTCTATGTATGGGATGTATATTGAAATATGAAATCTTGTGGTCTATTGTTACGATTTGATATATATAGGTTAAACCTATAACTCACCAACATTTTTGTTGACGTTTAAAGCATGTTTATTCTCAGGTGAATACTAAGAGCTTCCGCTGTTGCATACTAAAATAAGGACAAGATTTGGAGTCCATGTTTGTATGATACTGTGTAAAAACTGCATTCAAGAAAATGATTTCGATGTAACATATTTGTATTGTAAACCATTATGTAATGGTCGTGTGTAAACAGGATATTTTAGATTATCATTATTTGATAATCTACGTAAAGCTTTTTAAACCTTTATTTATGAAATAAAGGTTATGGTTTGTTTTAAAAATGAATGCAGTCTTTGAAAAACGTCTCATATAGAGGTCAAAACCTCGCAACGAAATCAATTAATATGGAACGTTTTTAATCAATAAGAACGGGACATTTCAGTTGGTATCCGAGCGTTGGTCTTAGAGAACCATAATTTTGCATTAGTGTGTCTTATCGAATTTGTTAGGATGCATTAGTGAGTCTGGACTTCGACCATGTTTACTTGAAAAATGATTGCTTAACAAATTTTGTTGGAAACTATATATTTTTAACATGTGAATATTATGTGATATATTAATCTCTTAACATGTTTGATATTATGTGATAGATGTCTACCTCTAGAACAAGTCCCATTGACTCACCTAATAATAATGAAGAGTCAAATGTAAATTGGAATGATTCGTGGACTGATTCACAAGTTCCCGAAGAGGAACCGGAGGAAGAGTCGGAACCGGAAGAAGAGTCAGAACCGGAAGAAGAATCGGAACCGGAAGAAGAAATAGAACCACTGGGGGAAATAATAAAACGGTTAAGTAGAAGAAAATCCTCAACCAACCGACCAAAGTTAGTTATGGTCAATGGTGTTTCCGCCAAGGAAGCAAAGTATTGGGAGGATTACCAATTCTCCGATGAATCGGATCCCGACAAGGATTCCGATGATGTTATAGAAATTACCCCAACACAATTTAATAATGCAAAAGAGAACAATAAGGGAAAGGGCATAAAAATAGAGAAATTTGATTCCAAACCCGATGAACTTTATATGTATCGTCAACACCCGAAGTCCTTAAGTTGTAACAATGACCCGGGAACCTCTAAACCACCAGGTTTTTCTAAACCAATGTGGAAAACGACGGCTCGTATTAGGGGAACATCATATATCCCTAGAAACTTGGCAAAACGAACCAAAACCGAAGAAGAAGAAACGAGCGAGTCGGAATAAGATAGTTGTATTCGTGTGGTGTAATATATGTAATATAGTGTGCTTATGCTTTATGATATATGTAAAAAAATTGCTTGTATTAATAAGTATATTTTTATTTTTATTTTTTATGAATCTAACTCTTGTCTATTTTACAGTATAAAAACACAAAATGGATAGACAATCCAATATTTTAAGAGACCTACCCGGAGACATGATTGATGAAATCTTGTCTAGAGTCGGTCAGAATTCTTCGGCACAACTATTTAAGGCGAGATCAGTTTGTAAGACATTCGAAGAACGTTCCAAGAATGCCTTGGTTTATAAAAGGCTTTCGTTCGAAAGATGGGGGATATCACATTGGGAAATCCATAAGTTACGATGTGTTTACTTTGACGCATATATTGCGGGGAACCCAAATGCTATTTTACGCAATGGGTTAAGAAATTATTTTGACTCAATATATCCGAATATTGGACTTCGTGATTTAGAAAAAGCGGCTAACATGCAACATAAAGAAGCATGTTATGCTTACGGATTAGTAATGTTAGCTTCTCACCAAAGTGAGAACAAGAACATCAGGCTACAACTATTAAACAAAACGTTCCCACAAGTGACGGAGTCGGTAATTGGGGTAAGAAATGAGGTTTTTAGATTGTTACGGGACTGTTGGACATTACGTAACCCTCGTCCCTTTGACGATGTTACAACACGCTGTCTTATCAACAGCCATAACGGTTATGTTCTACAAGACCAAGGATGGGAAGTAGTCCTAGTAAAACCAGAATGCATGACTTGTTTCTGGACGTATGAATTACATGTCTTTATTGCCTTTGCTGAACGACTTGGGTACTAGCTAGAATTATCTTCACAACCATCTTGTATCAAATTTATTGTGTGCTATATTTCATGCTATATGTAAAATAAGCGGTATTGTAAGTTTGTAAAATATTATGTAAAAGTTTGAACGCGAAATATTATTATAATCAGTTTTTCATATAGAATTGTAGTATTTGAATTGTATATTAGCTACTAAGTATGAACTTAACGGGTAGGTACTACCCGAATTTAAACTTATAAAATGCTAATATGAAGAAAAAGCTTTTATAAATGAGTTCATATTATGCTACGAAATACTATTAACTACTCTTAATATTCTGTATGATTAACTTGTTCCATTTGACTATTTTGAAGGAAATGGCACCGACTACTCGGCACACCGTGAATATGAATGAAGAGGAATTCCGTACTTTTCTAGCTTCAAACATAGCCGCAGTACAGGCTGCGCTACATACCAACAATAACCTTGGATCTAGCAGTACAGGAAATCGTGTAGGATGCACCTACAAAGAATTCACTGCCTGCAAACCTTTGGAATTTGATGGAACCGAAGGACCGATCGGATTGAAACGGTGGACCGAGAAGGTCGAATCGGTGTTTGCCATAAGTAAGTGTACTGAAGAGGACAAAGTGAAGTACGCTACGCATACCTTCACAGTTTCTGCGTTAACATGGTGGAATACCTATCTAGAGCAAGTGGGACAAGACGATGCGTACGCACTACCGTGGTCAGCATTCAAGCACTTGATGAACGAGAAGTACCGTCCCAGAACCGAGGTCAATAAGCTCAAGACAGAACTTAGAGGGTTACGAACCCAAGGATTTGATATTACCACGTACGAAAGACGATTCACAGAATTGTGCCTATTGTGTCCGGGAGCGTTCGAAGATGAGGAAGAGAAGATCGACGCGTTTGTGAAAGGATTACCTGAAAGAATCCAAGAAGATATAAGTTCACACGAGCCCGCCTCCATACAACAGGCATGTAGAATGGCTCACAAACTAGTGAACCAGATTGAAGAAAGAATTAAAGAACAGACTGCTGAAGAGGCCAATGTGAAGCAAGTCAAAAGAAAGTGGGAGGAAAACGGTGATAAGAATCACCAATACAACAACAACAGCAATTACAATAATAATCGCAACAATTATCCCAACAATCGCAACATCAAATCGCAACTACAACAAACGGCCCAACAACAACAACAACAACAACAACAACAACAACATCAACTACAACAATCATCCTAACAACAATAATAACCGCAACAACAACAACAATCAGAAGCAGCTATGCCAAAGGTGTGAAAAGTATCACTCGGGGTTCTGCACCAAATTTTACAACAAGTGTAAAAGAAATGGTCATAGCGCGACGAAGTGTGAGGTCTATGGACCAGAGGTTAATAGAACGAAATGAACAAATGGTGTCGGAATGATTAATGGCGGAGCAAGTAGTATCGGAGCAAGTTATGCCAATGTAGTTTGTTGTAAATGTGAAAAATCGGGCCACATTATTAGAAATTGCCCGAACCAGGAGAACACGAATGGACAAGGCCGCGGAAGAGTTTTCAATATTAATGCGGCAGAGGTACAGGAAGACTCGGAGCTTGTTACGGGTACGTTTCTTATTGACAATAAATCTGCTTACGTTTTATTTGATTCGGGTGCGGATAGAAGCTATATGAGTAGAGATTTTTGTGCTAAATTAAGTTGTCCATTGACGCCTTTGGATAGTAAATTTTTACTCGAATTAGCAAATGGTAAATTAATTTCAGCAGATAATATATGTCGGAATCGAGAAATTAAACTGGTTAGCGAAACATTTAAGATTGATTTGATACCAGTAGAGTTAGGGAGTTTTGATGTGATAATCGGTATGGACTGATTGAAAGAAGTGAAAGCAGAGATCGTTTGTTACAAAAATGCAATTCGCATTATACGAGAAAAAGGAAAACCCTTAATGGTGTACGGAGAAAAGGGCAACACGAAGCTACATCTTATTAGTAATTTGAAGGCACAAAAACTAATAAGAAAAGGTTGCTATGCTGTGCTATCACACGTCGAGAATGTACAAACTGAAGAAAAGAGCATCAATGATGTTCCCATTGCAAAAGAATTCCCCGATGTATTTTCGAAAGAATTACCGGGATTACCCCCACATCGATCCGTTGAATTTCAAATAGATCTTGTACCAGGAGCTGCACCAATAGCTCATGCTCCTTACAGACTCGCACCCAGCGAGATGAAAGACCTGCAAAGCCAACTGCAAGAACTATTAGAACGTGGTTTCATTCGACCAAGCACATCACCGTGGGGAGTTCCTGTTTTGTTTGTCAAGAAGAAAGATGGTACATTCAGGTTGTGTATCGACTACCAAGAGTTGAATAAACTTACCATCAAGAACCGCTACCCACTACCGAGAATCGACGACTTATTTGATCAACTACAAGGCTCGTCTATTTATTCAAAGATTGACTTACGTTCCGGGTATCATCAAATACGGGTGAAAGAAGATGATATTCCAAAGACTACTTTCAGAACACGTTACGGTCATTACGAGTTTATGGTCATGCCGTTTGGTTTAACTAATGCACCAGCTGTGTTCATGGACCTTATGAACCAAGTGTGTGGACCATACCTTGACAAGTTTGTCATTGTTTTCATTGATGACATACTTATTTACTCAAAGAATGACCAAGAACACGGTGAACATTTGAGAAAGGTGTTAGAAGTATTGAGGAAGGAAGAATTGTACGCTAAGTTTTCAAAGTGTGCATTTTGGTTGGAAGAAGTTCAATTCCTCGGTCACATAGTGAACAAAGAAGGTATTAAGGTGGATCCGGCAAAGATAGAAACTGTTGAAAATGGGAAACCCCGAAAACTCCGAAACACATACGCCAGTTTTTAGGACTAGCTGGTTACTACAGAAGGTTCATCCAAGACTTTTCCAGAATAGCAAAACCCTTGACTGCATTAACGCATAAAGGGAAGAAATTTGAATGGAATGATGAACAAGAGAAAGCGTTTCAGTTATTGAAGAAAAAGCTAACTACGGCACCTATATTGTCATTGCCTGAAGGGAATGATGATTTTGTGATTTATTGTGATGCATCAAAGCAAGGTCTCGGTTGTGTATTAATGCAATGAACGAAGGTGATTGCTTATGCGTCTAGACAATTGAAGATTCACGAACAAAATTATACGACGCATGATTTGGAATTAGGCGCGGTTGTTTTTGCATTAAAGACTTGGAGGCACTACTTATATGGGGTCAAAAGTATTATATATACCGACCACAAAAGTCTTCAACACATATTTAATCAGAAACAACTGAATATGAGGCAGCGTAGGTGGATTGAATTATTGAATGATTACGACTTTGAGATTCGTTACCACCCGGGGAAGGCAAATGTGGTAGCCGATGCCTTGAGCAGGAAGGACAGAGAACCCATTCGAGTAAAATCTATGAATATAATGATTCATAATAACCATACAACTCAAATAAAGGAGGCGCAACAAGGAGTTTTAAAAGAGGAAATTTAAAGGATGAAATACCTAAAGGATCGGAGAAGCATCTTAATATTCGGGAAGACGGAACCCGGTATAGGGCTGAAAGCATTTGGGTACCAAAATTTGGAGATATGAGAGAAATGGTACTTAGAGAAGCTCATAAAACCAGATACTCAATACATCCTGGAACGGGGAAGATGTACAAGGATCTCAAGAAACATTTTTGGTTGCCGGGTATGAAAGCCGATGTTGCTAAATACGTAGGAGAATTTTTGACGTGTTCTAAGGTCAAAGCTGAGCATCAGAAACCTTCAGGTCTACTTCAATAACCCGAAATCCCGGAATGGAAATGGGAAAACATTACCATGGATTTCATCACTAAATTGCCAAGGACTGCTAGTGGTTTTGATACTATTTGGGTAATAGTTGATCGTCTCACCAAATCAGCACACTTCCTGCCAATAAGGGAAGATGACAAGATGGAGAAGTTAGCACGACTGTATTTGAAGGAAGTCGTCTCCAGACATGGAATACTAATCTCTATTATCTCTGATAGGGATGGCAGATTTATTTCAAGATTCTGGCAGACATTACAGCAAGCATTAGGAACTCGTCTAGACATGAGTACTGCCTATCATCCACAAACTGATGGGCAGAGCGAAAGGACGATACAAACGCTTGAAGACATGCTACGAGCATGTATTATTGATTTTGGAAACAGTTGGGATCGACATCTACCGTTAGCAGAATTTTCCTACAACAACAGCTACCATTCAAGCATTGAGATGGCGCCGTTTGAAGCACTTTATGGTAGAAAGTGCAGGTCTCCGATTTGTTGGAGTGAATTGGGGGATAGACAGATTACGAGTCCAGAGATAATACAAGAAACTACCGAGAAGATCATCCAAATTCAACAACGGTTGAAAACCGCCTAAAGTCGACAAAAGAGCTACGCTGACATTAAAAGAAAAGATATAGAATTTGAAATTGGAGAGATGGCCATGCTTAAAGTTGCACCTTGGAAAGGTGTTGTTCGATTTGGTAAACGAGGGAAATTAAATCCAAGGTATATCGGACCATTCAAGATTATTGATCGTGTCGGACCAGTAGCTTACCGACTTGAGTTACCTCAACAACTCGCGGCTGTACATAACACTTTCCACGTCTCGAATTTAAAGAAATGTTTTGCTAAAGAAGATCTCACTATTCCGTTAGATGAAATCCAAATCAACGAAAAACTTTAATTCATCGAAGAACCCGTCGAAATAATGGATCGTGAGATTAAAAGACTTAAGCAAAACAAGATACCAATTGTTAAGGTTCGATGGAATGCTCGTAGAGGACCCGAGTTCACCTGGGAACGAGAAGATTAGATGAAGAAGAAATACCCGCATTTATTTCCAGAAGATACGTCAACACCTCCAACTGCTTAAAATTTCGGGACGAAATTTATTTAACTGGTAGGTACTGTAGTGACCCGAACTTTTCCATATTTATATATATATTAAATGAAATTGTTATTTACATGATTAAGTGTTTCCAATATATTAAGCAATCAAACTTGTTAAGACTTGATTAATTGAAATAGGTTTCATATAGACAATTGACCACCCAAGTTGACCGGTGATTCACGAACGTTAAAACTTGTAAAAACTATATGATGACATATATATGGTTATATATATAGTTAACATGATATTATGATAAGTAAACATATCATTAAGTATATTAATAATGAACTACATATGTAAAAACAAGACTACTAACTTAATGATTTTGAAACGAGACATATATGTAACGATTATCGTTGTAACGACATTTAATGTATATATATCATATTAAGAGATATTCGTACATCATAATATCATGATAATATAATAATTTAAATCTCATTTGATATTATAAACATTGGGTTAACAACATTTAACAAGATCGTTAACCTAAAGGTTTCAAAACAACACTTACATGCAACGGCTAACGATGACTTAACGACTCAGTTAAAATGTATATACGTGTAGTGTTTTAATATGTATTCATACACTTTTGAAAGACTTCAATACACTTATCAAAATACTTCTACTTAACAAAAATGCTTACAATTACATCCTCGTTCAGTTTCATCAACAATTCTACTCGTATGCATCCGTATTCGTACTCGTACAATACACAGCTTTTAGATGTATGTACTATTGGTATATACACTCCAATGATCAGCTCTTAGCAGCCCATGTGAGTCACCTAACACATGTGGGAACCATCATTTGGCAACTAGCATGAAATATCTCATAAAATTACAAAAATATGAGTAATCATTCCTGACTTATTTACATGAAAACAAAATTACATATCCTTTATATCTAATAAATACACCAACGACCAAAAACACCTAAAAACACTTTCATTCTTCAATTTTCTTCATCTAATTGATCTCTCTCAAGTTCTATCTTCAAGTTCTAAGTGTTCTTCATAAATTCCAAAAGTTCTAGTTTCATAAAATCAAGAATACTTTCAAGTTTGCTAGCTCACTTCCAATCTTGTAAGGTGATCATCCAACCTCAAGAAATCTTTGTTTCTTACAGTAGGTTATAATTCTAATACAAGGTAATAATCATATTCAAACTTTGGTTCAATTTCTATAACTATAACAATCTTATTTCAAGTGATGATCTTACTTGAACTTGTTTTCGTGTCATGATTCTGCTTCAAGAACTTCGAGCCATCCAAGGATCCGTTGAAGCTAGATCTACTTTTCTCTTTTCCAGTAGGTTTATCCAAGGAACTTAAGGTAGTAATGATGTTCATAACATCATTCAATTCATACATAAAAAGCTATCATATTCGAAGTGGTAAACTAGTAATCACTAGAACATAGTTTAGTTAATTCTAAACTTGTTCGCAAATAAAGTTAATCCTTCTAACTACACTTTTAAAATCAACTATACACATGACCTATATCTATATGATATGCTAACTTAATGATTTAAAACCCGGAAACACGATAAACACCATAAAACCGGATTTACGCCGTCGTAGTTACAACCGGGGGCTGTTTTGGTTTGGATAATTAAAACTATGAAAAACTTTGATTTAAAAGCTATACTTCTGGGAAAATAATTTTTCTTATGAACATGAAACCATATCCAAAAATCATGGTTAAACTCAAAGTGAAAGTATGTTTTTCAAAACAGTCATCAAGATGTCGTTCTTTCAACGGAAATGACTACCTCTTTCAAAAACGACTTGTAACTTGTATTTCTGACTATAAACCTATACCTTTTCTGTTTAGTTTCATAAATTCAAGTTCAATACGAAACCGTGGCCGCTTAAATCACTCAAAACGGATTAGAAACGAATAAATGGCGAGCAAAACAAAATTGGTAAAAACTACTCATTTTAGCTACGTGAAAATTGGTAACAAATCTATTCCAACCATAACTTAATCAACTTGTATGGTATATTATGTAATCTTGAGATACCATAGACACGTATACAATTTTTCGACCTATCATGTCGACACATCTATATATATTTCGGAACAACCATAGACACTCTATATGTGAATGTTGGAGTTAGCTATACAGGGTTGAGGTTGATTCCAAAATATATATAGTTTGATTTGTGATCAATACTGAGATACGTATACACTGGGTCGTGGATTGATTCAAGATAATATTTATCGATTTATTTCTGTACATCTAACTGTGGACAACTAGTTGTAGGTTACTAACGAGGACAGCTGACTTAATAAACTTAAAACATCAAAATGTATTAAAAGTTTTGTAAATATATTTTGAACATACTTTGATATATATGTATATATTGTTATAGGTTTGTGAATCAACCAGTGGTTGTGAATCAACCAGTGGCCAAGTCTTACTTCCCGATGAAGTAAAAATCTGTGAAAGTGAGTTATAGTCCCACTTTTAAAATCTAATATTTTTGGGATGAGAATACATGCAGGTTTTATAAATGATTTACAAAATAGACACAAGTACGTGAAACTACATTCTATGGTTGAATTATCGAAATCGAATATGCCCCTTTTTATTAAGTCTGGTAATCTAAGAATTAGGGAACAGACACCCTAATTGACGCGAATCCTAAAGATAGATCTATTGGGCCTAACAAACCCCATCCAAAGTACCGGATGCTTTAGTACTTCGAATTTTATATCATATCCGAAGGGTGTCCCGGAATGATGGGGATATTCTTATATATGCATCTTGTTAATGTCGGTTACCAGGTGTTCACCATATGAATGATTTTTATCTCTATGTATGGGATGTATATTGAAATATGAAATCTCGTGGTCTATTGTTACGATTTGATATATATAGGTTAAACCTATAACTCACCAACATTTTTGTTGACGTTTAAAGCATGTTTATTCTCAGGTGAATACTAAGAGCTTCTGCTGTTGCATACTAAAATAAGGACAAGATTTGGAGTCCATGTTTGTATGATACTGTGTAAAAACTGCATTCAAGAAAATGATTTCGATGTAACATATTTGTATTGTAAACCATTATGTAATGGTCGTGTGTAAACAGGATATTTTAGATTATCATTATTTGATAATCTACGTAAAGCTTTTTAAACCTTTATTTATGAAATAAAGGTTATGGTTTGTTTTAAAAATGAATGCAGTCTTTGAAAAACGTCTCATATAGAGGTCAAAACCTCGTAACGAAATCAATTAATATGGAACGTTTTTAATCAATAAGAACGGGACATTTCAACTCGCACCCAGCGAGATAAAAGAACTGCAAATCCAACTGTAAGAACTATTAGAACGTGGTTTCATTCAACCAAGCACATCACCATGGGGAGCTCATGTTTTGTTTGTCAAGAAGAAGGATGGTACATTTAGGTTGTGTATTGACTACAGAGAGTTGAACAAACTTACCATCAAAAACCGTTATCCACTGCCAAGAATTGACGACTTATTTGATCAACTACAAGGCTCGTCGGTTTATTCGAATATCGATTTACGTTCTGGATATCATCAAATGCGAGTAAAGGAGGATGATATTCCAAAAACTGCTTTTAGGACGCGTTATGGTCATTACGAGTTTATGGTTATGCCGTTTGGATTGACTAACGCACCAGCTGTGTTCATGGACCTTATGAACTGGGTGTGTGGGCCATATCTTGACAAGTTTGTCATTGTTTTCATCGATGACATACTTATTTACTCAAAGAATGATCAAGAGCACGAAGAACATTTGAGAAAAGTGCTAGAAGTATTGAGGAAAGAAAAACTGTACGCTAAGTTTTCAAAGTGTGCATTTTGGTTGGAAGAAGTTCAATTACTCGGTCACATAGTGAACAAAGAAGGTATTCAGGTGGATCCAGCAAAGATTGAAACCGTTGAAAAGTGGGAAACCCCAAAAACTCCGAAACACATACGCCAGTTTTTAGGATTGGCTGGTTACTACAGAAGATTCATCCAAGATTTATCCAAAATAGCAAAACCCTTGACTGCATTAACGCATAAAGGGAAGAAATTTGAATGGAAGGATGAACAAGAGAAGGCGTTTCAATTATTGAAGAAAAAGCTAACTACGGCACCTATATTGTCATTGCCTGAATGGAATGATGATTTTGTGATTTATTGTGACGCATCAAAGCAAGGTCTCGGTTGTGTATTAATGCAACGGACGAAGGTGATTGCTTATGCGTCTAGACAATTGAAGATTCACGAGCAAAATTATATGACGCATGATTTGGAATTAGGCGCGGTTGTTTTTGCATTAAAGACTTGGAGGCACTACTTATATGGGGTCAAAAGTATTATATATACCGACCACAAAAGTCTTCAACACATATTTAATCAGAAACTACTGAATATGAGGCAGCGTACGTGGATTGAATTGTTGAATGATTATGACTTTGAGATTCGTTACCACCCGGGGAACGCAAATGTGGTAGCCGACTCCTTGAGCAGAAAGGACAGAGAACCCATTCGAGTAAAATCTATGAATATAATGATTCACACTAACCTTACTACTCAAATAAAGGAGGCGCAGCAAGGAGTTTTAAAAGAGGGAAATTTAAAGGATGAAATACCCAAAGGATCGAAGAAGCATCTTAATATTCGGGAAGACGGAACCCGGTATAGGGCTGAAAGAATTTGGGTACCAAAATTTGGAGATATGAGAGAAATGGTACTTAGAGAAGCTCATAAAACCAGATACTCAATACATCCTGGAACGGGGAAGATGTACAAGGATCTTAAGAAACATTTTTGGTGGCCAGGTATGAAAGCCGATATTGCTAAATATGTAGGAGAATGTTTGATGTGTTCTAAGGTCAAAGCTGAACATTAGAAACCATCAGGTCTACTACAACAACCTGAAATCTCGGAATGGAAATGGGAAAACATTACCATGGATTTCATTACTAAATTGCCAAGGACTGCAAGTGGTTATGATACTATTTGGGTAATAGTTGATCGTCTCACCAAGTCAGCACACTTCCTGCCAATAAGAGAAGATGACAAGATGGAGAAGTTAGCACGACTGTATTTGAAGGAAGTCATCTCCAGACATGGAATACCAATCTCTATTATCTCTGATAGGGATGGCAGATTTATTTCAAGATTCTGGCAGACATTACATCAAGCATTGGGAACTCGTCTAGACATGAGTACTGCCTATCATCCACAAACTGATGGGCAGAGCGAAAGGATGATACAAACGCTTGAAGACATGCTACGAGCTTGTGTTATTGATTTCGGAAACAGTTGGGATCGACATCTACCGTTAGCAGAATTTTCCTACAACAACAGCTACCATTCAATCATTGAGATGGCGCCGTTTGAAGCACTTTATGGTAGAAAGTGCAGGTCTCCGATTTGTTGGGGTGAAGTGGGGGATAGACAGATTACAGGTCCGGAGATAATACAAGAAACTACCGAGAAAATCATCCAAATTCAACAAAGATTGAAAATCGCCCAGAGTCGACAAAAGAGCTACGCGGACAGTAAAAGAAAAGATATAGAGTTTGAAATTGGAGAAATGGTCATGCTTAAGGTTTCACCTTGGAAAGGAGTTGTTCGATTTGGTAAACGGGGGAAACTAAATCAAAGGTACATTGGACCATTCAAGATTATAGATCGTGTCGGACCAGTAGCTTACCAACTGGAGCTACCTCAATAACTCGTGGCTATACATAACACTTTCCACGTCTCAAATTTGAAGAAATGTTTTGCTAAAGAAGATCTCACTATTCCGTTGGACGAAATCCAAATCAATGAAAAACTTCAATTCATTGAAGAACCCGTCGAAATAATGGATCGTGAGGTTAAGAGACTTAAACAAAACAAGATACCTATCGTTAAGGTTCGATGGAATGCTCGTAGAGGACCCGAGTTCACCTGGGAGCATGAAGATCAGATGAAGAAGAAATACCCGCATTTATTTCCAGAAGATACATCAACACCTCCAACTGCTTAAAATTTCGGGACGAAATTTATTTAACGAGTAGGTACTGTAGTGACCCGAACTTTTCCATGTTTATATATATATTAAATGAAATTGTTATTTACATGATTAAGTGTTTCCAACATGTTAAGCAATCAAACTTGTTAAGACTTGATTAATTGAAATAGGTTTCATATAGACAATTGACCACCCAAGTTGACCGGTGATTCACGAACGTTAAAACTTGAAAAAACTATACGATGACATATATATGGTTATATATATAGTTAACATGATTTTATTATAAGTATGTATCTCATTAGGTATTTTAACAATGAGTTATATACATAAAAATGAGACTATTAATTTAAGAAACTCGAAAACGATATATATAACGATTATCGTTATAACAACGTCTTACTAGGTACATATGAATCATATTAAGATATTGATACACTTGGTTAATTATGTTAAATGATAAGTAAATATATTATTAAGTGTATTAACAATGAAATACATATGTAAAAATAAGACTTCTAACTTAATGATTTCGAAACGAGACATATATGTAACGATTATCGTTGTAACGACATTTAACTGTATATGTATCATACTAAGTTATATTATATATCATAATATCATGATAATATAACAATTTAACATCTCATTTGTTATAATAAACAATGGGTTAACAACATTCAACAAGATCGTTAACCTAAAGGTTTCAAAACAACATTTACATGTAACGACTATCGATGACTTAACGACTCAGTTAAAATGTATATACATGTAGTGTTTTAATATGTATTCATACACTTTTGAAAGACTTCAAGACACTTATCAAAATACTTCTACTTAACAAAAATGCTTACAATTACATCCTCGTTCAGTTTCATCAACAATTCTACTCGTATGCACCCGTATTCGTACTCGTACAATACACAGCTTTTAGATGTATGTACTATTGGTATATACACTCCAATGATCAGCTCTTAGCAGCCCATGTGAGTCACCTAACACATGTGGGAACCATCATTTGGCAACTAGCATGAAATATCTCATAAAATTACAAAAATATGAGTAATCATTTATGACTTATTTACATGAAAACAAAATTACATATCCTTTATATCTAATCCATACACCAATGACCAAAAACACCTACAAATACTTTCATTCTTCAATTTTCTTCATCTAATTGATCTCTCTCAAGTTCTATCTTCAAGTTCTAAGTGTTCTTCATAAATTCCAAAAGTTCTAGTTTCATAAAATCAAGAATACTTCCAAGATTGCAAGTTTACTTTCAAGTTTTCTAAATCCATTCCAAGTAATCATCCAAGATCAAGAAACCTTTGTTACTTACAGTAGGTTATCTTTCTAATACAAGGTAATAATCATATTCAAACTTTAATTCAATTTCTATAACTATAACAATCTTATTTCGAGTGGAAATCTTACTTGAAATTATTTTCGTGTCATGATTCTGCTTCAAGAACTTTCAAGCCATCCAAGGATCCTTTGAAGCTAGATCTATTTTTCTCATTTCCAGTAGGTTTATCCAAGGAACTTGAGGTAGTAATTATGTTCATAACATCATTCGATTCATACATATAAAGCTATCTTATTCGAAGGTTTAAACTTGTAATCACTAGAACATAGTTTAGTTAATTCTAAACTTGTTCGCAAAAAAAAGTTAATCCTTTTAACTTGACTTTTAAAATCAACTAAACACATGTTCTATATCTATATGATATGCTAACTTAATGATTTAAAACCTGGAAACACGAAAAACACCGTAAAATCGGATTTACGCAGTCGTAGTAACACCGCGGGCTGTTTTGGGTTAGTTAATTAAAAACTATGATAAACTTTGATTTAAAAGTTGTTATTCTGGGAAAATGATTTTTATTATGAACATGAAACAATATCCAAAAATTATGATTAAACTCAAAGTGGAAGTATGTTTTCTAAAATGGTCATCTAGACGTCGTTCTTTCGACTGAAATAACTACCTTTACAAAAATGACTTGTAACTTATTTTTCTGACTATAAACCTATACCTTTTCTGTTTAGATTCATAAAATAGAATTCAATATGAAACCATAGCAATTTGATTCACTCAAAACGGATTTAAAATAAAGAAGTTATGGGTAAAACAAGATTGGATAATTTTTCTCATTTTAGCTACGTGAAAATTGGTAACAAATCTATTCCAACCATAACTTAATCAACTTATATTGTATATTATGTAATCTTGAGATACCATAGACACGTATACAATGTTTCGACCTATCATGTCGATACATCTATATATATTTCAGAACAACCATAGACACTCTATATGTGAATGTTGGAGTTAGCTATACAGGGTTGAGGTTGATTCCAAAATATATATAGTTTGAGTTATGATCAATACTGAGATACGTATACACTGGGTCGTGGATTGATTTAAGATAATATTTATCGATTTATTTCTGTACATCTAACTGTGGACAACTAGTTGTAGGTTACTAAGGAGGACAGCTGACTTAATAAACTTAAAACATCAAAATATATTAAAAGTGTTGTAAATATATTTTGAACATACTTTGATATATATGTATATATTGTTATAGGTTCGTGAATCAACCAGTGGCCAAGTCTTACTTCCCGACGAAGTAAAAATCTGTGAAAGTGAGTTATAGTCCCACTTTTAAAATCTAATATTTTTGGGATGAGAATACATGCAGGTTTTATAAATGATTTACAAAATAGACACAAGTACGTGAAACTACATTCTATGGTTGAATTATCGAAATCGAATATGCCCCTTTTTATTAAGTCTGGTAATCTAAGAATTAGGGAACAGACACCCTAATTGACGCGAATCCTAAAGATAGATCTATTGGGCCTAACAAACCCCATCCAAAGTACCGGATGCTTTAGTACTTCGAATTTTATATCATATCCGAAGGGTGTCCCGGAATGATGGGGATATTCTTATATATGCATCTTGTTAATGTCGGTTACCAGGTGTTCACCATATGAATGATTTTTATCTCTATGTATGGGATGTATATTGAAATATGAAATCTCGTGGTCTATTGTTACGATTTGATATATATAGGTTAAACCTATAACTCACCAACATTTTTGTTGACGTTTAAAGCATGTTTATTCTCAAGTGAATACTAAGAGCTTCTGCTGTAGCATACTAAAATAAGGACAAGATTTGGAGTCCATGTTTGTATGATACTGTGTAAAAACTGCATTCAAGAAAATGATTTCGATGTAACATATTTGTATTGTAAACCATTATGTAATGGTCGTGTGTAAACAGGATATTTTAGATTATCATTATTTGATAATCTACGTAAAGCTTTTTAAACCTTTATTTATGAAATAAAGGTTATGGTTTGTTTTAAAAATGAATGCAGTCTTTGAAAAACGTCTCATATAGAGGTCAAAACCTCGCAACGAAATCAATTAATATGGAACGTTTTTAATCAATAAGAACGGGACATTTCAACTCGCACCCAGCGAGATAAAAGAACTGCAAATCCAACTGCAAGAACTATTAGAACGTGGTTTCATTCGACCAAGCACATCACCATGGGGAGCTCATGTTTTGTTTGTCAAGAAGAAGGATGGTACATTTAGGTTGTGTATTGACTACAGAGAGTTGAACAAACTTACCATCAAAAACCGTTATCCACTGCCAAGAATTGACGACTTATTTGATCAACTACAAGGCTCGTCAGTTTATTCGAAGATCGATTTACGTTCTGGATATCATCAAATGCGAGTAAAGGAGGATGATATTCCAAAAACTGCTTTTAGGACGCGTTATGGTCATTACGAGTTTATGGTTATGCCATTTGGATTGACTAACGCACCAGCTGTGTTCATGGACCTTATGAACTTGGTGTGTGGGCCATATCTTGACAAGTTTGTCATTGTTTTCATCGATGACATACTTATTTACTCAAAGAATGATCAAGAGCACGAAGAACATTTGAGAAAAGTGCTAGAAGTATTGAGGAAAGAAAAACTGTACGCTAAGTTTTCAAAGTGTGCATTTTGGTTGGAAGAAGTTCAATTACTCGGTCACATAGTGAACAAAGAAGGTATTCAGGTGGATCCAGCAAAGATTGAAACTGTTGAAAAGTGGGAAACCCCGAAAACTCCGAAACACATACGCCAGTTTTTAGGATTGGCTGGTTACTACAGAAGATTCATCCAAGATTTCTCCAAAATAGCAAAACCCTTGACTGCATTAACGCATAAAGGGAAGAAATTTGAATGGAAGGATGAACAAGAGAAGGCGTTTCAATTATTGAAGAAAAAGCTAACTACGGCACCTATATTGTCATTGCCTGAATGGAATGATGATTTTGTGATTTATTGTGACACATCAAAGCAAGGTCTCGGTTGTGTATTAATGCAACGGACGAAGGTGATTGCTTATGCGTCTAGACAATTGAAGATTCACGAGCAAAATTATATGACACATGATTTGGAATTAGGCGCGGTTGTTTTTGCATTAAAGACTTGGAGGCACTACTTATATGGGGTCAAAAGTATTATATATACCGACCACAAAAGTCTTTAACACATATTTAATCAGAAACAACTGAATATGAGGCAGCGTACGTGGATTGAATTGTTGAATGATTATGACTTTGAGATTCGTTACCACCCGGGGAAGGCAAATGTGGTAGCCGACTCCTTAAGCAGAAAGGACAGAGAACCCATTCGAGTAAAATCTATGAATATAATGATTCACACTAACCTTACTACTCAAATAAAGGAGGCGCAACAAGGAGTTTTAAAAGAGGGAAATTTAAAGGATGAAATACCCAAAGGATCGAAGAAGCATCTTAATATTCGGGAAGACGGAACCCCGTATAGGGCTGAAAGAATTTGGGTACCAAAATTTGGAGATATGAGAGAAATGGTACTTAGAGAAGCTCATAAAACCAGATACTCAATACATCCTGGAACGGGGAAGATGTACAAGGATCTTAAGAAACATTTTTGGTGGCCAGGTATGAAAGCCGATATTGCTAAATATGTAGGAGAATGTTTGATGTGTTCTAAGGTCAAAGCTGAACATCAGAAACCATCAGGTCTACTACAACAACCTGAAATCTCAGAATGGAAATGGGAAAACATTACCATGGATTTCATTACTAAATTGCCAAGGACTGCAAGTGGTTATGATACTATTTGGGTAATAGTTGATCGTCTCACCAAGTCAGCACACTTCCTGCCAATAAGAGAAGATGACAAGATGGAGAAGTTAGCACGACTGTATTTGAAGGAAGTCGTCTCCAGACATGGAATACCAATCTCTATTATCTCTGATAGGGATGGCAGATTTATTTCAAGATTCTGGCAGACATTACATCAAGCATTGGGAACTCGTCTAGACATGAGTACTGCCTATCATCCACAAACTGATGGGCAGAGCGAAAGGATGATACAAACGCTTGAAGACATGCTACGAGCTTGTGTTATTGATTTCGGAAACAGTTGGGATCGACATCTACCATTAGCAGAATTTTCCTACAACAACAGCTACCATTCAATCATTGAGATGGCGCCGTTTGAAGCACTTTATGGAAGAAAGTGCAGGTCTCCGATTTGTTGGAGTGAAGTGGGGGATAGACAGATTACAGGTCCGGAGATAATACAAGAAACTACCGAGAAAATCATCCAAATTCAACAAAGATTGAAAATCGCCCAGAGTCGACAAAAGAGCTACGCGGACAGTAAAAGAAAAGATATAGAGTTTGAAATTGGAGAAATGGTCATGCTTAAGGTTTCACCTTGGAAAGGCGTTGTTCGATTTGGTAAACGGGGGAAACTAAATCAAAGGTACATTGGACCATTCAAGATTATAGATCGTGTCGGACCAGTAGCTTACCAACTGAAGCTACCTCAATAACTCGCGGCTGTACATAACACTTTCCACGTCTCAAATTTGAAGAAATGTTTTGCTAAAGAAGATCTCACTATTCCGTTTGACGAAATCCAAATCAATGAAAAACTTCAATTCATTGAAGAACCCGTCGAAATAATGGATCGTGAGGTTAAGAGACTTAAACAAAACAAGATACCTATCGTTAAGGTTCGATGGAATGCTCGTAGAGGACCCGAGTTCACCTGGGAGCATGAAGATCAGATGAAGAAGAAATACCCGCATTTATTTCCAGAAGATACATCAACACCTCCAACTGCTTAAAATTTCGGGACGAAATTTATTTAACGAGTAGGTACTGTAGTGACCCGAACTTTTCCATGTTTATATATATATTAAATGAAATTGTTATTTACATGATTAAGTGTTTCCAACATGTTAAGCAATCAAACTTGTTAAGACTTGATTAATTGAAATAGGTTTCATATAGACAATTGACCACCCAAGTTGACCGGTGATTCACGAACGTTAAAACTTGAAAAAACTATACGATGACATATATATGGTTATATATATATAGTTAACATGATTTTATTATAAGTATGTATCTCATTAGGTATTTTAACAATGAGTTATATACATAAAAATGAGACTATTAATTTAAGAAACTCGAAAACGATATATATAACGATTATCGTTATAACAACGTCTTACTAGGTACATATGAATCATATTAAGATATTGATACACTTGGTTAATTATGTTAAATGATAAGTAAATATATTATTAAGTGTATTAACAATGAAATACATATGTAAAAATAAGACTTCTAACTTAATGATTTCGAAACGAGACATATATGTAACGATTATCGTTGTAACGACATTTAACTGTATATATATCATACTAAGTTATATTATATATCATAATATCATGATAATATAACAATTTAACATCTCATTTGTTATAATAAACAATGGGTTAACAACATTCAACAAGATCGTTAACCTAAAGGTTTCAAAACAACATTTACATGTAACGACTATCGATGACTTAACGACTCAGTTAAAATGTATATACATGTAGTGTTTTAATATGTATTCATACACTTTTGAAAGACTTCAAGACACTTATCAAAATACTTCTACTTAACAAAAATGCTTACAATTACATCCTCGTTCAGTTTCATCAACAATTCTACTCGTATGCACCCGTATTCGTACTCGTACAATACACAGCTTTTAGATGTATGTACTATTGGTATATACACTCCAATGATCAGCTCTTAGCAGCCCATGTGAGTCACCTAACACATGTGGGAACCATCATTTGGCAACTAGCATAAAATATCTCATAAAACTACAAAAATATGAGTAATCATTCATGACTTATTTACATGAAAACAAAATTACATATCCTTTATATCTAATCCATACACCAATGACCAAAAACACCTACAAACACTTTAATTCTTCAATTTTCTTCATCTAATTGATCTCTCTCAAGTTCTATCTTCAAGTTCTAAGTGTTCTTCATAAATTCCAAAAGTTCTAGTTTCATAAAATCAAGAATACTTCCAAGATTGCAAGTTTACTTCCAAGTTTTCTAAATCCATTCCAAGTAATCATCCAAGATCAAGAAACCTTTGTTACTTACAGTAGGTTATCTTTCTAATACAAGGTAATAATCATATTCAAACTTTAATTCAATTTCTATAACTATAACAATCTTATTTCGAGTGGAAATCTTACTTGAAATTATTTTCGTGTCATGATTCTGCTTCAAGAACTTTCAAGCCATCCAAGGATCCTTTGAAGCTAGATCTATTTTTCTCATTTCCAGTAGGTTTATCCAAGGAACTTGAGGTAGTAATGATGTTCATAACATCATTCGATTCATACCTATAAAGCTATCTTATTCGAAGGTTTAAACTTGTAATCACTAGAACATAGTTTAGTTAATTCTAAACTTGTTCGCAAAAAAAAGTTAATCCTTCTAACTTGACTTTTAAAATCAACTAAACACATGTTCTATATCTATATGATATGCTAACTTAATGATTTAAAACCTGGAAACACGAAAAACACCGTAAAATCGGATTTACGCAGTCGTAGTAACACCGCGGGCTGTTTTGGGTTAGTTAATTAAAAACTATGATAAACTTTGATTTAAAAGTTGTTATTCTGGGAAAATGATTTTTATTATGAACATGAAACAATATCCAAAAATTATGATTAAACTCAAAGTGGAAGTATGTTTTCTAAAATGGTCATCTAGACGTCGTTCTTTCGACTGAAATGACTACCTTTACAAAAATGACTTGTAACTTATTTTTCTGACTATAAACCTATACTTTTTCTGTTTAGATTCATAAAATAGAATTCAATATGAAACTATAGCAATTTGATTCACTCAAAACGGATTTAAAATAAAGAAGTTATGGGTAAAACAAGATTGGATAATTTTTCTCATTTTAGCTACGTGAAAATTGGTAACAAATCTATTCCAACCATAACTTAATCAACTTGTATTGTATATTATGTAATCTTGAGATACCATAGACACGTATACAATGTTTCGACCTATCATGTCGATACATCTATATATATTTCAGAACAACCATAGACACTCTATATGTGAATGTTGGAGTTAGCTATACAGGGTTGAGGTTGATTCCAAAATATATATAGTTTGAGTTATGATCAATACTGAGATACGTATACACTGGGTCGTGGATTGATTTAAGATAATATTTATCGATTTATTTCTGTACATCTAACTGTGGACAACTAGTTGTAGGTTACTAAGGAGGACAGCTGACTTAATAAACTTAAAACATCAAAATATATTAAAAGTGTTGTAAATATATTTTGAACATACTTTGATATATATGTATATATTGTTATAGGTTCGTGAATCAACCAGTGGCCAAGTCTTACTTCCCGACGAAGTAAAAATCTGTGAAAGTGAGTTATAGTCCCACTTTTAAAATCTAATATTTTTGGGATGAGAATACATGCAGGTTTTATAAATGATTTACAAAATAGACACAAGTACGTGAAACTACATTCTATGGTTGAATTATCGAAATCGAATATGCCCCTTTTTATTAAGTCTGGTAATCTAAGAATTAGGGAACAGACACCCTAATTGACGCGAATCCTAAAGATAGATCTATTGGGCCTAACAAACCCCATCCAAAGTACCGGATGCTTTAGTACTTCGAAATTTATATCATATCCGAAGGGTGTCCCGGAATAATGGGGATATTATTATATATGCATCTTGTTAATGTCGATTACCAGGTGTTCACCATATGAATGATTTTTATCTCTATGTATGGGATGTGTACTGAAATATGAAATCTTGTGGTCTATTGTTACGATTTGATATATATAGGTTAAACCTATAACTCACCAACATTTTTGTTGACGTTTAAAGCATGTTTATTCTCAGGTGAATACTAAGAGCTTCCGCTGTTGCATACTAAAATAAGGAAAAGATTTGGAGTCCATGTTTGTATGATATTGTGTAAAAACTGCATTCAAGAAACTGATTTCGATGTAACATATTTGTATTGTAAACCATTATGTAATGGTCATGTGTAAACAGGATATTTTAGATTATCATTATTTGATAATCTACGTAAAGCTTTTTAAACCTTTATTTATGAAATAAATGTTATGGTTTGTTTTAAAAATGAATGCAGTCTTTGAAAAACGTCTCATATAGAGGTCAAAACCTCGCAACGAAATCAATTAATATGGAACGTTTTTAATCAATAAGAACGGGACATTTCATATATATATATATATATATATATATATATATATATATATATATATATATATATATATATATATATATATATATATATATATATATATATATATAAATAATATATATGCAATTATAAATATAAGTATATATATAATATTTTAAAAATTAATAAAGTATACTTTAATCATTTAAATTAAAATATAAAATAATATATAGAGTAATTGAGTTGTTATTGAAACAAATATATATATGACTTTTATATACAATTAATATTACATGTATATTGTAAACTACATAAAATGTATAAATATTAAATATAAAAGACCTGTTAAAAACTACATAATTAATAAATCATAATATTAGTATATTAAATGTAATAACAAGTTTAAATATAATTACTATATTATTATTACTTTCATTAAAAGAAATATTAATAGTAAAAATCAGTATTAATAAAATTATTACATATAACATAAAAATGAAATTTGATATGAATAAAATGTTATATAGTATTATTATCATTGATAATACTAATATTATTTTAATTAGTATTATTATTCATATCATTAATAATATCATTATTTTTTTGTGTTATCATTATTATTAATATCATTATTAGTATAATTATTATTATCATAGTTATTTATATTATTGATGTTATTCTTAAAAATATTAAAAATATTATTATTAATATTAATATTAATTAATTATTGATATTAATGGTAAATAAAAGAAATCTGATTACGTATAATTTTTCTTTGTTTTCTTCCAATTCAGTTCCCCATCTTAATCCAAACTGTATCTAGTTTTTGTTTATGTCGGATTCCGTTACAGGTCATGCTCCAAACACAGAAATTATTTAACTCTATCTGCTTTATTAATTGATTTTATTCAAAATTCGATTCTTATGTCTACTATTGTTACCGGTCCCTCTCAATTAATCATATCAGTGCTTCTAGCTTAAATTATTCGGTTATCATCTATACATACAACTATATCATAACTGCATTGAAATTAAAAACAAAAAAATAACAAAATAAAGCTCGACGTTCTCTGTTTTTGAATGATTTTTCCAAAACCTCGAATTTGAACGAAACCTCAAAATATAATAATGCAGTTATGTTAGGAGTCATTTATTCAAACTATCTGTGAAAACTCAGCTTCCAATTCCTTTTATTGATTTCAAATTTTGGAGTCAAATTTTCGATTTCAAAAGTCAACTGATGTGTTCATTGTAAAATTCGATTTGCTGTGACGTTTCTGGATCAAATAATGGTTCATGAAGCTTCTATAAAGGATTTGTAACATATTTCAAGTATCAATTTTTTTTAATCTAAAACAGGTCTAAAAATCAAAATCAGTGTTGAGGTTTCAAAGTGTTCTTCGCGTCACTGTTTTGCTGCAAAACAACTTTTTATTGTTGTCTAATAATTAGGATATCACAGAGGTCGTTTTGGGTTGTTTAGAAAGTATTAAATCAAGCAAATAAATTTGTTTATTGGTATTGTTAAAAGCCCAGTCGATTTGTTGTTTTGAAGAGGATAGAGATAGAAAACAGAAATCATCTTAAATAAGTATGGGTCTGGGATTAATTAGGAAAAAAGGGAACGGAGGAGTGGTTTGTTTATGGTTCGGGTATTCGAGTGGTCATGGGTTCGAGCCTTGTTTGCGGCATTCTTTTTATAGAAGCTTTTAAAAAAGGGTATAATCTTTATTTTATTTCTATTACCATTATTATTATTATTATTATTATTATTATTATTATTATTATTATTATTATTATTATTATTATTATTATTATTATTATTATTATTATTATTATTATTATTATTATTATTATTATTATTGATAGACTTATAATTATTATCATTGTTATTTACTACTTATTATGATTACTACAATTATAACAACTATAGTTAATATTAACATTTATATTACTAATATTAATATCACGAGCATGTATTATTATTTAGGATTATTGTCATTATTATTATTATCATTATAAGTATTAATAATATTATTAGTAGTAAACTTACCATTATTAGTATTATTATTACTACCATTATTACTAAAGTAACTTTATTTTTAAACCTGTCATTTTTGTTAAAACTAATATTATCATTAAAAAATAACATCTTTACTATCATTATTATTAGTAATAGTATGATCAATATCATTATTATTAAAAGTATTATGATTATGACCATAAAATTTTTAAAGATATCGTCATTAAGATTATAAGAATCTATATAAAATGTATGGATTTAAAAACTATGGATAAAACTATAATTTAAGTAAATTACTAATTATTAGTATTATTATTAACAAAGTTATTATTATTATTATTATTAGTACATCATTATTATTATCAAAAACTATCTTTTAAACAGATACATATTTTGTACATAAAATACACTTATTACATATACTATAAATATATTAATATATCATATAACTATATAAATCAAACTTACTAATATTATTTATTTAAATACGTACATATAACAGACTATTGATTTTAAATATATCACTAAACAATAATGTATATAAATAAATATGGATATATTAATATAACTATATAGATATTAAATTATTTTGAATATATACACAAATAAAATATATAATATATAAATATATAATAAATAAATTTATTCAGTTACGATTATAGGTTTTAATATATATATAATTGATATAGGTTCGTGAATCCGAGGCCAACCTTGCATTGTTCAGTACCGTGGTATGCATATTTTTACTACAAAATATTGTATTGTGAGTTCATTTGATTCCCTTTTACTCTTTACATTTTTTGGACTGAGAATACATGCGCTATTTTTACAACTGCTTTATTAAATGCTTTTGAAATATATTTTTGAACTGCGAATACATGAAATGCTTTTATAAATGTTTAACGAGATAGACACAAGCAAAATATTCCTCGAATGAATTATGTGGACGTGATAATTGCCACCATTGAATTATGTCGACGTTATAATGGCCACAATTGATATGAATATTTTTTCCCTGATTATTATTGCTTGGTAACATAAGAATTAGGGAACATCACTAATTTTGAAAATTAGTGCACGCTTAATTGACACGAATCCTAAAAGTAGCTACCGGGTTTAACACCCCCACCCAGAATGTTCACTAGACGGAAGGGCAAGTGGGCGTGGTGTTTAGTATTTTGAAGTTTATATGATTATTATACAGACGAGATGTTCTGTTTTGGGGATATTATTATGATCATTATATGTTAAGGTCAGTTACTAAGCCAAGTTATGAAAGCAAAGTGAATGTTATGTATCGAGAGAATGATTTTATACACAGGTTATGTGTATGTTATTTTTGTGCACGAGAAATGTGTACGGATACTAAGATTTATGAAAAAGAATTTCGTACACGAGAAAGGTGTACTGTATTTAAAAGATATCGCATGTACATTACAGGTGGGTATAGGATTCGGGCCCATTTGTACCATGCAACATTTAAATCTTGTGGTCTATCAAAATGATGAAATTTTACTGTTTATGATAAACCTATGAACTCACCAACCTTTTGGTTGACACTTGAAAGCATGTTTATTCTCAGATATGAAAGAAATCTTCGGCTGTGCATTTGTTCATATTAGAGATATTACTTGGAGTCATTCATGACATATTTCAAAAGACGCTGCATTCGAGTCATCGAGTTCATCAAGATTATTACTAAGTCAATTATAGTTGGATATATTATGAATTGGTATGCATGACGTCAACTGTCGATGTAATGAAAGTTTGTCTTTTAAAAACGAATGCAATGTTTGTAAAATGTATCATATAGAGGTCAAGTACCTCGCGATGTAACCAAATGTAATGTATTCGTCCAGATGGATTAGGATGGGTCCTTTCAGTTGGTATCAGAGCAGTGGTCTTAGCGAACCAGGTCTTGCATTAGTGTGTCTAATTGATAGTTGTTTAGATGCATTAGTGGGTCTGGACTTCGACCGTGTCTGCATGTCAAAAGTTTTGCTTATCATTTAGTGTCAAAAATTATTTTCTTATCATCCTTAAAGTCTAGACACGTCTTACTGCCTCTATTGCATAGACAGTGTATAGATAAACTCATATCATAGCGTATCTGTTACTGTTACCTTTGCCTGACAGCATTCGTAGATTCCTCCGTAACTTATGGGATTTTAGTATTATATATGCATATGTAAATTATGTATTGCAGGATACTAATATACATCCTATAATCTATTTCTTATCGAAAATCCTTCATCTGATCGTACGAGATGAATCCCTCAACCAGTTCGAGTCCCTCAGATTTCGATAGCTATTCCGATAGTTATTTCAACAGCTATTCCGACATGGATATTCACCTAAGCTCCGAAAACAGCGTCACCAGAATGAATCAACCAATCATCTATCCTCAATTCATCTGATGGGTTCATAGTCGACTTAATCAATGGAGACGAGTAGAAGGCGATTCTTTCCACCCACCAACCTGCACTCTTGGCAAAGAATCTGAAGCACTTACCGACAAACTGTAGTGACCCGAACTTTTCCATGTTTATATATATTAATTGAGATTGATATTTACATGATTAAATGTTTCCAACATGTTAAGCAATCAAACTTGTTAAGACTTGATTAATTGAAATATGTTTCATATAGACAATTGACCACCCAAGTTGACCGGCGATTCACGAACGTTAAAACTTGTAAAAACGACATGAGGATATATATATGGATATACATATGGTTAACATGAGATTATGATAAGTAAGTATCTCCATAAGTATATTAACAATGAGTTATATACATATAAACAAGACTACTAACTTAAGGATTTCGAAACGAGACATATATGTAACGATTATCGTTGTAACGACATTTAAATGTATATATATCATATTAAGATATATTAATATATTATAATATCATGATAATATAATAATTTAACATCTCATTAGATATAATAAACAATGGGTTAACAACATTAATTGAGATCGTTAACTTAAAGGTTTCAAAACAACACTTACATGTAACGACTAACGATGACTTAACGACTCAGTTAAAATGTATATACATGTAGTGTATTTAGATGTATTTAAATACTTTTGGAAGACTTCAAGACATATATCAAAACACTCATACTTAACGAAAATGGTTACAGTTACTTTCCCATTCTTTTCTTTCATCAAGAATTCTAGTCGTATTCTTACCCGTATTATACACAGCTTCAAAACGTACTTACTATGGGTATATACCAATAGGAACTAGCATGGGATTCCACTCTTGATTATGTCATGTATGACTAATCAATTTTAACTTCTACCATGAGCTAGTCAACTAACTAGAACTCCTTTTAACCCCACTCACCACTCACCAATTACCACTCATCATTCACTCCATTTCACTTCCAATTCTCTTTCTAATTCTCTCTCAACACACACACACACACACTATTATGAACGTATTTTTCCAGTAGTTAATCATCATCTTCATCAAAAATCACTTCAAGAATAAAGCTATAATCATCATAGGAAGAACACTTCAAGAACACTTCAAAAATCCCTTCAAGTTTACTAATTTACTTCCAAGCTTTCTAATCCATTCCAAGTAATCATCTAAGATCAAGAAACCTTTGTTATATACAGTAGGTTATCTTTCTTATTCAAGGTAATATTCATATTCAAACTTTGATTCAATTTCTATAACTATAAACTATCTTAATTCGAGTAAAAATCTTACTTGAACTTGTTTTTGTGTCATGATCCTACTTCAAGAACTTTCAAGCCATCCAAGATCCTTTGAAGCTAGATCATTTCTTGTCACTTCCAGTTGGTTTACCTACTAAACTTGAGGTAGTAATGATATTCATAACATCATTCGATTCATATATATAAAACTATCTTATTCGAAGGTTTAAACTCGTAATCACTAGAACATAGTTTAGTTAATTCTAAACTTGTTCGCAAACAAAACTTAATCCTTCTAACTTGACTTTTAAAATTAACTAAACAAATGTTCTATATCTATATGATATGCTAACTTAATTATTTAAAACCTGGAAACACGAAAAACACCGTAAAACCGGATTTACGCCGTCGTAGTAACACCGCGGGCTGTTTTGGGTTAGTTAATTAAAAACTATGATAAACTTTGATATAAAAGTTGTTATTCTGAGAAAATGTTTTTTATTATGAACATGAAACTATATCCAAAAATTATGGTTAAACTCAAAGTGGAAGTATGTTTTCTAAAATGGTCATCTAGACGTCGTTCTTTCGACTGAAATGCCTACCTTTACAAAAATGACTTGTAACTTATTTTTCTGACTATAAACCTATACTTTTTCTGTGTAGATTCATAAAATAGAGTTCAATATGAAACCATAGCAATTTGATTCACTCAAAACGGATTTAAAATGAAGAAGTTATGGGTAAAACAAGATTGGATAATTTTTCTCATTTTAGCTACGTGAAAATTGGTAACAAATCTATTCCAACCATAACTTAATCAACTTGTATTGTATATTATGTAATCTTGAGATACCATAGACACGTATACAATGTTTCGACCTATCATGTCGACACATCTATATATATTTCGGAACAACCATAGACACTCTATATGTGAATGTTGGAGTTAGCTATACAGGGTTGAGGTTGATTCCAAAATATATATAGTTTGAGTTGTGATCAATACTGAGATACGTATACACTGGGTCGTGGAATGATTCAAGATAATATTTATCGATTTATTTCTGTACATCTAACTGTGGACAACTAGTTGTAGGTTACTAACGAGGACAGCTGACTTAATAAACTTAAAACATCAAAATATATTAAAAGTGTTGTAAATATATTTTGAACATACTTTAATATATATGTATATATTATTATAGGTTCGTGAATCAACAGTGGCCAAGTCTTACTTCTCGACGAAGTAAAAATATGTGAAAGTGAGTTATAGTCCCACTTTTAAAATCTAATATTTTTGGGATGAGAATACATGCAGGTTTTATAAATGATTTACAAAATAGACACAAGTACGTGAAACTACATTCTATGGTTGAATTATTGAAATCGAATATGCCCCTTTTTATTAAGTCTGGTAATCTAAGAATTAGGGAACAGACACCCTAATTGAGGCGAATCCTAAAGATAGATCTATTGGGCCTAACAAACCCCATCCAAAGTACCGGATGCTTTAGTACTTTGAAATTTATATCATATCCGAAGGGTGTCCCGGAATGATGGGGATATTCTTATATATGCATCTTGTTAATGTCGGTTACCAGGTGTTCACCATATGAATGATTTTTATCTCTATGTATGGGATGTGTATTGAAATATGAAATCTTGTGGTCTATTGTTACGATTTGATATATATAGGTTAAACCTATAACTCACCAACATTTTTGTTGACGTTTTAAGCATGTTTATTCTCAGGTGATTATTAAGAGCTTCCGCTGTCGCATACTTAAATAAGGATGAGATTTGGAGTCCATGCTTGTATGATATTGTGTAAAAACTGCATTCAAGAAACTTATTTTGTTGTAACATATTTGTATTGTAAACCATTATGTAATGGTCGTGTGTAAACAGGATATTTTAGATTATCATTATTTGATAATCTACGTAAAGCTTTTTAAACCTTTATTGATGAAATAAAGGTTATGGTTTGTTTTAAAATGAATGCAGTCTTTGAAAAACGTCTCATATAGAGGTCAAAACCTCGCAACGAAATCAATTAATATGGAACGTTTTTAATCAATAAGAACGGGACATTTCAGTTGGTATCAGAGCGTTGGTCTTAGAGAACCAGAATTTTGCATTAGTGTGTCTTATCTAGTTTGTTAGGATGCATTAGTGAGTCTGGACTTCGAGCGTGTTTACTTGAAAAATGATTGCTTAACAAATTTTGTTGGAAACTATATATTTTTAACATGTGAATATTATGTGATATATTAATCTCTTAACGCGTTTGATATTATGTGATAGATGTCTACCTCTAGAACAAGTCCCATTGACTCACCTAATAATAATGAAGAGTCAAATGTAAATTGGAATGATTCGTGGACTGATTCACAAGTTCCCGAAGAGGAACCGGAAGAAGAGTCAGAACCAGAAGAAGAATCGGAACCGGAAGAAGAATCGGAACCGGATGAAGAAATAGAACCGGTGGGGGAAATAATAAAACGGTTAAGTAAAAGAAAATCCTCAACCAACCGACCAAGGTTAATTATGGTCAATGGTGTTTCCGCTAAGGAAGCAAAATATTGGGAGGATTACCAATTCTCCGATGAATCGGATTCTGACGAGAATTCCGATGATGTTATAGAAATTACCCCAACTGAATTTAAACAGGCAAAAGAAAATAATAAGGGAAAGGGCATAAAAATAGAGAAATCTAATTCCAACCCCGATGAACATTATATGTATCGTCAACCCCCGAAGTCCTTAAGTTGTAACAATGACCCGGGAACCTCTAAACCACCAGGTTTTTCTAAACCAATGTGGATAACGACGGCTCGTATTAGGGGAACATCATATATCCCTAGAAACTTGGCAAAACGAACCAAAACCGAAGAAGAAGAAACAAGCGAGTCGGAATAAGATAGTTGTATTCGTGTGGTGTAATATATGTAATATAGTGTGCTTATGCTTTATGATATATGTAAAAATTGCTTGTATTAATAAGTATTTTTTTTATGAATCTAACTCTTGTCTATTTTACAGTATAAAAACATAAAATGGATAGACAACCCAATATTTTAAGAGACCTACCCGGAGACATGATTGATGAAATCTTGTCTAGAGTCGGTCAGAATTCTTCGGCACAACTATTTAAGGCGAGATCAGTTTGTAAGACATTCGAAGAACGTTCCAAGAATACCTTGGTTTATAAAAGGCTTTCGTTCGAAAGATGGGGGATATCACATTGGGAAATCCATAAGTTTCGATGTGTTTACTTTGACGCATATATTGCGGGGAACCCAAACGCTATTTTACGCAATGGGTTAAGAAATTATTTTGACTCAATATATCCGAATATTGGACTTCGTGATTTAGAAAAAGCGGTTAACATGCAACATAAAGAAGCATGTTATGCTTACGGATTAGTAATGTTCGCTTCTCACCAAAGTGAGAACAAGAACATCGGGCTACAACTATTAAACAAAACGTTCCCACAAGTGACGGAGTCGGTAATTGGGGTAAGAAATGAGGTTTTTAGATTGTTACAGGACCGTTGGACATTACGTAACCCTCGTCCCTTTGACGACGTTACAACACGCTGTCTTATCAACGGCCATAACGGTTATGTTCCACAAGACCAAGGATGGGAAGTAGTCCTAGTAAAACCAGAATGCATGACTTGTTTCTGGACGTATGAATTACGTGTCTTTATGGCCTTTGCTGAACGACTTGTGTACTAGCTAGAATTATCTTCACAACTATCTTGTATCAAAGTTATTGTGTGCTATATTTCATGCTTTATGTAAAATAAGCGGTATTGTAAGTTTGTAAAATATTGTATAAAAGTTTGAACGCGAAATATTATTATAATCAGTTTTTCATATAGAATTGTAGTAGTTGAATTGTATATTAGCTACTAAGTATGAACTTAACGGGTAGGTACTACCCGAATTTAAACTTATAAAACGCTAATATGAAGAAAAAGCTTTTATAAATGAGTTCATATTATGCTACGAAATACTATTAACTACTCTTAATATTCTGTATGATTAACTTGTTCCATTTGACTATTTTGAAGGAAATGGCACCGACTACTCGGCACACCGTGAATATGAATGACGAGGAATTCCGTACTTTTCTAGCTTCAAACATAGCTGCAGTACAGGCTGCGCTACATACCAACAATAACCTTGGATCTAGCAGTACAGGAAATCGTGTAGGATGCACCTACAAAGAATTCACTGCCTGCAAACCTTTGGAATTTGATGGAACCGAAGGACCGATCGAATTGAAACGGTGGACCGAGAAGGTCGAATCGGTGTTTGCCATAAGTAAGTGTACTGAAGAGGACAAAGTGAAGTACGCTACGCATACCTTCACAGGTTCTGCGTTAACATGGTGGAATACCTATCTAGAGCAAGTGGGACAAGACGATGCGTACGCACTACCGTGGTCAGCATTCAAGCACTTGATGAACGAGAAGTACCGAGGTCAATAAGCTCAAGACAGAACTTAGAGGGTTACGAACCCAAGGATTTGATATTACCACGTACGAAAGACGATTCACAGAATTATGCCTATTGTGTCCGGGAGCATTCGAAGATGAGGAAGAGAAGATCGACGCGTTTGTGAAAGGATTGCCGGAAAGAATCCAAGAAGATATAAGTTCACACGAGCCCACCTCCATACAACAGGCATGTAGAATGGCTCACAAACTAGTGAACCAGATTGAAGAAAGAATTAAAGAACAGACTGCTGAAGAGGCCAATGTGAAGCAAGTCAAAAGAAAGTGGGAGGAAAACGGTGATAAGAATCACCAATACAACAACAACAGCAATTACAACAATAATCGCAACAATTATCCCAACAATCGCAACATCAATCGCAACTACAACAAACGGCCCAACAACAACAACAACAACAACAACAACAGCAACTACAACAATCATCCCAACAACAATAATAACCGCAACAACAACAACAATCAGAAGCAGCTATGCCAAAGGTGTGAAAAGTATCACTCGGGGTTCTGCACCAAATTTTGCAACAAGTGTAAAAGAAATGGTCATAGCGCGGCGAAGTGTGAGGTCTACAGACCAGGGGTTAATAGAACGAAAGGAACAAATGTGTCGGAACGAGTAATGGCGGAGCAAGTAGTGTCGGAGCAAGTTATGCCAATGTAGTTTGTTATAAATGTGGAAAACCGGGCCACATTATTAGAAATTGCCCGAACCAGGAGAACACGAATGGACAAGGCCGCGGAAGAGTTTTCAATATTAATGCGACAGAGGCACAGGAAGACCCGAAGCTTGTTACGGGTACGTTTCTTATTGACAATAAATCTGCTTACGTTTTATTTGATTCGGGTGCGGATAGAAGCTATATGAGTAGAGATTTTTGTGCTAAATTAAGTTGTCCATTGACGCCTTTGGATAGTAAATTTTTACTCGAATCAGCAAATGGTAAATTAATTTCAGCAGATAATATATGTCGGAATCGAGAAATTAAACTGGTTAGCGAAACATTTAAGATTGACTTGATACCAGTAGAGTTAGGGAGTTTTGATGTGATAATCGGTATGGACTGGTTGAAAGAAGTGAAAGCAGAGATCGTTTGTTACAAAAATGCAATTCGCATTATACGAGAAAAAGGAAAACCCTTAATGGTGTACGGAGAAAAGGGCAACACGAAGCTACATCTTATTAGTAATTTGAAGGCACAAAAACTAATAAGAAAAGGTTGCTATGCTGTTCTAGCACACGTCGAGAAAGTACAAACTGAAGAAAAGAGCATCAATGATGTTCCCGTCGCAAAAGAATTTCCCGATGTATTTCCGAAAGAATTACCGGGATTACCCCCACATCGATCCGTTGAATTTCAAATAGATCTTGTACCAGGAGCTGCACCAATAGCTCGTGCTCCTTACAGACTCGCACCCAGCGAGATGAAAGAACTGCAAAGCCAATTACAAGAACTTTTAGAGCATGGTTTCATTCGACCAAGCACATCACCGTGGGGAGCTCCTGTTTTGATTGTCAAGAAGAAAGATGGTACATTCAGGTTGTGTATCGACTACCGAGAGTTGAACAAACTTACCATCAAGAACCGCTACCCACTACCGAGAATCGAAGACTTATTTGATCAACTACAAGGCTCGTCTGTTTATTCAAAGATTGACTTACGTTCCGGGTATCATCAAATGCGGGTGAAAGAAGATGATATTCCAAAGACTGCTTTCAGAACACGTTACGGTCATTACGAGTTTATGGTCATGCCATTTGGTTTAACTAATGCACCAGCTGTGGTCATGGACCTTATGAACCGAGTGTGTGGACCATACCTTGACAAGTTTGTCATTGTTTTCATTGATGACATACTTATTTACTCAAAGAATGACCAAGAACACGGTGAACATTTGAGAAAGGTGTTAGAAGTATTGAGGAAGGAAGAATTGTACGCTAAATTTTCAAAGTGTGCATTTTGGTGGGAAGAAGTTCAATTCCTCGGTCACATAGTGAACAAAAAAGGTATTAAGGTGGATCCGGCAAAGATAGAAACTGTTGAAAAGTGGGAAACCCCGAAAACTCCGAAACACATACGCCAGTTTTTAGGACTAGCTGGTTACTACAGAAGGTTCATCCAAGACTTTTCCAGAATAGCAAAACCCTTGACTGCATTAACGCATAAAGGGAAGAAATTTGAATGGAAGGATGAACAAGAGAAAGCGTTTCAGTTATTGAAGAAAAAGCTAACTACGGCACCTATATTGTCATTGCCTGAAGGGAATGATGATTTTGTGATTTATTGTGACGCATCAAAGCAAGGTCTCGGTTGTGTATTAATGCAACGAACGAAGGTGATTGCTTATGCGACTAGACAATTGAAGATTCACGAGCAAAATTATACGACGCATGATTTGGAATTAGGCGCGGTTGTTTTTGCATTAAAGACTTGGAGGCACTACTTATATGGGGTCAAAAGTATTATATATACCGACCACAAAAGTCTTCAACACATATTTAATCAGAAACAACTGAATATGAGGCAGCGTAGGTGGATTGAATTGTTGAATGATTACGACTTTGAGATTCGTTACCACCCGGTGAAGGCAAATGTGGTAGCCGATGCCTTAAGCAGGAAGGACAGAGAACCCATTCGAGTAAAATCTATGAATATAATGATTCATAATAACCTTACTACTCAAATAAAGGAGGCGCAACAAGGAGTTTTAAAAGAAGGAAATTTAAAGGATGAAATACCCAAAGGATCGGAGCAGCATCTTAATATTCGGGAAGACGGAACCCGGTATAGGGCTGAAAGGATTTGGGTACCAAAATTTGGAGATATGAGAGAAATGGTACTTAGAGAAGCTCATAAAACCAGATACTCAATACATCCTGGAACGGGGAAGATGTACAAGGATCTCAAGAAACATTTTTGGTGATCCGGTATGAAAGCCGATGTTGCTAAATACCTAGGAGAATGTTTGACGTGTTCTAAGGTTAAAGCTGAGCATCAGAAACCATCAGGTCTACTTCAACAACCCGAAATCCTAGAATGAAAATGGGAAAACATTACCATGGATTTCATCGCTAAATTGCCAAGGACTGCAAGTGGTTTTGATACTATTTGGGTAATAGTTGTTCGTCTCACCAAATCAGCACACTTCCTGCCAATAAGAGAAGATGACAAGATGGAGAAGTTAGCACGACTGTATTTGAAGGAAGTCGTCTCCAGACATGGAATACCAATCTCTATTATCTCTGATAGGGATGGCAGATTTATTTCAAGATTCTGGCAGACATTACAGCAAGCATTAGGAACTCGTTTAGACATGAGTACTGCCTATCATCCACAAACTGATGGGCAGAGTGAAAGGACGATACAAACGCTTGAAGACATGCTACGAGCATGTGTTATTGATTTCGGAAACAGTTGGGATCGACATCTACCGTTAGCAGAATTTTCCTACAACAACAGCTACCATTCAAGCATTGAGATGGCGCCGTTTGAAGCACTTTATGGTAGAAAGTGCAGGTCTCCGATTTTTTGGAGTGAAGTGGGGGATAGACAGATTACGGGTCCGGAGATTATACAAGAAACTACCGAGAAGATCATCCAAATTCAACAACGGTTGAAAACCGCCCAAAGTCGACAAAAGAGCTACGCTGACATTAAAAGAAAAGATATAGAATTTGAAATTGGAGAGATGGTCATGCTTAAAGTTGCACCTTGGAAAGGCGTTGTTCGATTTGGTAAACGAGGGAAATTAAATCCAAGGTATATTGGACCATTCAAGATTATTGATCGTGTCGGACCAGTAGCTTACCGACTTGAGTTACCTCAACAACTCGCGACTGTACATAACACTTTCCACGTCTCGAATTTGAAGAAATGTTTTGCTAAAGAAGATCTCACTATTCCGTTAGATGAAATCCAAATCAACGAAAAACTCCAATTCATCGAAGAACCCGTCGAAATAATGGATCGTGAGGTTAAAAGACTTAAGCAAAACAAGATACCAATTGTTAAGGTTCGATGGAATGCTCGTAGAGGACCCGAGTTCACCTGGGAGTGTGAAGATCAGATGAAGAAGAAATACCCGCATCTATTTCCAGAAGATTCGTCAACACCTTCAACAGCTTAAAATTTCGGGACGAAATTTATTTAACGGGTAGGTACTGTAGTGACCCGAACTTTTCCATGTTTATATATATTAATTGAGATTGATATTTACATGATTAAATGTTTCCAACATGTTAAGCAATCAAACTTGTTAAGGCTTGATTAATTGAAATATGTTTCATATAGACAATTGACCACCCAAGTTGACCGGCGATTCACGAACGTTAAAACTTGTAAAAACAACATGACGATATATATATGGATATACATATGGTTAACATGAGATTATGATAAGTAAGTATCTCCATAAGTATATTAACAATGAGTTATATACATATAAACAAGACTACTAACTTAAGGATTTCGAAACGAGACATATATGTAACGATTATCGTTGTAACGACATTTAAATGTATATATATCATATTAAGATATATTAATATATTATAATATCATGATAATATAATAATTTAACATCTCATTAGATATAATAAACAATGGGTTAACAACATTAATTGAGATCGTTAACTTAAAGGTTTCAAAACAACACTTACATGTAACGACTAACGATGACTTAACGACTCAGTTAAAATGTATATACATGTAGTGTATTTAGATGTATTAAAATACTTTTGGAAGACTTCAAGACATATATCAAAACACTCATACTTAACGAAAATGGTTACAGTTACTTTCCCATTCTTTTCTTTCATCAAGAATTCTAGTCGTATTCTTACCCGTATTATACACAGCTTCAAAACGTACTTACTATGGGTATATACCAATAGGAACTAGCATGGGATTCCACTTTTGATTATGTCATGTATGACTAATCAATTTTAACTTCTACCATGAGTTAGTCAACTAACTAGAACTCCTTTTAACCCCACTCACCACTCACCAATTACCACTCATCATTCACTCCATTTCACTTCCAATTCTCTTTCTAATTCTCTATCAACACACACACACTATTATGAATGTATTTTTCCAGTAGTTAATCATCATCTTCATCAAAAATCACTTCAAGAATAAAGCTATAATCATCATAGGAAGAACACTTCATGAACACTTCAAAAATCCCTTCAAGTTTACTAATTTACTTCCAAGCTTTCTAATCCATTCCAAGTAATCATCTAAGATCAAGAAAAATTTGTTATATACAGTAGGTTATCTTTCTTATTCAAGGTAATATTCATATTCAAACTTTGATTCAATTTCTATAACTATAAACTATCTTAATTCGAGTAAAAATCTTACTTGAACTTGTTTTTGTGTCATGATCCTACTTCAAGAACTTTCAAGCCATCCAAGATCCTTTGAAGCTAGATCATTTCTTGTCACTTCCAGTAGGTTTACCTACTAAACTTGAGGTAGTAATGATGTTCATAACATCATTCGATTCATATATATAAAACTATCTTATTCGAAGGTTTAAACTCGTAATCACTAGAACATAGTTTAGTTAATTCTAAACTTGTTCGCAAACAAAAGTTAATCCTTATAACTTGACTTTTAAAATTAACTAAACAAATGTTCTATATCTATATGATATGCTAACTTAATGATTTAAAACCTGGAAACACGAAAAACACCGTAAAACCGGATTTACGCCGTCGTAGTAACACCGCGGGCTGTTTTGGGTTAGTTAATTAAAAACTATGATAAACTTTGATTTAAAAGTTGTTATTCTGAGAAAATGATTTTTATTATGAACATGAAACTATATCCAAAAATTATGGTTAAACTCAAAGTGGAAGTATGTTTTCTAAAATGGTCATCTAGACGTCGTTCTTTCGACTGAAATGACTACCTTTACAAAAATAACTTGTAACTTATTATTCCGACTATAAACCTATACTTTTTCTGTGTAGATTCATAAAATAGAGTTCAATATGAAACCATAGTAATTTGATTCACTCAAAACGGATTTAAAATGAAGAAGTTATGGGTAAAACAAGATTGGATAATTTTTCTCATTTTAGCTACGTGAAAATTGGTAACAAATCTATTCCAACCATAACTTAATCAACTTGTATTGTATATTATGTAATCTTGAGATACCATAGACACGTATACAATGTTTCGACCTATCATGTTGACACATCTATATATATTTCGGAACAACCATAGACACTCTATATGTGAATGTTGGAGTTAGCTATACAGGGTTGAGGTTGATTCCAAAATATATATAGTTTGAGTTGTGATCAATACTGAGATACGTATACACTGGGTCGTGGATTGATTCAAGATAATATTTATCGATTTATTTCTGTACATCTAACTGTGGACAACTAGTTGTAGGTTACTAACGAGGACAGCTGACTTAATAAACTTAAAACATCAAAATATATTAAAAGTGTTGTAAATATATTTTGAACATACTTTAATATATATGTATATATTGTTATAGGTTCGTGAATCAACAGTGGCCAAGTCTTACTTCTCAACGAAGTAAAAATCTGTGAAAGTGAGTTATAGTCCCACTTTTAAAATCTAATATTTTTGGGATGAGAATACATGCAGGTTTTATAAATGATTTACAAAATAGACACAAGTACGTGAAACTACATTCTATGGTTGAATTATCGAAATCGAATATGCCCCTTTTTATTAAGTTTGGTAATCTAAGAATTAGGGAACAGACAGCCTAATTGACGCGAATCCTAAAGATAGATCTATTGGGCCTAACAAACCCCATCCAAAGTACCGGATGCTTTAGTACTTCGAAATTTATATCATATCCGAAGGGTGTCCCGGAATGATGGGGATATTCTTATATATGCATCTTGTTAATGTCGGTTACCAGGTGTTCACCATATGAATGATTTTTATCTCTATGTATGGGATGTGTATTGAAATATGAAATCTTGTGGTCTATTGTTACGATTTGATATATATAGGTTAAACCTATAACTCACCAACATTTTTGTTGACGTTTTAAGCATGTTTATTCTCAGGTGATTATTAAGAGCTTCCGCTGTCGCATACTTAAATAAGGACGAGATTTGCAGTCCATGCTTGTATGATATTGTGTAAAAACTGCATTCAAGAAGCTTATTTTGTTGTAACATATTTGTATTGTAAACCATTATGTAATGGTCGTGTGTAAACAGGATATTTTAGATTATCATTATTTGATAATCTACGTAAAGCTTTTAAACCTTTATTGATGAAATAAAGGTTATGGTTTGTTTTAAAATGAATGCAGTCTTTGAAAAACGTCTCATATAGAGGTCAAAACCTCGCAACGAAATCAATTAATATGGAACGTTTTTAATCAATAAGAACGGGACATTTCACAAACCAATCCGAAATACCATTTTCACCATCATTTCCTGAATATCTCGCCATGATTATATACTATCTAAAATTCTAAACCTTTTTCATCCGCTCGTTCCAACCGACAATCATCCCGGAATAATAGAAGAAGTCAACGAATTTCGCACTCGGGTAGTGACTTTGGAGAATATGATGCAAAATTTACCAGCTTCAGCAACATCCGCATCCCACACCTCAACATCTCATTCTGTACCCCGAGTAAAAATCATCGTTCTACACGACGTCCTACATCATTTATCTTCGTTCAACATGGCGATTATGTAATCTCTAATGTTTTAGAGATTATATATTTTTGTTCTAATGGTAAATCAAATGAGTTTAATATCATATTAACTCATTAAATTCATGATTACATCTGAAGAAAATGTATATGTATATATATTTTCATAAAGAGTGTAATTGAAAATTTCCTTTGTACAAACTGTTAATGGTGAAAATATTTTAACAGGTAGGTAATACCCGAGGAATATTTAGATTTCACATTAATAAGTTACATTGTACATTCTTCGAATCTGATTCAACAGTGATTTACTATCCTACTTACATCTACAGAGATACGTATCTATTCACCGCAGAATAACCATTTTCATTCAATTTCATATTTGGATTTTGGCTTATTAGAATCCAACAAGTGGCAAAATGAAGAAAACATTTGACAAAATAAAATATGTTAGAAACAAACAAATTAACTATGAGAAATTTTGTTAAGAATCCACGCTAACAAAATCCTAGCTAACTGTTCCTAGCTAACTATTAATTCCGTATTACCTTTTATTTATCGCAATTTATTTATCGCATTTTATTTATCGCAATTTTAATTCTCGCAATTTTATTTATCATCATTTAATTTCTGTTATTTATTTTACGCACTTTAAATATCGGGACACGTATACAAGGTTTTGACATATCATATCGATGCATCTATATATATTATTTAGAATAACCATAGACACTCTATATGCAGTAATGATAGAGTTAGCTATACATGGTTGAGGTTAATTCTACAATAATATATATACTTTGAGTTGTGATCGAGTCTGAGACATGTACACGGGTCACGATACGTATTAATTAATTCGAATATTATATATTAAACTATATATGAATTATCGGACTGTTAACTGTGGACTATCGACTGTGGACTAATAACATTGGACAATTAAAATGAATTAAAATATTGATTATAACATATGAAACTAAACATTTCTTTAAGTTTGCCACTTGATTTCATCTTAAAACTCATTTGAATCTTGACGATTATAATCTACGTTCAAACCTTTCATGATTCTCGAAAACACTTCAATCGAAAGGTTGAATCAACTGCACTTCATCTACGAAAGAAAAGATTGATGCATAAAGTTATGCACCTGAAAACATTCGGAACCTGAGTAAACATTTAAAACGTATCTGTGCTAGCTCCTTTGGCATGGTTATTACCGAAAATAACATTGCAATTCTTTTTCAAAATAGCCACTTTTGTCATAGCTCCAGCAAGACAACTTCGACTTTTCATTCGAAACAACCTCATTATAATCTTGATATATATGCGTGCTCTTTTATTTTTACCGGGGAACCTTTATTATTCCACCATATTACCAGCAGACGTATCAGTAACCTCGTTGCTCCTTGGCTTGAATCTCTTCGACGAATCACTATAATTATCTATTGAAGTCTTATTATGAACTCATCAGCATCTTGTAACAATAATTACCCTACCAAATACCGGGAGGCATCAATCGATAATCTCGAATTTCTCAGCGATTCTACGACAACAATTTTATATATATATATATATATATATATATATATATATATATATATATATATATATATATATATATATATATATATATATATATATATATATATATATATATATATATATATATAACTTCTATCTCCTGGATTTACGAACTTCAATTCTGAATTTCTGAAAAGCGCTTTAGCCTATGAATTAGTTTTTCTGAGTTTTGAAAAGCTGATGAAGCAGTGAAAACTGAAGACTGCCTTAACAGTCAAAAGTTTGACGATAAAGAATGGAGTGTTGAAAAAGCTCAAATATTTTGATACTGAAAAAAAAGGAATTGAGCAAACCGTAAAGGAGACTCTGAACAAATCACAAGGACTAAACTTGTACATAAAGAATCCAGATGATTTTGTTTCTGATGAAATTTTTAGCGAATACCTTGCTCCTTACTCTAGACCCTTGTGGACGATATTCTTCATCATCCACTGATCTTAAAAATTCTAAGATATCATCATATCTTTCATTATAAATATCCTCAATATATCTGAAGATATTTTCATAACTATTCCTATCTGAAATCATTTATCTTTTCACGATTTCAGTGTTACATCATATAAGAAACTGTTAGTTTCTATATTCTGTAAACTATGAGTTTAAACTATGAATGTTTTTGAATTAGTGTTGAGAACTGAAGCATGAGTTAGTATAATATAATGACACTTGATCAACGTGATTATATTACAGTAACTCATGCTGAGTTTCTAATGGAACGTGATGATTTACAGACCCTACCGTCATCATGTGCCATGTTACATGACTCTTACATTCTATCTAATCTATAAACATATCAAGAACATATTTTCTTGATAGTCCTATCTTTTCCCTTGAATTCTGGTAATTTGACAAGTCAGATTGTGCTATTACCATTTCTCTCTTAGAACATTAACTATATTCATTTCGAAATACATATCTACGAATTCTGAACCATTATTCACTTGACTTAAAGTCGGGAAGAGTAAACAGAAGTATGAAACTCCAAAATACAAAGGAAACAAAGGGATTGGATTTATAGTGAAATATCCGACAGAACAATCAAAACAGATTATCGCATCTAACCGGAGAGAATCCTAATTTCCTTAATCACCGAAGAACCAAATCTTATTACGAAGATTTCCTCTAAAATCCCTTAATTTCCAGAAATCAACCGTGACTACGTCACCGGTTAAGTCGAATCTGCATTTATTCAATTCACTCTTTTGTGATAACTTCACTCGTACTCTTCAAAAAAAAAAAAAATTAAATAGTTTTATCTATATTGCTCACTGATGATAAAACTCAAATTTCTAACTCGTATGCGTCATGAAAACATACTTATTGTCAGCCATGATGATTCCACTCAAATTTCGGGACGAAATTTCTTTAACGGGTAGGTACTGTGACGACCCGGAAATTTTCGACCAAATTTAAACTTGATATTTATATGAAATCAAAACGATAAGCAAAGTCTGTAATATTGAAGTATCAAAAACTTTAAACTGTGTTCATGTATACTTTTGACCTTTGACTAATCCCGACGATTCACGAACAATTAGGTGAGTATATATATATATATATATATATATATATATATATATATATATATATATATATATATATATATATATATATATATATATATATATATATATATATATATATGCAATTATAAATATAAGTATATATATAATACTTTAAAAATTAATAATGAAAGGACCGCTACTAATCCATCCGGACGAAGTCCTCAACATTTGGTCCCATTGCGATGATCGACTCCAAATAATGTCCTTAAAATGAACATATGCACAGTGGAAGACTTAATTCGTACCTGAGAATAACATGTTTTAAAAGTCAACATAAAGTTGGTGAGATATAGGTTTGATGCTAGCAGCGTTATAACTATGGACCACAAGATTTCATATATTTAAACATAATACACTCGCAAGTGTATGTAAAAGTAGTTGAGCACTTGGTAACCATACTTAACATTTAAATCATCGCAACATATTCTTAAATAATCGCTACACCGTACCAAGTGTAGTATACAGAAACGAAGTACTGTGCAACCGTTGAAAACTGGTCGTCCAGCCCGGTTGGGGTTGTCAGGCCCGATAGATCTATCAACAGGATTCGCGTTTACATTCCTCATGTAAATATTAGCTACCAAGTATAAAGAAATATGCCATGGTACAACTCAACATAAAATTTATTTTTGATCACTTGTGTCCATAACGTAATTCATAAAATGCATGTATTCTCATCCCAAAATATTTAGAGTTTAAAAGGGACTATATACTCACCATACTGTATTTTGTCGTAAAAATACATATAACATCATTGAACACGTATGAGGTTGGCCTTGGATTCACGAACCTATATTATTCATTTATATATTAAAACGTATATTGGAAGTCAAATAATTTCATTTTTTAATACATGTTATATATGTATTTATGGTTATATAAGATTTACACTAAATTTTCATTTAAAGTCATATATTTATATTATACCTTAAATTATGTGTTATATATATATCTAAAATAATTCTTGTAGTTATATTAATATCTATTAGTATTATTTTAAAAATACATAATTTGTTATATGTAACTATACGATAATACTAATTTTTAATAAAATAATAGATTCTAAAGAAAATATTAATATTTTTAGTACTAAAGATAGTAATAATAATAATACTTATAATAATAAAAATTATACAAATAACAATTGTACTACTAATGATAATGAGTTTAATAATAACATCACTAATAATCATATTAGTAATTTTTAATGACAAAACTAGTAACGATAATAATATTAGCGATATTAATAATTATTTTATAAATCTTAGTATAGAATAATAATGCTAATTACTAATAATAGCAATTAATAATAATAATAATAATAATAATAATAATAATAATAATAATAATAATAATAATAATAATAATAATAATAATAATAATAATAATAATAATAATAATAACAATAACAAAATGGAATGCTACCTTTAAGGAGTTTTTCAAAAAAATATTTCTGCCTTGAACGGGACTTGAACCCGTGACCCCTTGCTAAACCACTTACACCCCAAGCCACTCGTCTGTCTCGGTATATCTGATTAATCCTCCTATCCAAATTTACTTAACCCCGTATCACTGTATCCCTTCTCCTTTATTTTTTTCCAAATCGATCAGAGACCAGAAAATAGTATCCCCATCAAACGTTAATTTTAATACTTGTGATTAAATGACATCTACTCGTAATTATGACTTCAGATTAAGCAGAAAAGAAAAAAAATATATATATCAGCAATACCTGCTGTTTCTGTGTCGCGGAAAAAAAAACAAGAACATTTAAATAAATTTCGATTTTTAAAAAGTTTCAGCTTAATGTTATAACACAACTTGTGTTTCAAATTACTCCTAGAATCTATAAAAATTATCAATTGAACTCAAATGGAAACAGAATTTTCGAATTTACTTGAAGAACAACTGTTGACTTTTACATTTTTAAACTTTGACTCTTGAATTGGTATTCAATAATAAGAATTGGAAGCTGAGATTTTAGAGAAAGTTTGCATAAACGATTCCTAACACAACTGCACTCTTAGATTTTAAAGATTGATTCGTTTTCGAATTAAGAGCAAAAATATTATACGAGCAGGGATAAAAGAAAAAAAATAAAATAAAAAAAACTTCATAGGCGATTATCTGTATCAGTTTGATGATGAACGGTTATTTATAGCTGGTAACAAAATTCGATCCAATGGATTTAACTGAAGACAGGAAATCACGAGGGTACAGAAAAATATGGATGATAGTGATAGGAAAAAAACAGATATTACGTGATATATATATATATATATATATTATTTTATTTTCATCTGTTTATAACACATGCGTATACAGTATTTATATTTGTATCTGTACTGAATATTTGTATTTATCATTATATCTATAGCTGTATTTTATATATATATATATATATATATATATATATATATATATATATATATATATATATATATATGTGTGTGTGTGTGTGTGTGTGTGTGTGTGTGTGTGTATTTGTATCTAACTACATCGACTATTTATATATATATATATATATATATATATATATATATATATATATATATATATATATATATATATATATATATATATATATATATATATATATATATATAAGGGAACCTAATAATATTAATTTTTCAAACATTAATATTCAAAATTATTTTTTATAGTAATAACATTAACAATTCCAATAATAATAACTATTAATAATAATACGATAATATATATTATAAAAATGATAATGTTAATATTTGTTATGGATAATAATAATGGTTTGCATTATTTTCATAATGATACATATAATAATAATGACAATAATAATATTAGTAATAGTAATAATAACTTAACTGTATCCAATTTCATAATATTTATATTATATATAGTAATAGTATTTATATTGATATTAATACAAGTAATGATAATTTTAATATAGTAATTATAATTTATCTTGTAATTGCATCGATAACTATAATAAACTTATATTTAAGCAAAATACGTTCATGCAAAGTATTATATATCTAATACACATAATTGTTCGTGAATCGCCAGACATGGTCAAAGGGTAATTGATTAACTGAATAAAGATTTCAAACTTTCTAGACTCAAAATTACAGATTTTGCTTATCGTGTCGGAAATATATAAAGATTGAGGTTTAAATTTGGTCGGAAATTTCCGGGTCATTACAGTACCTACCCGTTAAAGAAATTTTGTCCCCGAAATTTGATAGAGGTCGTCATGGATAACAATAAGAATGTTCCCATGACTAATATGAGGTGATAATGGAGTTTTATCATTATTGAGTAATGTAGATAAAACGATTCGATCATGTGAAGCGTACGAGTGAAGCTATCACAAAAGAGTGAAATGAGTAGATAAATATATTTATTTCAACCGATGACGTAGTTACTATTAACTTCCGGGATTTAAGGAATTTAAAGAAAATCTTACATAACAAGATTTGGTGTTTCGACGATTTAGGAAATCAGGATCTTCTTTGATTTAATGCGGCAATCTGTTTTGATTTTTCTGTCGGCTACTTCACTATAAATCCACTCCTTCGTTTCCTTATTTTTCACAACTCACATCTTCTACTCTTTCTCCTTAATTCCTACTTTAAGACATTCGCCAATATGCTTCTTCTCATTCTGATCCTTGACATACTCTAAATTTTCACATCCGTCATTCTTCTCTTTTATCTACCACCGAAGGATTTTATTTACTTCTACTATTATCTTGGGGTTATAGTGTTATTAATCTTCCCGTGCCTTTACGTAGCAATACGTATTGATATGCACGGTTTGTAGTTTCAGGGTTGTTATTGGGTTTTATATCTTCCCTTATACTTCGATGTCCCTGCTTCTGTCTTCTATAATCATTGTCATCCACAGTTAATGCTTTCTCCTATTTGCTGCGATTTATACTCCAATTTCTGTTTTGAAGCTTTATTCTTTTGTTTCCTCTTCCCGTCCTTGAGCCAAGCGAGCAATGGTCCGGAATTCGTAGGTATGAAATTTGGAATGAACATAGTTAATGCTCTTAAAAAGAAATGGTAATGGCACGATTTTGACTTGTCAAATTACCAGAATACCCTAGAAAAGACCGAATCATCAAGAAATATTTTCTTGATATTTTTAGAATTTAGATAGAATGTAAGAGCCGTGTAACGTGGCATATGATGATGGTACTGTGAATCATCACATTCCATTAGAAACTCAACATGACTTACTGTAATATAATGACATTGATCAAGTGTCATTATATTATACTAATCCATGCATCAGTTCCCAACACTATTTCAAAACATTCATATTTTATACTCGGAGGTTTCAGAATTTAGAAACTAACACAGTTTCTTTTATGTTGTAACGCAGAGATTACGGAGAGATACATGATCTTAGATAGGAATAGTTGTGAAAATTATCTTCAGAAATATGGAGAATATGTATAACGGAAGATATGAAAATATCTTATAAATTTGGCAAATTTGGAAAGGAATTGCAAAGTTATTCTGGTAATAATAACGCCAAAGGATCTAGCACAGGCATGTGTTAAACGTTTACTCAGGTTCCGAGAGTTTTCAAGTGCGTAACTATATGCATCAATCTCTTCTTACGTAGATGAAGTGCGGTTGGTTCATCCTCTCGATTGAGGTGTTTTCAAGAATCATGAAAGGTTTGAACGCGGATTGTAATCGTTAAGATACATTTGAGGTTTAAGATGAAATCAAGTGGCAAACTTGAAGAATTATTTAGTTTCATATGTTATAATCAATATTTTAATTCATTTTAATTGTCCAAAGTTAGCAGTCCAAGAGTCCAATAGTTCACATATAGTTTAATATATAATATTCGAATTAATTAATACGTATCGTGACCCGTGTACCGGTCTCAGTATTGATTACAACTCAAACTATATATATATTTTGGAATCAACCTCAACCCTGTATAGCCAACTCCAACATTCACATATAGAGTGTCTATGGTTGTTCCAAGATAGATATATAGATGGGTCAATATGATATGTCAAAACCTTGTATACGTGTCCCATTATTTAAAGTGCGTAAAATAAATAAATGTATATCATGACCCGTGTACAACGTATTGTCTCAGAATTAATCCGACGTATTGTGTACATGTGTCCCGATTTAAAGTGCGTAAAATAAAATAACAGAAATTAAATGACGATAAATAAAATTGCGATAATTTAAATTACGATAATTAAAATGTAATACGGAATTAACAGTTAGCTGGGAACAGTTAGCTAGGAACAGTTAGCGTGGGTTCTTAACAAAATTCATCATAGTTAATTTGTTTATTTCTAACACTTTTTATTTTGTCCAATGTTTTCTTCGTTATGCCACTTGTTGGATTCTGATAGGTCAAAATCCAAATTTGAAATTTGAATGGAAATGGTTATTCTGTGGTGAACGGATATGTATATCGGTGGTTGTAAGTAGAATAGTAAATAACCGTTGAATCATATTCGAAGAATGTACAGTGTAACTTATTAATGTGAAATCTAAATATCCCTCGGGTACTACCTACCCGTTAAAATATTTTCATCATTAACAGTTTGTACGAAAGAATTTTTAATTACAATCTTTATGAAAATATACTTGCATATATATTCTCTTCGGATGTAATCATGGGTTTAATGAGTTAATAAAATATTAAACTCATTTGATTTATTGTTATTACTAGATTACATGATCTCTAAAACATTAGAGATTACATAATCACCATGTCGAACGAAAATAAAGGAGGTAGAACGATATGTAAAGCGAAGATAATCGATATAGAACGATATGTAGAACGAAGATCATACTTGATGTACAGATGGTGATATTGAGGCGTGTGATGTTGATATCCGAGGTACAAATTGTGATGTTGAGGCTTATGACGCGGTTGTGATTGGGGTGATAAGGATATTTTCGACGTTGATGATGGTGGTACAGATTATGCTGCCGGTGCTGCTGCTGGTGTTTGCAACCTTCGCACCATATTCTCTAAAGCCACTACCCGAGCGCGAAGCTCGTTGACTTCTTCTATTATACCGGGATGATTGATGGTTGGAGTGAACGAATGATCAAGATCTGAAATATGGAATAGTATATAATCGTGATGAGATACTCTAGAAATGAGAGAGAAAATAGTCTCTCGAACAGGTTCGCCGGTAAGTGCTTCAGGTTCGTCGCCAAGAGGGCAATTTGGTGGATGGAAAGGATCTTCGATGTGAAATGATTTTCAGATATTGAATGATATTCTAACTATATAGAATATCTATATATATATAATCCTAAAGATTTCGTAGACTACAGAGGAATTTACGGCATATGTCAGGCAAGTCTACAGATGCGCTAAGATATGAATTATCAGATACGCTGAGATATGAATTTTGTCTATATACTATCAATGCAGTAAATGCAGTAAGACGTGTCTAGACTTATGAATGATAACCAGACAATTCCTTAAGGATGATAAGTTGATGATTTCCGACTAGAAATGATAAGCAAAACTTTTGACATGTAGACACGGTCGAAGTCCAGACTCACTAATGTATCCTAACAACTTATCAGTTAGACACACTAATGCAGGCCTGGTTCGCTAAGACCACCGCTCTAATACCAACTGAAAGTTGGGGACGCATCCCACTCAGTGCCTTCTCAGCTAACCGCCTGTGACCACTGAGCGTACCTCAGACACTGATTTTACGGCCCGCCTCTCGACAGTACAGCCAACCCTAATAGGGACCGCGAGGAGTAAGAGCCAATGCTTCGTCACAGGTAACACTGTGAGAACCCCCTCTACGATTAAGCTGCTAATAAACGGCATTAAACCAGCTCTGATACCAACTGAAAGGACCGCTATGTAGTGACCCGAACTTTTCCATATTTATATATATATATTAAATGAAATTGTTATTTACATGATTAAGTGTTTCCAACATATTAAGCAATCAAACTTGTTAAGACTTGATTAATTGAAATAGGTTTCATATAGACAATTGACCACCCAAGTTGACCGGTGATTCACGAACGTTAAAACTTGTAAAAACTATATGATGACATTTATATGGTTATATATATAGTTAACATGATATTATGATAAGTAAACATATCATTAAGTATATTAATAATGAACTACATATGTAAAAACAAGACTACTAACTTAATGATTTTGAAACGAGACATATATGTAACGATTATAGTTGTAACGACATTTAATGTATATATATCATATTAAGAGATATTCGTACATCATAATATCATGATAATATAATAATTTAAAATCTCATTTGATATTATAAAAATTGGGTTAACTACATTTAACAAGATCGTTAACCTAAAGGTTTCAAAACAACACTTACATGTAACGGCTAACGATAACTTAACGACTCAGTTAAAATGTATATACATGTAGTGTTTTAATATGTATTCATACACTTTTGAAAGACTTCAAGACACTTATCAAAATACTTCTACTTAACATAAATGCTTACAATTACATCCTCGTTCAGTTTCATCAACAATTCTACTCGTATGCATCCGTATTCGTACTCGTACAATACACAGCTTTTAGATGTATGTACTATTGGTATATACACTCCAATGATCAGCTCTTAGCAGCCCATGTGAGTCACCTAACACATGTGGGAACCATCATTTGGCAACTAGCATGAAATATCTCATAAAATTACAAAAATATGAGTAATCATTCATGACTTATTTACATGAAAACAAAATTACATATCCTTTATATCTAATCCATACACCAACGACCAAAAACACCTAAAAACACTTTCATTCTTCAATTTTCTTCATCTAATTGATCTCTCTCAAGTTCTATCTTCAAGTTCTAAGTGTTCTTCATAAATTCTACAAGTTCTAGTTACATAAAATCAAGAATACTTTCAAGTTTGCTAGCTTACTTCCAATCTTGTAAGGTGATCATCCAACCTCAAGAAATCTTTGTTTCTTACAGTAGGTTATTATTCTAATACAAGGTAATAATCATATTCAAACTTTGGTTCAATTTCTATAACTATAACAATCTTATTTCAAGTGATGATCTTACTTGAACTTGTTTTCGTGTCATGATTCTGCTTCAAGAACTTCGAGCCATCCAAGGATCCGTTGAAGCTAGATCCACTTTTCTATTTTCCAGTAGGTTTATCCAAGGAACTTAAGGTAGTAATGATGTTCATAACATCATTCGATTCATACATAAAAAGCTATCATATTCGAAGTGGTAAACTAGTAATCACTAGAACATAGTTTAGTTAATTCTAAACTTGTTCGCAAATAAAGTTAATCCTTCTAACTACACTTTTAAAATCAACTATACACATGATCTATATCTATATGATATGCTAACTTAATGATTTAAAACCCGGAAACACGATAAACACCATAAAACCGGATTTACGCCGTCGTAGTTACAACCGGGGGCTGTTTTGGTTTGGATAAATAAAACTATGAAAAACTTTGATTTAAAAGCTATACTTCTGGGAAAATGATTTTTCTTATGGACATGAAACCATATGGAAAAATCATGGTTATACTCAAAGTGAAAGTATGTTTTTCAAAACAGTCATCAAGATGTCGTTCTTTCGACGGAAATGACTACCTCTTTCAAAAACGACTTGTAACTTATATTTCCGACTATAAACCTATACCTTTTCTGGTTAGTTTCATAAATTCACGTTCAATACGAAACCGTGGCTGCTTAAATCACTCAAAATGGATTAGAAACGAATAAATGGCGAGCAAAACAAAATTGGTAAAAACTACTCATTTTAGCTACGTGAAAATTGGTAACAAATCTATTCCAACCATAACTTAATCAACTTGTATTGTATATTATGTAATCTTGAGATACCATAGACACGTATACAATGTTTCGACCTATCATGTCGACACATCTATATATATTTCGGAACAACCATAGACACTCTATATGTGAATGTTGGAGTTAGCTATACAGGGTTGAGGTTGATTCCAAAATATATATAGTTTGAGTTGTGATCAATACTGAGATACGTATACACTGGGTCGTGGATTGATTCAAGATAATATTTATCGATTTATTTCTGTACATCTAACTGTGGACAACTAGTTGTAGGTTACTAACGAGGACAGCTGACTTAATAAACTTAAAACATCAAAATGTATTAAAAGTTTTGTAAATATATTTTGAACATACTTTGATATATATGTATATATTGTTATAGGTTTGTGAATCAACCAGTGGCCAAGTCTTACTTCCCGACGAAGTAAAAATCTGTGAAAGTGAGTTATAGTCCCACTTTTAAAATCTAATATTTTTGGGATGAGAATACATGCAGGTTTTATAAATGATTTACAAAATAGACACAAGTACGTGAAACTACATTCTATGGTTGAATTATCGAAATCGAATATGCCCCTTTTTATTAAGTCTGGTAATCTAAGAATTAGGGAACAGACAGCCTAATTGACGCGAATCCTAAAGATAGATCTATTGGGCCTAACAAACCCCATCCAAAGTACCGGATGCTTTAGTACTTCGAATTTTATATCATATCCGAAGGGTGTCCCGGAATGATGGGGATATTCTTATATATGCATCTTGTTAATGTCAGTTACCAGGTGTTCACCATATGAATGATTTTTATCTCTATGTATGGGATGTATATTGAAATATGAAATCTTGTGGTCTATTGTTATGATTTGATATATATAGGTTAAACCTATAACTCACCAACATTTTGGTTGATGTTTAAAGCATGTTTATTCTCAGGTGAATACTAAGAGCTTCCGCTATTGCATACTAAAATAGGGACAAGATTTGGAGTCCATGTTTGTATGATACTGTGTAAAAACTGCATTCAAGAAAATGATTTCGATGTAACATATTTGTATTGTAAACCATTATGTAATGGTCGTGTGTAAACAGGATATTTTAGATTATCATTATTTGATAATCTACGTAAAGCTTTTTAAACCTTTATTTATGAAATAAAGGTTATGGTTTGTTTTAAAAATGAATGCAGTCTTTGAAAAACGTCTCATATAGAGGTCAAAACCTCGCAACGAAATCAATTAATATGGAACGTTTTTAATCAATAAGAACGGGACATTTCAGTTGGTATCCGAGCGTTGGTCTTAGAGAACCAGAATTTTGCATTAGTATGTCTTATCGAATTTGTTAGGATGCATTAGTGAGTCTGGACTTCGACCATGTTTACTTGAAAAATGATTGCTTAACAAATTTTGTTAGAAACTATATATTTTTAACATGTGAATATTATGTGATATATTAATCTCTTAACGTGTTTGATATTATGTGATAGATGTCTACCTCTAGAACAAGTCCCATTGACTCACCTAATAATAATGAAGAGTCAAATGTAAATTGGAATGATTCGTGGACTGATTCACAAGTTCCCGAAGAGGAACCGGAGGAAGAGTCGGAACCGGAAGAAGAGTCGGAATCGGAAGAAGAATCGGAACCGGAAGAAGAAATAGAACCAGTGGGGGAAATAATAAAACGGTTAAGTAGAAGAAAATCCTCAACCAACCGACCAAAGTTAGTTATGGTCAATGGTGTTTTCGCCAAGGAAGCAAAGTATTGGGAGGATTACCAATTCTCCGATGAATCAGATCCCGACAAGGATTCCGATGATGTTATAGAAATTACCCCAACACAATTTAATAAGGCAAAAGAGAACAATAAGGGAAAGGGCATAAAAATAGAGAATTTTGATTCCAAACCCAATGAACTTTATATGTATCGTCAACACCCGAAGTCCTTAAGTTGTAACAATAACCCGGGAACCTCTAAACCACCAGGTTTTTCTAAACCAATGTGGAAAACGACGGCTCGTATTAGGGGAACATCATATATCCCTAGAAACTTGGCAAAACGAACCAAAACTGAAGAAGAAGAAACGAGCGAGTCGGAATAAGATAGTTGTATTCGAGTGGTGTAATATATGTAATATAGTGTGCTTATGCTTTATGATATATGTAAAAAAATTGCTTGTATTAATAAGTATATTTTTATTTTTATTTTTTATGAATCTAACTCTTATCTATTTTACAGTATAAAAACACAAAATGGATAGACAACCCAACATTTTAAGAGACCTACCCGGAGACATGATTGATGAAATCTTGTCTAGAGTCGGTCAGAACTCTTCGGCACAACTATTTAAGGCGAGATCAGTTTGTAAGACATTCGAAGAATGTTCCAAGAATGCCTTGGTTTATAAAAGGCTTTCGTTCGAAATATGGGGGATATCACATTGGGAAATCCATAAGTTACGATGTGTTTACTTTGACGCATATATTGCGGGGAACCCAAATACTATTTTACGCAATGGGTTAAGAAATTATTTTGACTCAATATATCCGAATATTGGACTTCGTGATTTAAAAAAAGCGGCTAACATGCAACATAAAGAAGCATGTTATGCTTACGGATTATTAATGTTCGCTTCTCACCAAAGTGAGAACAAGAACATCGGGCTACAACTATTAAACAAAACGTTCCCACAAGTGACAGAGTCGGTAATTGGGGTAAGAAATGAGGTTTTTAGATTGTTACGGGACTGTTGGACATTACGTAAGCCTCGTCCCTTTGACGACGTTACAACACGTTGTCTTATCAACGGCCATAACGGTTATGTTCCACAAGACCAAGGATGGGAAGTAGTCCTAGTAAAACCAGAATGCATGACTTGTTTCTGGACGTATGAATTACGTGTCTTTATTGCCTTTGCTGAACTACTTGTGTACTAGCTAGAATTATCTTCACAACCATCTTGTATCAAATTTATTGTGTGCTATATTTCATGCTATATGTAAAATAAGCGGTATTGTAAGTTTGTAAAATATTATGTAAAAGTTTGAACGTGAAATATTATTATAATCAGTTTTTCATATAGAATTGTAGTAGTTGAATTGTATATTAGCTACTAAGTATGAACTTAACGGGTAGGTACTACCCGAATTTAAACTTATAAAATGCTAATATGAAGAAAAAGCTTTTATAAATAAGTTCATATTATGCTATGAAATACTATTAACTACTCTTAATATTCTGTATGATTAACTTGTTCCATTTGACTATTTTGAAGGAAATGGCACCGACTACTCGGCACACCGTGAATATGAATGAAGAGGAATTCCGTACTTTTCTAGCTTCACACATAGCTGCAGTACAGGCTGCGCTACATACCAACAATAACCTTGGATCTAGCAGTACAGGAAATCGTGTAGGATGCACCTACAAAGAATTCACTGCCTGCAAACCTTTGGAATTTGATGCAACCGAAGGACCGATCGGATTGAAACGGTGGACCGAGAAGGTCGAATCGGTGTTTGCCATAAGTAAGTGTACTGAAGAGGACAAAGTGAAGTACGCTACGCATACCTTCACAGGTTCTGCGTTAACATGGTGGAATACCTATCTAGAGCAAGTGGGACAAGACGATGCGTACGCACTACCGTGGTCAGCATTCAAGCACTTGATGAACGAGAAGTACCATCCCAGAACCGAGGTCAATAAGCTCAAGACAGAACTTAGAGGGTTACGAACCTAAGGATTTAATATTACCACGTACGAAAGACGATTCACAGAATTGTGCCTATTGTGTCCGGGAGCGTTCGAAGATGAGGAAGAGAAGATCGACGCATTTGTGAAAGGATTACCGGAAAGAATCCAAGAAGATATAAGTTCACACGAGCCCGCCTCCATACAACAGGCATGTAGAATGGCTCACAAACTAGTGAACCAGATTGAAGAAAGAATTAAAGAACAGACTGCTGAAGAGGCCAATGTGAAGCAAGTCAAAAGAAAGTGGGAGGAAAATGGTGATAAGAATCACCAATACAACAACAACAGCAATTACAACAATAATCGCAACAATCGCAACATCAATCGCAACTACAACAAACGGCCCAACAACAACAACAACAACAACAACAACAACAACAGCAACTACAATAATCATCCCAACAACAATAATAACTGCAACAACAACAACAATCAGAAGCAGCTATGCCAAAGGTGTGAAATGTATCACTCGGGGTTCTGCACCAAATTTTGCAACAAGTGTAAAAGAAATGGTCATAGCGCGGTAATGTGTGAGGTCTACGGACCAGGGGTTAATAGAACGAAAGGAACAAATGGTGTCGGAACGAGTAATGGCGGAGCAAGTAGTGTCGGAGCAAGTTATGACAATGTAGTTTGTTATAAATGTGAAAAACCGGGCCACATTATTAGAAATTGCCCGAACCAGGAGCACACGAATGGACAAGGCCGCGGAAGAGTTTTTAATATTAATGCGGCAGAGGCACAGGAAGACCCGGAGCTTGTTACGGGTACGTTTCTTATTGACAATAAATCTGCTTACATTTTATTTGATTCGGGTGCGGATAGAAGCTATATGAGTAGAGATTTTTGTGCTAAATTAAGTTGTCCATTGACGCATTTGGATAGGAAATTTTTACTCGAATTAGCAAATGGTAAATTAATTTCAGCAGATAATATATGTCGGAATCGAGATATTAAACTGGTTAGTGAAACATTTAAGATTGATTTGATACCAGTAGAGTTAGGGAGTTTTGATGTGATAATCGGTATGGACTGGTTGAAAGAAGTGAAAGCAGAGATCGTTTGTTACAAAAATGCAATTCGCATTATACGAGAAAAAGGAAAACCCTTAATGGTGTACGGAGAAAAGGGCAACACGAAGCTACATCTTATTAGTAATTTGAAGGCACAAAAACTAATAAGAAAAGGTTGCTATGCTGTTCTAGCACACGTCGAGAAAGTACAAACTGAAGAAAAGAGCATCAATGATGTTCCCATTGCAAAAGAATTCCCCGATGTATTTCCGAAAGAATTATCGGGATTACCCCCACATCGATCCGTTGAATTTCAAATAGATCTTGTACCAAGAGCTGCACCAATAGCTCGTGCTCCTTACAGACTCGCACCCAGCGAGATGAAAGAACTGCAAAGCCAATTACAAGAACTTTTAGAGCGTGGTTTCATTCGACCAAGCACATCACCGTGGGGAGCTCCTGTTTTGTTTGTCAAGAAGAAAGATGGTACATTCAGGTTGTGTATCGACTACCGAGAGTTGAACAAACTTACCATCAAGAACCGCTACCCACTACCGAGAATCGACGACTTATTTGATCAACTACAAGGCTCGTCTATTTATTCAAAGATTGACTTACGTTCCGGAAATCATCAAATGCGGGTGAAAGAAGATGATATTCCAAAGACTGCTTTCAGAACACGTTACGGTCATTATAAGTTTATGGTCATGCCGTTTGGTTTAACTAATGCACCAGCTGTGATCATGGACCTTATGAACCGAGTGTGTGGACCATACCTTGACAAGTTTGTCATTGTTTTCATTGATGACATACTTATTTACTCAAAGAATGACCAAGAACACGGTGAACATTTGAGAAAGGTGTTAGAAGTATTGAGGAAGGAAGAATTGTACGCTAAGTTTTCAAAGTGTGCATTTTGGTTGGAAGAAGTTCAATTCCTCGGTCACATAGTGAACAAAGAAGGTATTAAGGTGGATCCGGCAAAGATAGAAACTGTTGAAAAGTGGGAAACCCCGAAAACTCCGAAACACATACGCCAGTTTTTAGGACTAGCTGGTTACTACAGAAGGTTCATCCAAGACTTTTCCAGAATAGCAAAACCCTTGACTGCATTAACGCATAAAGGGAAGAAATTTGAATGGAATGATGAACAAGAGAAAGCGTTTCAGTTATTGAAGAAAAAGCTAACTACGGCACCTATATTGTCATTGCCTGAAGGGAATGATGATTTTGTGATTTATTGTGACGCATCAAAGCAAGGTCTCGGTTGTGTATTAATGCAACGAACGAAGGTAATTGCTTATGCGTCTAGACAATTGAAGATTCACGAACAAAATTATACGACGCATGATTTGGAATTAGGCGCGGTTGTTTTTTCATTAAAGACTTGGAGGCACTACTTATATGGGGTCAAAAGTATTATATATACCGACCACAAAAGTCTTCAACACATATTTAATCAGAAACAACTGAATAGGAGGCAGCGTAGGTGGATTGAATTGTTGAATGATTACGACTTTGAGATTCGTTACCACCCGGGGAAGGCAAATGTGGTAGCCGATGCCTTGAGCAGGAAGGACAGAGAACCCATTCGAGTAAAATCTATGAATATAATGATTCATAATAACCTTACTACTCAAATAAAGGAGGCGCAACAAGGAGTTTTAAAAGAGGAAAATTTAAAGGATGAAATACCTAAAGGATCGGAGAAGCATCTTAATATTCGGGAAGACGGAACCCGGTATAGGGCTGAAAGGATTTGGGTACCAAAATTTAGAGATATGAGAGAAATGGTACTTAGAGAAGCTCATAAAACCAGATACTCAATACATCCTGGAACGGGGAAGATGTACAAGGATCTCAAGAAACATTTTTGGTGGCCGGGTATGAAAGCCGATGTTGCTAAATACGTAGGAGAATGTTTGACGTGTTCTAAGGTCAAAGCTGAGCATCAGAAACCATCAGGTGTACTTCAACAACCCGAAATTCCAGAATGGAAATGGGAAAACATTACCATGGATTTCATCACTAAATTGCCAAGGACTGCAAGTGGTTTTGATACTATTTGGGTAATAGTTGATCGTCTCACCAAATCAGCACACTTCCTGCCAATAAGAGAAGATGACAAGATGGAGAAGTTAGCACTACTGTATTTGAAGGAAGTCGTCTCCGGACATGGAATACCAATCTCTATTATCTCTGATAGGGATGGCAGATTTATTTCAAGATTCTGGCAGACATTACAGCAAGCATTAGGAACTCGTCTAGACATGAGTACTGCTTATCATCCACAAACTGATGGGCAGAGTGAAAGGATGATACAAATGCTTGAAGACATGCTACGAGCATGTGTTATTGATTTCGGAAACAGTTGGGATCGACATCTACCATTAGCAGAATTTTCCTACAACAACAGCTACCATTCAAGCATTGAGATGGCGCCGTTTGAAGCACTTTATGGTAGAAAGTGCAGGTCTCTGATTTGTTGGAGTGAAGTGGGGGATAGACAGATTACGGGTCCGGAGATAATACAAGAAACTACCGAGAAGATCATCCAAATTCAACAACGGTTGAAAACCGCCCAAAGTCGACAAAAGAGCTACGCTGACATTAAAAGAAAAGATATAGAATTTGAAATTGGAGACATGGTCATGCTTAAAGTTGCACCTTGGAAAGGTGTTGTTCGATTTGGTAAACGAGGGAAATTAAATCCAAGGTATATCGGACCATTCAAGATTATTGATCGTGTCGGACCAGTAGCTTACCGACTTGAGTTACCTCAACAACTCGCGGCTGTACATAACACTTTCCACGTTTCGAATTTGAAGAAATGTTTTGCTAAAGAAGATCTCACTATTCCGTTAGATGAAATCCAAATCAACGAAAAACTTCAATTCATCGAAGAACCCGTCGAAATAATGGATCGTGAGGTTAAAAGAATTAAGAAAAACAAGATACCAATTGTTAAGGTTCGATGGAATGCTCGTAGAGGACCCGAGTTCACCTGGGAACGAGAAAATCAGATGAAGAAGAAATACCCGCATTTATTTCCAGAAGATACGTCAACACCTCCAACTGCTTAAAATTTCGGGACGAAATTTATTTAACTGGTAGGTACTGTAGTTACCCGAACTTTTCCATGTTTATATATATATTAAATGAAATTGTTATTTACATGATTAAGTGTTTCCAACATATTAAGCAATCAAACTTGTTAAGACTTGATTAATTGAAATAGGTTTCAAATAGACAATTGACCACCCAAGTTGACCGGTGATTCACGAACGTTAAAACTTGTAAAAACTATATGATGACATATATATGGTTATATATATAGTTAACATGATATTATTATAAATAAACATATCATTAAGTATATTAATAATGAACTACATATGTAAAAACAAGACTACTAACTTAATGATTTTGAAACGATACATATATGTAACGATTATCGTTGTAATGACATTTAATGTATATATATCATATTAAGAGATATTCGTACATCATAATATCATGATAATATAATAATTTAAAATCTCATTTGATATTATAAACATTGGGTTAACAACATTTAACAAGATCGTTAACCTAAAGGTTTCAAAACAACACTTACATGTAACGGCTAACGATAACTTAACGACTCAGTTAAAATGTATATACATGTAGTGTTTTAATATGTATTCATACACTTTTGAAAGACTTCAAGACACTTATCAAAATACTTCTACTTAACATAAATGCTTACAATTACATCCTCGTTCAGTTTCATCAACAATTCTACTCGTATGCATCCGTATTCGTACTCGTACAATACACAGCTTTTAGATGTATGTACTATTGGTATATACACTCCAATGATCAGCTCTTAGCAGCCCATGTGAGTCACCTAACACATGTGGGAACCATCATTTGGCAACTAGCATGAAATATCTCATAAAATTACAAAAATATGAGTAATCATTCATGACTTATTTACATGAAAACAAAATTACATATCCTTTATATCTAATCCATACACCAACGACCAAAAACACCTAAAAACACTTTCATTCTTCAATTTTCTTCATCTAATTGATCTCTCTCAAGTTCTATCTTCAAGTTCTAAGTGTTCTTCATAAATTCTACAAGTTCTAGTTACATAAAATCAAGAATACTTTCAAGTTTGCTAGCTTACTTCCAATCTTGTAAGGTGATCATCCAACCTCAAGAAATCTTTGTTTCTTACAGTAGGTTATTATTCTAATACAAGGTAATAATCATATTCAAACTTTGGTTCAATTTCTATAACTATAACAATCTTATTTCAAGTGATGATCTTACTTGAACTTGTTTTCGTGTCATGATTCTGCTTCAAGAACTTCGAGCCATCCAAGGATCTGTTGAAGCTAGATCCACTTTTCTATTTTCCAGTAGGTTTATCTAAGGAACTTAAGGTAGTAATGATGTTCATAACATCATTCGATTCATACATAAAAAGCTATCATATTCGAAGTGGTAAACTAGTAATCACTAGAACATAGTTTAGTTAATTCTAAACTTGTTCGCAAATAAAGTTAATCCTTCTAACTACACTTTTAAAATCAACTATACACATGATCTATATCTATATGATATGCTAAATTAATGATTTAAAACCCGGAAACACGATAAATACCATAAAACCGGATTTACGCCGTCGTAGTTACAACCGGGGGCTGTTTTGGTTTGGATAATTAAAACTATGAAAAACTTTGATTTAAAAGCTATACTTCTGGGAAAATGATTTTTTTTTATAAACATGAAACCATATCCAAAAATCATGGTTAAACTCAAAGTGAAAGTATGTTTTTCGAAACAGTCATCAAGATGTCGTTCTTTCGACGGAAATGACTACCTCTTTCAAAAATGACTTGTAACTTGTATTTCCGACATTAAACCTATACCTTTTCTGTTTAGTTTCATAAATTCAAGTTCAATACGAAACCGTGTCCGCTTAAATCACTCAAAACGGATTAGAAACGAATAAATGGCGAGCAAAACAAAATAGGTAAAAACTACTCATTTTAGCTACGTGAAAATTGGTAACAAATCTATTCCAACCATAACTTAATCAACTTATATTGTATATTATGTAATCTTGAGATACCATAGACACGTATACAATGTTTCGACCTATCATGTCGACACATCTATATATATTTCGGAACAACCATAGACACTCTATATGTGAATGTTGGAGTTAGCTATACAGGGTTGAGGTTGATTCCAAAATATATATAGTTTGAGTTGTGATCAATACTGAGATACGTATACACTGGGTCGTGGATTGATTCAAGATAATATTTATCGATTTATTTCTGTACATCTAACTGTGGACAACTAGTTGTAGGTTACTAACGAGGACAGCTGACTTAATAAACTTAAAACATCAAAAGGTATTAAAAGTTTTGTAAATATATTTTGAACATACTTTGATATATATGTATATATTGTTATAGGTTTGTGAATCAACCAGTGGCCAAGTCTTACTTCCCGATGAAGTAAAAAAACTGTAAAAGTGAGTTATAGTCCCACTTTTAAAATCTAATATTTTTGGGATGAGAATACATGCAGGTTTTATAAATGATTTACAAAATAGACACAAGTACGTGAAACTACATTCTATGGTTGAATTATCGAAATCGAATATGCCCCTTTTTATTAAGTCTGGTAATCTAAGAATTAGGGAACAAACACCCTAATTGACGCGAATCCTAAAGATAGATCTATTGGGCCTAACAAACCCCATCCAAAGTATCGGATGCTTTAGTACTTCGAATTTTATATCATATCCGAAGGGTGTCCCGGAATGATGGGGATATTCTTATATATGCATCTTGTTAATGTCGGTTACCAGGTGTTCACCATATGAATGATTTTTATCTCTATGTATGGGATGTATATTGAAATATGAAATCTTGTGGTCTATTGTTACGATTTGATATATATATATATATGTTAAACCTATAACTCACCAACATTTTTGTTGACGTTTAAAGCATGTTTATTCTCAGGTGAATACTAAGAGCTTCCGCTGTTGCATACTAAAATAAGGACAAGATTTGGAGTCCATGTTTGTATGATACTGTGTAAAAACTGCATTCAAGAAAATGATTTCGATGTAACATATTTGTGACACCGCTGGTTTTTTTTTTATACTTGGCAGAAGCATAATATTAATTTAATACGATATCCACATTAACTATTGTTAATACAACCTGTGTCACGTGTCATTACAAAATACTTGTTTATACAGAGAAGACATATTTACAAAAAGATTATTGTTTTCATAAAGCAAGACAACATCAGAGTTGACTCCTGTCAAACATAACATCTTCATGCCCGTCTTCTCCCCAAAAGCATAAACTACAAAAGCTAATAACCTGTAGGGAGGAGAGGGAGGGGAATTAGCACGAAGCTAAGTGAGTACGATTAACTACAGGCCATAGCATACATAAGTGTTATACTAATCATGTCACATAGTCTAACACACAAACATCACCCAGTAGTGCAGTCTACAGAGACTCCGGCGGTTCGGCCAAACCATTAACCTCCAGTTGATCGGGCTGGGGTTTACCGGAAGTTCTTCCTACATACCGTGCTGCATAAATCATCCACACGCGACGTACGCGTCATTCAAACATATACTACACGGATGCAAATAGGCTACCACATGAGGAACCCAACCCGCAGGTTGATCTCTCCTATCGAATTAGGCTACCACAAGATAGGGACGCACTGGGCTCCAGCAGACAAGCATCAACTAACATGCAGTCATCACAAGGTACTAACTAATCACAACAATAAGTATATCTAACAAGCATGGCAATCATAATATAACATGCTACAATATACTATATTCTCCAGTTAGTCCCACTCACCAAATACCAGGAAACGAGAAGGTATTCAGCTATCTAATCACTGAACCTTCTCTTTCTCCTTTTCTCCTGAGAAAACATATACACAAGTTAGCTTCTGTCCGTTAACACCAAATAACACAATATAAAAATTTTTGTCAGAAAAACTGTCCGCTAAAATTTTTCTCCTTAACACTTATGCACTATCAAAATTTACATCAAAATCATCAAAAATGCAATTTCAAAATTTACATCAAAATCATCAAAATACAAACGGGCAGCATAACGGCTAAAACTCAACACTTTGGTAAAATATTCTGCCCTGGACACTCAGTCGGTCGACTGACTCTTACAGTCGGTCGACTGTCGACACAATCGGTCGACTGACCTTCTCAGTCGGTCGACTCACTTGGTATTACATCAATCGGCCGAATGTAAATCTCAGTCGGTCGGTTGTCTTCGTTAATTGGCCGGTTCAACCCTTAGTCGGTCGACTGTCGACCGACAGTCGGCCGACTGTGTTCATCTTCTTCAGAAGTTGAACACAAGTTACGGACTTCAAGCTAAAATCGCCAAAACTCGATCTAGAGCTCGTTTTCGACATCAAAACTTACCACAACTCAATTACTACATGTTATAGACTATAAACCCACAATAATTTGACCATAACAACACTTAAATCACTTGTTTTGACACAAATTTACACTTTTATGAAAACTAACACAAAACCTTCAATTTCTCAAAGATTAGAGTATGAAAAGCTATGAATCTTACCCTGTTAGAATCAGTAAATCACAAGGAACACAATTCCAAGAACAATTTGAGCTCAAGAACTAGTTTTAGCAATTAGGGTTTCAAAGGGGAAGAATTTAGGTACGGGGTAATATTTGGGAAGGGTCTGGAAAGTGCAAGAAATGCACTGCATAAGGCATCAAAAGTGGGTTGAAATCCCACACTGTGTGGCACACAGGTATTTATCAGTTATCTGATATCTTTCGTACATCATTTGGCAACCCAAACGAAGTCCAAATTAAATAAACAAACCTGTTCTGTGACCCTTGTCACAAACTGGTCCTAACCTCATCATTAAATAATACCAAACATTAAATAAAAATAAAAGCATATAATAACACTACACTAACTTAAGGGCAAAATAGTAATCTTACATCTAGGCCCACTTGAGGATGTTACAAATCTTCCCCCCTTAAGAAGATTCCGTCCTCAGAATCTGGTCAAGGTCAAACAAATGGGGATAGCGCGTTCTCATTAACTCCTCGGTTTCCCACGTCAGGTTGGAGCCTAAACTATGTCGCCACTCTACTAACACCATTGGAATCAGCTTCCTTCTTAACTTGGTGACTTTCTTATCTACTATCTTAATCGGCTCTTCCACTAATTTCTTAGTCAAATCAACTTTCAAGTCTTTCAATGGAAGAATCTGACTTTCATCGTCTACTTTGCACTTTCTCAGATAGCACACATTGAATGTGTTGTGAATTCCTGCTAACTCTGATGGAAGATCTAAAACAACAGTCTGATCATTCAAAATTTCTTTGATTGGAAATGGCCCAATAAACCTCGGAGCTAGTTTACCACGTTTACCAAATCTGATCACTCCCTTCCACGGTGAAACTTTCAGATAAACACGATCACCTACATTAAATGTCACCGGACGTCTGCGCGGATCAGCATATACCTTTTGTCGATCTCTAGCTGCCTTTAATTTCTCACGTGCAATTTCAACTTTTTCTGCAGTTATCTGAACAATCTCGGGACCTGCAAATTGTTTCTCACCTGCTTCTAACCAACACGTAGGAGTTCTGCATTTTCGACCATACAACATTTCATACGGTGGCATTCCGATACTCGAATGTTATGAATTGTTGTAAGCAAACTCTATCAATGGAAGATGTGAATCCCAAGAACCACCATACTCTAAGACACATGCTCTCAACATGTCTTCTAACGTTTGAATCGTTCGTTCACTCTGACCGTCTATTTGTGGATGATATGTTGTACTAAGATTCACACGCGTACCCAGATTCTGTTGTAAACTGTTCCAGAAGTTAGATACAAACCTAGTATCCCTGTCGGAAACTATTGACAATGGTACACCATGTCGACTAACGATTTCTTTCAAGTACAACTCTGCCAAATCACTCAACGAAGCTGTTTCACGAGTAGCTAAAAAGTGAGCACTCTTTGTTAAATGATCCACAATCACCCATATCATGTCGTGTCCTTTCTGGGTTCGGGGTAACTTGGTTACAAAATCCATCGTTATATGATCCCACTTCCACTGAGGAATTTCTAACTGTCTTAGAGATCCATACGGTTTCTGATGTTCTGCCTTAACTTGCGCACAAATATGACATTTTTCGACAAAATTTGCAACATCTGTCTTCATTGTCGGCCACCAATACAATGTTTTCAAGTCTCTGTACATCTTTGTACTACCTGGATGCACTGATAATCTCGATTTATGCGCTTCAGTAAGGATTAAATCTCTCAAATCTCCAAGCATAGGCACCCAAATTCGGTCTTTATAGGTCTTTAATCCTCTAGAGTCATTGCATAGGTCAAATTTTCTTTTAGTCACTTGTTCAGTCTTTATATTTTCGTCATTCAAAGCTACTAACTGTACGGTTTTCAATCGATCAATCAAGTCTGAAACTATCTCAATTCTCCTAAATCTAACATTTTCGACTATTTTCTTGCGACTCAGAGCATCTGCGACCACATTTGCTTTACCCGGATGGTATTTAATCTCACAGTCATAGTCTTTAATCAATTCTAAACATCGACGTTGACGCATATTTAATTCTTTCTGCGAAAAGATATATTGAAGACTCTTATGATCTGTATAGATTTCACAATGTGTACCATATAAATAATGTCTCCAAAGCTTCAAAGCAAACACAACTGCAGTTAACTCTAAATCGTGAGTAGGGTAGTTTCGTTCATGATTCTTCAACTGTCGTGAAGCATATGCTATAACCTTATTTCTCTGCATCAAAACACAACCCAGACCTGCACGTGACGCATCGCAGTAAACCACAAAATCTTCTGTTCCCTCTGGTAAAGCTAAAACCGGCGCTTGACATAACAACTGCTTAAGAGTCTGAAAAGCCTTTTCTTGTTCATCAGTCCATCGAAAGGCTACATCTTTTCTAGTTAACTTATTCAACGGACCTGCTATTTTAGAGAAATCTTTGATAAATCGGCGGTAATAACCTGCTAAACCCAGAAAACTCTTAATTTCTGTCGGCGTTTTCGGTGAGTTCCAATTCATTACGGCCTCTATCTTAGACTGATCTACTTTAATACCCTTTTCACAAATCACATGACCCAAAAACTGTACTTCTCGCAACCAAAATTCACATTTGGAGAACTTAGCGTACAATTGTTCCTGTTTCAAAAGTTCTAACATCAACCTCAGATGCGTAGCATGATCTTTCTCGGTTTTCAAATATATAAAGATATCATCTATGAAGACAATCACAAACTTGTCAAGATACTGACGACACACCCTGTTCATTAAATCCATAAACACTGCTGGCGTGTTTGTTAACCCGAATGGCATAACTAAAAATTCATAATGACCATATCTAGTTCTAAACGCTGTTTTCGGTATATCACTCTCTGCAACACGTACCTGATGATACCCTGAACGTAAATCAATCTTTGAAAAGTAAGAAGCACCCTGTAACTGATCGAATAAATCATCTATTCTTGGTAGCGGATACTTATTCTTTATTGTTCTCTTGTTCAAATCGCGGTAATCTATACACATTCGAAGCGACCCATCTTTCTTTTTCACAAACAAAACAGGAGCACCCCACGGTGAAGAACTTGGTCGGATCAACCCCTTATCTAACAATTCCTGAATTTGAGACATCATTTCTCGGATTTCTGATGGGGCTAATCTGTAAGGAGCTTTTGCCACTGGCGTAGCACCTGGAACCAAATCAATTTTATACTCTACTTCACGTACTGGAGGTAACCCTGGTAGATCATCTGGAAACACTTCTGGAAATTCTGACACAACGGGAATATCGGTCACCTGCTTCTTCTCTTTCTTGACATCAATCACGTAGGCTAAGAATGAATCACACCCTTTCGTTATTGCCTTCTGAGCTTTCATTAGGGAAACCATAGGAAAGTTAAATCCACTGCGCTCTCCCCTAGCTATCACTCGGGATCCGTCGGCCAAACGGAAAGAAATCATCTTCTTATCACACTTAATATTAGCCCTATTAGCTCTTAACCAATTCATACCTATGACTACATCAAAGCTAGGTATAGGCATCAACAAACAGGTTAAAGGAAAGGAATGGCCGTCAATTTCGATGGTAATTCCAGACACAGATGATGTGCATGGAACCATTTTACCATCAGCTACTTCTATTCCCAAAGGCGCATCTAACATTCTAACAGGCAACTTCAACTTATCATAGAAGCCTAAGGACATAAAAGATCAATTCGCTCCAGAATCAAATAACACACGAGCTGGCAAGGAATTAACCAAGAACATACTGGTAATGACGTCATCGGTAGCGGTTGCAGCGTCTACCATCATCTGAAACGCCCATGCCTCTGCGGTTGGAGGATTCTTCCTCTTCTGCCCGGCAGAAGAAGCAGAAGATCCCCCGGAAGTAACTGACCTCGCCCCTGACCCTGCCCCAGAACCAGCTCTTGACGTAGATGGACAATCCGCCGATCTATGACCTTCCTTATGGCAACTCCAACAAACATTTGACTTAAAAGAACAAGCTGTTGATTCATGACCTTTCACTCCACATTTCAAACATCTTCGGGTCATTGGAGAACACGGTCCGGCATGAGTCGACTTACAAACATTACACCAATCAGGCTGACTTGAACTCGATCCGCTTATACCGGACTTACTCTTCTGTTTAAACCCACCTGACTTCTTCCCACGAAATCCTGATTGCTTACTTGATTGCTGACCAGACTGACCACCAGTTTGACTTTCTGATTTTCCCCCAAAAGATCCACTTTTCGAACTTTCTCTTTTCGCTGCCACGATATCACCTTCAGTAATCTTCGCCATCTCATGAGCCTGTGCCAACGTGGTTGCAAATCTTGCAACTGTTCTATATTCTGGCTTAATCACCCGCATAAAATGCTGAATCTTATCCTTTTCAGTTGGTACCCACTGTTGAACAAACCTTAACTTCGATGTAAAATCTCTGAAAACCTCATCAATCATCATGTTTTCGGTCATTTTCATACTCAGAAACTCAGTTTTCAATCTTTCCATCTCATACTCAGAACAATACTGCTCCCGAACCTTAGCAGCGAACTGTTCCCAAGTTATCTGACTGATCTGTTCTTTGGGTAAATATGCAGTGATAGAGTCCCACCATTCCATTGCTTCACCCTTGAGAAGCCTACTAGCAAACAGTACCATAGATTCAGGCTCACAAAAACATGCTTCCAACGCTCTCTCTACTTCTCTTAGCCAATTAAGGGTCATTGTAGGGTTTGTGTGACCACTGTACACAGGAGGTTTGCAGTCCATAAACTATTTATAGGTACACTTCCTTCTTGTCTCAGGGACTTGAAATGGGTACATCATTTGATTAGGAAAAGTCTGGTTAAACGAAAATGGCATTTGATAGTTTTGATAGGTATTTTGTGGAAATTGTGACTGAGAACTGCCACCGGCTTGATTATAAAAATTAGGAGGAAAGGTTGTGTTCAACGCAGTGGTATTTGGGTTCCATTGCGCCCGTTCTTGTTCTAATTCCTTAAGAGCTTCTAGTAACCGACTTTGAAGTTCTATTACTTCTTGAGAAGTTTCTTCTTCTGAAGACACATGTCCATCTTCGTTAGGGGCTCTAAAAGTACCAGTTCCAGGGACAGTGGGGCCAGTAGCGTTAGCTTCGTTATCTGCCATTACTGCACTACCACAACACTCACACCAAAGCTTAGTATAAACTCTGTTAGTACTAACAACTAACACATAACCTGTCCTAATACTCACTTAACCCATCCCCAGCATGTTATGTTTGACATGACTCTTCTAAGTTTGGGAACATGACATGTAGATCACAGTGCACATGCTGCCAAACTCAGCTCTGATACCAACTTGTGACACCGCTGATTTTTTTTTATACGTGGCGGAAGCATAATATTAATTTAATACGATATCCACATTAACTATTGTTAATACAACCTGTGTCACGTGTCATTACAAAATACTTGTTTATACAGAGAAGACATATTTACAAAAAGATTATTGTTTTCATAAATCAAGACAACATCAGAGTTGACTCCTGTCAAACATAACATCTTCATGCCCGTCTTCTCCCGAAAAGCATAAACTACAAAAGCTAATAACCTGCAGGGAGGAGAGGGAGGGGAATTAGCACGAAGCTAAGTGAGTACGACTAACTACAGGCCATAGCATACATAAGTGTTATACTAATCATGTCACATAGTCTAACACACAAACATCACCCAGTAGTGCAGTCTACAGAGACTCCGGCGGTTCGGCCAAACCATTAACCTCCAGTTGATCGGGCTGGGGTTTACCGGAAGTTCCTCCTACATACCGTGCTGCATAAATCATCCACACGCGACGTACGCGTCATTCAAACATATACTACACGGATGCAAATAGGCTACCACATGAGGAACCCAACCCGCAGGTTGATCTCTCCTATCGAATTAGGCTACCACAAGATAGGGACGCACTGGGCTCCAGCAGACAAGCATCAACTAACATGCAGTCATCACAAGGTACTAACTAATCACAACAATAAGTATATCTAACAAGCATGGCAATCATAATATAACATGCTACAATATACTATATTCTCTAGTTAGTCCCACTCACCAAATACCAGCGAACGAGAAGGTATTCAGCTATCTAATCACTGAACCTTCTCTTTTTCCTTTTCTCCTGAGAAAACATATACACAAGTTAGTTTCTGTCCGTTAACACCAAATAACACAATATAAAAATTTTTGTCAGAAAAACTGTCCGCTAAAATTTTTCTCCTTAACACTTTATGCACTTTCAAAATTTACATCAAAATCATCAAAATACAAACGGGCAGCATAACGGCTAAAACTCAACACTTTGGTAAAATATTCTGCCCTGGACACTCAGTCGGTCGACTGACTCTTACAGTCGGTCGACTGTCGACACAATCGGTCGACTGACCTTCTCAGTAGGTCGACTCACTTGGTATTACATCAATCGGCCGAATGTAAATCTCAGTCGGTCGGTTGTCTTCGTTAATCGGCCGGTTCAACCCTCAGTCGGTCGACTGTCGACCGACAGTCGGCCGACTGTGTTCATCTTCTTCAGAAGCTGAACACAAGTTACGGACTTCAAGCTAAAATCTCCAAAACTCGATCTAGAGCTTGTTTTCGACATCAAAACTTACCACAACTCAATTACTACATGTTATAGACTATAAACCCACAACAATTTGACCATAACAACACTTAAATCACTTGTTTTGACACAAATTTACACTTTTATCAAAACTAACACAAAACCTTCAATTTCTCAAAGATTAGAGTATGAAAAGCTATGAATCTTACCTTGCTAGAATCAGTAAATCACAAGGAACACAATTGCAAGAACAATTTGAGCTCAAGAACTAGTTTTAGCAATTAGGGTTTCAAAGGGGAAGAATTTAGGTACTGGGTAATATTTGGGAAGGGTCTGGAAAGTGCAAGAAATGCACTGCATAAGGCATCAAAAGTGGGTTAAAATCCCACACTGTGTGGCACATGGGTATTTATCAGTTATCTGATATCTTTCGTACATCATTTGGCAACCCAAACGAAGTCCAAATTAAATAAACAAACCTGTTCTGTGACCCTTGTCACAAACTAGTCCTAACCTCATCATTAAATAATACCAAACATTAAATAAAAATAAAAGCATATAATAACACTACACTAACTTAAGGGCAAAATAGTAATCTTACATCTAGGCCCACTTGAGGATGTTACAATATTTGTATTGTAAACCATTATGTAATGGTCGTGTGTAAACAGGATATTTTAGATTATCATTATTTGATAATCTACGTAAAGCTTTTTAAACCTTTATTTATGAAATAAAGGTTATGGTTTGTTTTAAAAATGAATGCAGTCTTTGAAAAATGTCTCATATAGAGGTCAAAACTTCGCAACGAAATCAATTAATATGGAACGTTTTTAATCAATAAAAACGGGACATTTCACGCTACTAATCCATCCGGACGAAGTCCTCAACATTTGGTCCCATTGTAATGATCGACTGCAAATAATGTCCTTAAAATGAACATATGCACAGCGGAAGACTTAATTCGTACCTGAGAATAACATGCTTTAAAAGTCAACATAAAGTTGGTGAGATATAGGTTTGATGCTAGCAGCGTTATAACTATGGACCACAAGATTTCATATATTTAAACATAATACACTCGCAAGTGTATGTAAAAGTAGTTGAGCACTTGGTAACCATACTTAATATTTAAATCATCGCAGCATATTCTTAAATAATCGCTACACCGTACCAAGTGTAGTATACAGAAACGAAGTACTGTGCAACCGTTGAAAACTGGTCGTCCAGCCCGGTTGGGGTTGTCAGGCCCGATAGATCTATCAACAGGATTCGCGTTTACATTCCTCATGTAAATATTAGCTACTAAGTATAAAGAAATATGCCATGGTACAACTCAACATAAAATTTATTTTTGATCACTTGTGTCTATAACGTAATTCATAAAATGCATGTATTCTCATCCCAAAATATTTAGAGTTTAAAAGGGACTATATACTCACCATACTGTATTTTGTCGTAAAAATACATATAACATCATTGAACACGTATGAGGTTGGCCTTGGATTCACGAACCTATATTATTCATTTATATATTAAAACGTATATTGGAAGTCACATAATTTCATTTATTAATACATGTTATATATGTATTTATGGTTATATAAGATTTACACTAAATTTTCATTTAAAGTCATATATTTATATTATACCTTAAATTATGTGTTATATATATATATATCTAAAATAATTCTTGTAGTTATATTAATATCTATTAGTATTATTTTAAAAATACATAATTTGTTATATGTAACTATACGATAATACTAATTTTTAATAAAATAATAGATTCTAAAGAAAATATTAATATTTTTAGTACTAAAGGTAGTAATAATAATAATACTTATAATAATAACAATTATACAAATAATAATTGTACTACTAATGATAATGAGTTTAATAATAACATCACTAATAATCATATTAGTAATTTTTAATGACAAAACTAGTAACGATAATAATATTAGCGATATTAATAATTATTTTATACATCTTAGTATAGAATAATAATACTAATTACTAATAATAGCAATTAATAATAATAATAATAATAATAATAATAGTAATAATAATAATAATAATAATAATAATAATAATAATAATAATAATAATAATAATAATAATAATAATAATAATAATAATAACAAAATGGAATGCTACCTTTAAGGAGTTTTTCAAAAAAATATTTCTGCCTTGAACGGGACTTGAACCCGTGACCCCTTGCTAAACCACTTACACCCCAAGCCACTCGTCTGTCTCTGTATATCTGATTAATCCTCCTATCCAAATTTACTTAACCCCGTATCACTGTATCCCTTCTCCTTTATTTTTTTCCAAATCGATCAGAGACTAGAAAATAGTATCCCCATCAAACGTTAATTTTAATACTTGTGATTAAATGACATCTACTCGTAATTACGACTTCAGATTAAGCAGAAAAGAAAATATATATATATATATATATATATATATATATATATATATATATATATATATATATATATATATATATATATATATATATATATATATATATATATATATATATATATCAGCAATACCTGCTGTTTCTGTGTCGTGGAAAAAAAAACAAGAACATTTAAATAAATTTTGATTTTTAAAAAGTTTCAGCTTAATGTTATAACACAACTTGTTTTTCAAATTACTCCTAGAATCTATAAAAATTATCAATTGAACTCAAATGGAAACAGAATTTTCGAATTTACTTGAAGAACAACTGTTGACTTTTACATTTTTAAACTTTGACTCTTGAATTCGTATTCAATAATAAGAATTGGAAGCTGAGATTTTAGAGAAAGTTTGCATAAACGATTCCTAACACAACTGCACTCTTAGATTTTAAAGATTGATTCGTTTTCGAATAAAGAGCAAAAATATTATACGAGCAGGGATAAAAGAAAAAAAAATAAAATAAAAAAAACTTCATAGGCGATTATCTGTATCAGTTTGATGATGAACGGTTATTTATAGCTGGTAACAAAATTCGATCCAATGGATTTAACTGAAGACAGGAAATCACGAGGGTACAGAAAAATATGGATGATAGTGATAGGAAAAAAAACAGATATTACGTGATATATATATATATTTTATTTTATTTTCATCTGTTTATAACACATGCGTATACAGTATTTATATTTGTATCTGTACTGAATTTTTGTATTTATCATTATATCTATAGCTATATTATATATATATATATATATATATATATATATATATATATATATATATATATATATGTATTTGTATCTAACTACATCGACTATATATATATATATATATATATATATATATATATATATATATATATATATATATATATATATATATATATATATAAGGGAACCTAATAATATTAATTTTTCAAACATTAATATTCAAAATTAATTTTTATAGTAATAACATTAACAATTCCAATAATAATAATTATTAATAATAATACGATAATATATATTATAAAAATGATAATGTTAATATTTGTTATGGATAATAATAATGGTTTGCATTATTTTCATAATGATACATATAATAATAATAATGACAATAATAATATTAGTAATAGTAATAATAACTTAACTGTATCCAATTTCATAATCTTTATATTATATATAGTAATAGTATTTATATTGATATTAATACAAGTAATGATAATTTTAATATATTAATTATAATTTATCTTGTAATTGCATCGATAACTATAATAAACTTATATTTAAGCAAAATACGTTCATGTAAAGTATTATATATCTAATACACATAATTGTTCGTGAATCGCCAGACATGGTCAAAGGGTAATTGATTAACTGAATAAAGATTTCAAACTTTCTAGACTCAAAATTACAGATTTTGCTTATCGTGTCGGAAATATATAAAGATTGAGGTTTAAATTTGGTCAGAAATTTCCGGGTCATTACAAATAAAGTATACTTTAATCATTTAAATTAAAATATAAAATAATATATAGAGTAATTGAGTTGTTATTGAAATAAATATATATATGACTTTTATATACAATTAATATTACATGTATATTGTAAACTACATAAAATGTATAAATATTAAATATAAAAGACATGTTAAAAACTACATAATTAATAAATCATAATATTAGTATATTAAATGTAATAACAAGTTTAAATATAATTACTATATTATTATTACTTTCATTAAAAGAAATATTAATAGTAAAAATCAGTATTAATAAAATTATTACATATAACATAAAAATGAAATTTGATATGAATAAAATGTTATATAGTATTATTATCATTAATAATATTAATATTATTTTAATTAGTATTATTATTCATATCATTAATAATATCATTAATATTTTTGTGTTATCATTATTATTAATATCATTATTAGTATAATTATTATTATCATAGTTATTTATATTATTGATGTTATTCTTAAAAATATTAAAATATTATTATTAATATTAATATTAATTAATTATTAATATTAATGGTAAATAAAAGAAATCTGATTACGTATAATTTTTCTTTGTTTTCTTCCAATTCAGTTCCCCATCTTAATCCAAACTGTATCTAGTTTTTGTTTATGTCGGATTCCATTACAGGTCATGCTCCAAACACAGAAATTATTTAACTCTTTCTGCTTTATTAATTGATTTTATTCAAAATTCGATTCTTATGTCTGCTATTGTTATCGGTCCCTCTCAATTAATCATATCAGTGCTTCTAGCTTAAATTATTCAGTTATCATCTATACATACAACTATATCATAACTGCATTGAAATTAAAAACAAAAAAAATAACAAAATAAAACTCGACCTTCTCTGTTTTTGAATGATTTTTCCAAAACCTCGAATTTGAACGAAACCTCAAAATCTAATAATGCAGTTATGTTAGGAGTCATTTATTCAAACTATCAGTGAAAACTCAGCTTCCAATTCCTTTTATTAATTTCGAATTTTGGAGTCAAAGTTTCGATTTCAAAAGTCAACTGATGTGTTCATTGTAAAATTCGAGTTTGTTGTGATGTTTCTGGATCAAATAATGGTTCATGAAGCTTCTATAAAGGATTTATAACATATTTCAAGTATCAATTTTTATCTAAAACGGGTCTAAAAATCAAAATCAGTGTTGAGGTTTCAAAGTGTTCTTCGCGTCACTGTTTTGCTGTTTAAAAACTTTTTATTGTTGTCTAATAATTAGGATATCACAGAGGTCGTTTTGGGTTGTTTAGCAAGTATTAAATCAAGCAAATAAATTTGTTATTTGGTATTGTTAAAAGCCCAATCGATTTGTTGTTTTGAAGAGGATAGAGATAGAAAATAGAAATCATCTTAAATAAGTACGGGTCTGGGATTAATTAGGAAAAAAGGGAACGAAAGAATGGTTTGTTTATGGTTCGGGTATTCGAGAGGTCATGGGTTCGAGCCTTGTTTGCGGCATTCTTTTTATAGAAGCTTTTAAAAAAGGGTGTAATCTTTATTTTATTTCTATTACCATTATTATTATTATTATTATTATTATTATTATTATTATTATTATTATTATTATTATTATTATTATTATTATTATTATTATCATTGTTATTATTATTATTGTTAGACTTATAATTATTATCATTGTTATTTACTACTTATTATGATTACTACAATTATAACAACTATAGTTAATATTAACATTTGTATTACTAATATTAATATCACGAGCATGTATTATTATTTAGGATTATTGTCATTATTATTATTATCATTATAAGTATTAATAATATTATTAGTAGTAAACTTATCATTATTAGTATTATTATTACTACCATTATTACTAAAGTAACTTTATTTTCAAACCTGTCATTTTTGTTAAAACTAATATTATCATTAAAAAATAACATCTTTACTATCATTATTATTAGTAATAGTATGATCAATATCATTATTATTAAAAGTATTATGATTATGACCATAAAAGTTTTAAAGATATCGTCATTAAGATTATAAGAATCTATATAAAATGTATGGATTTAAAAACTATGGATAAAACTATAATTTAAGTAAATTACTAATTATTAGTATTATCATTAACAAAGTTATTATTATTATTATTAGTACATCATTATTATGATCAAAAACTATCTTTTAAACAGATACATATTTTGTACATAAAATACACTTATTACATATACTATAAATATATTAATATATCATATAACTATATAAATCAAACTTACTAATATTATTTATTTAAATACGTACATATAACAGACTATTGATTTTAAATATATCACTAAATAATAATGTATATAAATAAATATGGATATATTAATATAACTATATAGATATTAAATTATTTTGAATATATACACAAATTAAATATATAATATATAAATATATAATAAATAAATTTATTCAGTTACGATTATAGGTTTTAATATATATATATATAATTGATATAGGTTCGTGAATTCGAGGCCAACCTTGCATTATTCAGTACCGTCGTATGCATATTTTTACTACAAAATATCGTATTGTTAGTTCATTTGATTCCCTTTTACTCTTTACATTTTTGGGACCGAGAATACATGCGCTGTTTTTACAACTGCTTTATTAAATGCTTTTAAAATATATTTTTGAACTGCGAATACATGAAATACTTTTATAAATGTTTGACGAGATAGGCACAAGCAAAACATTCCTCGAATGAATTATGTGGACGTGATAATTGCCACCATTGAATTATGTGGACGTGATAATTGACACAATTGATATGAATATTTTTCCCCTGATTATTATTGCTTTGATAACCTAAGAATTAGGGAACATCACTAATTTTGAGAATTAGTGCACTCCTAATTGACGCAAATCCTAAAGGTAGCTACCGGGTTTAACATCCCCACCCAGAATGTTCACTAGATGGAAGGGCTAGTGGGCATGGTGTTTAGTACTTCGAAGTTTATATGATTATTATACAGACGAGATGTTCTGTTTTGGGGATATTATTATGCGCATTATATGTTAAGGTCGGTTACCAAGCCAAGTTATGAAAGCAAAGTGAATGTTATGTATCGAGAGAATGATTTTATACACAGGTTATGTGTATGTTATTTTTGTGCACGAGAAATGTGTACGGATACTAAGATTTATGAAAAAGGATTTCGTACACGAGAAAGGTGTACTGTATTTAAAAGATATCACATGTACATTACAGGTGGGTATAGGATTCGGGCCCATTTGTACCATGCAGCATTTAAATCTTGTAGTCTCTCAAAATGATAAAATTTTACTGTTTATGATAAACCTATGAACTCACCAACCTTTTGGTTGACACTTGAAATCATGTTTATTCTCAGGTATGAAAGAAATCTTTCGCTGTGCATTTGTTCATATTAGATATATTACTTGGAGTCATTCATGACATATTTCAAAAGACGTTGCATTCGAGTCGTCGAGTTCATCAAGATTATTACTAAGTCAATTATAGTTGGATATATTATGAATTGGTATGCATGATGTCAACTGTCGATGTAATGAAAGTTTGTATTTTAAAAACGAATGCAATGTTTGTAAAATGTATCATATAGAGGTCAAGTACCTCGCGATGTAACCAAATGTAATGTATTCGTCCAGATGGATTAGGACGGGTCCTTTCAGTTTTAGGGTGATCTCGAGAATTTCAGCACAATCTGAAACCAAAGGTTATGCGCTGCCAAATGGTACTCTATTTGGGGGCGCGTATTAGTGATTTAACATGCGTATTTAATGAAGTGACACTAGATTCAAAATTATATGCGTTATACATAATTACATTGTGAGTGAAATAATAGGCCTTAAAAAAATATGTACCATGCTAAGTCATGCATACACAAAAGGAATAACATGAAAGAAATTCAAAACGGTCAAAAATAGAAAAAAGGCAAAATTTAAAGCTTTCGAGGTCTCGTTTCGAAAAATATTTGGGACAAACCGCCCACAGTAGTTTGCCAATGGATAGCTCTCGAAACAAATACACAATTTGAAAAAAAGGTGACTAAATTGGAGCTACGAGTCAAAAGATACGATAGATCTATCATTTTGGCCAAAGACACAAAACACCAAGCACAACGAACCGTCGGTGGTGTTTGGTGCATGGTGCGAATTTGCGAGGATAAATGTCTTTTTATGAATCTAGATGACCTCGAATGGCAAGCACGTTCATAGAGACTTGCTCGTTCGACCGTTTTAGGGTGATCTCGAGAATTTCCGCACAATTCGAAACCCAAGGTTATGAGCCGGCAAATGGTACTCCATCTGGAGACGCATATTAATGATTTAAAAAGCGTGTTTAATGAATTGACATTAGGTTCAAAATTATGTGATACATAATTACATTTCGAGTGAAATAATCGGCCTTAAAACTATATATTCCATGCTAAGTCATGCATGCAAAAAGGAATAATACTATATAAATTGAAAACGTTCAAAGTGAACATTAAAAATGAGTAAACTGTCTTTTTTTGGCATCCTGAGGACCTCGAATGGCAAGAGACTTTCCGAGAGTGTTGATGTTAGGGTTGTTTTAGGGTGATCTCGAGAATTTCAGCACAATCTAAAACCAAAGGTTATGCGCCGCCAAATGGTACTCCATTTGGCGGCGCGTATTAGTGATTTAAAATGCGTATTTAATGAAGTGACACTATATTCAAAATTATATGCGTTATACATAATTACATTGTGAGTGAAATAATAAGCCTTAAAAAATATGTAGCATGCTAAGTCATGCATACAAAAAAGGAATAATATGAAAGAAATTCAAAACGGTCAAAAATAGAAAAAAGCAAAATTGAAGGCTTTCGAGGTCTCGTTTCGAAAAATATTTGGGATGAACCACCTACAACAGATTGCTAATGGATAGATCTCAAAAAAATACACGATTTGAAAAAAAACAGTGACTAAATCGGAGCTACGAGTCAAAAGATACGATAGATCTATCATTTTGGCCAAAGACACAAAACACCAAGCACAACGAACAGTCGGTGGTGTGTAGTACGTGGTATGAATGTGCGAGAAAAAAATTCTTTTTATGAATCTAGATGACCTCAAATGGCAAGCACATTCATAGAGTCTTACTCGTTCGACCGTTTTAGGGTGATCACGAGAATTTCCGCACAATCCGAAAGCCAAGGTTATGCGCCGCCAAATGGTACTCCATCTGGCGGCGCATATTAATGATTTAAAAAGCGTGTTTAATGAAGTGACATTACATTCACAATTATGTGCGTTATACATATTTACATTGCGAGTTAAATAATAGGCCTTAAAATTATATATACCATACTAAGTCATGCATACAAAAAGGAATAATACGATACAAATTGAAAACTTTCAAAGTGAACATTAAATATGAGTAAACTGTCTTTTTTTTTAATCATGAGGACCTCGAATGGCAAGAGACTTTCCAAGAGTGTTGATGTTAGGGTCGTTTTAGGGTGATCTTGAGAATTTCAGCACAATCTAAAACCAAAGGTTATGCGCCGCCAAATGGTACTCCATTTGGCGACGCGTATTAGTGATTTAAAATGCGTATTTAATGAAGTGACACTAGATTCAAAATTATATGCGTTATACATAATTACATTGTGAGTGAAATAATAAGCCTTAAAAAAATATGTAGCATGCTAAGTCATGCATACACAAAAGGAATAATATGAAAGAAATTCGAAACGGTCAAAAATAGAAAAAAGGCAAAATTGAAGGCTTTCGAGGTCTCGTTTTGAAAAATATTTGGGACGAACCGCCTACTGTAGTTTGCTAACGGATAGATCTCGAAAAAACACACGATTTGAAAGAAACGGAGCCTAAATCGGAGCTACGAGTCAAAAGATACGACAGATCTATCATTTTGGCCAAAGACACAAAACACCAAGCACAACGAACCGTCGGTGGTGTTTGGTTCGTGGTGCGAATTTGCGAGGAAAAATGTATTTTTATGAATCTAGATGACCTTGAATGGCAAGCACATTCATAGAGTCTTACTCGTTCTACCGTTTTAGGGTGATCTCGAGAATTTCTGCACAATCCGAAACCCAAGGTTATGCGCCGCCAAATGGTACTCCATCTGGCGGCGCATATTAATGATTTAAAAATCGTGTATAATGAAGTGACATTATATTCACAATTATGTGCGTTATACATAATTACATTGCGAGTGAAATAATAGGCCTTAAAACTATATATACCATGCTAAGTCATGCATACAAAAAGGAATAATACGATATAAATTGAAAACGTTCAAAGTGGACATTAAAAATGAGTAAACTGTGTTTTTCGGCATCCTGAGGGCCTCGAATAGCAAGAGACTTTCCGAGAGTCTTGATGTTAGGGTCGTTTTAGGGTGATCTCAAGAGTTTCAGCAAAATCTGAAACCAAAGGTTATGCGCCACCAAATGGTACTCCATTTGGCGGCTCGTATTAGTGATTTAAAATGCGTATTTAATGAGGTGACACCAGATTCAAAATTATATGCGTTATACATAATTACATTGTGAGTAAAATAATAGGCCTTAAAAATATATGTACCATGCTAAGTCATGCATACACAAAAGGAACAATATGAAAGAAATTTAAAACGGTCAAAAATAGAAAAAGGCAAAATTGAAGGATTTCGAGGTCTCGTTTCGAAAAATATTTGGGACGAACTGCCTATGGCAGTTTGCCAACAGATTGATCTCGAAAAAATACACGATTTGAAAAAAAACGGTGACTAAATCGGAGCTACGAGTTGAAAGATACGATAGATCTATCATTTTGGCCAAAGACACAAAACACCAAGCACAATGAACCGTCGGTGGTGTTGGGTGCGTGGTGCGAATTTGAAAAAATGTCTTTTTATGAATCTAGATGACCTCGAATGGCAAGCGCGCTCATAGAGTCTTACTCGTTCGACCGTTTTAGGGTGATCTCGAGAATTTCCCCACAATCTGAAACCCAAGGTTATGCTCCGCCAAATGGTACTCCATATGGTGGCGCATATTAATGATTTAAAAAGCGTGTTTAATGAAGTGACATTTCATTCACAATTATGTGCGTTATACATATTAACATTGCGAGTGAAATAATAGGCCTTAAAACTATATATACCATGCTAAGTCATGCATACAAAAAGGAATAATACGATATAAATTGAAAACGTTCAAAGTGAACATTAAAAATGAGTAAACCATCATTTTTCGGCATCCCGAGGACCTCGAATGGCAAGAGACTTTCCGAGAGTCTTGATGTTAGGGTCGTTTTAGGGTGATCTCGAGAATTTCAGCACAATCTGAAACCAAAGGTTACGCCGCCAAATGGGACTCCATTTGGTGGCGCGTATTAGTGATTTAACATGCGTATTTAATGAAGTGACACTAGATTCAAAATTATATACGTTATACATAATTACATTGTGAGGGAAATAATAGGCCTTAAGAAAATATGTACCATGCTAAGTCATGCATACACAAAAGGAATAATATGAAAGAAATTCAAAACGGTCAAAAATAGAAAAAAGGCAAAATTGAAGGATTTCGAGGTCTCGTTTCGAAAAATAGTTGGGAAAAACTGCCTATGGCAGTTTGCCAATGGATAGATCTCGAAAAAATACACGTTTTGAAAAAAAAAGGTGACTAAATCGGAGATAAGAGTCAAAAGATACGACAGATCTATCATTTTGGCCAAAGACATAAAACACCAAGCGCAATGAACTGTCGGTGGTGTTTGGTGCGTGGTGCGAATTTGCGAGGAAAAATGTCTTTTTATGAATCTAGATGACCTCGAATGGCAAGCACATTCATAGAGTCTTGCTCGTTCGACCGTTTTAGGGTGATCTCGAGAATTTCCGCACAATCCGAAACCCAAGGTTATACGCCGCCAAATGGTGCTCCATCTGGCAGCGCATATTAATGATTTAAAAAGCGTGTTTAATGAAGTGACATTAGATTCAAAATTATGTGCGTTATACATAATTACATTGCGAGTGAAATAATAGGCCTTAAAACTATATATACCATGCTAAGTCATGCATACAAAAAGGAATAATACGATATAAATTGAAAACGTTGAAAATGAACATTAAAAATGAGTAAACTGTGTTTTTTTGGTATCCTAAGGACCTCGAATGGAAAGAGACTTTTCGAGAATTTTAGCACAATCTGAAACTAAAGGTTATGCGCCTGCAAATGGTACTCCATTTGGGGGCGCGTATTGTGATTTAACATGCGTATTTAATGAAGTGACACTAGATTCAAAATTATATGCGTTATAAATAATTACATTGTGAGTGAAATAATAGGCCTTAAGAAAATATGTACCATGTTAAGTCATGCATGCACAAAAGGAATAATATGAAAGAAATTCAAAACGGTCAAAAATAGAAAAAAAGTTAAAATTTAAGGCTTTCGAGGTCTCGTTTCGAAAAATATTTGGGACAAACCGCCCACGGTAGTTTGCCAACAGAAAGATCTCAAAACAAATACACGATTTGAAAAAAAAAGGTGACTAAATCGGAGCTACGAGTCAAAATACGGGTACAATACGGGTACATATACCCTAGGTATACGTGTAGAAATCTTGAGGAAACGGAACGAGAATTCAAATATAACTATCTTTTGTGAATATACTTATATTGTGCTATGTATTTAAGCCCTTTAAAAGTGATTAAATACGTATTTATACGATACTTGTATAAGCATTATAGATTATAGGTATATATGTCAAAGAACGTTACGTATAGTTACCGTGTTGAAAACTTAAGTTAGTAGTCTCAAAGTATACTTATAACTCATTGTTATTAGTACACAATGATATATTAAACCATCCTTAGATCATGTTAAATATGTATAAATACGCATATGTACACAATCGTATAATTATCGTATGTTATATAGTTCGTGTTATCATCGATCAAATTGGAGGTCAAACGCTGTGTAAAACTCTTTTTAAAAACACAAGACTCAACAATTTAGATTGATTATCATGTTGGTAATGTTTAACTTATGTAAATATTAATCTCATATGTATAAAACGATCGGAAAAATCCGGGTCGTTACAGTACCTACCCGTTAAATAAATTTCGTCCCGAAATTTTAAAGTTGTACCTATTTTGCGTTCTCGGGAAACAAATGTGGGTACTTTTGTTTCATCTGATCCTCTCGTTCCCAAGTAAACTCGGGACCCCTTCGAGCATTCCAATGAACCTTAACGATTGGTATGTTACTCTACTTTAGCTGTTTAACTTCACGGTCCATGATTTCGACTGGTTCTTCTATGAATTGTAGTTTCTCATCGACTTGGATTTCTTCAAGAGGAATGATGAGGTCTTGCTTTGCAAGACACTTCTTAAGGTTTGAAATGTGAAACGTATTATGTACTCCAGCGAGTTATTGTGGTAACTCAAGTCGATAAGCTACCGGTCCAATGCGTTCGATGATCTTGAACGGGCCTACATACCTTGGGTTCAGTTTACCCCTTTTGCCGAAACGTATTACACCTTTCCAATGTGACACCTTTAGCATAACCATGTCACCAATCTGAAACTCTAATGGTTTCCTTCGGACATCGGCGTAGCTCTTTTGGCGACTACGGGCTAATGTATGTATGACTACGGGCTAATGTATGTATGATCTCCTTGATTTGTACTATCTTCTCAGTAGTTTCATGTATGATCTCGGGACCAGTTAATCGTCGATCTCCTACTTCATTCCAACAGATAGGGGATCTACACTTCCTTCCATACAGTGCTTCGAATGGTGCAACTTTAATACTCGTATGATGTGATGACCCGGGAAATTCCGACCAAATTTAAACTTAATCTTTATATGATTTCGATACGATAAGCAATGTATGTAATGTTGAGTCTAAAAAAAATTTTTAAACAATGTTCATATATTCAATTGACCTTCGACTACTCTCAACGATTCACGAACAACTGATTATAAATAGATATGTAATATTATATATGTATATGTATATATGTTATAAACTGAAATATATTATTAAAATGCTATACGGTTTAGTTGTTGAAATTATAAATATAAATAGTTTATGATTTAAAAATATAAAATTATTAGGTAAGAAAAATATACATAATATATTTCAAATCATATTAAAAACTTTGAACACAGTATTTAGAGATACTAGTTTTATTTTTCTCAGCGAACTTAATAACGAATAAATGAAAATTTACAATGGTAGATTGATATACGTAATATATATATGGTTTCTATACATAATTATTATATGTATATAAATATATATATAAATTGTACAAATATTAAATATTCAATATATATAATATATAGTTATTACATAATGTATAATATTAAATACAAATTACAATATAATGACTATAGTAATATTATTAGTACTTTCATTATTAATATAAACATTAATATTGGAGTTGATACATGAAATACATTGTTATTATTATTATTATTATTGTTATCATTAATAAAATCATTACTATCATAATTATTATTATAATTATCATCAATCATTATTATTAATATTAGTATAATCAGACTTAGTATTACCATGTCATTATTATAAATATCATTATTCTCTTTATTTATAGTATTATTATATTATTATTAATAATATTTATGTATTATTATTATTTATTATTAATAGAGATATTATTATTAATATTAAAGGTATTATTATTTATATTTATATGTTTTATTGAAAAGTCTTCATCCATACAGATATATCACGCGTAATTTTTTGTTTTCATCTGCTTTGGATTTTCTTATTGCTACTAGACCCGTGAACTTGTGTCAACCACTCCCAAAATTTATTTTATTTTTCTTCTTCTTCGATTTCTATTATGTGGAAGGAATATATGTGACTAACTATCACTACTTTGAAGAGAAAGAAAAATCCATTTGAAATTGAAGAACACTGATTTTTTTTTCCTCTGTACGCTTGTTTCATATTTTTTTTTCTTTCCTAATTCAATTTCGAACCATATAGCAAAATCCTGAAATGCCATCGTGTTAGGATTATTCCATTCAAACTATCTGTGAAATATGAAATCCAAATTCTTCAAAACAAGATCAAATTTTCGAGTCAAAGCTATTTATACAAAAAGTCAAACCTTGTGTTAATGAGGAAATTCATAATTGTTTCGATGTTATAGGTTCAATTGATGATCAAGACAGATTCTAATAACGATTTAGAACTTATGTTATTTAGGAATTTTTATCTAAAACGTTTTAAATTTCAAATTCAATTTTTTTTCTTTCTAAATGACGAACAGCAGCTGATGCTGTCTTTTTTTTTTTTTTTTTTTTTGCTAATTACTTTTTAACTCATTCTAAAATGTTTCTGTTTCTAATCTTAAAACCCAAGTTAAATTGGTAACTCAGTTGATGTGTGTTATTTTGGGTTGAGTTCGATTGAACTTAGAAGATGAAGAAGATAAAACAGATATTGGTTTAAGAAAATTAGAAGGGGGCATAATTCAGAGAATCGAGGGATGGAGGAATGGTTTAGCATGTTGGTGAGGGAACGGGAGGTCTCGGGTTCGATTCCGGTTGGGACCTTCTTTTTATAAAAATTTCATGAAGAGGGTATATTCCTTAAACTTTAATATTATTATTGTCAAATACTAACTATTATTATTATGATTGTTATTATTATAATATGTATTATTATTATTATTAACATTTATTATTATGATTATGTTTATAATTATTATTATTATTATTAAGTATTAAGTATTAGTATCTTTATTATTATTATTGTAAGTAATATTATTATTAATAACACTAGTATTAACGTTATTAGCATTGTTGTTGTTAAAAATTATTATTGTAGCAACTATATTAGTATTATCGTCGGTTTTGCTACTAGTATTATTATTATTATTATTATTATTATTATTATTATTATTATTATTATTATTATTATTATTATTATTATTATTATTATTATTATTATTATTATTATTATTATTATTAATATTACTAATATTAAGATTATCATTATTATAACTATCATTAGTGTTATAACTATAATTATTATTATTACAAATATAGGTATTAAGATAAAAATTTTCATTTATTAATATTATAATGATAATGATTATTATTATTAGTGTTATTATGAAAATAATAAAATTTATTAATATTTTTATTAATATTAGTATTAGTATCATTTCTATTGGTATTATTAACATATTTGAAATTTTAATATCATTACTATCATTATTAGTAATATTAAGTATTACCAAAATTAATATTTTTTTTATGACAAATATCATTTAAGCATTATGATGATTACGAGTTTCACAAGCAAATAATATATATATACCTATATATATATATATATATATATATATATATATATATATATATATATATATATATATATATATATATATATATATATATATATATATATATATATATATATATATATATAAGTTATTAATATAAACATTATATTACTAATAATAATAAGTATATTTATTTATTTGATCACGATTATGTATATATATTAATGAATATATAAATGATATAAGTTCGTGAATCCGTGGCCAACCCTGCATTGTTCAGTTGTTCAATGTCGTCATATGTATTTTTACTACAAAATACGGTATTGTGAGTTTCATTTGATCCCTTTTACTCTTTACATTTTTGGGCTGAGAATACATGCAAATGCTTTATTAACTGTTTTACAATATTTATATGCGTGAGTTTCATTATTCCCTTTTTAAATTCTTTTGCAATATATATTTTTGGGACTGAGAATACATGCGCTGCTTTTATAAATGCTTTAAGAAATAGACACAAGTGATCGAAACTACATTCTATGGTTGGATTATTAAACCGAATATGCCCCCTTTTTATTAAGTCTGGTACTCTAAGAATTAGGGAACAGACACCCTAATTGACGCGAACTCTAAAGATAGATCTATCGGGCCCAACAAGCCCCATCCAAAGTACCGGATGCTTTAGTACTTCGAAATTTATATCATGTCCGAAGGAGGATCCCGGAATGATGGGGATATTTTATATGCATCTTGTTAATGTCGGTTACCAGGTGTTCAATCCATATGAATGATATTTTTGTCTCTATGCATGGGACGTTTATTTATGAGATGTGAAAATCTTGTGGTCTACTAAAATGATGGAACTGATTATTTATGTTAAACTAATGAACTCACCAACCTTTTGGTTGACACTTTAAAGCATGTTTATTCTCAGGTATGAAAGAAATCTTCCGCTGTGCATTTGCTCACTTTAAAGATATTACATGGAATCATTCATGACATATTTCAAAAGACGTTGCATTCGAGTCGTCGAGTTCTTCAAGATTATTACTCCGTATTAAGATAATTATAATTAGATATATTATGAAATGGTATGCATATCGTCAATTTTCGATGTAAGGAAGATGTGTTTTCAAAACGAATGCAATGTTTGTAAAATGTATCATATAGAGGTCAAGTACCTCACGATGTAATCAACTATTGTGAATCGTTTGTAATCAATGTGGACTTTGTCTGGATGGATTAGAACGGGTCCTTTCAGTTGGTATCAGAGCGGAGGTCTTAGCGAACCAGGTCTGCATTAGTGTGTCTAACTGATAAGTCGTTAGGAGGCATTAGTGAGTCTGGACTTCGACCGTGTCTGCATGTCAAAAGTTTTGCTTATCATTTCTAGTCGGAAATTATCTGCTTATCATCCTTAGGAAATTACCTGCTTAACATTCTTAGTCTAGACACATCTTACTGCAATGATTGCATGAATAGTGTATAGACAAAATTTGTATCTTATCGTATCTGCTAATCTATATCTTAGCGTATCTGTTATTGTTACTTTGCCTGACATATTCCGTGGATTCCTCCGAACTTATGGGATTTTAGTATTATATATGCATATGTAAAGTATGTATTGCAGGGTACTAATCTACATCCTATAATCTATTTCTTATCAAAAATCCTTCATCTGATCGTACGAGATGAATCCTGCAACCAGTTCGAGTCCCTCAGATTCCGATAGCTATTCCGATAGTTATTCCGATAGCTATTCCGATAGTTATTCCGACAGCTATTCCGACATAGATGTTCACCTAAGCTCCGAAAACAGCGTCATCGGCATGAATCAACCAATCAGCCATTATCAATTCATCTGATGGGTTCGTAGTCGACTTAATTAATGGAAACGCGCAGAAGGCAATCCCTTCCACCAACCGAATTTACCTCTTGACAATGAACCTGAAGCGTTTACCGGCGAACCTGTTCGAGACACCGTTTTCAGTCTCATTTCCAGGGTAACTCGACAAGATTATATTCTATCCACAATTCTGAACCTTATTCATCCGCTCGTTCCGACCGACAATCATCCTGAAGTAATAAGTCAACGAACTTCGCGCTCGAATAATCAATTCGAAGAATATGGTGCAAAATGTACCAGCTTCAGCAACATCACCGGCACCAACAGTACCATCAATAACAGCACCAGTACCATCAACAATCCATGCTTCAATATCATCATCTGTACTTTGAGTATGATCTTCGTTCGACATGTCGAATATGTAATCTCTAAAGTTTTAAAGATTATTTATTCTAGTTCCAACCGAAAAGCAAATGAGTTTAATATTATATTAACTCATTAAATCCATGAATACATCTGAAGAAAATATATATGTATATATGTTTTCATAAAGATTGTAATTAAAAATTCTCTTGTACAAACTGTTAATGGTGAAAATATTTTAACGGGTAGGTAATACCCAAGGACTATTTAAATTTCACATTAATAAGTTACATTGTACGTTCTTCGAATCTGTTTCAACAGTCATATACTATCCTACTTACATCCACCGATATACAAATCCGTTCACCACCGAATAACCATATTCATCCAAATACATATTTGGATTTTGACCTATCAGAATCCAACAAATGGCATAATAAAGAAATAATGGACACAATAAAAATTGATTAGAAACAGATTAATTAACAATATGAAATTCTATTAAGAATCCACGCTGACAAAATCCTAGCTAACTGTTCCTAGCTAATTGTTAATTCCGTACCACCATTTAATTATCGCAATTTATTTATCGCAGTTTATTTATCGCAATTTACATTCTCGCAATTTTATTTATCGTCATTTAATTTCTGTTATTTACTTTACGCACTTTATTTATCGTCATTTAATTTCGGTTATTTATTTTACGCACTTTAAATATCGGGACATGTATACAAAGTTTTGACATATCATATTGACGCATCTATATATATTATTTGGAATCACCATAGACACTCTATATGCAGTAATGATTGAGTTCTCTATATAGGGTTGAGGTTGATTCTCAAATAATATATATACTTTGAGTTGTGATCGAGTCTGAGACGTATACGGGTCACGACACGTATTAATTAATTCGAATATTATATATGAATTATTGAAATGCTAACTGTGGACTAGTAACTGTGGACTATCAACATTAGACAATTAAAATGAATTAAAATATTGATTATAACATATGAAACTAAACAATTCTTCAAGTTTGCCACTTGATTTCATCTTAAACCTCATTGTATCTCGACAATTACAATCTGCATTCAAACCTTTCATGATTCTTGAAAACACCTCAATCAATAGGATGAATCAACTGCACTTCATCTACGGAAGGAAAGATTTATGCATATAGTTATGCACCTGAGAAACTCTCGACAATTGAGTAAAAGTTTAACACGTAGCCGCATCAGGTCCTTTGGCATTTATTAGCAAAAATAACTTTGCGATCCCTTTTCAAAGTAGCCAATTTTGTCACAGCTCCAGCAAGTCAGCTTCGACCTTTCATTCGAAGTAGCTTTACTATAATCCAGATATATACAATTACCCTTTTGATACCGGAGAATTCTTTTATATTCCACCATACTACCAGCAACCTCGTTGCTTCTTGACTTGAATCTCTCTGACAAATCATTATATTTATTCATTGAAACCCTTTCATATAATCATTAGCATCTTGTAACGAGAACTACCATACCAATTACCGGGAATCAGCAGTCAGTACTTTGAAAACTCACAGCATATCTACATCAACAGTTATATGTATGACATTTATCTCTTAGAATTATGATCTCTCATTCTGAAATTCTGAAAAGCACTCAGTCACAAATCAATACTATAAATGTTGAAAAAGTTGAATGAAGCAGCAGAAACCATAGACAACCGTAAACGACCTTAATTATCGAAAGTTTGATGATAAACAATAGTATGTTAGAAAAGCTCAGAAAAGTTGAAACTGGAAAACGGATTGAGCTAACCACGAAGGAGAACAAGGACAAATACAAGGACCATACCATATATTCAAAGAATCCAGGTAATTCTGGATCCGATGAAACCTTCAACGAATATCTTGCTCCGTACTCATGTTAAAATCTTGCAGAAAATCTTCCTCATCAACCATCGAACTTAGAAATTCAAAAATATCATCATCAATATCTTCGATATTTCTGAGGATATTTTCATAAATATTCTCGTCTGAGATTATATACCACTTCGTGCTTCCTGTGTATCATTATATTGGAAACATTCAATAGAAAATTTAGAACCCAAAAGCAGATTATGCGAAACTATGAAGAAAGCCGTGGACAAATCACAAAGAATAAGTTTGACTTCAAAGAATCCAAATTATTCAATGTCTGCTAAAGTCTTTAGTGAATATCTTGCTCCTTACTCTAAACCCTTGCAGATAATAGTTTCTATCATCCTCTGATCTTAGATATTTCGAGATATTATCGTATCTTTCATTATAAATATCCTCCATATTTCTGGAGATATTTTTATAACTATTTTCATTTGAAATCATTAATCTCTTCGTGCTATCAGTATTACATCATATAAAAACTGTTGGTTTCTATATTCTGTAAACTTTCAAGCTTAAAATATGAATGTATTGAAGTAATGTTGGGAACTGATGCATGAGTTAGTATAATATAATGACACTTGATCAACGTGATTATATTATAGTAAGTCATGCTGAGTTTCTAATGGGACGTGATGATTCACAGATCATAACGTCATCATGTGCCATGTTACATAACTCTTTCATTCTGCTTAACTTCTGAACATATCAGGAAGGTACATTCTTGATAGTTCTATTCTCAGTGAATCTGGTAGTTTGACAAATCAAATCGTTCTAATACATTCCTTTCTGCTTGGAATACTATAATCATACAAAATTTCATACCTATGAATTCTGGACCGTTACTCGCTTTAATAGAGGTCGACAAGTTAATAAAAGAGCAAAGAGCTCCACAATATAAGAGAAAATATAAAGCCCAACAACAACATCGAAATTACAAACTGTGGATATCAGTGCGTATAGCAATATAAAGACACGGGAGGATTATAAATACAATAATCCCTAGAGCATAGTAGAAATAAACAGAATCTTCCAATGGGAGTTGGAAAAGAAGAACGATCATTGCGATAGTCAGAATAAGAACAAGGATTAGAACCGGATTAAGCATTATTATAATCTTTTGGATGTATGAAGTGAGAAAGAAGGTATAGAAGTGGTGGAAACTAATGGAACGGAAAAGGTAAATTTATAATGAAAATATCAGACAGAGTAATCGAGGTAGATCAACCTATTTAATTATAGAGATCTTAATTCTCTTATTCACCGAAAAATAAAATCTTTTAGATTTTGAAAATTTTCTTAAAATCCCTTGAATTCCGGAATTCAATCAAGACGACATCAAAAGCTATGACGCACCATATATTCTAAATTCAACCATGACTAGTCAAAAGTTATGATGAAACTTATCTTTCTCATTTCACTATTTTATGATAACTTCATTCGTACGCTTCACATAATCGAATCGTTTTATTCATATGAATAAATAGTGATAAAACTCTATTTATCAGCTTATATTCGTCAGGAAAACATATTTATTGTTAGCCATGACCACCTTACTCAAATTTCGGGACGAAATTTCTTTAACGGGTAGGTACTGTGATGACCCGGGAAATTCTGACCAAATTTAAACTTAATCTTTATATGATTTCGATACGATAAGCAATGTATGTAATGTTGAGTATAAAAAATTTTTTTAAACAATGTTCATATATTCAATTGACCTTCGACTACTCTCGACGATTCACGAACAACTGATTATAAATAGATATGTAATATTATATATGTATATGTATATATGTTATAAACTGAAATATATTATTAAAATGCTATACGGTTTAGTTGTTGAAATTATAAATATAAATAGTTTATGATTTAAAAATATAAAATTGTTAGGTAAGAAAAATATACATAATATATTTCAAATCATATTAAAAACTTTGAACACAGTATTTAGAGATACTAGTTTTATTTTTCTCAGCGAACTTAATAACGAATAAATGAAAATTTACAATGGTAGATTGATATACGTAATATATATATGGTTTCTATACATAATTATTATATGTATATAAATATATATATAAATTGTACAAATATTAAATATTCAATATATATAATATATAGTTATTACATAATGTATAATATTAAATACAAATTACAATATAATGACTATAGTAATATTATTAGTACTTTCATTATTAATATAAACATTAATATTGGAGTTGATACATGAAATATATTGTTATTATTATTATTATTGTTATCATTAATAAAATCATTACTATCATAAATATTATTATAATTATCATCAATCATTATTATTAATATTAGTATAATCAGACTTAGTATTACCATGTCATTATTATAAATATCATTATTCTCTTTATTTATAGTATTATTATATTATTATTAATAATATTTATGTATTATTATTATTTATTATTAATAGAGATATTATTATTAATATTAAAGGTATTATTATTTATATTTATATGTTTTATTGAAAAGTCTTCATCCATACAGATATATCACGCGTAATTTTTTGTTTTCATCTGCTTTGGATTTTCTTATTGCGACTAGACCCGTGAACTTGTGTCAACCACTCCCAAAATTTATTTTATTTTTCTTCTTCTTCGATTTCTATTATGTGGAAGGAATATATGTGACTAACTATCACTACTTTGAAGAGAAAGAAAAATCCATTTGAAATTGAAGAACACTGATTTTTTTTTTTCCTCTGTACGCTTGTTTCATATTTTTTTTTTCTTTCCTAATTCAATTTCGAACCATATAGCAAAATCCTGAAATGCCATCGTGTTAGGATTATTCCATTCAAACTATCTGTGAAATATGAAATCCAAATTCTTCAAAACAAGATCAAATTTTCGAGTCAAAGCTATTTATACAAAAAGTCAAACCTTGTGTTCATGAGGAAATTCATAATTGTTTCGATGTTATAGGTTCAATTGATGATCAAGACAGATTCTAATAACGATTTAGAACTTATTTTATTTAGGAATTTTTATCTAAAACGTTTTAAATTTCAAATTCAATTTTTTTTTTCTAAATGACGAACAGCAGCTGATGCTGTCTATTTTTTTTTATTTTTTATTTTTTTGCTAATTACTTTTTAACTCATTCTAAAATGTTTCTGTTTCTAATCTTAAAACCCAAGTTAAATTGGTAACTCAGTTGATGTGTGTTATTTTGGGTTGAGTTCGATTGAACTTAGAAGATGAAGAAGATAAAACAGATAGTGGTTTAAGAAAATTATAAGGGGGCATAATTCAGAGAATCGAGGGATGGAGGAATGGTTTAGCATGTTGGTGAGGGAACGGGAGGTCTCGGGTTCGATTCCGGTTGGGACCTTCTTTTTATAAAAATTTCATGAAGAGGGTATATTCCTTAAACTTTAATATTATTATTGTCAAATACTAACTATTATTATTATGATTGTTATTATTATAATATGTATTATTATTATTATTAACATTTATTATTATGATTATGATTATAATTATTATTATTATTATTAAGTATTAAGTATTAGTATCTTTATTATTATTATTGTAAGTAATATTATTATTAATAACACTAGTATTAACGTTATTAGCATTGTTGTTGTTAAAAATTATTATTGTAGCAACTATATTAGTATTATCGTCGGTTTTGCTACTAGTATCACTATAAGTATTATTATTATTATTATTATTATTATTATTATTATTATTATTATTATTATTATTATTATTATTATTATTATTATTATTATTATTATTATTATTATTAATATTACTAATATTAAGATTATCATTATTATAACTATCATTAGTGTTATAACTATAATTATTATTATTACAAATATAGGTATTAAGATAAAAATTTTCATTTATTAATATTATAATGATAATGATTATTATTATTAATGTTATTATGAAAATAATAAAATTTATTAATATTTTTATTAATATTAGTATTAGTATCATTTCTATTGGTATTATTAACATATTTGAAATTTTAATATCATTACTATCATTATTAGTAATATTAAGTATTACCAAAAATAATATTTTTTTTATGACAAATATCATTTAAGCATTATGATGATTACGAGTTTCACAAGCAAATAATATATATATACCTATATATATATATATATATATATATATATATAAGTTATTAATATAAACATTATATTACTAATAATAATAAGTATATTTATTTATTTGATCACGATTATGTATATATATTAATGAATATATAAATGATATAGGTTCGTGAATCCGTGGCCAACCCTGCATTGTTCAGTTGTTCAATGTCGTCATATGTATTTTTACTACAAAATACGGTATTGTGAGTTTCATTTGATCCCTTTTACTCTTTACATTTTTGGGCTGAGAATACATGCAAATGCTTTATTAACTGTTTTACAATATTTATATGCGTGAGTTTCATTATTCCCTTTTTAAATTCTTTTGCAATATATATTTTTGGGACTGAGAATACATGCGCTGCTTTTATAAATGCTTTACGAAATAGACACAAGTGATCGAAACTACTTTCTATGGTTGGATTATTAAACCGAATATGCCCCCTTTTTATTAAGTCTGGTAATCTAAGAATTAGGGAACAGACACCCTAATTGACGCGAACTCTAAAGATAGATCTATCGGGCCCAACAAGCCCCATCCAAAGTACCGGATGCTTTAGTACTTCGAAATTTATATCATGTCCGAAGGAGGATCCCGGAATGATGGGGATATTTTATATGCATCTTGTTAATGTCGGTTACCAGGTGTTCAATCCATATGAATGATATTTTTGTCTCTATGCATGGTACGTTTATTTATGAGATGTGAAAATCTTGTGGTCTATTAAAATGATGGAACTGATTATTTATGTTAAACTAATGAACTCACCAACCTTTTGGTTGACACTTTAAAGCATGTTTATTCTCAGGTATGAAAGAAATCTTCCGATGTGCATTTGCTCACTTTAAAGATATTACTTGGAATCATTCATGACATATTTCAAAAGACGTTGCATTCGAGTCGTCGAGTTCTTCAAGATTATTATTAAGATAATTATAATTAGATATATTATGAAATGGTATTCATATCGTCAATTTTCGATGTAAGGAAGTTGTGTTTTCAAAACGAATGCAATGTTTGTAAAATGTATCATATAGAGGTCAAGTACCTCGCGATGTAATCAACTATTGTGAATCATTTGTAATCGATGTGGACTTTTTCCGGATGGATTAGAACGGGTCCTTTCATATGATAACTATTATTATACGAGAATTCTGCTAATGGTAGATATTTATCCCATCCATTTCCAAAATCGATCACACATGCCCTGAGCATGTCTTCAAGAATCTGAATTGTTCTTTCACTCTGCCCGTCAGTGTGCAGATGATATGCGGTGCTCATATCCAAACGAGTTCCCAGGGCCTCCTGTAGTGATTGCCAGAACTTTGATGTAAATCTACTATCACGATCGGATATAATGGAAATAGGTATTACATGCCTTGAAACAATTTCCTTTATGTATAATCGTAATAGTTTCTCCATTCTATCCGTTTCTTTTATAGGCAAGAAATGTGCAGATTTGGTGAGACGATCAACTATTACCCAAATGGTGTCATAACCCCATGCAGTCTTGGGTAATTTCGTGATAAAATCCATGGTAATACCGTCCCACTTCCATTCTAGGATTTCTGGTTGTTGAAGTAACCCTGACGGCTTCTGGTGTTCTGCTTTGACTTTGGAACAAGTTAAACATTCCCTGACATATGTTGCAACGTCTTTCTTTAAATTAGGCCACCAATAATGCGTCTTAAGATCTTGATACATCTTTCCAACTCCAGGATGTATCGAGTATCTTGTCTTATGTGCCTCGTTCAATATCAAATTCCTTAATCCACCCAACTTTGGTACCCAAATACGTTTTGCAAAATATCGAATTTCCTCTTCCCATATAATGAGTTGCTTCTCATACTTATTCATTATTTCATTTCCTATGTTTTCCTTAGTAAGAGCTTCTCGTTGAGCCTCTTTGATTTGTGAGTTGAGATTCATGCGAATTTTTATGTTCATCGCTCGTACTCGAATTGGTTCTCGTTACTTTCTGCTTAGAGTGTCAGCCACTACATTCGCTTTCCCGGGATGATAGCGAATCTCACAATCATAGTCGTTTATCAGCTCGACTCACCTACGTTGCCTCATGTTCAGCTGTTTTTGATCGAAAATATGTTGAAGGCTTTTATGATCGGTAAACATAGTGCATTTAACCCCATATAAGTAGTGTCTCCATATCTTCAATGCAAACACTACTGCTCCCAGTTCTAGATCATGCGTCGTATAATTTCGCTCGTGAATCTTCAATTGTCAGGATGCGTACGCAATAACTTTCTTTCGTTGCATAAGGACGCAACCAAAACCTTGTCGCGAAGCGTCACAATATATCTCAAAATCATCGTTCCCTTCAGGTAGCGATAAAATAGGCGCCATAGTCAACTTCTTCTTCAGTAATTGAAATGCACTCTCCTGCTCAGAGGTCCATTCGTACTTCTTCCCTTTTTGCGTTAACGCTGTCAATGGTTTAGCTATTCGGGAAAAATCAAGAATAAACCTTCTATAATAACCGGCTAAGCCCAAAAATTGACGTATTTGTGTTGGTGTCTTAGGAGTCTCCCATTTTTCAATGGCCTCAATTTTAGCTGGATCAACCTGAATTCCTTTGCTACTAATAACGTGGCCAAGAAATTGCACTTCTTTCAACCAAAAAGCACACTTAGAAAATTTGGCGTATAACTGTTCTTTTCTTAACAATTCTAATACCAACCTTAAATGCTGCTCATGCTCATTTTTAGAATAGATGAGAATATCGTCAATGAAAACGATAACAAACTTATCTAAATACGGACTACAGACTTGATTCATGAGGTCCATGAATACAGCTGGCGCATTCGTCAATCCAAACGGCATGACCAAAAATTCGTAATGATCGTAGCATGTCTGGAAAGCAGATTTCGGAATATCTTCTTCTTTGACGCGTAGTTGATGATAGCCCGATCTTAGGTCGATTTTTGAGTAAACACATGATCTTTGTAGTTGATCAAATAAGTCGTCAATTCTTGGTAGTGGATACCGATTCTTGATAGTTAACTTATTTAATTCACAGTAATCTATACACATTCAGAAGGATCCATCTTTCTTCTTGACGAATAAAATCGGAGCTCCCCACGGTGAAGTGCTCGGTCGAATAAAACCACGGTCCAGTAATTCTTGTAACTGGTTTTGTAACTCTTTCATATCAGATGATGCAAGTCTGTATGGAGCACAAGCCACTGGTGCAGCTCCTGGTACTATATCTATTTGAAATTCTACAGATCTAAATGGAGGTAATCCCGGCAACTCTTCTGGAAAGACTTCAGGAAAATCTCTTGCCACAGGCACGTCGTTGATGCACTTCTCTTTTTCTTTCATTTCCACTTTATTAACATGTGCTAGGATAGCATAGCACCCTTTCTTCAAGCACTTTTGGGCTTTCAAACAGTTAATGAGTTTTAGCTTTGAGTTACCCTTCTCTCCATAAATCATTACCGGCGTTTTATCCTTACGAGGAATGCGAATTGCCTTCTTGGCACACACAACTTCAGCGCCTATTTTGGACATCCAGTCCATGCCGACTATTACATCAAAACTTCCTAATTCTACGGGTATCAAATCAATTTTAAACGTTTCTCCTGCTAAATTTATTTTACAATCACGGCAAATTTTTTCGGCTTTAATTAGTTTACCATTAGCTAACTCAATCATTTACTTAGCATCTAGAGGTAATGATGAACAATTCAATTTAGCATAAAAGTCTCTACACACGTAACTTCTATCGGCACCAGTATCAAATATAATAGATGCTGATAAGTTATTAATGGTAAACGTACCCGTAACAAGCTCCGGGTCTTCACACGCCTCTCTAGCATTAATAATAAATGCTCTTCCACGTGCAGATCCGTTATTTTTCTCTGGATTCGGGCACTGGCTCTTATAATGACCCTGTTTGCCACACCCATAACAGGTAACAGTGGCCAAGGCAGTTCCATTTGCATTGGTGGCAGGAGTCTTGGTGCCATTTGCATTTGTAACGGGAACCATACAATCTTCAGTAAGATGACCCCTTCGATTACAATTGTTGCACACCACATTACAATAACCAGAGTGATGTTTGTGGCATCTGTTATATAAAGTATTTCATCCCTTGTAACCTGAGCTTGAACCACTACCCGCACCTTGCGTAGTTTCTTGTTTCTTGTTGGATTGTTGATGATTACCTTCCCACTTTCTTTTGTTTTCCGATGTCTTGACATCGGTGTTCTTATCCAGAATAATCTGGTCCATCAACTCGTTTGCCATGGTGATGGCTTCATGAACAGTCTTGGGTTTCGATGCTGTAGCATTTGCCTTGACATTTTTAGGCAAACCATCTTTGTACAGTTCTATCTTCCGTTCTTCGGTTGGTATCAATTCGGGACATAGCAAAGCTAATTCCATGAATCACTGATTGTAGTTGGTGAGTTCAGTACCAACAACTTTCAGGCTTCGTAATTCAGCTTCCAACTTCCTAACCTCGTTCCTTGGACAATACTCGTTGATTAGCATTGTTTTGAATTCTTCCCATGGAGTATCATAAGCTACATCTCCTCCTACGGCATTCACATAGTTTTTCCACCACGTGAGTGCACTATCCTGTAAGGTGCACGATGCATACTTAGTCATGTCCTTCTCAATACAACCACTGATTTTAAACACAGACTCAATCTTTTCGATCCATCGGGTTAAACCGATCGGTCCTTCTGTTCCACTGAATGATGAGGGCTTGCAACCTTGAAAAGTTTTGTAGGTGCATCCCACATGAGGATTTGGGTTAACTGCAGCACCACTTACAGCCTCGACCCATAACATTCTGTCGTTCACTTGCTGATTGATGAGTTCCTCGATTTCTTGTTCCGTCATTCGGTTCAATCGCGCCATATTCTTCAATAAGAATGAAAAAAAATAATTATTCACATAGAATATTATAGATGTAGGGTGTATTTACAGTACATCGTATCTTATTAACAATATGAACCAATTATTATTATAAAAGCCTTTTCTTCCTATTAGCGTTTTATAATTATATCTAGGGTAGTACCTACCCGTTAAAATTCATACTTAATAGCTTAGTACGGAAATTAATTACTACCATCCAAATAATACTCCACCTGGAAAATTATTGCATTTCACACTTCACTATTTTACATATGCTTATCTTAAATCAAACATTAAGCAAACCACACTAGTAATATTATACAAAACGTTATATGATCCCATGGTTTAAAACAACAGCGCATCATTTAACCCAAAACGTTTGTGTTCAAAAAAATTGCTTAACGCTTATCCTGGTTATCTCCCTGCGTTTTGGCTGAGGGGCCGAAGAACTGAAGGCCGGGATAGAACTAATAGGAACAGCGGGAATATGGGTGGTAGTATTTGGTGGAGTTGGTGCCACAACATCCTCACTAAACTCGGGATTTGGATTTTCTAACTCAGTAGCCTTTCGTTTCTTTCCCTGTTCGAACTTGTCTTTCGTAATTTCCTGTATTTCTTCCTCCTCAGGATCACTTTCCGGTTCCTCTTCAATTGATTCATCCAGAAATTGTAAGTCTTCTCCAAAGGTGTCGTTTTCATCATCGGATAGGTTAATGAATGGAACACTATCTAAGGATTCTGGTTCGGAGTCGCTGAATGTGATAACAAGTTCTAAGCCAGACATCTATCACACAACAACTAGCACGTTAGTACCACATAATATTTTCATATTAATTTTTAACCAACAAGGATAAGCAATAGTTTTCGAAATCAAACACGATCAAAGTCCAGACTCACTAATGCATCCTAACAAACTCGATAAGACACACTAATGCAAATTTTCTGGTTCTCTAAGACCAACGCTCTGATACCACCTGTAACATCCCGTTCATATCGATTATAAACGTCACGTACTTATTGGTGTCATTGCGAGGTATTGTGTAGTAACCCAAACTTTTCCATGTTTATATATATTAATTGAGATTGATATTTACATGATTAAATGTTTCCAACATGTTAAACAATCAAACTTGTTAAGACTTGATTAATTGAAATATGTTTCATATAGACAATTGACCACCCAAGTTGACCGGTGATTCACGAACGTTAAAACTTGTAAAAACTATATGATGACATATATATGGATATATATATAGTTAACATGATACTATGATAAGTAAACATATCATTAAGTATATTAACAATGAACTACATATGTAAAAACAAGACTACTAACTTAATGATTTTTAAACGAGACATATATGTAACGATTATCGTTGTAAAGACATTTAATGTATATATATCATATTAAGAGATATTCATACATGATAATATCATGATAATATAATAATTTAAAATCTCATTTGATATTATAAACATTGGGTTAACAACATTTAACAAGATTGTTAACCTAAAGGTTTCAAAACAACACTTACATGTAACGACTAACGATGACTTAACGACTCAGTTAAAATGTATATACATGTAGTGTTTTAATATGTATTTATACACTTTTGAAAGACTTCAATGCACTTATCAAAATACTTCTACTTAACAAAAATGCTTACAATTACATCCTCGTTCAGTTTCATCAACAATTCTACTCGTATGCACCCGTATTCGTACTCGTACAATACACAGCTTTTAGATGTATGTACTATTGGTATATACACTCCAATGATTAGATCTTAGCAGCCCATGTGAGTCACCTAACACATGTGGGAACCATCATTTGGCAACTAGCATGAAATATCTCATAAAATTACAAAAATATGAGTAATCATTCATGACTTATTTACATGAAAACAAAATTACATATCCTTTATATCTAATCCATACACCAACGACCAAAAACACCTACAAACACTTTCATTCTTCAATTTTCTTCATCTAATTAATTTCTCTCAAGTTCTATCTTCAAGTTCTAAGTGTTCTTCATAAATTCTACAAGTTCTAGTTACATAAAATCAAGAATACTTTCAAGTTTGCTAGCTCACTTCCAATCTTGTAAGGTGATCATCCAACCTCAAGAAATCTTTGTTTCTTACAGTAGGTTATCATTCTAATACAAGGTAATAATCATATTCAAACTTTGGTTCAATTTCTATAACTATAACAATCTTATTTCAAGTGATGATCTTACTTGAACTTGTTTTCGTGTCATGATTCTGCTTCAAGAACTTCGAGCCATCCAAGGATCCGTTGAAGCTAGATCCATTTTTCTCTTTTCCAGTAGGTTTATCCAAGGAACTTAAGGTAGTAATGATTTTCATAACATCATTCGATTCATACATATAAAGCTATCTTATTCGAAGGTTTAAACTTGTAATCACTAGAACATAGTTTAGTTAATTCTAAACTTGTTCGCAAACAAAAGTTAATCCTTCTAACTTGACTTTTAAAACCAACTAAACACATGTTCTATATCTATATGATATGCTAACTTAATGATTTAAAACCTGGAAACACGAAAAACACCGTAAAACCGGATTTACGCCGTCGTAGTAACACTGCGGGCTGTTTTGGCTTAGTTAATTAAAAACTATGATAAACTTTGATTTAAAAGTTGTTATTCTGAGAGAATGATTTTTATTATGAACATGAAACTATATCCAAAAATTATGGTTAAACTCAAAGTGGAAGTATGTTTTCTAAAATGGTCATCTAGACGTCGTTCTTTCGACTGAAATGACTACCTTTACATAAATGACTTGTAACTTATTTTTCTGACTATAAACCTATACTTTTTCTGTTTAGATTCATAAAATAGAGTTCAATATGAAACCATAGCAATTTGATTCACTCAAAACGGATTTAAAATGAAGAAGTTATGGGTAAAACAAGATTGGATAATTTTTCTCATTTTAGCTACGTGAAAATTGGTAACAAATCTATTCCAACCATAACTTAATCAACTTGTATTGTATATTATGTAATCTTGAGATACCATAGACACGTATACAATGTTTCGACCTATCATGTCGACACATCTATATATATTTCGGAACAACCATAGACACTCTATATGTGAATGTTGGAGTTAGCTATACAGGGTTAAGGTTGATTCCAAAATATATATAGTTTGAGTTGTGATCAATACTGAGATACGTATACACTGGGTCGTGGATTGATTCAAGATAATATTTATCGATTTATTTCTGTACATCTAACTGTGGACAACTAGTTGTAGGTTACTAACGAGGACAGCTGACTTAATAAACTTAAAACATCAAAATATATTAAAAGTATTGTAAATATATTTTGAACATACTTTGATATATATGTATATATTGTTATAGGTTCATGAATCAACCAGTGGCCAAGTCTTACTTCCCGACGAAGTAAAAATCTGTGAAAGTGAGTTATAGTCCCACTTTTAAAATCTAATATTTTTGGGATGAGAATACATGCAGGTTTTATAAATGATTTACAAAATAGACACAAGTATGTGAAACTACATTCTATGGTTGAATTATCGAAATCGAATATGCCCCTTTTTATTAAGTCTGGTAATCTAAGAATTAGGGAACAGACACCCTAATTGACGCGAATCCTAAAGATAGATCTATTGGGCCTAACAAACCTCATCCAAAATACCGGATGCTTTAGTACTTCGAAATTTATATCATATCCGAAGGGTGTCCCAGAATGATGAGGATATTCTTATATATGCATCTTGTTAATGTCGGTTACCATGTGTTCACCATATGAATGATTTTTATCTCTATGTATGGGATGTGTATTGAAATATGAAATCTTGTGGTCTATTATTATGATTTGATATATATAGGTTAAACCTATAACTCACCAACATTTTTGTTGACGTTTTAAGCATGTTTATTCTCAGGTGATTATTAAGAGCTTCCGCTGTCACATACTTAAATAAGGACGAGATTTGGAGTCCATGCTTGTATGATATTGTGTAAAAACTGCATTCAAGAAACTTATTTTGTTGTAACATATTTGTATTGTAAACCATTATGTAATGGTCATGTGTAAACATGATATTTTAGATTATCATTATTTGATAATCTACGTAAAGCTTTTTAAACCTTTATTGATGAAATAAAGGTTATGGTTTGTTTTAAAATGAATGCAGTCTTTGAAAAACGTCTCATATAGAGGTCAAAACCTCGCAACGAAATCAATTAATATGGAACGTTTTTAATCAATAAGAACGGGACATTCAGTTGGTATCAGAGCTGGTATAACGCCGTCCATGTGTGGCGGGTTAATCGTAAAGGAGGTTCTCACAGTGTTACCTGTGACGAAGCATTGGCTCTTACTCCTTGCGATCCCTTACGAGGGTTGGCAGTAGCCGAGAGGCAGGCCCTAAAATCATTATCTGAGGTACACTCAGTGGTCACCAGGCGGTTAGCTGGGAAGGCACTGGGTGGGACGGTGGTTGTCCCCAACTCTATTTCAGTTGGTATCCGAGCGTTGGTCTTAGAGAACCAGAATTTTGCATTAGTGTGTCTTATCGAGTTTGTTAGGATGCATTAGTGAGTCTGGACTTCGACCGTGTTTACTTGAAAAATAATTGCTTAACAAATTTTGTTGGAAACTATATATTTTTAACATGTGAATATTATGTGATATACTAATCTCTTAACGCGTTTGATATTATGTGATAGATGTCTACCTCTAGAACAAGTCCCATCGACTCACCTAATAATAATGAAGAGTCAAATATAAATTGGAATGATTCGTGGACTGATTCACAAGTTCCCGAAGAGGAACCGGAAGAAGAGTCGGAACCGGAAGAAGAATCGGAACCGGAAGAAGAATCGGAACCGGATGAAGAAATAGAACCGATGGGGGAAATAATAAAACGGTTAAGTAAAAGAAAATCCTCAACGAACCAACCAAGGTTAATTATGGTCAATGGTGTTTCCGCCAAGGAAGCAAAATATTGGGAGGATTACCAATTCTCCGATGAATCGGATTCCGACTATAATTCCGATGATGTTATAGAAATTACCCCAACTGAATTTAAAAAGGAAAAAGAAAATAATAAGGGAAAGGGCATAAAAATAGAGAAATCTAATTCCAACCCCGATGAACTTTATATGTATCGTCAACCCCCGAAGTCCTTAAGTTGTAACAATGACCCGGGAACCTCTAAACCACCAGGTTTTTCTAAACCAATGTGGAAAACGACGGCTCGTATTAGGGGAACATCATATATCCCTAGAAACTTGGCAAAACGAACCAAAACCGAAGAAGAAGAAACAAGCGAGTCGGAATAAGATAGTTGTATTCGTGTGGTGTAATATATGTAATATAGTGTGCTTATGCTTTATGATATATGTAAAAATTGCTTGTATTAATAAGTATTTTTTTTATGAATCTAACTCTTGTCTATTTTACAGTATAAAAACACAAAATGGATAGACAACCCAATATTTTAAGAGACCTACCCGGAGACATGATTGATGAAATCTTGTCTAGAGTCGGTCAGAATTCTTCGGCACAACTATTTAAGGCGAGATCAGTTTGTAAGACATTCGAAGAACGTTCTAAGAATGCCTTGGTTTATAAAAGGCTTTCGTTCGAAAGATGGGGGATATTACATTGGGAAATCCATAAGTTACGATGTGTTTACTTTGACGCATATATTGCGGGGAACCCAAATGCTATTTTACGCAAATGGGTTAAGAAATTATTTTGACTCAATATATCCGAATATTGGACTTCGTGATTTAGAAAAAGTGGCTAACATGCAACATAAAGAAGCATGTTATGCTTACGGATTAGTAATGTTCGCTTCTCACCAAAGTGAGAACAAGAACATCGGGCTACAACTATTAAACAAAACGTTCCCACAAGTGACGGAGTCGGTAATTGGGGTAAGAAATGAGGATTTAGATTGTTACGGGACTGTTGGACATTACGTAACCCTCGTCCCTTTGACGACGTTACAACACGCTGTCTTATCAATGGCCATAACGGTTATGTTCCACAAGACCAAGGATGGGAAGTAATCCTAGTAAAACCAGAATGCATGACTTGTTTCTGGACGTATGAATTACGTGTCTTTATTGCCTTTGCTGAACGACTTGTGTACTAGCTAGAATTATCTTCACAACCATCTTGTATCAAATTTATTGTGTGATATATTTCATGCTATATGTAAAATAAGCGGTATTGTAAGTTTGTAAAATATTGTGTAAAAGTTTGAACGCGAAGTATTATTATAATCAGTTTTTCATATAGAATTGTAGTAGTTGAATGGTATATTAGCTACTAAGTATGAACTTAACGGGTAGGTACTACCCGAATTTAAACTTATAAAACGCTAATATGAAGAAAAAGCTTTTATAAATGAGTTCATATTATGCTACGAAATACTATTAACTACTCTTAATATTCTGTATGATTAACTTGTTCCATTTGACTATTTTGAAGGAAATGGCACCGACTACTCGACACACTGTGAATATGAATGAAGAGGAATTCTGTACTTTTCTAGCTTCAAACATAGCCGCAGTACAGGATGCGCTACATACCAACAATAACCTTGGATCTAGCAGTACAGGAAATCGTGTAGGATGCACCTACAAAGAATTCACTGCCTGCAAACCTTTGGAATTTGATGGAACCGAAGGACCGATCGGATTGAAACGGTGGACCGAGAAGGTCGAATCGGTGTTTGCCATAAGTAAGTGTACTGAAGAGGACAAAGTGAAGTACGCTACACATACCTTCACAGGTTCTGCGTTAACATGGTGGAATACCTATCTAGAGCAAGTGGGCCAAGACGATGCGTATGCACTACCGTGGTCAGCATTCAAGCACTTGATGAACGAGAAGTACCGTCCCAGAACCGAGGTCAATAAGCTCAAGACATAACTTAGAGGGTTACGAACCCAAGGATTTGATATTACCACGTACGAAAGACGATTCACAGAATTGTGCCTATTGTGTCCGGGAGCATTCGAAGATGAGGAAGAGAAGATCGACGCGTTTGTGAAAGGATTACCGGAAAGAATCCAAGAAGATATAAGTTCACACGAGCCCGCCTCCATACAACAGGCATGTAGAATGGCTCACAAACTAGTGAACCAGATTGAAGAAAGAATTAAAGAACAGACTGCTGAAGAGGCCAATGTGAAGCAAGTCAAAAGAAAGTGGGAGGAAAACGGTGATAAGAATCACCAATACAACAACAACAGCAATTACAACAATAATCGCAACAATTATCCTAACAATCGCAACATCAATCGCAACTACAACAAACGGCCCAACAACAACAACAACAACAACAACAACAACAACAACAGCAACTACAACAATCATCCCAACAACAATAATAACCGCAACAACAACAACAATCAGAAGCAGCTATGCCAAAGGTGTGAAAAGTATCACTCGGGGTTCTGCACCAAATTTTGCAACAAGTGTAAAAGAAATGGTCATAGCGCGGCGAAGTGTGAGGTCTACGGACCAGGGGTTAATAGAACGAAAGGAACAAATGGTGTCGGAACGAGTAATGGCGGAGCAAGTAGTGTCGGAGCAAGTTATGCCAATGTAGTTTGTTATAAATGTGGAAAACCGGACCACATTATTAGAAATTGCCCGAACCAGGAGAACACAAATGGACAAGGCCGCGGAAGAGTTTTCAATATTAATGCGGCAGAGGCACAGGAAGACCCGGAGCTTCTTACGGGTACGTTTCTTATTGACAATAAATCTGCTTACGTTTTATTTGATTCGGGTGCGGATAGAAGCTATATGATTAGAGATTTTTGTGCTAAATTAAGTTATCCATTGACGCCTTTGGATAGAAAATTTTTACTCGAATTAGCAAATGGTAAATTAATTTCAGCAGATAATATATGTCGGAATCGAGAAATTAAACTGGTTAGCGAAACATTTAAGATTGATTTGATACCAGTAGAGTTAGGGAGTTTTGATGTGATAATCGGTATGGACTGGTTGAAAGAAGTGAAAGCAGAGATCGTTTGTTACAAAAATGCAATTCGCATTATACGAGAAAAAGGAAAACCCTTAATGGTGTACGGAGAAAAGGGCAACACGAAGCTACATCTTATTAGTAATTTGAAGGCACAAAAACTAATAAGAAAAGGTTGCTATGCTGTTCTAGCACACGTCGAGAAAGTACAAACTGAAGAAAAGAGCATCAATGATGTTCAAATTGCAAAAGAATTTCCCGATGTATTTCCGAAAGAATTACCGGGATTACCCCCACATCGATCCGTTGAATTTCAAATAGATCTTGTACCAGGAGCTGCACCAATAGCTCGTGCTCCTTACAGACTCGCACCCAGCGAGATGAAAGAACTGCAAAGCCAATTACAAGAACTTTTAGAGCGTGGTTTCACTCGACCAAGTACATCATCGTGGGGAGCTCCTGTTTTGTTTGCCAAGAAGAAAGATGGTACATTCAGGATGTGTATCGACTACCGAGAGTTGAACAAACTTACCATCAAGAACCGCTACCCACTACCGAGAATCGACGACTTATTTGATCAACTACAAGGCTCGTCTATTTATTCAAAGATTGACTTACGTTCCGGGTATCATCAAATGCGGGTGAAAGAAGATGATATTCCAAAGATTGCTTTCAGAACACGTTACGGTCATTACGAGTTTATGGTCATGCCGTTTGGTTTAACTAATGCACCAGCTGTGTTCATGGACCTTATGAACCGAGTGTGTGGACCATACCTTGACAAGTTTGTCATTGTTTTCATTGATGACATACTTATTTACTCAAAGAATGACCAAGAACACGGTGAACATTTGAGAAAGGTGTTAGAAGTATTGAGGAAGGAAGAATTGTACGCTAAGTTTTCAAAGTGTGCATTTTGGTTGAAAGAAGTTCAATTCCTCGGTCACATAGTGAACAAAGAAGGTATTAAGGTGGATCCGGCAAAGATAGAAACTGTTGAAAAGTGGGAAACCCCGAAAACTCCGAAACACATACGCCAGTTTTTAGGACTAGCTGGTTACTACAGAAGGTTCATCCAAGACTTTTCCAGAATAGCAAAACCCTTAACTGCATTAACGCATAAAGGGAAGAAATTTGAATGGAATGATGAACAAGAGAAAGCTTTTCAGTTATTTAAGAAAAAGCTAACTACGGCACCTATATTGTCACTGCCTGAAGGGAATGATGATTTTGTGATTTATTGTGACGCATCAAAGCAAGGTCTCGGTTGTGTATTAATGCAACGAACGAAGGTGATTGCTTATGCGTCTAGACAATTGAAGATTCACGAACAAAATTATACGACGCATGATTTGGAATTAGGCGCGGTTGTTTTTGCATTAAAGACTTGGAGGCACTACTTATATGGGGTCAAAAGTATTATATATACCGACCACAAAAGACTTCAACACATATTTAATCAGAAACAGTCGAATATGAGGCAGCGTAGGTGGATTGAATTATTGAATGATTACGACTTTGAGATTCGTTACCACCCGGGGAAGGCAAATGTGGTAGCCGATGCCTTGAGCAGGAAGGACAGAGAACCCATTCGAGTAAAATCTATGAATATAATGATTCATAATAACCTTACTACTCAAATAAAGGAGGCGCAACAAGGAGTTTTAAAAGAGGGAAATTTAAAGGATGAAATACCCAAAGGATCGGAGAAGCATCTTAATATTCGGGAAGACGGAACCCGGTATAGGGCTGAAAGGATTTGGGTACCAAAATTTGGAGATATGAGAGAAATGGTACTTAGAGAAGCTCATAAAACCAGATACTCAATACATCCTGGAACGGGGAAGATGTATAAGGATCTCAAGAAACATTTTTGGTGGACGGGTATGAAAGCCGATGTTGCTAAATACGTAGGAGAATGTTTGACGTGTTCTAAGGTCAAAGCTGAGCATCAGAAACCATCAGGTCTACTTCAACAACCCGAAATCCCGGAATGGAAATGGGAAAACATTACCATGGATTTCATCACTAAATTGCCAAGGACTGCAAGTGGTTTTGATACTATTTGGGTAATAGTTGATCGTCTCACCAAATCAGCACACTTCCTGCCAATAAGAGAAGATGACAAGATGGAGAAGTTAGCACGACTGTATTTGAAGGAAGTCGTCTCCAGACATGGAATACCAATCTCTATTATCTCTGATAGGGATGGCAGATTTATTTCAAGATTCTGGCAGACATTACAGCAAGCATTAGGAACTCGTCTAGACATGAGTACTGCCTATCATCCACAAACTGATGGGCAGAGCGAAAGGACGATACAAACGCTTGAAGACATGCTACGAGCATGTTTTATTGATTTCGGAAACAGTTGGGATCGACATCTACCGTTAGCAGAATTTTCCTACAACAACAGCTACCATTCAAGCATTGAGATGGCGCCGTTTGAAGCACTTTATGGTAGAAAGTGCAGGTCTCCGATTTGTTGGAGTGAAGTGGGGGATAGACAGATTACGGGTCCGGAGATTATATAAGAAACTACCGAGAAGATCATCCAAATTCAACAACGGTTGAAAACCGCCCAAAGTCGACAAAAGAGCTACGCTGACATTAAAAGAAAAGATATAGAATTTGAAATTGGAGAGATGGTCATGCTTAAAGTTGCACCTTGGAAAGGCGTTGTTCGATTTGGTAAACGAGGGAAATTAAATCCAAGGTATATTGGACCATTCAAGATTATTGATCGTGTCGGACCAGTAGCTTACCGACTTGAGTTACCTCAACAACTCGCGACTATACATAACACTTTCCATGTCTCGAATTTGAAGAAATGTTTTGCTAAAGAAGATCTCACTATTCCGTTAGATGAAATCCAAACTTCAATTCATCGAAGAACCCGTCGAAATAATGGATCGTGAGGTTAAAAGACTTAAGCAAAACAAGATACCAATTGTTAAGGTTCGATGGAATGCTCGTTGAGGACCCAAGTTCACCTGGGAGCGTGAAGATCAGATGAAGAAGAAATACCCGCATCTATTTCCAGAAGATTCGTCAACACTTTCAACAGCTTAAAATTTCGGGACGAAATTTATTTAACGGGTAGGTACTGTAGTGACCCGAACTTTTCCATGTGTATATATATTAATTGAGATTGATATTTACATGATTAAATGTTTCCAACATGTTAAACAATCAAACTTGTTAAGACTTGATTAATTGAAATATGTTTCATATAGACAATTGACCACCCAAGTTGACCGGTGATTCACGAACGTTAAAACTTGTAAAAACTATATGATGACATATATATGGATATATATATAGTTAACATGATACTATGATAAGTAAACATATCATTAAGTATATTAACAATGAACTACATATGTAAAAACAAGACTACTAACTTAATGATTTTTAAACGAGACATATATGTAACGATTATCGTTGTAAAGACATTTAATGTATATATATCATATTAAGAGATATTCATACATGATAATATCATGATAATATAATAATTTAAAATCTCATTTGATATTATAAACATTGGGTTAACAACATTTAACAAGATCGTTAACCTAAAGGTTTCAAAACAACACTTACATGTAACGACTAACGATGACTTAACGACTCAGTTAAAATGTATATACATGTAGTGTTTTAATATGTATTTATAAACTTTTGAAAGACTTCAATACACTTATCAAAATACTTCTACTTAACAAAAATGCTTACAATTACATCCTCGTTCAGTTTCATCAACAATTCTACTCGTATGCACCCGTATTCGTACTCGTACAATACACAGCTTTTAGATGTATGTACTATTGGTATATACACTCCAATGATCAGATCTTAGCAGCCCATGTGAGTCACCTAACACATGTGGGAACCATCATTTGGCAACTAGCATGAAATATCTCATAAAATTACAAAAATATGAGTAATCATTCATGACTTATTTACATGAAAACAAAATTACATATCCTTTATATCTAATCCATACACCAACCACCAAAAACACCTACAAACACTTTTATTCTTTAATTTTCTTCATCTAATTAATTTCTCTCAAGTTCTATCTTCAAGTTCTAAGTGTTCTTCATAAATTCTACAAGTTCTAGTTACATAAAATCAAGAATACTTTCAAGTTTGCTAGCTCACTTCCAATCTTGTAAGGTGATCATCCAACCTCAAGAAATCTTTGTTTCTTACAGTAGGTTATCATTCTAATACAAGGTAATAATCATATTCAAACTTTGGTTCAATTTCTATAACTATAACAATCTTATTTCAAGTGATGATCTTACTTGAACTTGTTTTCGTGTCATGATTCTGCTTCAAGAACTTCGAGCCATCCAAGGATCCGTTGAAGCTAGATCCATTTTTCTCTTTTCCAGTAGGTTTATCCAAGGAACTTAAGGTAGTAATGATGTTCATAACATCATTCGATTCATACATATAAAGCTATCTTATTCGAAGGTTTAAACTTGTAATCACTAGAACATAGTTTAGTTAATTCTAAACTTGTTCGCAAACAAAAGTTAATCCTTCTAACTTGACTTTTAAAACCAACTAAACACATGTTCTATATCTATATGATAAGCTAACTTAATGATTTAAAACCTGGAAACACGAAAAACACCGTAAAACCGGATTTACGCCGTCGTAGTAACACTGCGGGCTGTTTTGGGTTAGTTAATTAAAAACTATGATAAACTTTGATTTAAAAGTTGTTATTCTGTGAAAATGATTTTTTTTATGAACATGAAATTATATCCAAAAATTATGGTTAAACTCAAAGTGGAAGTATGTTTTCTAAAATGGTCATCTAGACGTCGTTCTTTCGACTGAAATGACTACCTTTACAAAAACGACTTGTAACTTATTTTTCTGACTATAAACCTATACTTTTTCTGTTTAGATTCATAAAATAGAGTTCAATATGAAACCATAGCAATTTGATTCACTCAAAATGGATTTAAAATGAAGAAGTATGGGTAAAACAAGATTGGATAATTTTTCTCATTTTAGCTACGTGAAGATTGGTAACAAATCTATTCCAACCATAACTTAATCAACTTGTATTATATATTATGTAATCTTGAGATACCATAGACACGTATACAATGTTTTGACCTATCATGTCGACACATCTATATATATTTCAGAACAACCATAGACACTCTATATGTGAATGTTGGAGTTAGCTATACAGGGTTAAGGTTGATTCCAAAATATATATAGTTTGAGTTGTGATCAATACTGAGATACGTATACACTAGGTCGTGGATTGATTCAAGATAATATTTATCGATTTATTTCTGTACATCTAACTGTGGACAACTAGTTGTAGGTTACTAACGAGGACAGCTGACTTAATAAACTTAAAACATCAAAATATATTAAAAGTATTGTAAATATATTTTGAACATACTTTGATATATATGTATATATTGTTATAGGTTTGTGAATCAACCAGTGGCCAAGTCTTACTTCCCGACGAAGTAAAAATCTGTGAAAGTGAGTTATAGTCCCACTTTTAAAATCTAATATTTTTGGGATGAGAATACATGCAGGTTTTATAAATGATTTACAAAATAGACACAAGTATGTGAAACTACATTCTATGGTTGAATTATCGAAATCGAATATGCCCCTTTTTATTAAGTCTGGTAATCTAAGAATTAGGGAACAGACACCCTAATTGACGCGAATCCTAAAGATAGATCTATTGGGCCTAACAAACCTCATCCAAAATACCGGATGCTTTAGTACTTCGAAATTTATATCATATCCGAAGGGTGTCCCGGAATGATGGGGATATTCTTATATATGCATCTTGTTAATGTCGGTTACCAGGTGTTCACCATATGAACGATTTTTATCTCTATGTACGGGATGTGTATTGAAATATAAAATCTTGTGGTCTGTTATTATGATTTGATATATATAGGTTAAACCTATAACTCACCAACATTTTTGTTGACGTTTTAAGCATGTTTATTCTCAGGTGATTATTAAGAGCTTCCGCTGTCGCATACTTAAATAAGGACGAGATTTGGAGTCCATGCTTGTATGATATTGTGTAAAAACTGCATTCAAGAAACTTATTTTGTTGTAACATATTTGTATTGTAAACCATTATGTAATGGTCATGTGTAAACAGGATATTTTAGATTATCATTATTTGATAATCTACGTAAAGCTTTTTAAACCTTTATTGATGAAATAAAGGTTATGGTTTGTTTTAAAATGAATGCAGTCTTTGAAAAACGTCTCATATAGAGGTCAAAATCTCGCAACGAAATCAATTAATATGGAACGTTTTTAATCAATAAGAACGGGACATTTCATATTGACCTCTATATGTGACATTTTTCAAAATCTGCATATGTTTTTATGATACAACCCATAACCTTTATTATAACCAAAGGCTTAAACAACATAATAATGATTATCGTTTAGCGATAATCTTAGTCTTACAAACTTTACATTTGATAATAACAATACGATTTCCAACGTATTTCACATTACAAATCTTTCGGTATGCAGTTTTATTTTTGACACAAATATGCATACTCCAAATCCTGCTTAAATTCGGCATAATGCAGCAGAAGCTTTTAATTATCACCTTAGAATAAACATGCTTAAATCGTCAACATAAAGTTGGTGAGATATAGGTTTAATGCTAGCAGCGTTATAAATATAGACCACAAGATTTAATATACATAAACGTTTTAATAAAAATATTCTAAGTGGTTGAGCACTTGATAACCATACTTAACATTTAATCAACGTCGCATATTCCCTTTATTATGAAGTCTCACTACACCGTACCAAGTGTAGTCACCAAAACGAAGTACTGTGCAACCGTTGAATACTGGTCGTCCAGTCCGGTTGGGGTTGTCAGGCCCGATTGATCTATCAACAGGATTTGCGTTTACAATACCGCATGTAAATAGTAGTTACCAAGTTACAGGGAAGTATGCCAGTGGTACAACTCAACGTAGAATATATATTTTTAATCACTTGTGTCCATAACGTAAATCATAAAATGCATGTATTCTCATCCCGAAATATTTAGAGTTTAAAAATGGGACTATATACTCACTTTTGCTTTGAAGATATATAACCCGACCTGGTCTCCAATAGATATCACGAACCTAACCATATGTAATATATCAACATATTTTCTTTTCAAATAATCGTTACATGTATACTTATAATACTTTCAATATCTAATAGTCCGTAGTTAGCAGTCCGATGTTAGTAGTTCACAATTAGTTGTTCAATAAAATAAATAAAGACCCCATCGTATTCATATTGATTGGAATTAATCTCGACCCATGGTACCGTGTTGTCAAATGACGTGTTGCGTACATAAAGTACTGTGTTGTCAAATGACGTGTTGCGTACAATCATGAGGTCTTATAATTAATCTTCTCGTATTGTTTACGGGTGGTCCTGAAATATGTAAAATCAAATCATGAGTAAATATATAAAATATCATATTAATTAGCCAAGATATGATTAGTTTGGTTTTAGTCAAATTATTTTCGTAGCTAAACTAGCTTCGGATACCCGATTTTGTTTTAGTCGTAGTTTCATCAATACAACTCCGTTTTTGTTGGTTCAACTTGCCACTTCCTTGGATTGAGCCATTATTTATGAATATGAACTGTAAATACCTTGGTTTTCATTCAAAATCACAGGTTATAGGTCAAACTTTGGTGAATCTTATGAAAGTGATCATTTTCGTCGTAAAAACAACATCTAGATGATCATTTCTACAAAAATACTTACACTTTGAGTTACACCATGAGATTTTTATATATTAACATATTCATAAGAAATATCATTTTTCCAGAATATAAACTTCCAATTCAAATTTTAAGATGGTTTTTAATTATCCAACCCAAAACAGCCCCCGGTTGCACTCCAACGATGTAGATTCAGTTTTAAGGTGTTCTTTGTAAAATCAAGTTGTATCTTGTTAAGTTAGCATATCATTATGATATATTACAGGTCTTGAAGTGTTTTAAAAGTCAAGTTAGAATTATCTATTTAGTTTGCGAACAAGTTTGAAATCATTCAAACTATGTTCTTGTTGTTATGATTTGTATATTCTTAATAAGATAGTTATAATTGAACAAGATGATGAACAAAGGTTATACCTCAAGTATGATGAAGAAAGTTACTGAATAAATAAGATATGAACTTGTTCTTGATGACTTGGAAGATTAAGAAGTGAAATCATGAAAGAAACAAAGGTTGTAAGTAAGTTTATATCTTGATTTAAGATAATTAACTTACATGAATTGAATCAAAGTTTAAACATAGTTTTACCTTGATTATGAAGTTAGAAACTTATGAAGACCTTGAAGAACACTTAAAGGTTGAAGATGAGAGAGTTTAGAAGATCATTTATCTTGAAATAAAGTTGATATGGAAGTATATGTATGTATATGTAAACGTGTATATGTATGTATATATATAGATTTTAATTTTTGATTTTTAGCTCATAAGTCTTCCTACTTGATCCCACATGTTGTTGACTAACCAAGGCTGCTAAGAGCAGATAATTGCGGTCTAATAATTGGTATTTATCAATAGTAAATACATCTAGAAGCTGCGTATAATACCAGTACATATACCCTAGGTATACGTGTAGAAATCTTGAGGAAACGGAACGAGAATTTAAATATAACTATCTTTTGTGAATATACTTATATTGTGTTATGTATTTAAGCCCTTTAAAAGTGATTAAATACGTATTTATACTGTAGTGACCCGAACTTTTCCATGTTTATATATATTAATTGAGATTGATATTTACATGACTAAATGTTTCCAACGTGTTAAGCAATCAAACTTGTTAAGACTTGATTAAATGAAATAAGTTTCATATAGACAATTGATCACCCAAGTTGACCGGCGATTCACGAACGTTACAAAATTGTAAAAACTACATGTTGTAGTATATATAGACATATATATATGATTGACATGAGATTATGATGAGTAAGTATCTTACTAAGTATATTAACAATGTGTGATATACATAAGAAATGAGATTACTAAGTTAAGAAACTCGAAATGATATATATAACGATTATCGTTATGATAACGTCTACTAAATATATATGTATCATATTAAGATATTGATACACTATATTTAACATTATAAAATGATATTTAAATATATCATTAAGTGTGTTAACAATGAACTACATATGTAAAAACAAGACTACTAACTCAAGAATTACGAAACGAGACTTATATGTAACGATTATCGTTGTAACGATATTTTAATGTATATATCATATTAAGAGATATTCATACATCATAATATCATGATAATATAATAATTTAACATCTCATTTGATATAATAAACATTGGGTTAACAACATTAATTGAGATCGTTAACTTAAAGGTTTCAAAACAACACTTACATGTAACGACTAACGAAGACTTAACGACTCCATTAGAATGTATATACATGTTGTGTTTTGATATGTATTCTTACACTTTTGAAAGACTTCAAGACACATATCAAAGTACTTCTACTTAACAAAAATTTTTACAATTACATCCTCGTTTAGTTTCATCAACAATTCTACTCGTATGCACCCGTATTCGTACTCGTACAATACACAGCTTTTAGATGTATGTACTATTGGTATATACACTCCAATGATTAACTCTTAGCAGCCCATGTGAGTCACCTAACACATGTGGGAACCATCATTTCGCAACTAGCATGAAATATCTCATAAAATTACAAAAATATTGGTAATCATTCATGACTTATTTACATGAAAACAAAATTACATATCCTTTATATCTAATCCATATACCAACGACCAAAAACACCTACAAACACTTTCATTCTTCAATTTTCTTTATCTAATTGATCTCTCTCAAGTTCCATCTTCAAGTTCTAAGTGTTCTTCATAAATTCCATAAGTATAGTTTCATAAAAATCAAGAATACTTCCAAGTTTGCAAGTCTACTTCCAAGCTTTCTAATCCATTCCAAGTAATCATCTAAGATTAAGGAACCTTTGTTATTTACAGTAGGTTATCTTTCTAATTCAAGGTAATATTCATATTCAAACTTTGATTCAATTTCTACAACTATAACAATCTCATTTCGAGTGAAAATCTTACTTGAACTGTTTTCGTGTCATGATTCTGCTTCAAGAACTTTCAAGCCATCCAAGGATCCTTTGAAGCTAGATCCATTTTTCTCATTTCCAGTAGTTTTATCCAGAAAATTTGAGGTAGTAATGATGTTCATAACATCATTCGATTCATACATATAAAGCTATCTTATTCGAAGGTTTAAACTTGTAATCACTAGAACATAGTTTAGTTAATTCTAAACTTGTTCGCAAACAAAAGTTAATCCTTCTAACTTGACTTACAAAATCAACTAAACACATGTTCTATATCTATATGATATGCTAACTTAATGATTTAAAACCTGGAAACACGATGAACACCATAAAATCGGATATACGCCGTCGTAGTGAAACCGGGGGTTGTTTTGGTTTGGATAATTAAAAACTATGATAAACTTTGATTTAGAAGTTGTTCTTCTAGGAAAATGATTTTTCATATGAACATGAAACTATATCCAAAAATCTTGGTTAAACTCAAAGTGAAAGTATGTTTTTCAAAATGGTCATCAAGATGTCGTTCTTTCGACGGAAATGACTACCTCTTTAGTAATTGACATGTAACTTAAATTTCTGACTATAAACCTATACTTTTTCTGTCTGTATTCTTAAATTAGAGTTTAATATGAAACCATAGCAATTTGATTCACTCAAAACGGATTTAAAATGAAAAAGTTATGGGTAAAACAAGATTGGATATTTTTGATCTTTTTAGCTACGGGAAATGTTTAACAAATCTATACAAATCATATCCTAGCTAACTTATATTGTATTATACATGTATTTTAATATATTATGTAATCTTGAGATACCATAGACACGTATGCAAATATTTTGACATATCATATCGACCCATGTATATATATTATTTGGAACAACGATAGACACTCTATATGCAGTAATGTTGGAGTTAGTTATACAGGGTTGAGGTTGATTCCAAAAATATATATACTTTGAGTTGTGATTTAGCCTGAGACGTGTATACACTGGGTCGTGGATTGATTCAAGATAATATATATCGATTTATTTCTGTACATCTAACTGTGGACAACTACTTGTAGGTTACTAACGAGGACAGCTGACTTAATACACTCAAATCTTTAAAACATAATAAAAATGGTTGTAATTATATTTTGATCATACTTTGAGATATATGTACATATTTGTGTATGTTCGTGAATCGATCCGTGGCCAAGTCTTATTTCCGAGGAAGGAAATATCTGTGAAAGTGAGTTATAGTCCCACTTTTAAAATCTAATATTTTTGGGATGAGAATACATGCAGGTTTTATAAATGATTTACAAAATAGACACAAGTACGTGAAACTACATTCTATGATTGAATTATCGAAATCGAATATGCCCCTTTTTATTAAGTCTGGTAATCTAAGAATTAGGGAACATACACCCTAATTGACACGAATCCTAAAGATAGATCAATTGGGCCTAACAAACCCCATCCAAAGTACCAAATGCTTTAGTACTTCGAAATTTATATCATATTCGAAGGGTGTCCCGGAATGATGGGGATATTCTTATATATGCATCTTGTTAATGTCGGTTACCAGGTGTTCACCATATGAATAATTTTTATCTCTATGTATGGGATGTGTATTGAAATATAAAATCTTGTGGTCTATTATTACGATTTGATATATATAGGTTAAACCTATAACTCACCAACATTTTTGTTGACGTTTAAAGCATGTTTATTCTCAGGTGAATACTAAGAGCTTCCGCTGTTGCATACTAAAATATGGACAAGATTTGGAGTCCATATGTCATAACCCGTCCTTAACCATAAGAACGTGTTAGATAACGTATGATTTCATTGCGAGGTATTGACCTCTATATGCGACATTTTTAAAAAGGAAAACTGCATATATTATACATTACAAACCAAACCATTATTTTTGTTACAAGCTTTAGACAATAAAAAGATGATTATCGTTTAACGATAATCTTCGACTTACAAACTTTACAAATGATAATAACAACACGATTTCTAGCATATTTTACAACACACGTCCTCGGATATGCAGTTTTATTTTTGACACAAATATGAGCACGCATGATCCTGCTTAGATTCAACATAATGCAGCGGAAGCTTTAATTATCACCTGAGAATAAACATGTTTAAAAACGTCAACATAAAGTTGGTGAGATATAGGTTTAGTGCGCAGCAATATATATATATAGACCACAAGATTTCGTATATAAACATTTCATAAAAATATTCTAAGTGGTTGAGCACTTGGTAACCATACTTAACATTCAATCACGTCGCATATTCCCTTTAATATGAAATCTTACTACACCGTACCAAGTGTAGTCACAAAACGAAGTACTGTGCAACCGTTGAATACTGGTCGTCCAGTCCGGTTGGGGTTGTCAGGCCCGATAGATCTATCAACAGGATTCGCGTTTACAATACCGCTGTAAATATTAGTTACCAAGCTACAGGGAAGTATGCCAGTGGTACAAATCAACGTAGAATATATTTTTCAGTTACTTGTGTCCATAACGTAAATCATTTATAAAAACAGCGCATGTATTCTCAGCCCAAAAATATTTAGAGTTTAAAAGGGACTATATACTCACTCTTGTCTTGATGATATAAATAATTTGACTCGGTCTTCCGGTTGATATCACGAACCTATCCATATATAATATATCAATATGTTTTCATTTTAAAACAAACGTTATATATATATACTTGTTATACTTTTAATATTTTGAATATTTCCTTAGTCCGTAGTTAGCAGTTCGTTGTTAGTAATTCAATTTTAATGGTTCATTTTTAGATGTTTAATATACCCGCAATGAAATAAATAAAACCCCCAACGAAATAAATAAAACCCCATCGTATATGTATTGGTCGAGATTAATCTTGACCCATGGTACCGGTGTTGTCAAATGACGTGTTGCGTACATAAAGTACCGGTGTTGTCAAATGACGTGTTGCGTACAATCATGGGATCTTATGATTAATCTTCTCGTGTTGTTTACGGGTGATCCTGAACCATATAAAATTGAATTATAAGTACATATATATAAAATATCATGTTATCTTAGAAATATGTGATTTATATCATTTTTTTCCAATTGATCCCGTAGTTGAAATGATCTAGGATAACCAATTTTGTTTCGGTCATAGTTTCTTCGTTACAAATCCGTTTTCGTTGATTCAAATTGCCATCTTCTTGGATCGAGTTCTTCTTTAAGACTATGAACTGTAAATACCTTGGTTTGTATTCAAAATCATACGGCATAAGTGAAACATTAGTGAAACATATGAAGTTAAACATTTTGTTACAACAAAATCATTTAATGACCATTTTTCCAAAAATACTTATACTTTGAAAAACCAAGTTTTACCTTGTTAAATTAACATATAAATAAGTTATGTTACATGTCTTGAAGTATTTTAAAAGTTAAGTTAGAAGGATCTATTTAGTTTGCAAACAAGTTTGAAAACATTCAAACTATGTTCTTGTTGTTAAACTTTTGTACCACAAAATAAGATAGCTATATATATATGAATCGAATAAGGTTATGAATATAGATTCTACCTCAAGTTCCTTGGATGAAGTTGCTGTAAAAGAGGAGTAAGAAGCTAGAATCAAAAGGGTGATAGAAGTGGATGAAAGATTGGAAGTAAGTTGGTGTTCTTGGAGGGTTTTCTTGAAGTGTTTTTGTATGGTTTTCTTATGGTGTTTTAGTATGGTTTTTGAAGCTAGATCTTTATGGAACTTTGCTGGATTGTTGAAGGTGTTTAAGAGTTATAAGTGTGTGTGTTTTAGCTAAGAGATTGAAGTAGTAAATGAATCAAAATGATGGTGCATATATACACCTCAAAAACGTGTTCCATGGGAGACATGGACAAAATTCCCATGTTGTATTTTTGTGTATTTGTCATGCTTGCTTCCAAAATCTAATTACCTAGCTCCAAGGGCAGTAACAAGGGTGGGTTAGGTGGTGATTTGATGTGTATTTACTATTAGTAAATACGTATAGAAGCTAGGTATGATACGAGTACTTATACTCTAGATATACGTATAGAAATTTTGTGAAAAATGGAATGAGGATTCAAATATAGCTATCTTTTGTGAATACACTTATATGATTTTATGTATTTAAGTTCTTAAAAGTGATTAAATACATTACTTATACAATATATGTATAAACATTATATGTCTTAAGTATTTATGTCAAATAACGTTACGTATAGTTATCGTTTTGAAAACTTAAGTTAGTAGTTTCAAAATACACATATAACTTGTTGTTATTAATATAAAATGAGATATTAAAACATTCCTTAATCATGTTAAATATGTATATATACATATATATACACAAACGTATAATTATCATATATTGTATGGTTCGTGATATCATCGGTCAAACTAGACGGTCAAACGTTGTGTAAAACTCTTTTCGGAAATATCAGTCTCGACAATTTGGATTGCTTATCATGTTGGCAAGGTTTAATTTATGTAAATATTAATCTTATAAGTATAGAATGATCGAAAAAGTGCGGGTCGTTACATTACCTCCCCGTTAAATAAATTTCGTCCCGAAATTTTAAAATTGTACCTATTTTGCGTCATCGAAAAACAAGTGTGGATACTTTTGCTTCATCTGATCCTCTCGTTCCCAAGTAAACTCGGGACCTCTTCTAGCATTCCAACGAACCTTAACAATCGGTATATTACTCTGTTTGAGCTGTTTAACCTCACGGTCCATGATTTCGATTGGTTTTTCGACGAATTGTAGTTTCTCGTCGACATGAATTTCTTCAAGAGGAATGGTGAGGTCTTCCTTTGCAAGACACTTCTTAAGGTTTGAGACGTGAAAGGTATTATGTACTCCGGCGAGTTGTTGCGGTAACTCGAGTCGATAAGCTACCGGTCCAATGCGTTCGATGATCTTAAACGGGCCTACGTACCTTGGGTTCAGTTTACCCCTTTTTCCGAAACGTATTACACCTTTCCAAGGTGACACCTTTAGCATAACCATGTCACCGATCTGAAACTCTAATGGTTTCCTTCGGACATCGGCGTAGCTCTTTTGGCGACTACGGGCTGTTTTCAATCTCTCTTTGATTTGTACTATCTTTTCAGTAGTTTCATGTATGATCTCGGGACCAGTTAATTGTCGATCTCCTACTTCATTCCAACAGATAGGAGATCTACACTTCCTTCCGTACAATGCTTCGAATGGCGCAGCTCCAATGCTCGCATGATAACTATTATTATACGAGAATTCTGCTAACGGTAGATATTTATCCCATCCGTTTCCAAAATCGATCACACATGCCCTGAGCATGTCTTCGAGAGTCTGAATCGTTCTTTCACTCTGTCCATCGGTTTGTGGATGATATGCGGTACTCATATCCAACCGAGTTCCTAGTGCCTCCTGTAGTGATTGCCAGAATTTTGAGGTAAATCTACTATCACGATCGGATATAATGGAAATAGGTATTCCATGCCTTGAAACAACTTCCTTTATATACAATCGTAATAGTTTCTCCATTCTATCCGTTTCCTTTATAGGCAAGAAATGTGCAGACTTGGTGAGACGATCAACAATCACCCAAATGGTGTCGTATCCCCAGGCAGTCTTTGGTAACTTCGTGATGAAATCCATGGTAATACCGTCCCATTTCCATTCTGGAATTTCTGGTTGTTGAAGTAACCCTGACGGCTTCTGGTGTTCTGCTTTAACCTTGGAACAAGTTAAACACTCCCCAACATATGTTGCAACGTCTGTTTTTAAATTAGGCCACCAATAATGCGTCTTAAGATCTTGGTACATCTTTCCAACTCCAGGATGTATCGAATATCTTGTCTTATGTGCCTCGTTCAATATCAACTTCCTTAATCCACCCAACTTCGGTACCCAAATACGATTTGCAAAATATCGAATTCCATCTTCCCGCATAACGAGTTGCTTCGCATACTTCTTCATTATTTCATTTCCTATATTTTCTTTAGTAAGTGCTTCTCGTTGAACTTCTTTGATTTGTGAGTTGAGATTCATGCGAATTTTTATGTTCATCGCTCGTACTCGAATTGGTTCTCGTTCTTTTCTGCTTAAAGCATCAGCCACCACATTCGCCTTCCCGGGATGATAACGAATTTCACAATCATAGTCGTTTATTAACTCGACCCACCTACGTTGCCTCATGTTCAATTGTTTCTGATCAAAAATATGTTGAAGGCTTTTATGATCAGTAAACACAGTGAATTTAACCCCATACAAGTAGTGTCTCCACATCTTCAATGCAAACACGACTGCTCCCAATTCTAGATCATGCGTCGTATAATTCCGCTCGTGAATCTTCAATTGTCGGGATGCAAATGCAATTACTTTCTTTCGTTGCATAAGAACACAACCAAAACCTTGTCGCGAAGCGTCACAATATATTTCAAAATCATCGTTCCCTTCTGGTAACGATAAAATAGGCGCCGTAGTTAACTTCTTCTTCAGTATTTGAAATGCGTTCTCCTGCTCCGAGGTCCATTCATATTTCTTCCCTTTTTGCGTTAACGCTGTCAACGGCTTAGCTATTCGGGAAAAATCTTGAATAAACCTTCTATAATAACCGGCTAAACCCAAAAATTGGCGTATCTGCATTGGTGTCTTAGGAGTCTCCCATTTTTCAATGGCTTCAATTTTTGCTGGATCAACCTGAATTCCTTTGCTACTAACAACGTGGCCAAGAAATTGCACTTCTTTCAACCAGAAAGCACACTTAGAAAATTTAGCATAAAGTTGTTCTTTTCTTAACAACTCTAATATCAACCTTACATGCTCTTCATGCTCTTGCTCACTCTTGGAATAGATAAGAATATCATCAATGAAAACGATAACAAACTTATCTAAATACGGACTACAAACTCGATTCATGAGGTCCATGAATACAGCTGGCGCATTCGTCAATCCAAACGGCATAACCAAAAATTCGTAATGACCATAACGTGTCCGAAAAGCAGTTTTCGGAATATCCTCTTCTTTGACGCGTAGTTGATGATAGCCCGATCTTAAGTCGATTTTTGAATAAACACATGATCCTTGCAATTGATCAAATAAATCATCAATTCTCGGTAGTGGATACCGATTCTTGATAGTTAACTTATTTAATTCACGATAGTCTATACACATCCTAAAAGATCCATCTTTCTTCTTAACAAACAAAATTGGAGCTCCCCACGGTGAAGTACTCGGTCGTATGAATCCACGGTCCAGTAATTCTTTTAACTGACTTTGAAGTTCTTTTAACTCGGACGGTGCAAGTCTATATGGAGCACGAGCCACTGGTGCAGCTCCTGGTACTAAATCTATTTGAAATTCTACCGATCTAAATGGAGGTAATCCCGGCAATTCTTCCGGAAAAACTTCAGGAAAATCTCTTGCCACAGGCACGTCGTTGATGCACTTTTCTTTCTTTTCGACTTTATTAACATGTGCTAAAATAGCGTAACATCCCTTTTCTAAACACTTCTTGGCTTTAAAACAGCTAATGAGTTTTAGCTTTGAATTACCCTTCTCTCCATAAATCATCACCGGTATTTTATCCTTACCAGGAATACGAATTGCCTTCTTAGCACAAACAACTTCCGCTCCTATTTTGGACATCCAGTCCATGCCGACTATTACATCAAAACCTCCTAATTCTACGGGTATTAAGTCGATTTTAAACGTTTCTCCGGCTAGATTTATTTCACAATCACGACAAATTTTATCGGCTTTAATTAGTTTACCATTAGCTAACTCAATCATGTACTTAGCATCTAGAGGTAATGATGAACAATTCAATTTAGTGTAAAAATTTCTACACACATAACTTCTATCGGCGCCAGTATCAAATAAAATAGATGCTGATAAGTTATTAATGGTAAACGTACCCGTAACAAGCTCCGGGTCTTCTCGTGCCTCTCTAGCATTAATAACAAACGCTCTTCCACGTGCAGGTCCGCCATTCTGATTCGGGCACTGACTCTTATAGTGACCTTGTTTTCCACAACCAAAACAAGTAATGGTAGCCAAAGCAGTTCTATTTGCGTTGGTGGCAGGAGTCTTGTTGCCATTTGTAACGAGAGCCTTACAATCTTCCGCAAGATGACCTTGTCGATTACACTTGGTGCATAACACACTACAGTAACCAAAGTGATGTTTGTGGCAACGGTTGCATAAAGGATTTTGTCCTTTATAACCAAAGCTTAAACCACTACCCGCACCTTGCGTGTTTTCTTGTTTCTTAAAAGATTGTTGTTGGTTACCTCGATCATAATTTCCATTCCACTTTCTTTTGTTACCTGATACCTTCACATCAGTATTGGATACTTTCTTATCCATGATGACCTGATCCATTAGCTCGTTTGCCATGGTTATAGCTTCATGAATTGTCTTAGGTTTTGATGCTGTAACATTTGCCTTGACCTTTTTGGGCAAACCAGCTTTGTACATTTCAATCTTCCGTTCTTCGGTTGGAACCAATTCAGGACATAGCAAAACTAATTCCATGAATCGCTGGTTGTAGTTGGTGATTTCAGTACCAACCACCTTCAAACTTCGTAACTCATCTTCTAACTTAATAACCTCATTCCTTGGACAATACTCGGTGATTATCATTGCTTTGAATTCTTCCCATGGAGTATCATAAGCTACATCTCCTCCTACCGCCTTCACATAATTCTTCCACCATGTGAGTGCACTATCTTGTAAAGTGCACGATGCAAACTTGGTCATGTCTTTTTCATCACAACCGCTGATTTTGAACACCGTCTCCATCTTTTCTATCCATCGGGTTAAACCGATAGGTCCTTCCGTTCCACTGAATGATGATGGCTTGCAAGCTTGGAACGTCTTGTAGGAGCATCCTACACGAGGATTTGGATTAACTGCAGCAGCTCTTGCAGCCTCAACCCATAACATTCTGTCGTTCACTCGCTGGTTGATGAGTTCCTCGAGTTCTTGTTCCGTCATTCGATTCAATCGCGCCATTTCCTAATGAAAGAAAATAATTATTCACATGGATTATTATAGATGTAGTGTGTATTTATAGTACATTATAGCTTATTAATAATATGAACTAGGTATTATTATAAAAGCCTTTTCTTCTTATTAGCGTTTTATAATTATATCTTGGGTAGTACCTACCCGTTAATGTTCATACTTAATAGCTTAGTACAGAATCAATTACTACAATCTAAATAATACTTAACCATGGAAAATTATTGCATTTCATACTTCAATATTTTACATATGCTTATCTTACATCGAACATTAAGCAAACCACACTATTAATATTATACAAAACATTATTCGGTTCCATGGTTTGACACAGCAGCGCATCGTTTGATCTATTTTCTAGGACGTTTAGACACAAAGATTTGCTTAACGCTTATCCTAACTGTCTGCCTATATTTTGGCTGTGGGACTGAAGAACTGGATGCCGGGACAGAACGAATAGGAATAGCGGGAATAGGGGTGGTAGTGTTGAGTGGAATTGGTGCCACATCATTCTCATTAAACTCGGGATTTGGATTTTCTAATTCATTAGCCTTTCGTTTCTTTCCTAGTTCGAACTCGTCTTTTGTAATTTCCTGTATTTCTTCCTCGGGTTCACTTTCCTCCTCGGGTTCACTTTCCTCCTCGGGTTCACTTTCCTCCTCGGGTTCACTTTCCGGGTTCTCTATAGTTGGTTCATCCGGAATTTGTGAGTCTTCCCCAAGGATATCATTTTCGTCATCGGACAGGTTAATGACTGGAACGCCATCTGAAGATTCTGATTCGGAGTCGTTGATTGTGATAACAATTTTTGAGCTCGACATCTATCACACAACAACTAACCCATTAGTACTTATATAATATTTACATATAAATTTTAACCAACAGTGATAAGCAATGGTTTTTTTTTTTTTTTTTTTTTTTTAAAATCAGACCCGGTCAAAGTCCAGACTTTACTAATGTATCCTAACGACTTCTCGGTTAGACACACTAATGCAAACCTGGTTCGCTAAGACCAACGCTCTGATACCACATGTCATAACCCGTCCTTAACCATAAGAACGTGTTAGATAACGTATGATTTCATTGCGAGGTATTGACCTCTATATGCGACATTTTTAAAAAGGAAAACTGCATATATTATACATTACAAACCAAACCATTATTTTTGTTACAAGCTTTAGACAATAAAAAGATGATTATCGTTTAACGATAATCTTCGACTTACAAACTTTACAAATGATAATAACAACACGATTTCTAGCATATTTTACAACACACGTCCTCGGATATGCAGTTTTATTTTTGACACAAATATGAGTACGCATGATCCTGCTTAGATTCAACATAATGCAGCGGAAGCTTTAATTATCACCTGAGAATAAACATGTTTAAAAACGTCAACATAAAGTTGGTGAGATATAGGTTTAGTGCGCAGCAATATATATATATAGACCACAAGATTTCGTATATAAACATTTCATAAAAATATTCTAAGTGGTTGAGCACTTGGTAACCATACTTAACATTCAATCACGTCGCATATTCCCTTTAATATGAAATCTTACTACACCGTACCAAGTGTAGTCACAAAACGAAGTACTGTGCAACCGTTGAATACTGGTCGTCCAGTCCGGTTGGGGTTGTCAGGCCCGATAGATCTATCAACAGGATTCGCGTTTACAATACCGCTGTAAATATTAGTTACCAAGCTACAGGGAAGTATGCCAGTGGTACAAATCAACGTAGAATATATTTTTCAGTTACTTGTGTCCATAACGTAAATCATTTATAAAAACAGCGCATGTATTCTCAGCCCAAAAATATTTAGAGTTTAAAAGGGACTATATACTCACTCTTGTCTTGATGATATAAATAATTTGACTCGGTCTTCCGGTTGATATCACGAACCTATCCATATATAATATATCAATATGTTTTCATTTTAAAACAAACGTTATATATATATATACTTGTTATACTTTTAATATTTTGAATATTTCCTTAGTCCGTAGTTAGTAGTTCGTTGTTAGTAATTCAATTTTAATGGTTCATTTTTAGATGTTTAATATACCCGCAATGAAATAAATAAAACCCCCAACGAAATAAATAAAACCCCATCGTATATGTATTGGTCGAGATTAATCTTGACCCATGGTACCGGTGTTGTCAAATGACGTGTTGCGTACATAAAGTACCGGTGTTGTCAAATGACGTGTTGCGTACAATCATGGGATCTTATGATTAATCTTCTCGTGTTGTTTACGGGTGATCCTGAACCATATAAAATTGAATTATAAGTACATATATATAAAATATCATGTTATCTTAGAAATATGTGATTTATATCATTTTTTTCCAATTGATCCCGTAGTTGAAATGATCTAGGATAACCAATTTTGTTTCGGTCATAGTTTCTTCGTTACAAATCCGTTTTCGTTGATTCAAATTGCCATCTTCTTGGATCGAGTTCTTCTTTAAGACTATGAACTGTAAATACCTTGGTTTGTATTCAAAATCATACGGCATAAGTGAAACATTAGTGAAACATATGAAGTTAAACATTTTGTTACAACAAAATCATTTAATGACCATTTTTCCAAAAATACTTATACTTTGAAAAACCAAGTTTTACCTTGTTAAATTAACATATAAATAAGTTATGTTACATGTCTTGAAGTATTTTAAAAGTTAAGTTAGAAGGATCTATTTAGTTTGCAAACAAGTTTGAAAACATTCAAACTATGTTCTTGTTGTTAAACTTTTGTACCACAAAATAAGATAGCTATATATATATGAATCGAATAATGTTATGAATATAGATTCTACCTCAAGTTCCTTGGATGAAGTTGCTGTAAAAGAGGAGTAAGAAGCTAGAATCAAAAGGGTGATAGAAGTGGATGAAAGATTGGAAGTAAGTTGGTGTTCTTGGAGGGTTTTCTTGAAGTGTTTTTGTATGGTTTTCTTATGGTGTTTTAGTATGGTTTTTGAAGCTAGATCTTTATGGAACTTTGCTGGATTGTTGAAGGTGTTTAAGAGTTGTAAGTGTGTGTGTTTTAGCTAAGAGATTGAAGTAGTAAATGAATCAAAATGATGGTGCATATATACACCTCAAAAACGTGTTCCATGGGAGACATGGACAAAATTCCCATGTTGTATTTTTGTGTATTTGTCATGCTTGCTTCCAAAATCTAATTACCTAGCTCCAAGGGCAGTAACAAGGGTGGGTTAGGTGGTGATTTGATGTGTATTTACTATTAGTAAATACGTATAGAAGCTAGGTATGATACGAGTACTTATACTCTAGATATACGTATAGAAATTTTGTGAAAAATGGAATGAGGATTCAAATATAGCTATCTTTTGTGAATACACTTATATGATTTTATGTATTTAAGTTCTTAAAAGTGATTAAATACATTACTTATACAATATATGTATAAACATTATATGTCTTAAGTATTTATGTCAAATAACGTTACGTATAGTTATCGTTTTGAAAACTTAAGTTAGTAGTTTCAAAATACACATATAACTTGTTGTTATTAATATAAAATGAGATATTAAAACATTCCTTAATCATGTTAAATATGTATATATACATATATATACACAAACGTATAATTATCATATATTGTATGGTTCGTGATATCATCGGTCAAACTAGACGGTCAAACGTTGTGTAAAACTCTTTTCGGAAATATCAGTCTCGACAATTTGGATTGCTTATCATGTTGGCAAGGTTTAATTTATGTAAATATTAATCTTATAAGTATAGAATGATCGAAAAAGTGCGGGTCGTTACACCATATTTGTATGATATTGTGTAAAAACTGCATTCAAGAAACATATGTCGATGTAATATATTTCTATTGTAAACCATTATGTAATGGTCGTGTGTAAACAGTATATTTTAGATTATCATTATTTGATAATCTACGTAATATTTTTAAAACCTTTATTGATAAAATAAAGGTTATGGTTGTTTTAAAAACGAATGCAGTCTTTGAAAAACATCTCATATAGAGGTCAAAACCTCGCAACGAAATCAATTAATATGGAACGTTTATAATCAATATGAACGGGACATTTCATATACGATACTTGTATAAGCATTATAGAGTATAGGTATATATGTCAAAGAACGTTACGTATAGTTACCGTTTTGAAAACTTAAGTTAGTAGTCTCAAAGTATACTTATAACTCATTGTTATTAGTACACAATGATATGTTAAACCATCCTTAGATCATGTTAAATATGTATATGTACACAATCGTATAATTATCGTATGTTATATAGTTCGTGATATCATCAATCAAATTGGACGGTCAAACGCTGTGTAAAACTCTTTTTAAAAACACAAGACTCAACAATTTGGATTGCTTATCATGTTGGTAATGTTTAACTTATGTAAATATTAATCTCATATGTATAAAACGATCGGAAAAATCCGGGTGGTTACATAATAGGCCTTAAAACTATATATACCATGCTAAGTCATGCATACAAAAAGGAATAATACGATATAAATTGAAAACTTTCAAAATGAACATTAAAAATGAGTAAACTGTCTTTTTTCGGCATCTTGAGGACCTCGAATGGCAAGAGACTTTCCGAGAGTGTTGATGTTAGGGTCGTTTTAGGGTGATCTCGAGAATTTATGCACAATCTAAAACCAAAGGTTATGCGCCGCCAAATGGTACTCCATTTGGCGGCGCGTATTAGTGATTTAAAATGCGTATTTAATGAAGTGACACTAGATTGAAAATTATATGCGTTATACATAATTACACTGTGAGTAAAATAATAGGCCTTAAAAAATATGTAGCACGCTAAGTAATGCACACACAAAAGGAATAATATGAAAGAAATTCAAAACGGTCAAAAATAGAAAAAAGGCAAAATTGAAGGCTTTCGAGGTCTCGTTTCGAAAAATATTTGGGACGAACCGCCTACGGCAGTTTGCCAACGAATAGATCTCGAAAAAAAATACACGATTTGAAAAAAAACGGTGATTAAATCGGAGCTACGAGTCAAAAGATACGATAGATCTATCATTTTGGTCAAAGACACAAAACACCAAGCACAACGAACCGTCGGTGGTGTTTGGTGCGTGGTGCGAATTTGCGAGGAAAAATGTCTTTTTATGAATCTAGATGACCTCGAATGGCAAGCACGTTCATAGAGTCTTACTCGTTCGACCATTTTAGGGTGATCTCGAGAATTTCCGCACAATACGAAACCCAAGGTTATGCGCCGCCAAATGGTACTCCATCTGGCGGCGCATATTAATGATTTAAAAAGCGTGTTTAATGAAGTGACATTTCATTGACAATTATGTGTGTTATACATATTTACATTGCGAGTGAAATAATAGGCCTTAAAACTATATATACCATGCTAAGTCAAGCATTCAAAAAGGAATAATACGATATAAATTGAAAACTTTCAAAGTGAACATTAAAAATGAGTAAACCGTCTTTTTACGACATCCTGATAACCTCGAATGGCAAGAGACTTTCTGAGAGTGTTGATGTTAGGGTCGTTTTAGGGTGATCTCGCAAATTTCAGCACAATCTAAAACCAAAGGTTATGCACCGCCAAATGGTACTCCATTTGGCGGCGCGTATTAATGATTTAAAATGCGTATTTAATGAAGTGACACTAGATTCAAAATTATATGCGTTATACATAGTTACATTGTGAGTGAAATAATAGGCCTTAAAAAAATACGTAACATGCTATGTCATGCATACACAAAAGGAATAATATGAAAGAAATTCAAAACGGTCAAAAATAGAAAAAAAGGCAAATTTGAAGGCTTTCGAGGTCTCGTTTAGTAAAATATTTGGGACGAACCGCCTACGGTAGTTTGCCAAAGGATAGATCTCGAAAAAAAAACGGTTTGAAAAAACGGTGACTAAATTGGAGCTACGAGTCAAAAGATACGATAGATCTATCATTTTGGCCAAAGACACAAAACACCAAGCACAATGAACCGTCGGTGGTGTTTGGTGCGTGGTGCGAATTTGCGAGGAAAAATATCTTTTTATGAGTCTAGATGACCTCGAATGGCAAGCACGTTCATAGAGTCTTACTCGTTCGACCGTTTTAGGGTGATCTCGAGAATTTCCGCACAATCCGAAACCCAAGGTTATGCGCTGCCAAATGGTACTCCATCTGGCGGCGCATATTAATGATTTAAAAATCGTGTTTAATGAAGTGACATTATATTCACAATTATGTGCGTTATACATGATTACATTGCGAGTGAAATAATAGGCCTTAAAACTATATATACCATACTAAGTCATGCATAAAAAAAGGAATAATACGATATAAATTGAAAACGTTCAAAGTGAACATTAAAAATGAGTAAACTGTCTTTTTTCGGCATCCTGAGGACCTGAATGGCAAGAGACTTTCTGAGAGTGTTGATGTTAGGGTCGTTTTAGGGTGATCTCGAGAATTTCAGCACAATCTAAAACCAAAGGTTATGCGCCGCCAAATGGTACTCCATTTGGCGGCGCATATTAGTGATTTAAAATGCGTATTTAATGAAGTGACACTAGATTCAAAATTATATGCGTTATACATAATTACATTGTGAGTGAAATAATAGGCCTTAAAAAATATGTAGCATGCTAAGTCATGCATACACAAAAGGAATAATATGAAACAAATTCAAAACGGTCAAAAATAGAAAAAGGCAAAATTGAAGGCTTTCGAGGTCTCGTTTAGAAAAATATTTGGGATGAACTGCCTACGGTAGTTTCCCAACGGATAGATCTCGAAAAAATACACTATTTGGAAAAAAACGGTGATTAAATCGGAGGTACGAGTCAAAAGATACGATAGATCTATCATTTTGGCCAAAGACACAAAACACCAAGCACAACGAACCGTCGGTGGTGTTTGGTGCGTGGTGCGAATTTGCGAGGAAAAATGTCTTTTTATGAATCTAGATGACCTCGAATGGCAAGCACGTTCATAGAGTTTTACTCGTTCGACCGTTTTAGGGTGATCTTGAGAATTTCCGCACAATCCGAATCCCAAGGTTATGCGCCGCCAAATGGTACTCCATCTGGCGGCGCATATTAATGATTTAAAAAGTGTGTTTAATGAAGTGCCATTTCATTCACAATTATGTGCGTTATACATATTTACATTGCAAGTGAAATAATAGGCCTTAAAACTATATATACCATGCTAAGTCATGCATACAAAAAGGAATAATACGATATAAATTGAAAACGTTCAAAGTGAACATAAAAAATGAGTAAACTGTCTTTTTTCGGCATCCTGAGGACCTCGAATGGCAAGAGACTTTCCGAGAGTGTTGATGTTAGGGTCGTTTTAGTGTGATCTCGAGAATTTCAGCACAATCTAAAACCAAAGGTTATGCGCCGCCAAATGGTACTCCATTTGGCGGCGCGTATTAGTGATTTAAAATGCGTATTTAATGAAGTGACAATAGATTCAAAATTATATGTGTTATACATAATTACATTGTGAGTGAAATAATAGGCCTTAAAAAATATGTAGCATGCTAAGTCATGCATACACAAAAGGAATAATATGAAAGAAATTCAAAACGGTTAAAAATAGAAAAAAGGCAAAATTGAAGGCTTTCGAGGTCTCGTTTCGAAAAATATTTGGGAAGAACCATCTACAGCAGTTTGCCAATGGATAGATCTCGAAAAAATACACGATTTGAAAAAAAACGGTGACTAAATCAGAGCTACGAGTCAAAAGATACGATAGATCTATCATTTTGGCCAAAGACAAAAAACACCAAGAACAACGAACCGTCGGTGGTGTTTGGTGAGTGGTGAGAATTTGCGAGAATAAATGTCTTTTTATGAATCTATATGACCTCGAATGGAAGGTACGTTCATAGAGTCTTACTCGTTCGACCGTTTTAGGGTGATCTCGAGAATTTCCGCACAATCCGAAACCCAAGGTTATGCGCCGCCAAATGGTACTCCATCTGGCGGCGCATATTAATGATTTAAAAAGCGTGTTTAATGAAGTGACATTACATTCACAATTATGGGCGTTATACATATTTACATTGCGAATGAAATAATAGGCCTTAAAACTATATATACCATGCTAAGTCATGCATACAAAAAGGAATAATATGATATAAATTGAACGTTCAGAGTGAACATTAAAAATGAGTAAACTGTCTTTTTTCGGCATCCTGAGAACCTCGAATAGCAAAAGCCTTTCTGAGAGTGTTGATGTTAGGTTTTAGGGTGATCTCGAGAATTTCAGCAAAATATGAAACCAAAGGTTATGCGCCGCCAAATGGTACTCCATTTGGCGGCGAGTATTAGTTATTTAAAATGCGTATTGAATGAGGTGACACCAGATTCAAAATTATATGCGTTATACATAATTACATTGTGAGTGAAATAATTGGCCTTAAAAAAATATGTACCATGCTAAGTCATGCATACACAAAAGGAACAATATGAAAGAAATTTAAAACGGTCAAAAATAGAAAAAAGGCAAAATTGAAGGCTTTTGAGGTCTCGTTTCGAAAAATATTTGGGACTAACTGCTTACGACAGTTTGCCAACGGATAGATCTCGAAAAAATATACGATTTGAAAAAAACGGTGTCTAAATCGGAGCTACGAGGTAAAAGATACGATAGATCTATCATTTTGGCCAAAGACACAAAACACCAAGCACAACGAACCGTCGGTGATGTTTGGTGCGTGGTGCGAATTTGCGAGGAAAAATGTCTTTTTATGAATCTAGATGACCTTGAATGGCAAGCACTTTCATAGAGTTTTGCTCGTTAGACCTTTTTAGGGTGATCTCGAGAATTTTCGAACAATCCGAAACCAAAGGTTATGCGATGCCAAATGGTACTCCAATCGGCGGTGCATATTAATGATTTAAAAAGCGTGTTTAATGAAGTGACATTAAATTCAAAATTATGTGCGTTATACATAGTTACATTGCGAGTGAAATAATAGGCCTTAAAACAAAATATACCATGCTAAGTCATGCATATAAAAAGAAATAATACGATATAAATTGAAAACGTTCAAAGTGAACAATTAAAATGAGGAAACTGTCTTTTTTCGGCATCCTGAGGACCTCGAATGGCAAGAGACTTTCCGAGAGTCTTGATGTTAGGGTTGTTTTAGGGTGATCTCGAGAATTTCAGCACAATCTGAAACCAAAGGTTATGCGCCGCCAAATGGTACTCAATTTGGCGGCGCGTATTACTGATTTAAAATGCGTATTTAATGAAGTGACACTAGATTCAAAATTATATGCGTTATACATAATTATATTGTGGGTGAAATAATAGGCCCTAAAACCATATGTACCATGCTAATTCATGCATACACAAAAGGAATAATATGAAAGAAATTCAAAACGGTCAAAAATAGAAAAAAAGGCAAAACTGAAGGCTTTCGAGGTCTCGTTTCGAAAAATATTTAGGACAAACTGCCTGCGGCAGTTTGCCAATGGATAGATCTCGAAAAAAATACACGATTTGAAAAAAAAAAACAGTGACTAAATCGGAGCTACGAGTCAAAAGATACGATAGATCTATCATTTTGGCCAAAGACACAAAAAACCAAGCACAACGAAACGTCGGTGGTGTTTGGTGCGTGGTGCGAATTTGCGAGGAAAAATTTCATGTACATAGAGTCTTGCTCGTTAGACCGTTTTAGGGAGATCTCGAGAATTTCCGCACAATCCGAAACCCAAGGTTATGCGCCGCCAAATGGTACTCCAATCGGCGGCGCATATTAATGATTTAAAAAGCGTGTTTAATGAAGTGACATTAGATTCAAAATTATGTGCGTTATACATATTTACATTGCGAGTGAAATAATAGGCCTTAAAACTATATATACCATGCTAAGTCATGCATACAAAAAGAAATAATACGATATAAATTGAAAACGTTCAAAATGAACATTAAAAATGAGTAAACTGTCTTTTTTTTGCATCCTGGGGACCTCGAATGGCAAGAGACTTTCCAAGAGTCTTGATGGTAGGGTCGTTTTAGGGTGATCTTGAGAATTTTAGCACAATCTGAAACCAAAGGTTATGCGCCGCCAAATGGTACTCCATTTGGCGATGCATATTAGTGATTTAAAATGCGTATTTAATGAAGTGACACTAGATTCAAAATTATATGAGTTATACATAATTACATTGTGAGTGAAATCATTGGCCTTAAAACAATATGTACCATGCTAAGTCATGCATACACAAATGGAATAATATGAAAGAAATTCAAAACGGTCAAAAATAGAAAAAAGGCAAAATTGAAGGCTTTCGAGGTCTCGTTTCGAAAAATATTTGGGACGAACCGCCTACGACAATTTGCCAACGGATAGATCTCGAAAAAATACACGATTTGAAAAAAAAGGTGTCTAAATCGGAGCTACGATTTGAAAGATACGATAGATCTATCATTTTGGCCAAAGACACAAAACACCAAGCACAACGAACCATCAGCGGTGTTTGGTGTGTGGTGCGAATTTGCGAGGAAAAATGTCTTTTTATGAATCTAGATGACCTTGAATGGCAAGCACGTTCATAGAGTCTTACTCGTTCGACCGTTTTAGGGTGGTCTCGAGAATTTTCGTAAAATCCGAAACCCAAGGATATGCGCCGCCAACTTGTACTCCATCTGGCGGCGCATATTAATGATTTAAAAAGCGTGTTTAATGAAGTGACATTAGATTCAAAATTATGTGCGTTATACATAATTACATTGCGAGTGAAATAATAGGCCTTAAAACTATATATACCATGCTAAGTCATGCATACAAAAAGTAATACGATATAAATTGAAAACGTTCAAAGTGAACATTAAAAATGAGTAAACTGTCTTTTTCGGCATCCTGAGGACCTCGAATAGAGACTTTTTGAAAGTCTTGATGTTAGGGTCATTTTAGGGTGATCTCGAGAATTTCAGCACAATCTGAAACCAAAGGTTATGCTCCGCCAAATGGTACTCCATTTGGGGGCTCGTATTAGTGATTTAACATGCGTATTTAATGAAGTGACACTAGATTCAAAATTATATGCGTTATACATAATTACATTGTGAGTGAAATAATAGGCCTTAAGAAAATATGTACCATCCTAAGTCATGCATACACAAAAGGAATAATATGAAAGAAATTCAAAACGGTCAAAAATAGAAAAAAGGAAAAATTGAAGGCTTTCGAGCTCTCGTTTCTAAAAATATTTGGGACAAACCGCCTACAGCAGTTTGCCAACGGATAGATCTCGAAAAAATACACGATTTGAAAAAAAAGGTGACTAAATCGGAGATACGAGTCAAAAGATACGATAGATCTATCATTTTGGCCAAAGACACAAAACACCAAGCGCAACGAACCGTCCGTGGTGTTTGGTACGTGGTGCGAATTTGCGAGGTAAAATGTCTTTTTATGAATCTAGATGACCTCGAATGGCAAGCACGTTCATAGAGTCTTGCTCGTTCGACCGTTTTAGGGTGATCTCGAGAATTTCCGCACAATCCGAAACCCAAGATTATGCGCCGCCAAATAGTACTCCATCTGGCAGCGCATATTAATGATTTAAAAAGCGTGTTTAATGAAGTGACATTAGATTAAAAATTATGTGCGTTATACATAATTACATTGCGAGTGAAATAATGGGCCTTAAAACTATATATACCATGCTAAGTCATGCATACAAAAAGGAATAATACAATATAAATTGAAAACATTCAAAATGAACATTAAAAATGAGTAAAGTGTGTTTTTTCGGTATCCCGAGGACCTCGAATGGCAAGAGACTTTCCGAGAGTCTTGATGTTAGGGTCGTTTTAGGGTGATCTCGAGAATTTCAGCACAATCTAAAACCAAAGGTTATGCGCCGCCAAATGGTACTCCATTTGGGGGTGCGTATTAGTGATTTAACATGCGTATTTAATGAAGTGACACTAGATTCAAAATTATATGCGTTATACATAATTACATTGTGAGTGAAATAATAGGCCTTAAAAAAATATGTACCATGCTAAGTCATGCATACATTAAAGGAATAATATGAAAGAAATTCAAAACGGTCAAGAATAGAAAAAAGGCAAAATTTAAGGCTTTCGAGGTCTCGTTTCGAAAAATATTTGGGACAAACCGCCCAGGGTAGTTTGCCAACAGATAGATCTCGAAACAAATACACGATTTGAAAAAAAAGGTGACTAAATCGGAGCTACGAGTCAAAAGATACGATAGATCTATCATTTTGGCCAAAGACACAAAACACTAAGCACAACGAATTGTCGGTGGTGTTTGGTGCATGGTGCGAATTTGCGAGGAAAATTGTCTTTTTGAATCTAGATGACCTCGAATGGCAAGCACATTCATAGAGTCTTGCTCGTTCGACCGTTTTAAGGTGATCTCGAGAATTTCCGCCTAATCCAAAACCCAAGGTTATGCGCCGCCAAATGGTACTCCATCTGGCGGCGCATATTAATAATTTAAAAAGCGTGTTTAATGAAGTGACATTAGGTTCAAAATTATGTGATACATAATTACATTGCGAGTGAAATAATAGGCCTTAAAACTATATATATACCATGCTAAGTCATGCATATAAAAAAGGAATAATACGATATAAATTGAAAACGTTCAAAGTGAACATTAAAAATGAGTAAACTGTCTTTTTTGGGCATCCTGAGGACCTCGAATGGCAAGAGACTTTTCGAGAGTGTTGATGTTAGGGTCGTTTTTCTAACGACCCGTCCTAATCCATTAGGACGAATACATTACATTTGGTTACATCGCGAGGTACTTGACCTCTATATGATACATTTTACAAACATTGCATTCGTTTTTAAAAGAAAAACTTTCATTACATCTAAAGTTGACGGCATGCATACCATTTCCTAATATATCCAACTATAATTGACTTAGAAATAATCTTGATGAACTCAACGACTCGAATGCAACGTCTTTTGAAATATGTCATGAATGACTCCAAGTAATATTCCTAAAATGAGAAAATGCACAGCGGAAGATTTCTTTCATACCTGAGAATAAACATGCTTTAAAGTGTCAACGAAAACGTTGGTGAGTTCATTTGTTTAACATAAATAATCATTTCCATCATTTTAATAGTCCACAAGATTTTCATTTTCAGTTCTCATAAATATACGTCACATGCATAGAGACAAAAATATCATTCATATGGTGAACACCTGATAACCGACATTAACAAGATGCATATAAGAATATCCCCTATCATTCCGGGAAATTCTTCGGACATGATAAAAATAACATCGAAGTACTAAAGCATCTGGTACTTTGGATGGGGTTCGTTAGGCCCAATAGATCTATCTTTAGGATTCGCGTCAATTAGTAGATCGGTTTACTAATTCTTAGATTACCAAGCAAAAAGAGGCATATTCGGCATCGATCATTCACCCATATAATGTAGTTTCAAGTACTTGTGTCTATTTCGTAAAACATTTATAAAAATTGCGCATGTATTCTCAGCCTAAAAATATAAAGGGTAAAAAGGCAAATGAAACTCACCATACTGTATTTTGTAGTAAAAATACATAAGACGATATTGAACAATGCAGGGTTGGCCTCGGATTCACGAACCTATATCAATTGTATATCTATTAAAACATATAATGAAAATCACATAATTTCTTTTATTAATTATATATTATTTATGTGTTTGTAGTTTATATAATTTATATTAAATTCCATTTAAAAATATATACTTATATTATATCTTAAGGTATATGTTTTATGAGTTGTATTCCCTTGAAACCAAACATTTGCTTGAAATTCAATGGACCAATCAGAGCGCGACATGTGGCGCGACAATCACATGTGATTGGAAAAAAAATTAAAAATTTTTTAAAATTTTTTTTTTTAAATTTAAAAAAAAAAATTTCGAAATTTTTTTTTTATGAATTTTTTTTTTTTAAAATTTAGCATGTCAAATTCAATCACATGTGATTGTAAAACCCAATCACATGTGATTGTGGAACTCAATCACATGTGATTCTGCATATCAAATCCAATCACATGTGATTAAAAAAAATTACAATTTTTTAAAAAAAATTTCAACCGGAAACATACTTTAATTTGGTGATTTGATCAAGTTTGTTAGCGTTTCATGATCATTTCTTCAAAATTTTAGACTTTAATTCGGTGATTTAATCAAGTTTTGATCCAAAACTTGGTGTTTGAAGGTTTTAGCACAAATTTAGTGAAATTCGTTATTATTCGTCATTTTACTGAATTTTATTTTTCAATCACATGTGATTGGATTTGACATGCAACAATCACATGTGATTGAGTTTTACAATCACATGTGATTGGCATGCCCAATCACATGTGATTTACTGCATGTTAAATTTAATCACATGTGATAGAAAAAAAAAATTAAAAAGAAAATTTCAAAAAAATTAAAAAAAATTCGAAAAAAAAAAAATTTTTGAAAATTTTTTTTTTGGAAATTATTTTTTTTTTAAAATTTTTTTTCAATCACGTGTGATTATCGCGCCACGTGTCGCAATCTGATTGGTCCCTTAAATCTCAACTTAAAGTTTGGTCTCATTTGAATATTCCTCTATGTTTTATATATATTTAAAATGATTAGAATCAATACATTTAGTTATATATATATATATATATATATATATATATATATATATATATATATATATATATATATATATATATATATATATATATATATATATATATATATATTAGTATTATATTAAAAATATCGACTTTGTTGTATGTAGGTATTTATATAAGAAATGTTAATATGTCTTATATATAGTTATATAGATTAGTAATATAATTGTAGTATATGTAATATGTAGGTTTTATGTACCAAATATCTATTTGTTAAGAATGATAGTTTTGATATTAATGATTCTACTAATAATAAAAATGATAAAGATAATAATGATAATACATATGTTAATAATGATTCTAATAATACTAATAAGTACATAATGATACCAATACTAATATTAATAATAATAATAATAATAATAATAGTTTGTGTTATTTTGATAATAATAATAACCTTAATCATAATAATAGTAATAATACATATATTAGTAATAATAATAATGATAAAAATTATAATTTTAGTAACAATAACATTAATAATAATAATAATAATTTTGGTAATGAAATCTACCTTCCAAAGCTTTTCAAAAAAAAATATGTCCCGAACAGGGTTCGAACCCAAGACCTCTCACTCACTCATCAACACACTTAACCATTCCTCCATTTCAGTTTTTATGATTTATAATACAAACCCAAATACTTATCTATTACATGTTTCAACCCACTTCATCTTCTTCACCAAATCTAAACAATCAAACAACTTCATTCTTAATAGTCAATCATCAAAATGGTTTTAGGACTTATAAACAAACATGAAACAAAAAATAAAAGTGTTCTTGTAATTAAAAATATTCAAAAAAAAAAAAATTAAGAAAAAGCCTACTGCTGAAGCGGGTAGCTTATAAAAAAATTAATGTTTTGAATTTTGAGTTCATTTTGGACAATCTTTACAACTTGAAATATGTTTCAAATCATTCCTAAAAACTATTGGAATCGTCAATTGAACTTAAAACATCAAAACAAGCTCTAATTTCTCGATGAACAAATTAGTTGACTTTTGACAAAATAACTTTGACTCGCAAATTCGAATTCGTTATTAAGAATTGAAACTTGAGATTTTACAGAAAGTTTATGAAAGGACCCGTTCATATACATTATAAACGATTCACAATAGTTGATTACATCGCGAGGTATTTGACCTCTATATGATACATTTTACAAACATTGCATTCATTTTTAAAAGACAAACTTTCTTTACAACGAAAGTTGACGGCATGCACACCATTTCATAATACATCCAACTATAATTGACATAATAATAATCTTGATGAACTCAATGACTCGAATGCAACGTCTTTCAAAATATGCCATGAATGACTCCAAGTAATATCCTTAAAATGAGCTAATGCACAGCGGAAGATTTCTTTAATACCTGAGAATAAACATGCTTTAAAGTGTCAACCAAAAGGTTGGTGAGTTCATAGGTTTATCATAACAATCATTTCAATATATTAATAGACCACAAGATTTCCGTTTATAAATATATGTACACTCGCAAGTGTATAAAAGTATTCTATAAGTTGTAGGCACCCGGTAACAAGCCTTAACGTTCATGTTTTACCCTCTGAAGTACACCAGATCAGGTGTGTTTAAAATAACCTCGAAGTACTAAAGCATCCCATAGTCAGGATGGGGTTTGTCAGGCCCAATAGATCTATCTTTAGGATTCGCGCCTACCTTACATAGACAAGTAGTTTAATGTTACCAAGCTAAGGGTGTATTTCTGGTTTTAACCCACGTAGAATTAGTTTTAGTACTTGTGCCTATTTTGTAAAACATTTATAAAAACAGCGCATGTATTCTCAGTCCCAAAAATATATATAAAAGGGAGCAAATGAAACTCACCATACTGTATTTCGTAGTAAAAATACATATAACGTCATTTAACAAGTGCAAGGTTGGCCTCGGATTCACGAACCTATATTAATTATATATATTTATATGTTGGTCATTATTTGTCTAATAATTTTTGGTCAAGTCATAGTGTACCACAATCCTAATGCTCGAGACTAATATGCAAACGTCAACAAAAGTCAACTTGACCCAAAATGACTTCTAAAATTTATACGTGTTTATTATATAACTTAACTATAGTCGTTTTATATATTTAAATATATTTATTAGATTTTATAATAATAAAAGTCATTTATTAATAAAAATTTATATTAACGTTTATATATGATAAAATATACTTTTATATATTTTAAGTAGTAAAATTTATAAACTTCACTTAATATCGTAAAACTATAGTGGTAAGTATTATTAATGTAATTATATTACGCGTGGTGAAAAATATCTTTGTATCCCCTATTTATTTGATAAAATAATATTGATCATAATAATAATAAGTAAAAGTTGTATTATTTTGTAATAATAATAATTATTATTCTATAAAAAAAACAATATTTATATTTACTAAAAATTTTATTATGATAAAATGATAATAAAATGATAATACTAACATAATAGTAATAATGATATTTTATAATAACAATGATATTTCTATTTTCTATTAAAATAATATCGACGATAGTAATAATAATCATTTTAACAATAATACTAAAATTCAGTTGACTATAACTTCTAAGCCGTTCATCGAAACCATTCGATATCTAAATGAAAAGTTCTTAATTTTTTGCTAGCTTTCCAATGACATACATATCATATACCCTATCTCAGTAGCATATGTATCTAATTCAGGATTCAACAAACATATCTAAGGACAATATCGAATGTACAAGCATGCATAATCCTATATACTCGAGCACTAGTCAGGGATACACTATTGATATATAAAAGTTAAGTTATGAGTGCTCACGTATCAATATTGAGATTCAATATTGCAGGAAAGTACGTAGACGCAACGGAGATGATAAACACTAGATTGACCTCACGAGCATACCCATGAACCATACCCATCACCTCCATAGTTATAACCCATAATTTCCTTAGCTTCGACTCATTCAAAAAACTATTTTGAAATCACTCGGACATCACTCCATCGTAATATTTTATGTATACTAATAATATCTTGAAATAATACAGAGCAAATATATATATATATAGATATATATAAATCGATTGAGAGAGTTTAGAGAAATATATTTTCGAGTTTCTATGAAATAATGAAACCTATTGAATTCTATTTATAATAGATTTTTGAATTATTAAAGTGAATTATTAAAGTATGAATTATTAAAGTGAATTATTAAAGTATGAATTATTAAGGTGAATTATTAAAGTATGAATTATTAAAGTGAATTATTAAAGTATGAATTATTAAAGTATGAATTATTAAAGTGAATTATTAAAGTATGAATTATTAAAGTGAATTATTAAAGTTAAAGTAAAGTAAAAGTAAAGTAAAGGTAAAGTTAAAGTATAGTAAAAGTATAAAAACTATGTATGTATAATATGCGTATAAATATATATAATATTAATTTAAATCGTTATACATATTTAATGAAATAAAATATAAATATCGTTATATTTATTATACTGGTTAAGTAATGAGTTGTCAAAAGTGATTCTAGATATTTATAAAAGTTATATATGTTTTAATAATAAAGTTCTTTTTAAACTGAAAACGTTTTTGTACGTTTGAAAATAGATTAATAAAATATTATGGAAACCAATTCTCCACTAGCTTTTGTCTAACTTTCGTAAATGACACTTTTTATTTTTATTTATAAATAGCTTTACAAATTATTCCGAATATCGTTAAGAGGAATAGATTTTCTCAAATCATAGTGGACCTCTCAAAAGAGACTTGTAATCATAATTCAATGTTTCTGATAATTCAATCATTTAATATATATTTTTTAATTTCATCGATAATCATATTGAAACAAATACGTTCATATAAAGCATTATACGTTTAAATACTTTGTTGACATTTTCAATTTATAACATATACACATATACATACATATTCATATATGTTCATTTAATGGTTCGTGAATCATTGGAATTTGGTCGAGGTTTAAATGAATGTATAAACATAGTTTAAAATCCTTGAGATTTAACTTAACAAACATTGCTTATCGTGTCAGAATAATATAAAGATAAAGTTTAAATTTAGTCGGAAATTTCCGGGTCGTCACAGTTTAAGTAAATGATTCCTAACAACTCTGAATTTTTAGTTTTTGAAATTTGTTTCGAATTCAAGTTTGTGTATCTCACTGTCAAGAACACAAGAACTCAAAAATTGATTTTTAGATTAAGAGTGTTATAGGTTATGATTACACCATGGATTGTGTTGCAAATCATTCCTATATTCTTTATGGATCATCAAATTAGCTGGAGATATCAAAACAAACTCGAATTTGATTCAAGAACACTTGGTTGACTTTTAAAACCAAAACTTTGACTCTCAAATTAGAAATTAATAGAAAGAATTGAGGATTGAAAAATTACAGGTAGTTTAGATAGACGATACCTAACAAGACTGCATTATTACATTTTGAAAATTTGTTATAGATCAAAATATGGTGAAAAAGATGAATGTACAGAGTGTTGAGCTTATTTTTGTGATTTTTCTATTTTTTTTTGCAAATAGCAGTGGATAACTCAATGAATTGGTTGTGGTACTTATAATCAATTGAGTTTGTTGTGTTGTGATTATTTGAAATCGACGTCTAACGGATTACAGACAATCTCTGACAGGAATAAAAATGGAGAAGAAAAAATTATAAAGTTTGGTTATTATTTTCAACTAATTTGTACTATCAATATATGGCTAATGATTTCAGAAGTATGATACAAAATTGTTTACAGTAAATGAGATGTGAAAATTGGTTCCTGATTTGTATCTGTATCTGTATCTATATCAATATGTATATATATATATATATATATATATATATATATATATATATATATATATATATATATATATATCTATTTTATAGTTTTTATATGTTTGTATATATATTTATATATATGTATTTATATATCGTATGTATATATCTGTGTCTATATATATTATAATTCATCTTATTAATTAATTATTACAACTATAATAATAATACTCTTACTATCATAAATAATAGTAATACCAATATAATAGTAATAATAATAGTATTATGACTAATAATAATGATAATAGCTATTATGGAGTATATAACAATAATATTTGTAATAACAATAATACTAATCATACTAATAATATTATTGATAACAAGAATACTAATGATAATATATCAATTTTATATATATCAATTTTATATATATCAACTTTCATATTTATATTTTATCTATTAATAATAATAATATCTAATACTGATTTTAGAATTGATAAAAATAATAATATAGCGATTATACTTAACTTGTATTTAAATTTAATAGGTTACAATTTATTGACTATTTATATATATTATAATATATTTAATATTACATATGTATGTATGTATGTATATATATATATATATATATATATATATATATATATATATATATATATATATATATATATATTACATATATATATATTTTACATATTTATTTACACACACTTGTTCGTGAATCGTCGGGAATAGTCAAAGATCAGATGAATTCATGAAAACAGTTCAAAAATTTTAAGATTCGGTTTAACAGACTTTGCTTATCTTGTCTAAATCATACAAATATTAAGTTTAAATTTGGTCGGAAATTCCCGGATCGTCACAGTACCTACCCGTTACAGAAATTTCGTCCCGAAATTTGAGTGAGGTCATCATTGCTAACAATAAAAATGTTTTCATGACAAATATGAGTTGATAAATAGAGTTTTATCATCATTGAGTAATGTGGATAAAACAATTCGATTATTCGAAGAGTACGAATGAAGCTATCACAAAAGATTGAAATAGGAAAAGTAAAGATTCGTCTTAACTTTTGGCAGGGTTAGGGTTGAATTTCGGAATTCAAGGGATTTAAAGAAAATCTTCGAAATCTAAAAGATTTGGTTTTTCGGCGAATAAAGAAATTAAGATCTCTTTAACTAAATGCGGTCATCTGCTTCGATTGCTTTGTCGGATACTTCCATTATAAATCCACCATCTTCATTTCCTTTATGTTTTTGGTTCCATACTTTTGTTTTCCCTTCTCGACTTTAAGTCAAGCGAATAATGGTCTAGAATTCGTAAGTATAGAGTTTCGAATAGACATGACTAATGTTCTAAGAGAGAAATTGTAATAGCACGATCTTAATTGGTTAAATTACCAGAATTCAAGAGAGAAGATAGAACTATCAGGAAAATAGGTTCTTGATATGTTTATAGAATAGATAGAATGTAAGAGTCGTGTAACATGGCACATGATGACGTTATAGTCTGTGAATCATCATGTATCATTAGAAACTCAGCATGACTTACTGTAATATAATCACGTTGATCAAGTGTCATTATATTATACTAACCCATGCTTCAGTTCCCAACACTACTTCAAAAGCATTCATATTTTAAATTTGAATTTTTCAGAATATAGAAACCAAAACATTTTCCTTTTATGAGATAACACATATAGCGCGGAGAGATAATTAATATCGGATGAGAATATTTATGAAGATATCTTCAGAAATATTGAAGATATTAATAAAGAAAGATACGATGATATCTTAGAATTTTTAATATCGAGGGATGATGATGAAGATTTGTCCATAAAGGTTTAGAGTCAGGAGCAAGATATTCGCTAAAGACTTCAGCAGACACTGAATCAATTGAATTCTTTGAAGGCAGGTTTAGTCTTTGTGATTTGTCCACAGCCTCCTTCATGGTTTGCTTAATCCATTTTCCAGTTTCAACTTTTCTGAGCTTTGTCAACACACTTATTCTTTATCATTATACCTTCGACTGATAAGGTCATGTACAGTTTTTGCTGCTGTATTCAGCTTTTCCAGAATTCGAAGTAGACTGGGTGCTTTTCAAAATTTTAGAATGGATGATCATAATTCTAAGAGATAAATGTTATACTTATAACTGTTGATGTAGACATGCTGCGAGATTTCAAAGTATTGATTGCTGATTTCCGGTAATTGGTATGGCAATTCTCGTTACAATATGCGGATGAGTATATGATAGGGTTTTAGTGAACAAATATAATGGTTCTTCGGAGAGACTTAAGCCAATGAGTAATGCAGTTGCTGGTAAGTTTACTGCTAATGTGGTGGGATATAAACGGTTCTCCGGTAACGATGATGAAAGGCAACTTATATATCGAGGTTATAATAAGGCTAATCCAAATGAAAAGTCAAAGTTGACTTGCTGGAGCTGTGACAAAATTGGCTAATTTGAAAAGGGGTTGCAAAGTTATTTTTTGTAATAACAACGCCAAAGGAGCTAGCACAGATATGTGTTAAATGTTTACTCAGGTTCGAGAGTTTTTCAGGTGCATAACTATATGCATAAATCTTTCCTTCCGTAGATGAAGTGCGGTTGGTTCATCCTCTCGGTTGAGGTGTTTTCAAGAATCATGAAAGGTTTGAACGCAGATTGTAATCGTCAAGATACAAATGAGGTTTAAGATGAATTCAAGTGGCAAGCTTGAAGAAATGTTTAGTTTCATATATTATTATCAATATTTTAATTCATTTTAATTGTCCAATGTTATTAGTCCACAGTTAACAGTCCAATAATTCATATACAGTTTAATATATAATATTCGAATTAATTAATACATATCGTGACCCGTATACATGTCTCAGACTCGATCACAACTCAAAGTATATATATTATTATAGAATCAACCTCAACCCTGTATAGCTAACTCCAGCATTACTGCATATAGAGTGTCTATGGTTATTCCAAATAATATATATCGATGCGTCGATATGATATGTCAAAAATCTTGTATACGTGTCCCGATATTTAAAGTGCGTAAAATAAATAACAGAAATTAAATGACGATAAATAAAGTGCGTAAAGTAAATAACAGAAATTAAATGACGATAAATAAAATTGCGATAATTAAATTGCGATAAATAAACTGCGATAAGTAAAATGTAATCAGTTAGCTAGGAACAGTTAGCTGGAAACAGTTAGCGTGGATTCTTAACAAAAATTTTCATAGTTAATTTGTTTGTTTCTATCAAATTTTTATTTCGTCAAATGTGTTCTTCATTATGCCACTTGTTGGATTCTGATAGGTCAAAATCCAAACATGAAATTGAATGAAAATGGTTATTCTACGGTGAACAGATTCGTATATCTGTAGATGTAAGTAGGATAGTAAATGACTGTTGAATCAGATTGGAAGAATGTACAGTGTAAATTATTAATGTGAAATCTAAATATTCCTCGGGTATTACCTACCCGTTAAAATATTTTCACCATTAACACTTTGTACAAAAGAATTTTTAATTACAATCCTTATGAAAACATATATACATATATATTTTCTTCAGATGTAGTCAGGGATTTTAATGAGTCAATATGATATTAGACTCATTTGATTTACCGTTAGAATAAGAATATATAATCTCTAAAACCTTAGAGATTACATAATTGCATGTCGAACGAAGATAAATGATGTAGAACGATTCGTAGAACGATAATTATACTCGAGGTACAGAATGAGATGTTGAGGCATGGATTGTTGATGGTACTGGTGCTGCTGGTGCTGTTGCTGAAGCTGGTACGTTTTGTGTAGTGACCCGAACTTTTCCATGTTTATATATATTAATTGAGATTGATATTTACATGATTAAATGTTTCCAACATGTTAAGCAATCAAACTTGTTAAGACTTGATTAATTGAAATATGTTTCATATAGACAATTGACCACCCAAGTTGACCGGTGATTCACGAACGTTAAAACTTGTAAAAAGTATATGATGACATATATATGGATATATATATATATATATATATATATATATATATATATATATATATATATATATATATATATATATATATATATATATATATATATATATATATATATATATATATATATATATATATAGTTAACATGATACTATGATAAGTAAACATATCATTAAGTATATTAACAATGAACTACATATGTAAAAACAAGACTACTAACTTAATGATTTTTAAACGAGACATATATGTAACGATTATCGTTGTAAAGACATTTAATGTATATATATCATAATAAGAGATATCCATACATGATAATATCATGATAATATAATAATTTAAAATCTCATTTGATATTATAAACATTGGGTTAACAACATTTAACAAGATCGTTAACCTAAAGGTTTCAAAACAACACTTACATGTAACGACTAACGATGACTTAACGACTCAGTTAAAATGTATATACATGTAGTGTTTTAATATGTATTCATACACTTTTGAAAGACTTCAAGACACTTATCAAAATACTTCTACTTAACAAAAATGCTTACAATTACATCCTCGTTCAGTTTCATCAACAATTCTACTCGTATGCACCCGTATTCGTACTCGTACAATACACAGCTTTTAGATGTATGTACTATTGGTATATACACTCCAATGATCAGCTCTTAGCAGCCCATGTGAGTCACCTAACACATGTGGGAACCTTCATTTGGCAACTAGCATGAAATATCTCATAAAATTACAAAAATATGAGTAATCATTCATGACTTATTTACATGAAAACAAAATTACATATCCTTTATATCTAATCCATACACCAACGACCAAAAACACATACAAACACTTTCATTCTTCAATTTTCTTCATCTAATTGATCTCTCTCAAGTTCTATCTTCAAGTTCTAAGTGTTCTTCATAAATTACAAAAGTTCTAGTTTCATAAAATCAAGAATACTTTCAAGTTTGCTAGCTCACTTCCAATCTTGTAAGGTGATCATCCAACCTCAAGAAATCTTTGTTTCTTACAGTAGGTTATCATTCTAATACAAGGTAATAATCATATTCAAACTTTGGTTCAATTTCTATAACTATAACAATCTTATTTCAAGTGATGATCTTACTTGAACTTGTTTTCGTGTCATGATTTTGCTTCAAGAACTTCGAGCCATCCAAGGATCCATTGAAGCTAGATCCATTTTTCTCTTTTCCAGTAGGTTTATCCAAGGAACTTAAGGTAGTAATGATGTTCATAACATCATTCGATTCATACATATAAAGCTATCTTATTCGAAGGTTTAAACTTGTAATCACTAGAACATAGTTTAGTTAATTCTAAACTTGTTCGCAAACAAAAGTTAATCCTTCTAACTTGACTTTTAAAATCAACTAAACACATGTTCTATATCTATATGATATGCTAACTTAATGATTTAAAACCTGGAAACACGAAAAACACCGTAAAACCGGATTTACGCCGTCGTAGTAACACCACGGGCTGTTTTGGGTTAGTTAATTAAAAACTATGATAAACTTTGATTTAAAAGTTGTTATTCTGAGAAAATGATTTTTATTATGAACATGAAACTATATCCAAAAATTATGGTTAAACTCAAAGTGGAAGTATGTTTTCTAAAATGGTCATCTAGACGTCGTTCTTTCGACTGAAATGACTACCTTTACAAAAACGACTTGTAACTTATTTTTCTGACTATAAACCTATACTTTTTCTGTTTAGATTCATAAAATAGAGTTCAATATGAAACCATAGCAATTTGATTCACTCAAAACGGATTTAAAATGAAGAAGTTATGGATAAAACAAGATTGGATAATTTTTCTCATTTTAGCTACGTGAAAATTGGTAACAAATCTATTCCAACCATAACTTAATCAACTTGTATTGTATATTATGTAATCTTGAGATACCATAGACACGTATACAATGTTTTGACCTATCATGTCGACACATCTATATATATTTCGGAACAACCATAGACACTCTATATGTGAATGTTGGAGTTAGCTATACAGGGTTAAGGTTGATTCCAAAATATATATAGTTTGAGTTGTGATCAATACTGAGATACGTATACACTGGGTCGTGGATTGATTCAAGATAATATTTATCGATTTAATTCTGTACATCTAACTGTGGACAACTAGTTGTAGGTTACTAACGAGGACAGCTGACTTAATAAACTTAAAACATCAAAATATATTAAAAGTGTTGTAAATATATTTTGAACATACATTGATATATATGTATATATTGTTATAGGTTCGTGAATCAACCAGTGGCCAAGTCTTACTTCCCGACGAAGTAAAAATCTGTAAAAGTGAGTTATAGTCCCACTTTTAAAATCTAATATTTTTGGGATGAGAATACATGCAGGTTTTATAAATGATTTACAAAATAGACACAAGTACGTGAAACTACATTCTATGGTTGAATTATCGAAATCGAATATGCCCCTTTTTATTAAGTCTGGTAATCTAAGAATTAGGGAACAGACACCCTAATTGACGCGACTCCTAAAGATAGATCTATCGGGCCCAACAAGCCCCATCCAAAGTACCGGATGCTTTAGTACTTCGAAATTTATATCATATCCGAAGGGTGTCCCGGAATGATGGGGATATTCTTATATATGCATCTTGTTAATGTCGGTTACCAGGTGTTCACCATATGAATGATTTTTATCTCTATGTATGGGATGTGTATTGAAATATGAAATCTTGTGGTCTATTATTATGATTTGATATATATAGGTTAAACCTATAACTCACCAACATTTTTGTTGACGTTTTAAGCATGTTTATTCTCAGGTGATTATTAAGAGCTTCCCCTGTCACATACTTAAATAAGGACGAGATTTGGAGTCCATGCTTGTATGATATTGTGTAAAAACTGCATTCAAAAAACTTATTTTGTTGTAACATATTTGTATTGTAAACCATTATGTAATGGTCGTGTGTAAACAGGATATTTTAGATTATCATTATTTGATAATCTAAGTAAAGCTTTTTAAACCTTTATTGATGAAATAAAGGTTATGGTTTGTTTTAAAATGAATGCAGTCTTTGAAAAACGTCTCATATAGAGGTCAAAACCTCGCAACGAAATCAATTAATATGGAACGTTTTTAATCAATAAGAACGGGACATTTCAGTTGGTATCCGAGCGTTGGTCTTAGAGAACCAGAATTTTGCATTAGTGTGTCTTATCGAGTTTGTTAGGATGCATTAGTGAGTCTGGACTTCGACCGTGTTTACTTGAAAAATGATTGCTTAACAAATTTTGTTGGAAACTATATATTTTTAACATGTGAATATTATGTGATATATTAATCTCTTAACGCGTTTGATATTATGTGATAGATGTCTACCTCTAGAACAAGTCCCATTGACTCACCTAATAATAATGAAGAGTCAAATGTAAATTGGAATGATTCGTGGACTGATTCACAAGTTCCCGAAGAGGAACCGGAAGAAGAGTCGGAACCGGAAGAAGAATCAGAACCGGAAGAAGAATCAGAACCGGAAGAGGAGGAACCGGATGAAGAAATAGAACCGGTGGGGGAAATAATAAAACGGTTAAGTAAAAGAAAATCCTCAACCAACCGACCAAGGTTAATTATGGTCAATGGTGTTTCCGCCAAGGAAGCAAAATATTGGGAGGATTACCAATTCTCCGATGAATCGGATTCCGACGAGAATTCCGATGATGTTATAGAAATTACCCCAACTGAATTTAAAAAGGCAAAAGAAAATAATAAGGGAAAGGGCATAAAAATAGAGAAATCTAATTCCAACAACGATGAACTTTATATGTATCGTCAACCCCCGAAGTCCTTAAGTTGTAACAATGACCCGGGAACCTCTAAACCACCAGGTTTTTCTAAACCAATGTGGAAAATTACGGCTCGTATTAGGGGAACATCATATATCCCTAGAAACCTGGCAAAACGAACCAAAACCGAAGAAGAAGAAACGAGCGAGACGGAATAAGATAGTTGTATTCGTGTGGTGTAATATATGTAATATAGTGTGCTTATGCTTTATGATATATGTAAAAATTGCTTGTATTAATAAGTATTTTTTTATGAATCTAACTCTTGTCTATTTTACAGTTTAAAAACACAAAATGGATAGACAACCCAATATTTTAAGAGACCTACACGGAGACATGATTGATGAAATCTTGTCTAGAGTCGGTCAGAATTCCTCGGCACAACTATTTAAGGCGAGATCAGTTTGTAAGACATTCGAAGAACGTTCCAAGAATGTCTTGGTTTATAAGAGACTTTCGTTTGAAAGATGGGGGATATCACATTGGGAAACCCATAAGTTACGATGTGTTTACTTTGACGCATATATTGCGGGGAACCCAAATGCTATTTTACGCAACGGGTTAAGAAATTATTTTGACTCAATATATCCGAATATTGGACTTCGTGATTTAGAAAAAGCGGCTAACATGCAACATAAAGAAGCATGTTATGCTTACGGATTAGTAATGTTCGCTTCTCACCAAAGTGAGAACAAGAACATCGGGCTACAACTATTAAACAAAACGTTTCCACAAGTGACGGAGTCGGTAATTGGGGTAAGAAATGAGGTTTTTAGATTGTTACGGGACTGTTGGACATTACGTAACCCTCGTCCCTTTGACAACGTTACAACACGCTGTCTTATCAACGGCCATAACGGTTATGTTCCACAAGACCAAGGATGGGAAGTAATCCTAGTAAAACCAGAATGCATGACTTGTTTCTGGACGTATGAATTACGTGTCTTTATTGCCTTTGCTGAACGACTTGTGTACTAGCTAGAATTATCTTCACAACTATCTTGTATCAAAGTTATTGTGTGCTATATTTCATGCTTTATGTAAAATAAGCGGTATTGTAAGTTTGTAAAATATTGTATAAAAGTTTGAACGCGAAATATTATTATAATCAGTTTTTCATATAGAATTGTAGTAGTTGAATTGTATATTAGCTACTAAGTATGAACTTAACGGGTAGGTACTACCCGAATAAACTTATAAAACGCTAATATGAAGAAAAAGCTTTTATAAATGAGTTCATATTATGCAACGAAATACTATTAACTACTTTTAATATTCTGTATGATTAACTTGTTCCATTTGACTATTTTGAAGGAAATGGCACCGACTACTCGACACACCGTGAATATGAATGAAGAGGAATTCCATACTTTTCTAGCTTCAAACATAGCCGCAGTACAGGCTGCGCTACATACCAACAATAACCTTGGATCTAGCAGTACAGGAAATCGTGTAGGATGCACCTATAAAGAATTCACTGCCTGCAAACCTTTGGAATTTGATGGAACCGAAGGACCGATCGGATTGAAACGGTGGACCGAGAAGGTCGAATCGGTGTTTGCCATAAGTAAGTGTACTGAAGAGGACAAAGTGAAGTACGCTACGCATACCTTCACAGGTTCTGCGTTAACATGGTGGAATACCTATCTAGAGCAAGTGGGACAAGATGATGCTTACGCACTACCGTGGTCAGCATTCAAGCACTTGATGAACGAGAAGTACCGTCCCAGAACGGAGGTCAATAAGCTCAAGACAGAACTTAGAGGGTTACGAACCCAAGGATTTGATATTACCACGTACGAAAGACGATTCACAGAATTGTGCCTATTGTGTCCGGGAGCATTCGAAGATGAGGAAGAGAAGATCGACGCGTTTGTGAAAGGATTACTGGAAAGAATCCAAGAAGATATAAGTTCACACGAGCCCGCCTCCATACAACAGGCATGTAGAATGGCTCACAAACTAGTGAACCAGATTGAAGAAAGAATTAAAGAACAGACTGCTGAAGAGGCCAATGTGAAGCAAGTCAAAAGAAAGTGGGAGGAAAACGGTGATAAGAATCACCAATACAACAACAACAGCAATTACAACAATAATCGCAACAATTATCCCAACAATCGCAACATCAATCGTAACTACAACAAACGGCCCAACAACAACAACAACAACAACAACAACTACAACAATCATCCCAACAACAATAATAACCGCAACAACAACAACAACAACAATAATTAGAAGCAGCTATGCCAAAGGTGTGAAAAGAATCACTCGGGGTTCTGCACCAAATTTTGCAACAAGTGTAAAAGAAATGGTCATAGCGCGGCGAAGTGTGAGGTCTACGGACCAGGGGTTAATAGAACGAAAGGAACAAATGGTGTCGGAACGAGTAATGGCGGAGCAAGTAGTGTCGGAGCAAGTTATGCCAATGTAGTTTGTTATAAATGTGGAAAACCGGGCCACATTATTAGAAATTGCCCGAACCAGGAGAACACGAATGGACAAGGCCGCGGAAGAGTTTTCAATATTAATGCGGCAGAGGCACAAGAAGACCCGGAGCTTGTTACGGGTACGTTTCTTATTGACAATAAATCTGCTTACGTTTTATTTGATTCGGGTGCGGATAGAAGCTATATGAGTAGAGATTTTTGTGCTAAATTAAGTTGTCCATTGACGCCTTTGGATAGTAAATTTTTACTCGAATTAGCAAATGGTAAATTAATTTTAGCAGATAATATATGTCGGAATCGAGAAATTAAACTGGTTACCGAAACATTTAAGATTGATTTGATACCAGTAGAGTTAGGGAGTCTTGATGTGATAATCGGTATGGACTGGTTAAAAGAAGTGAAAGCAGAGATCGTTTGTTACAAAAATGCAATTCGCATTATACGAGAAAAAGGAAAACCCTTAATGGTGTACGGAGAAAAGGGCAACACGAAGCTACATCTTATTAGTAATTTGAAGGCACAAAAACTAATAAGAAAAGGTTGCTATGCTATTCTAGCACACGTCGAGAAAGTACAAACTGAAGAAAATAGCATCAATGATGTTCCCGTCGCAAAAGAATTTCCCGATGTATTTCTAAAAGAATTACCGGGATTACCCCCACATCGATCCGTTGAATTTCAAATAGATCTTGTACCAGGAGCTGCACCAATAGCTCGTGCTCCTTACAGACTCGCACCCAGCGAGATGAAAGAACTACAAAGCCAATTACAAGAACTTTTAGAGCGTGGTTTCATTCGACCAAGCACATCACCGTGGGGAGCTCTTGTTTTGTTTGTCAAGAAGAAAGATGGTACATTCAAGTTGTGTATCGACTACCGAGAGTTGAACAAACTTACCATCAAGAACCGCTACCCACTACCGAGAATCGATGACTTATTTGATCAACTACAAGGCTCGTCTGTTTATTCAAAGATTGACTTACGTTCCGGGTATCATCAAATGCGGGTGAAAGAAGATGATATTCCAAAGACTGCTTTCAGAACACGTTACGATCATTACGAGTTTATGGTCATGCCGTTTGGTTTAACTAATGCACCAGCTGTGTTCATGGACCTTATGAACCGAGTGTGTGGACCATACCTTGACAAGTTTGTCATTGTTTTCATTGATGACATACTTATTTACTCAAAGAATGACCAAGAACACGGTGAACATTTGAGAAAGGTGTTAGAAGTATTGAGGAAGGAAGAATTGTACGCTAAGTTTTCAAAGTGTGCATTTTGGTTGGAAGAAGTTCAATTCCTCGGTCACATAGTGAACAAAGAAGGTATTAAGGTGGATCCGGCAAAGATAGAAACTGTTGAAAAGTGGGAAACCCCGAAAACTCCGAAACACATACGCCAGTTTTTAGGACTAGCTGGTTACTACAGAAGGTTCATCCAAGATTTTTCCAGAATAGCAAAACCCTTGACTGCATTAACGCATAAAGGGAAGAAATTTGAATGGAATGATGAACAAGAGAAAGCGTTTCAGTTATTGAAGAAAAAGCTAACTACGGCACCTATATTGTCATTGCCTGAGGGGAATGATGATTTTGTGATTTATTGTGACGCATCAAAGCAAGGTCTCGGTTGTGTATTAATGCAACGAACGAAGGTGATTGCTTATGCGTCTAGACAATTGAAGATTCACGAACAAAATTATACGACGCATGATTTGGAATTAGGAGCGGTTGTTTTTGCATTAAAGACTTGGAGGCACTACTTATATGGGGTCAAAAGTATTATATATACCGACCACAAAAGTCTTCAACACATATTTAATCAGAAACAACTGAATATGAGGCAGCGTAGGTGGATTGAATTGTTGAATGATTACGACTTTGAGATTCGTTACCACCCGGGGAAGGCAAATGTGGTAGCCGATGCCTTGAGCAGGAAGGACAGAGAACCCATTCGAGTAAAATCTATGAATATAATGATTCATAATAACCTTACTACTCAAATAAAGGAGGCGCAACAAGGAGTTTTAAAAGAGGGAAATTTAAAGGATGAAATACCCAAAGGATCGGAGAAGCATCTTAATATTCAGGAAGACAGAACCCGGTATAGGGCTGAAAGGATTTGGGTACCAAAATTTGGAGATATGAGAGAAATGGTACTTAGAGAAGCTCATAAAACCAGATACTCAATACATCCTGGAACGGGGAAGATGTACAAGGATCTCAAGAAACATTTTTGGTGGCCGGGCATGAAAGCCAATGTTGCTAAATACGTAGGAGAATGTTTGACGTGTTCTAAGGTCAAAGCTGAGCATCAGAAACCATCAGGTCTACTTCAACAACCCGAAATCCCGAAATGGAAATGGGAAAACATTACCATGGATTTCATCACTAAATTGCCAAGGACTGCAAGTGGTTTTGTTACTATTTGGGTAATAGTTGATCGTCTCACCAAATCAGCACACTTCCTGCCAATAAGAGAAGATGACAAGATGGAGAAGTTAGCACGACTGTATTTGAAGGAAGTCGTCTCCAGACATGGAATACCAATCTCTATTATCTCTGATAGGGATGGCAGATTTATTTCAAGATTCTGGCAGACATTACAGCAAGCATTAGGAACTCGTCTAGACATGAGTACTGCCTATCATCCACAAACTGATGGGCAGAGCGAAAGGACGATACAAATGCTTGAAGACATGCTACGAGCATGTGTTATTGATTTCGGAAACAGTTGGGATCGACATCTACCATTAGCAGAATTTTCCTACAACAACAGCTACCATTCAAGCATTGAGATGGCGCCATTTGAAGCACTTTATGGTAGAAAGTGCAGGTCTCCGATTTGTTGGAGCGAAGTGGGGGATAGACAGATTACGGGTCCGGAGATTATACAAGAAACTACCGAGAAGATCATCCAAATTCAACAACGATTGAAAACCGTCCAAAGTCGACAAAAGAGCTACGCTGACATTAAAAGAAAAGATATAGAATTTGAAATTGGAGAGATGGTCATGCTTAAAGTTGTACCTTGGAAAGGCGTTGTTCGATTTGGTAAACGAGGGAAATTAAATCCAAGGTATATTGGACCATTCAAGATTATTGATCGTGTTGGACTAGTAGCTTACCGACTTGAGTTACCTCAACAACTCGCGGCTGTACATAACACTTTCCACGTCTCGAATTTGAAGAAATGTTTTGCTAAAGAAGATCTCACTATTCCGTTATATGAAATCCAAATCAACGAAAAACTCCAATTCATCGAAGAACCCGTCGAAATAATGGATCGTGAGGTTAAAAGACTTAAGCAAAACAAGATACCAATTGTTAAGGTTCGATGGAATGCTCGTAGAGGACCCGAGTTCACCTGGGAGCGTGAAGATCAGATGAAGAAGAAATACCCGCATCTATTTCCAGAAGATTCGTCAACACCTTCAACAGCTTAAAATTTCGGGACGAAATTTATTTAACGGGTAGGTACTGTAGTGACCCGAACTTTTCCATGTTTATATATATTAATTGAGATTGATATTTACATGATTAAATGTTTCCAACATGTTAAGCAATCAAACTTTTTAAGACTTGATTAATTGAAATATGTTTCATATAGACAATTGACCACCCAAGTTGACCGGTGATTCACGAACGTTAAAACTTGTAAAAACTATATGATGACATATATATATATATATATATATATATATATATATATATATATATATATATATATATATATATATATATATATAGTTAACATGATACTATGATAAGTAAACATATCATTAAGTATATTAACAATGAACTACATATGTAAAAACAAGACTACTAACTTAATGATTTTTAAACGAGACATATATGTAACGATTATCGTTGTAAAGACATTTAATGTATATATATCATAATAAGAGATATCCATACATGATAATATCATGATAATATAATAATTTAAAATCTCATTTGATATTATAAACATTGGGTTAACAACATTTAACAAGATCGTTAACCTAAAGGTTTCAAAACAACACTTACATGTAACGACTAATGATGACTTAACGACTCAGTTAAAATGTATATACATGTAGTGTTTTAATATGTATTCATACACTTTTGAAAGACTTCAAGACACTTATCAAAATACTTCTACTTAACAAAAATGCTTACAATTACATCCTCGTTCAGTTTCATCAACAATTCTACTCGTATGCACCCGTATTCGTACTCGTACAATACACAGCTTTTAGATGTATGTACTATTGGTATATACACTCCAATGATCAGCTCTTAGCAGCCCATGTGAGTCACCTAACACATGTGGGAACCATCATTTGGCAACTAGCATGAAATATCTCATAAAATTACAAAAATATTAGTAATCATTCATGACTTATTTACATGAAAACAAAATTACATATCCTTTATATCTAATCCATACACCAACGACCAAAAACACCTACAAACACTTTCATTCTTCAATTTTCTTCATCTAATTGATCTCTCTCAAGTTCTATCTTCAAGTTCTAAGTGTTCTTCATAAATTACAAAAGTTCTAGTTTCATAAAATCAAGAATACTTTCAAGTTTGCTAGCTCACTTCCAATCTTGTAAGGTGATCATCCAACCTCAAGAAATCTTTGTTTCTTACAGTAGGTTATCATTCTAATACAAGGTAATAATCATATTCAAACTTTGGTTCAATTTCTATAACTATAACAATCTTATTTCAAGTGATGATCTTACTTGAACTTGTTTTCGTGTCATGATTTTGCTTCAAGAACTTCGAGCCATCCAAGGATCCATTGAAGCTAGATCCATTTTTATCTTTTCCAGTAGGTTTATCCAAGGAACTTAAGGTAGTAATGATGTTCATAACATCATTCGATTCATACATATAAAGCTATCTTATTCGAAGGTTTAAACTTGTAATCACTAGAACATAGTTTAGTTAATTCTAAACTTGTTCGCAAACAAAAGTTAATCCTTCTAACTTGACTTTTAAAATCAACTAAACACATGTTCTATATCTATATGATATGCTAACTTAATGATTTAAAACCTGGAAACACGAAAAACACCGTAAAACCGGATTTACGCCGTCGTAGTAACACCACGGGCTGTTTTGGGTTAGTTAATTAAAAACTATGATAAACTTTGATTTAAAAGTTGTTATTCTGAGAAAATGATTTTTATTATGAACATGAAACTATATCCAAAAATTATGGTTAAACTCAAAGTGGAAGTATGTTTTCTAAAATGGTCATCTAGACGTCGTTCTTTCGACTGAAATGACTACCTTTACAAAAATGACTTGTAACTTATTTTTACGACTATAAACCTATACTTTTTCTGTTTAGATTCATAAAATAGAGTTCAATATGAAACCATAGCAATTTGATTCACTCAAAACGGATTTAAAATGAAGAAGTTATGGGTAAAATAAGATTGGATAATTTTTCTCATTTTAGCTACGTGAAAATTGGTAACAAATCTATTCCAACCATAACTTAATCAACTTGTATTGTATATTATGTAATCTTGAGATACCATAGACACGTATACAATGTTTCGACCTATCATGTCGACACATCTATATATATTTCGGAACAACCATAGACACTCTATATGTGAATGTTGGAGTTAGCTATACAGGGTTGAGGTTGATTCCAAAATATATATAGTTTGAGTTGTGATCAATACTGAGATACGTATACACTGGATCGTGGATTGATTCAAGATAATATTTATCGATTTATTTCTGTACATCTAACTGTGGACAACTAGTTGTAGGTTACTAACGAGGACAGCTGACTTAATAAACTTAAAACATCAAAATATATTAAAAGTGTTGTAAATATATTTTGAACATACTTTGATATATATGTATATATTGTTATAGGTTCGTGAATCAACCAGTGGCCAAGTCTTACTTCCCGACGAAGTAAAAATCTGTAAAAGTGAGTTATAGTCCCACTTTTAAAATCTAATATTTTTGGGATGAGAATACATGCAGGTTTTATAAATGATTTACAAAATAGACACAAGTACGTGAAACTACATTCTATGGTTGAATTATCGAAATCGAATATGCCCCTTTTTATTAAGTCTGGTAATCTAAGAATTAGGGAACAGACACCCTAATTGACGCGAATCCTAAAGATAGATCTATCGGGCCCAACAAGCCCCATCCAAAGTACCGGATGCTTTAGTACTTCGAAATTTATATCATATCCGAAGGGTGTCCCGGAATGATGGGGATATTCTTATATATGCATCTTGTTAATGTCGGTTACCAGGTGTTCACCATATGAATGATTTTTATCTCTATGTATGGGATGTGTATTGAAATATGAAATCTTGTGGTCTATTATTATGATTTGATATATATAGGTTAAACCTATAACTCACCAACATTTTTGTTGACGTTTTAAGCATGTTTATTCTCAGGTGATTATTAAGAGCTTCCGCTGTCGCATACTTAAATAAGGACGAGATTTGGAGTCCATGCTTGTATGATATTGTGTAAAAACTGCATTCAAGAAACTTACTTTGTTGTAACATATTTGTATTGTAAACCATTATGTAATGGTCGTGTGTAAACAGGATATTTTAGATTATCATTATTTGATAATCTACGTAAAGCTTTTTAAACCTTTATTGATGAAATAAAGGTTATGGTTTGTTTTAAAATGAATGCAGTCTTTGAAAAACGTCTCATATAGAGGTCAAAACCTCGCAACGAAATCAATTAATATGGAACGTTTTTAATCAATAAGAACGGGACATTTCATTTTGCACCATATGTTCCAAGGCTATAACTCGGACGCGAAGCTCGTTGACTCATTTCTCCGGGATGATTGTTGGTAGAAACGAGCGAATGAATAAGGTTTAGAATTGTGGATAGAATATAATCGTCGCGAGATATTCGGGAAATGAGAGAGAAAATGGTGTTTCGGATTGGTTCGCCGGTAAGTACTTCAGGTTCTTCACCAAGAGGGGAATGTGGTGGATGGAAGGGATCGCCTTCTTCTTGTCTCCAATGGTTTAATAGACTATGAACCCATCAGATGAATTAGGGATGACTGATTGGTTGATTCATTCTGGTGACGCTGCTTCCGGAGCTTAGGTGAATATCCATGTCGGAATAGCTGTCGGAATAACTATCGGAATAGCTGTCGGAATCTGAGGGACTCGAACTGGTTGAGGGATTCATCTCGTACGATTAGATGAAGGATTTTCGATAAGAAATAGATTATAGGATGTAGATTAGTACCCTACAATACATAGTTTACATATGCATATATAATACTAAAATCCCATAAGTTACGGAGGAATCTACGAAAGCTGTTAGGAAAAGGTAACAATAACATATACGCTAAGATATGAATTTATCTATACGCTGTCTGTGCAATAGAGGCAGTAAGACGTGTCTAGACTTTAAGGATGATAAGCAAATAATTTCCTAAGGATAATAAGTAGATGATTTTCGACACGAATGATAAGCAAAACGTTTGACATGCAGACACGGTCGAAGTCCAGACTCACTAATGCATCTTAACGACTATCTGTTAGACACACTAATGCAAGACCTGGTTTGCTAAGACCACCACTCTGATACCAACTATAATGACCCATCCTAATCCATCAGGACGAATACATTACATTTGGTTACATCGCGAGGTACTTGACCTATATATGATACATTTTACAAACATTGCATTCATTTTTAAAAGACAAACTTTCATTACATCGAAAGTTGACGGCATGCATACCATTTCCTAATATATCCGACTATAATTGACTTAGCAATAATCTTGATGAACTCAACAACTCGAATGCAACGTCTTTTGAAATATGTCATGAATGACTCCAAGTAATATCTCTAAAATGAGCAAATGCACAGCGAAAGATTTCTTTCATACCTGAGAAAAAACATGCTTTAAAGTGTCAACCAAAAGGTTGGTGAGTTCATTAGTTCAACATAAATAATCATTTCTATCATTTTAATAGACCACAAGATTTTCATTTTCAGTTCTCATAAATATACGTCCCATGCATAGAGACAAAAATATCATTCATATGGTGAACACCTGGTAACCGACATTAACAAGATGCATATAAGAATATCCCCTATCATTCCGGAAAATCCTTCGGACATGATAAAAATAACATCGAAGTACTAAAGCATCCGGTACTTTGGATGGGGTTCGTTAGGCCCAATAGATCTATCTTTAGGATTCACGTCAATTAGTAGATCGGTTTACTAATTCTTAGGTTACCAAGCAAAAAGGGGCATATTCGGCTTCGATCATTCACCCATATAATGTAGTTTCAAGTACTTGTGTCTATTTCGTAAAATATTTATAAAAATTGCGCATGTATTCTCAGTCAAAAAATATAAAGGGTAAAAAGGCAAATGAAACTCACTATACTGTATTTTGTAGTAAAAATACATATGACGATATTGAACAATGCAGGGTTGGCCTCGGATTCACGAACCTATATCAATTGTATATCTATTAAAACATATAATGAAAGTCACATAATTTCCTTTATTAATTATATATTATTTATGTGTTTGTAGTTTATATAATTTATATTAAATTCTATTTAAAAATATATACTTATATTATATCTTAAGGTATATGTTTTATATATATTTAAAATGATTAGAATCTATACATTTAGTTATATTAATATATACATATATATATATTTAGTATTATATTAAAAATATCGACTTTGTTGTATGTAGGTATTTATATAAGAAATGTTAATATGTCTTATATATAGTTATATAGATTAGTAATATAATTGTAGTATATGTAATATGTAGGTTTTATGTACCAACTATCTATTTGTTAAGAATGATAGTTTTGATATTAATGATTCTACTAATAATAGTCCTACTAATAATAACTTTATTAATAACGATAATACTAATAATAAAAATGATAAAGATAATAATGATAATACATATGTTAATAATGATTCTAATAATACTAATAAGTACATAATGATACCAATACTAATATTATTAATAATAATAATAATAATAATAATAATAATAATAATAATAATAATAATAATAATAATAATAATAATAGTTTGTGTTATTTTGATAATAATAATAACCTTAATCATAATAATAGTAATAATACATATATTAGTAATAATAATAATAATGATAAAAATTATAATTTTAGTAACAATAACATTAATAATAATAATAATAATTTTGGTAATGAAATCTACCTTCCAAAGCTTTTCAAAAAAAAAATATGTCCCGAACAGGGTTCGAACCTAAGACCTCTCGCTCACTCATCAACACCCTTAACCATTCCTCCATTTCAGTTTTTCTGATTTATAATACAAACCCAAATACTTATCTATTACATGTTTCAACCCACTTCATCTTCTTCACCAAATCTAAACAATCAAACAACTTCATTCTTAATAGTCAATCATCAAAATGGTTTTAGGACTTATAAACAAACATGAAACAAAAAATAAAAGTGTTCTTGTAATTAAGAAAATTCAAAAAAAACTAAGAAAAAGCCTACTGCTGAAGCGGGTAGCTTCTAAAAAAAATTAATGTTTTCAATTTTGAGTTCGTTTTGGACAATCTTTACAACATGAAATATGTTTCAAATTATTCCTAAAAACTATTGGAATCGTCAATTGAACTTAAAACATCAAAACAAGCTCTAATTTCTCGATGAACAAATTAGTTGACTTTTGACAAAATAACTTTGACTCGCAAATTCGAATTCGTTATTAAGAATTGGAACTTGAGATTTTATAGAAAGTTTAAGTAAATGATTCCTAACAACTCTGAATTTTTAGTTTTTGAAATTTGTTTCGAATTCAAGTTTGTGTATCTCACTGTCAAGAACACAAGAACTCAAAAATTGATTTTTAGATTAAGAGTGTTATAGGTTATGATTACAACATGGATTGTGTTGCAAATCATTCCTATAATCTTTATGGATCATCAAATTAACTGGAGATATCAAAACAAACTCGAATTTGATTCAAGAACACTTAGTTGACTTTTAAAACCAAAACTTTGACTCTCAAATTAGAAATTAATAGAAAGAATTGAGGATTGAAAACTTACAGGTAGTTTAGATAGACGATTCCTAACAAGAATGCATTATTACATTTTGAAAATTTGTTATAGATCAAAATATGGTGAAAAAGATGAATGTACAGAGTGTCGAGCTTATTTTTGTGATTTTTCTGTTTTGTTTTGCAAATAGCAGTGGATAACTCAATGAATTGATTGTGGTACTTATAATCAATTGAGTTTGTTGTGTTGTGATTAATTGAAATCGACATCTAACGGATTACAAACAATCTCTGACAGGAATAAATATGGAGAAGAAAAAATTATAAAGTTTGGTTATTATTTTCAACTAATTTGTACTATCAATGTATGGCTAACGATTTTAGAAGTAGGATACAAAATTGTTTACAGTAAATAAGATGTGAAAATTGGTTCCTGATTTGTATCTGTATCTATATCAATATGTATATATATATATATGTATATATATATTTGTGTATATATATATATATCTAAATCTATTTTATAGTTTTTATATGCTTGTATATATATTTATATATATGTATTTATATATCGTATGTATATATCTGTGTCTATATATATTATAATTCATCTTATTAATTAATTATTACAACTATAATAATAATACTCTTACTATCATAAATAATAGTAATACCAATATAATAGTAATAATAATAGTATTATGACTAATAATAATGATAATAGTTATTATGGAGTATATAACAATAATATTTTTAATAACAATAATACTAATCATACTAATAATATTATTGATAACAAGAATACTAAAGATAATATATCAATTTTATATATATCAACTTTCATATTTATATTTTATCTATTAATAATAATAATATCTAATACTGATTTTAGAATTGATAAAAATAATAATATAGCGATTATACTTAACTTGTATTTAAATTTAATAGGTTACAATTTATTGACTATTTATATATATTACAATATATATAATATTACATATGTATGTATATATATATATATATATATATATATATATACATATTTATTTACACACACTTGTTTGAGAATCGTCGGGAATAGTCAAAGGTCAGATGAATTCATGAAAACAGTTCAAAAATTTTAAAATTCGGTTTAACAGACTTTGCTTATCTTGTCTAAATCATACAAATATTAAGTTTAAATTTGGTCAGAAATTTTCAGGTCGTCACAGTTTTAGGGTGATCTCGAGAATTTCAGCACAATCTAAAACCAAAGGTTATGCGCTGCCAAATGGTACTCCATTTGGCGGCGCGTATTAGTGATTTAAAATGCATATTTAATGAAGTGACACTAGATTCAAAATTATATGCGTTATACATAATTACATTGTGAGTGAAATAATAGGCCTTAAAAAATATGTAGCATGCTAAGTCATGCATACACAAAAGGAATAATATGAAAGAAATTCAAAACGGTTAAAAATAGAAAAAAGGCAAAATTGAAGGCTTTCGAGGTCTCGTTTCGAAAAATATTAGGGATGAACCGCCTACGGTAGTTTACCAACAAATAGATCTCGAAAAAATACACGATTTGAAAAAAAACGGTGACTAAATCAGAGCTACGAGTCAAAAGATACGATAGATCTATCATTTTGGCCAAAGACACAAAACACCAAGCACAACGAACCGTCGGTGGTGTTTGGTGAGTGGTGAGAATTTGCGAGGAAAAATGTCCTTTTATGAATCTAGATGACCTCGAATGGCAAGCACGTTCATAGAGTCTTACTTGTTCGACCGTTTTAGGGTGGTCTCGAGAATTTCCGCACAATCCGAAACCCATGGTTATGCGACGCCAAATGGTACTCCATCTGGCGGCGCATATTAATGATTTAAAAAGCCTGTTTAATGAAGTGACATTACATTCACAATTATGGGCGTTATACATATTTACATTGCGAGTGAAATAATAGGCCTTAAAACTATATATACCATGCTAAGTCATGCATACAAAAAGGAATAATATGATATAAATTGAACGTTCAGAGTGAACATTAAAAATGAGTAAACTGTCTTTTTTCGGCATCCTGAGAACCTCGAATAGCAAGAGACTTTCCGAGAGTCTTGATGTTAGGGTCGTTTTAGGGTGATCTCGAGAATTTCAGCAAAATCTGAAACCAAAGGTTATGGGCCGCCAAATGGTACTCCATTTGGCGGCGCGTATTAGTTATTTAAAATGCGTATTGAATGAGGTGACACCAGATTCAAAATTATATGCGTTATACATAATTACATTGTGAGTGAAATAATAGGCCTTAAAAAAATATGTACCATGCTAAGTCATGCATACACAAAAGAAACAATATGAAAGAAATTTAAAACGGTCAAAAATAGAAAAAGGCAAAATTGAAGGCTTTTGAGGTCTCGTTTCAAAAAATATTAGGGACGAACCGCTTACGGCAGTTTGCCAATGGATAGATCTCGAAAAATACACAATTTGAAGAAAAACGGTGTCTAAATCAGAGCTACGAGTTAAAAGATACGATAGATCTATCATTTTGGCCAAAGACACAAAACACCCAGCACAACGAACCATCGGTGGTGTATGGTGCGTGGTGCGAATTTGCGAGGAAAAATGTCATTTTATGAATCTAGATGACCTCGAATGGCAAGCACGTTCATAGAGTTTTGCTCGTTAGACCATTTTAGGGTGATCTCGAGAATTTTCGAACAATCCGAAACCCAAGGTTATGCGTCGCCAAATGGTACTCCATCTGGCGGCGCATATTAATGATTTAAAAATCGTGTTTAATGAAGTGACGTTACATTCACAATTATGTGCGTTATACATAATTACATTGCGAGTGAAATAATAGGCCTTAAAACTATATATACCATGCTAAGTCATGCATACAAAAAGGAATAATACGATATAAATTGAAAACGTTCAAAGTGGACATTAAAAATGAGTACATTGTCTTTTTTCAACATCCTGAGGACCTTGAATAGCAAGAGACTTTCCGAGAGTCTTGATGTTAGGGTCATTTTAGGGTGATCTCGAGAATTTCAGCAAAATCTGAAACCAAAGGTTATGCGCCACCAAATGGTACTCCATTTGGCGGCGCGTATTAGTGATTTAAAATGCATATTTAATGAGGTGAGTGAAATAATAGGCCTTAAAAAAATATGTACAATACTAAGTCATGCATACACAAAAGGAACAATATGAAAGAAATTTAAAACGGTCAAAAATAGATAAAAGGCAAAATTGAAGGCTTTCGAGGTCTCTTTTCGAAAAATATTTGGGACGAACTGCCTACGGCAATTTGCCAATGGATAGATATCGAAAAAATACACGATTTGAAAAAAAACGGTGACTAAATCAGAGCTACGAGTTGAAAGATACGATAGATCTATCATTTTGGCCTAAGACACAAAACACCAAACACAACGAACCATCGGTGGTGTTTGGTGTGTGGTGTGTGGTGCGAATTTGCGAGGAAAAATGTCTTTTTATGAATCTTGATGACCTCGAATGGCAAGCACGTTCATAGAGTCTTACTCGTTCGACCGTTTTAGGGTGATCTCGAGAATTTTCCTAAAATCCGAAACCAAAGGTTATGCGCCGCCAAATGGTACTCCATCTGGCGGCGCATATTAATGATTTAAAAAGCATGTTTAATGAAGTGACATTAGATTCAAAATTATGTGCGTTATACATAATTACATTGCGAGTGAAATAATAGGCCCTAAAACTATATATACGATGCTAAGTCATGCATACAAAAAGTAATACGATATAAATTGAAAACGTTCAAAGTGAACATTAAAAATGAGTAAACTGTCTTTTTTCGGCATCCTGAGGACCTCGAATAGAGACTTTCCGAAAGTCTTGATGTTAGGGTCATTTTAGGGTGATCTTGAGAATTTCAGCACAATCTGAAACCAAAGGTTATGCGCCGCCAAATGGTACTCCATTTGGGGGCGCGTATTAGTGATTTAACATGCGTATTTAATGAAGTGACACTAGATTCAAAATTATATGCGTTATACATAATTACATTGTGAGTGAAATAATAGGCCTTAAGAAAATATGTACCATGCTAAGTCATGCATACACAAAAGGAATAATATGAAAGAAATTCAAAACGGTCAAAAATAGAAAAAAGGAAAAATTGAAGGCTTTCGAGGTCTCATTTCAAAAAATATTTGGGACGAACCTCTTACGGCAGTTTGCCAACGGACAGATCTCAAAAAAATACACGATTTGAAAAAACGGTGTCTAAATCGGAGCTACGAGTTAAAAGATACGATAGATCTATCTTTTTGGCCAAAGACACAAAACACCAAGCACAACGAACCGTCAGTGGTGTTTGGTGCGTGGTGCGAATTTGCGAGGAAAAATGTCTTTTTATGAATCTAGATGACCTCGAATGGCAAGCACGTTCATAGAGTTTTGCTCGTTAGAACATTTTAGGGTGATGTCGAGAATTTTCGCACAATCCGAAACCCAAGGTTATGCGACGCCAAAAGGTACTCCAATCGGCGGCGCATATTAATGATTTAAAAAGCGTGTTTAATGAAGTGACATTATATTCAAAATTATGTGTGTTATACATAATTACATTGCGAGTGAAATAATAGGCCTTACAACAATATATACCATGCTAAGTCATGCATACAAAAAGAAATAATACGATATAAATTGAAAATGTTCAAAGTGAACATTAAAAATGAGTAAACTGTCTTTTTTTGGCATCCTGAGGACCTCGAATGGCAAGAGACTTTCTGAGAGTCTTGATGTTAGGGTTGTTTTAGGGTGATCTCGAGAATTTCAGCACAATCTATAACCAAAGGTTATGCGCCGCCAAATGGTACTCAATTTGGCGGCGCGTATTACTGATTTAAAATGCGTATTTAATGAAGTGACACTAGATTCAAAATTATATGCGTTATACATAATTACATTGTGAGTGAAATTATAGGCCTTAAAACCATATGTACCATGCTAAGTCATGCATACACAAAAGGAATAATATGAAAGAAATTCAAAACGGTCAAAAATAGAAAAAAAGGGCAAAATTGAAGGCTTTCGAGGCCTCGTTTCGAAAAATATATGGGACAAACCGCCTAAGGCAGTTTGCCAACGGATAGATCTCGAAAAAATACACGATTTGAAAAGAAAACGGTGACTAAATCGGAGCTACGAGTCAAAAGATACGATAGATCTATCATTTTGGCCAAAGACACAAAACACTAAGCACAACGAAACGTCGGTGGTGTTTGGTGCGTGGTGCGAATTTGATATGAAAAATGTCTTTTTATGAATCTAGATGACCTCGAATGGCAAGCACGTTCATAGAGTCTTGCTCGTTATATCGTTTTAGGGTGATCTCGAGAATTTCAGCACAATCTGAAACCAAAGGTTATGCGCCGTCAAATGGTACTCCATTTGGTGGCGCGTATTAGTGATTTAAAATGCGTATTTAATGAAGTGACACTAGATTCAAAATTATATGCGTTATACATAATTACATTGTGAGTGAAATAATAGGCCTTAAAACAATATGTACCATGCTAAGTCATGCATACACAAATGGAATAATATGAAAGAAATTCAAAACGGTCAAAAATAGAAAAAAAAAGGCAAAATTGAAGGCTTTCGAGGTCTCGTTTCGAAAAATATTTGGAAAAAACCGCCTACGGCAGTTTACCAACGGATAGATCTCGAAAAAATCCATGATTTGAAAAAAAACAGTGACTAAATCGGAGCTACGAGTCAAAAGATACGATAGATCTATCATTTTGGGCGAAGACACAAAAAACCAAGCACAACGAAACGTCGGTGGTGTTTGGTGCGTGGTGCGAATTTGCGAGGAAAAATGTCTTTTTATGAATCTAGATGACCTCGAATGGCAAGCACGTTCAAAGAGTCTTGCTCGTTAGACCGTTTTAGGGTGATCTCGAAAATTTCCGCACAATCCGAAACCTAAGGTTATGCGCCGCCAAATGGTACTCCAATCGGCGGCGCATATTAATGAATTAAAAAGCGTGTTTAATGAAGTGACATTAGATTCAAAATTATGTGCGTTATGCATAATTACATTGCGAGTGAAATAATACGCCTTAAAACTATATATACCATGTTAAGTCATGCATACAAAAAGGAATAATACGATATAAATTGAAAACGTTCAAAGTGAACATTAAAAATGAGTAAACTGTCTTTTTTCGGCATCCTGAGGACCTCGAATGGCAAGAGACTTTCCGAGAGTGTAGATGTTAGGGTCGTTTTAGGGTGATCTCGAGAATTTCAGCACAATCTAAAACCAAAGGTTATGCGCCGCTAAATGGTACTCCATTTGGCTGCGCGTATTAGTGATTTAAAATGCGTATTTAATGAAGTGACACTAGATTAAAAATTATATGCGTTATACAGAATTACATTGTGAGTGAAATAATAGGCCTTAAAAAAATATGTAACATGCTAAGTCATGCATACACAAAAGGAATAATATGAAAGAAATTCAAAACGGTCAAAAATAAAAAAAAGGCAAAATTGAAGGCTTTCGAGATCTTGTTTCAAAAAATATTTGGGATGAACCGCCTACGGCAGTTTGCCAACGGATAGATCTCGAAAAAATACACGATTTTGAAAAAAAAAAAGGTGACTAAATCGGAGATACGAGTCAAAAGATACGATAGATCTATCATTTTGGCCATAAACACAAAACACCAAGCGCAACGAACCGTCGGTGGTGTTTGGTGCGTGGTGCGAATTTGCGAGGAAAAATGTCTTTTTATGAATCTAGATTACCTAGAATGGCAAGCACGTTCATAGAGTCTTACTCGTTCGACCGTTTTAGGGTGATTTCGAGAATTTTCGCATAATCCAAAACCCAAGGTTATGCGCCGCCAAATGGTACTCTATCTGGCGGCGCATATTAATGATTTAAAAATCGTGTTTAATGAAATGACATTACATTCACAATTATGTGTGTTATATTAATTACATTGCGAGTGAAATAATAGGCCTTAAAACTATATATACCATGCTAAGTCATGCATACAAAAAGGAATAATACGATATAAATTGAAAACGTTCAAAGTGGACATTAAAAATGAGTAAACTGTCTTTTTTGGCATCCTGAGGTCCTTGAATAGCAAGAGACTTTCCGATAATTTTAGCAAAATCTGAAACCAAAGGTTATGCGCCACCAAATGGTACTCCATTTGGCGGCGCGTATTAGTGATTTAAAATGCGTATTTAATGAGGTGATACCAGATTCAAAATTATATGTGTTATACATAATTACATTGTGAGTGAAATAATAGGCCTTAAAAAATATGTACAATGCTAAGTCATGCATACACAAAAGGAACAATATGAAAGAAATTAAAACGGTCAAAAATAGAAAAAGGCAAAATTGAAGGCTTTCGAGGTCTCGTTTCAAAAAATATTTGGGACGAACTGCCTACCGCAGTTTGCCAACGGATAGATCTCGAAAAAATACACGATCTGAAAATAAACGGTGACTAAATCGGAGCTACGAGTTGAAAGATACGATAGATCTATCATTTTGGCCAAAGACACAAAACACCAAGCACAACGAACCATCGGTGGTGTTTGGTGTGTGGTGGGAATTTGCGAGAAAAAATGTCTTTTTATGAATCTAGATGACCTCGAATGGCAAGTACGTTCATAGAGTCTTACTCGTTCGACCGTTTTAGGGTGATCTCGAGAATTTTCGTAAAATCCGAAACCCAAGGTTATGCGCCGCCAAATGGTACTCCATCTGGCGGCGCATATTAATGATTTAAAAAGCGTGTTTAATGAAGTGACATTAGATTCAAAATTATGTGCGTTATACATAATTACATTGCGAGTGAAATAATAGGCCTTAAAACTATATATACCATGCTAAGTCATGCATACAAAAAGTAATACGATATAAATTGAAAACGTTCAAAGTGAACATTAAAAATGAGTAAACTGTCTTTTTTCGGCATCCTGAGGACCTCGAATACAGACTTTCCAAATGTCTTGATGTTAGGGTCGTTTTAGGGTGATCTCGAGAATTTCAGCACAATCTGAAACCAAAGATTATGCGCCGCCAAATGGTACTCCATTTGGGGGCGCGTATTTAATGAAGTGACACTAGATTCAAAATTATATGCGTTATACATAATTACATTGTGAGTGAAATAATAGGCCTTAAGAAAATTTGTACCATTCTAAGTCATGCATACACAAAAGTAATAATATGAAAGAAATTCAAAACGGTCAAAAATAGAAAAAAGGAAAAATTGAAGGCTTTCGAGGTCTCGTTTTGAAAAATATTTGGGACAAACTGTAATGACCCGCACTTTTTCGATCATTCTATACTTGTAAGATTAATATTTACATAAATTAAACCTTACCAACATGATAAGCAATCCAAATTGTTGAGATTTATGTTTTTGAAAAGAGTTTTACACAACGTTTGACCGTCTAGTTTGACCGATGATATCACGAACTATATAACATATGATAATTATACGTTTGTGTATATATATGTATATATACATATTTAACATGATCTAAGAATGTTTTAATATCTCATTTTGTATTAATAACAATAATTTATAAGTATATTTTGAAACTACTAACTTAAGTTTTCAAAACGATAACCATACGTAACGTTATTTGACTTAAATACTTATGACTTATAATGTTTATACATATATCGTATAAGTAATGTATTTAATCACTTTTAATAACTTAAATACATAAAACAATATAAGTGTATTTACAAAAGATAGCTATATTTGAATCCTCGTTCCGTTTTCTCAAAGATTTCTATACGTATACCTAGGGTATATGTACCCGTATCATACGCAGCTTCTAGATGTATTTACTATTGGTATATACCAATAAAAATCTGCTCCTTAGCAGCCTTAAATGATTAAGAAACATGTGGAACCAACCATTTGTCAAGTAGCATGAATTATTTAGCAAGAAAACAAAGTTAGGTATCTTTTTTTTCCTTTATAACCTAAAAACGTTTTTATGCATGCACACCATTTCTTTACCCCATTTTCTCATACTTACACTTCCATTTCTCTCTTAAAATACTCTTAACATCATACTTGATCATCTCCAAGCATTTTCCCCATGAATTAGCTTCAAAAACCTTACTTAAACACCATAAGAAAACCATACAAAAACACTTCAAGAAATCCTTCCAAGAACACAAACTTACTTCCAATCTTTCATCCAATTCCATCACCCTTTTGGTTCTAGGTTTTTACTCCTCTTTTACAGCAACCTTGTCCAAGGAACTTGAGGTAGAATCTATGTTTATAACCTTATTCGATTCATATATATATAGCTATCATATTTTGTGGTATACAATTTTAACAACAAGAACATAGTTTGAAAGTTTTCAAACTTGTTTGCAAACTAAATAGATCCTTCTAACTTAACTTTTAAAATACTTCAAGACCTGTAATATAACTTAAATATATGCTAATTTAACAAGGTATAACTTGGTTTTTCAAAGAATATCTTAAAAACTGTTTTTACGACGTCGGAGTGTCACCGGGGACTGTTTTGGGTTGGATAATTAAAAACCATCTTAAACTTTGAATTGGAGGTTTATGTTCTAGAAAAATGATTTTTACTATGAATATGATAACACATAAAAATTTCATGATTTAATTCAAAGTATAAGTATTTTTAGAAAAATAACCATTTAAGGTTGTTTACATGATGGAAAATGATTAACTTCATAAGTTTCACTAAAGTTTGACCTATGACCTGTGATTTCGAATACAAACTAAGGTATTTACAGTTAATAGTCTTAAAGAGGGACTCGATCCAAGGAAGTGGCAAGTTGAATCAACGAAAACGGAGTTGTAACGAAGAAACTATGACCAAAACGAGATCGGATATCTAAGACTAGTTTGGCTACGAAAATAATTGGAGAAAATTAAATAAATCACATCTTTTTAAAATAACATGATATTTTATATATATGTACTCATAATTTAATTTTATATGGTTCAGGATCACCCGTAAACAATACGAGAAGATTAATCATAAGATCCCATGATTGTACGCAACACGTCATTTGACAACACCGGTACTTTATGTACGCAACACGTCATTTGACAACACCGGTACCATGGGTCAAGATTAATCTCGACCAATACATATACGATGGGGGTTTTTATTTATTTCATTGGGGGTTTATTAAACACCTAAAAATGAACCATTAAAATTGAATTACTAACATCGGACTGCTAACTACGGACTAAGAAATTATTAAAACTATTAAAAGTATAAAAAGTATATATATGTGACGATTGTTTAAAATAGAAATATATTGATAAACTATATATGGATAGGTTCGTGATATCAATCGGAGACCAAGTCTAAATTACATATCTTCAAGACGAAAGTGAGTATATAGTCCCACTTTTAAACTCTAAATATTTCGGGATGAGAATACATGTATTTTATGTTTTACGTTATGGACACAAGTAACTGAAAAATATATATTCTACGTTGAGTTGTACCACTGGCATACTTCCCTGTAGCTTGGTAACTAATATTTACAGCGGTATTGTAAACGCGAATCCTGTTGATAGATCTATCGGGCCTGACAACCCCAACCGGACTGGACGACCAGTATTCAACGGTTGCACAGTACTTCGTTTCGTGACTACACTTGGTACGGTGTAGTAAGATTTCATAATAAAGGGAATATGCGACGTGATTAAATGTTAAGTATGGTTACCAAGTGCTCAACCACTTAGAATATTTTTATTAAACTGTTTATATATGAAATCTTGTGGTCTATATATATATTGCTGCCGGCACTAAACCTATATCTCACCAACTTTATGTTGACGTTTTAAACATGTTTATTCTCAGGTGATAATTAGAAGTTTCCGCTGCATTATGTTGAATTTGAGCAGGATCTTGCGTACGCATATTTGTGTCAAAAATAAAACTGCATACCCGAGGATTTGTGTTGTAAAATATACTAGAAATCGTGTTGTTATCATTATTTGTAAAGTTTGTAAGTCGAAGATTATCGCTAAACGATAATCATCTTTCTATCGTCTAAAGCTTGTATCAAAAATAAGATTTGTGGTTTGTAATGTAAAATATATGCAGTTTTCTTTTAAAAATGTCTCATATAGAGGTCAATACCTCGCAATGAAATCATACGTTATCTAACTCGTTCTTAGGGTTAAGGACGGGTTATGACATGTGGTATCAGAGCGGTGGTCTTAGCGAACCAGGTTTGCATTAGTGTGTCTAACTGATAAGTCGTTAGGATACATTAGTAAGTCTGGACTTTGACCGGGTCTGATTTCAAAAACCATTGCTTATCACTGTTGGTTAAAATTTATATGTAAATATTATGTAGTACTAATGAGTTAGTTGTGGTGTGATAGATTTCGGGCTCAAAACTTATTATCACATTCAGCGACTCCGAATCAGAATCTTCAGATGGTGTTCCAGTCATTAACCTATCCGATGACGAAAATAATATCTTTGGGGAAGACTCACAAATTCCGGATGAACCGACTATAGAGAACCCGGAAAGTGAACCCGAGGAGGAAAGTGAACCCGAGGAGGAAAGTGAACCCGAGGAGGAAAGTGAACCCGAGGAGGAAAGTGAACCCGAGGAAGAAATACAGGAAATTACAAAAGACGAGTTCGAACTAGGAAAGAAACGAAAGGCTAATGAATTAGAAAATTCAAATCCCGAGTTTAGGGAGGATGATGTGGCACCAACTCCACTAAACACTACCACCCCTATTCCCGCTATTCCTATTCGTGCTGTCCCGGCATCTAGTTCTTCAGCCCCACCGCCAAAATATAGGCAGACAGCTAGGATAAGCGTTAGGCCATTCATTGGAACTAAACGTCCTAGAAAATAGACCAAACGATGCGCTGCCGTATTAAACCATGGGATCATATAATGTTTTGTATAATATTATTAGTGTGGTTTGCTTAATGTTCGATGTAAGATAAGCATATGTAAAATAGTGAAGTGTGAAATGCAATAATTTTCCATGGTTAAGTATTATTTAGATTGTAGTAATTGGTTCGGTACTAAGCTATTAAGTATGAACATTAACGGGTAGGTACTACCCTAGATATAATTATAAAACGCTAATAAGAAGAAAAGGCTTTTATAATAATACCTGGTTCATATTATTAATAAGCTATAATGTACTGTAAATATACACTACATCTATAATATTCCATGTGAATAATTATTTTCTTTTCATTCTTATAGAAGAATATGGCGCGATTGAACCGAATGACGGAACAAGAAATCCAGGAACTCATCAATCAGCGAGTGAACGACAGAATGTTATGGGTTGAGGCTGCAAGAGGTGCTGCAGTTAACCCAAATCCTCGTGTGGGGTGCACTTACAAAACTTTTCAAGCTTGCAAGCCCTCATCATTCAGTGGAACAGAAGGACCGATCGGTTTAACCCGGTGGATAGAAAAGATGGAAACTGTGTTCAAAATCAGTGGTTGTGTTGAAAAGGACATGACCAAATACGCATCGTGCACTTTACAAGATAGTGCACTCACGTGGTGGAAAAATTATGTGAAGGCTGTAGGAGGAGATGTAGCTTATGATACTCCGTGGGAAGAATTCAAAAGAATGTTAATCAATGAATATTGTCCAAGGAACGAGGTTAGGAAGTTGGAAGATGAGTTACGAAGTCTGAAGGTTATTGGTACTGAAATCACCAACTACAATCAGCGATTCATGGAATTAGTTTTGCTATGTCCTGAATTGGTCCCAACCGAAGAACGGAAGATTGAAATGTACAAAGATGGTTTGCCCAAAAAGGTCAAGGCAAATGTTACAGCATCGAAACCTAAGACAATTCATGAAGCTATAACTATGGCAAACGAGCTAATGGATCAGGTCATCATGGATAAGAAAGTATCCAATACTGATGTGAAGGTATCAGGTAACAAAAGAAAGTGGAATGGAAATTATGATCGAGGTAACCAACAACAATCTTTTAAGAAACAAGAAAACACGCAAGGTGCGGGTAGTGGTTTAAGCTTTGGTTATAAAGGACAAAATCCTTTATGCAACCGATGCCACAAACATCACTCTGGTTACTGTAATGTGGTATGCAACAAATGTAATCGAAAGGGTCATCTTGCTGAAGATTGTAGGGCTCTCATTACAAATACAAATGGTACCAAGACTCCTGCCACCAATGCAAATAGAACTGCTTTGGCTACCATTACTTGTTTTGGGTGTGGAAAACAAGGTCACTATAAGAGCCAGTGCCCAAATCCAGAGAAGAATATCGGACCTGCACGTGGGAGAGCATTTGTTATTAATACTAGAGAGGCATGTGAAGACCCGGAGCTTGTTACGGGTACGTTTACCATTAATAACTTATCCGCATCTATTATATTTGATACTGGTGCTGATAGAAGTTACGTGAGTAGAGGTTTTTACGCTAAATTGAATTGTTCATCATTACCTCTAGATGCTAAGTACATGATTGAGTTAGCTAATGGTAAACTAATTAAAGCCGATAAAATTTGCCGTGATTGTAAAATAAATTTAGCCGGAGAAACATTTAAAATTGACTTAATACCCGTAGAATTAGGAAGTTTTGATGTAATAGTCGGCATGGACTGGATGTCCAAAGTAGGAGCTGAAGTTGTGTGTGCCAAGAAGGCAATTCGCATTCCTTGTAAGGATAAAATGCCGGTGATGATTTATGGAGAGAAGGGTAACTCAAAGCTAAAACTCATTAGCTGTTTGAAAGCCAAGAAGTGTTTAGAAAAGGGATGTTATGCTATTCTAGCACATGTTAATAAAGTCGAAAAGAAAGAAAAAGAGAAGTGCATCAACGACGTGCCTGTGGCAAGAGATTTTCCTGAAGTTTTTCCGGAAGAGTTGCCGGGACTACCTCCATTTAGATTTGTAGAATTTCAAATAGATTTAGTACCAGGAGCTGCACCAGTTGTCCGTGCTCCATATAGACTTGCACCGTCCGAGTTAAAAGAACTTCAGAGTCAGTTAAAAGAATTACTGGATCGTGGATTCATACGACCAAGTACTTCACCGTGGGGAGCTCCAATTTTATTCGTCAAGAAGAAAGATGGATCTTTCCGAATGTGTATAGATTATCGAGAATTAAATAAGTTAACTATCAAAAATCGGTATCCACTACCGAGAATTGACGACTTATTTGATCAACTTCAAGGATCATGTGTTTATTCGAAAATTGACCTAAGATCAGGCTATCATCAACTACGTGTCAAAGAAGAGGACATTCCGAAAACTGCTTTTCGGACACGTTATGGTCATTACGAATTTTTGGTCATGCCGTTTGGATTGACGAATGCGCCAGCTGTATTCATGGACCTCATGAATCGAGTTTGTAGTCCGTATTTAGATAAGCTTGTTATCGTTTTCATTGATGACATTCTTATCTATTCCAAGAGTGAGCAAGAGCATGAGCAGCATTTAAGGTTGATATTAGAGTTGTTGAGAAAAGAACAGCTATACGCTAAATTTTCTAAGTGTGCTTTCTGGTTGAAAGAAGTGCAATTTCTTGGCCACGTTGTTAGTAACAAAGGAATTCAGGTTGATCCAGCAAAAATTGAAGCCATTGAAAAATGGGAGACTCCTAAAACACCAATGCAGATACGCCAATTTTTGGGTTTAGCCGGTTATTATAGAAGGTTTATTCAAGATTTTTCCCGAATAGCTAAGCCGTTGACAGCATTAACGCAAAAAGAGAAGAAATACGAATGGACCTCGGAGCAGGAGAACGCATTTCAATTACTGAAGAAGAAGTTAACTACGGTGCCTATTTTATCGTTACCTGAAGGGAACGATGATTTTGAAATATATTGTGACGCTTCGCGACAAGGTTTTGGTTGTGTTCTTATGCAACGAAAGAAAGTTATTGCATACGCATCCCGACAATTAAAGATTCACGAGCGGAATTATACGACGCATGATCTAGAACTGGGAGCAGTCGTGTTTGCATTGAAGATATGGAGACACTACTTGTATGGGGTTAAATGCACTGTGTTTACTGATCATAAAAGCCTTCAACATATTTTCGATCAAAAACAGCTGAACATGAGGCAACGTAGGTGGGTTGAGTTAATAAATGACTATGATTGTGAAATTCGTTATCATCCCGGGAAAGCGAACGTGGTGGCCGACGCTCTAAGCAGAAAGGAACGAGAACCAATTCGAGTACGAGCGATGAACATAAAAATTCGCATGAATCTCAACTCACAAATCAAAGAAGTTCAACGAGAAGCACTTACTAAAGAAAATATAGGAAATGAAATAATGAAGAAGTATGAGAAGCAACTCGTTATACGGGAAGATGGAATTCGATATTTTGCAAATCGTATTTGGGTACCGAAGTTGGGTGGATTAAGGAAGTTGATATTGAACGAGGCACATAAGACAAGATACTCGATACATCCTGGAGTTGGAAAGATGTACCAAGATCTTAAGACACGTTATTGGTGGCCTAATTTAAAGACAGACGTTGCAACATATGTTGGGGAGTGTTTAACTTGTTCTAAGGTCAAAGCAGAACACCAGAAGCCGTCAGGGTTACTTCAACAACCAGAAATCCCAGAATGGAAATGGGATGGTATTACCATGGATTTCATCACGAAGTTACCAAAGACTGCCTGGGGATACGACACCATTTGGGTGATTGTTGATCGTCTCACCAAGTCTGCACACTTCTTGCCTATAAAGGAAACGGATAGAATGGAGAAACTATTACGATTGTATATAAAGGAAGTTGTTTCAAGGCATGGAATACCTATTTCCATTATATCCGATCGTGATAGTAGATTTACATCAAAGTTCTGGCAATCACTACAGGAGGCCCTAGGAACTCGTTTGGATATGAGTACCGCGTATCATCCGCAAACCGACGGGCAGAGTGAAAGAACAATTCAGACTCTTGAAGACATGCTCAGGGCATGTGTGATTGATTTTGGAAACGGATGGGATAAATATCTACCATTAACAGAATTCTCGTATAATAATAGTTATCATGCGAGCATTAAAGCTGCGCCATTCGAAGCATTGTACGGAAGGAAGTGTAGATCTCCTATTTGTTGGAATGAAGTAGGAGATCGACAATTAACTGGTCCCGAGATCATACACGAAACGACTGAGAAGATAGTACAAATCAAGGAGAGATTGAAAACAGCCCGTAGTCGCCAAAAGAGCTACGCCGATGTTCGAAGGAAACCATTAGAGTTTCAGATCGGTGACATGGTTATGTTAAAGGTGTCACCTTGGAAAGGTGTAATACGTTTTGGAAAAAGGGGTAAACTAAACCCAAGGTATGTAGGCCCGTTCAAGATCATCGAACGCATTGGACCGGTAACTTATCGACTCGAGTTACCGCAACAACTCGCCGGAGTACATAATACCTTTCACGTCTCAAACCTTAAGAAGTGTCTTGCAAAGGAAGACCTCACCATTCCTCTTGAAGAAATCCATGTCGACGAGAAACTACAATTCATCGAAGAACCAATCGAAATCATGGATCGTGAAGTTAAACGGCTCAAGCAGAGCAACATACCGATCGTTAAGGTTCGTTGGAATGCTCGAAGGAGTCCCGAGTTTACTTGGGAACGAGAGGATCAAATGAAACAAAATTATCCACACTTGGTTTCTGATGACGCAAAATAGGTACAATTTTAAAATTTCGGGACGAAATTTATTTAACGGGTAGGTACTGTAATGACCCGCACTTTTTCGATCATTCTATACTTGTAAGATTAATATTTACATAAATTAAACCTTACCAACATGATAAGCAATCCAAATTGTTGAGATTTATGTTTTTGAAAAGAGTTTTACACAACGTTTGACCGTCTAGTTTGACCGATGATATCACGAACTATATAACATATGATAATTATACGTTTGTGTATATATATGTATATATACATATTTAACATGATCTAAGAATGTTTTAATATCTCATTTTGTATTAATAACAATAAGTTATAAGTATATTTTGAAACTACTAACTTAAGTTTTCAAAACGATAACCATACGTAACGTTATTTGACTTAAATACTTATGACTTATAATGTTTATACATATATCGTATAAGTAATGTATTTAATCACTTTTAATAACTTAAATACATAAAACAATATAAGTGTATTTACAAAAGATAGCTATATTTGAATCCTCGTTCCGTTTTCTCAAAGATTTCTATACGTATACCTAGGGTATATGTACCCGTATCATACGCAGCTTCTAGATGTATTTACTATTGGTATATACCAATAAAAATCTGCTCCTTAGCAGCCTTAAATGATTAAGAAACATGTGGAACCAACCATTTGTCAAGTAGCATGAATTATTTAGCAAGAAAATAAAGTTAGGTATCTTTTTTTTCCTTTATAACCTAAAAACGTTTTTATGCATGCACACCATTTCTTTACCCCATTTTCTCATACTTACACTTCCATTTCTCTCTTAAAATACTCTTAACATCATACTTGATCATCTCCAAGCATTTTCCCCATGAATTAGCTTCAAAAACCTTACTTAAACACCATAAGAAAACCATACAAAAACACTTCAAGAAATCCTTCCAAGAACACAAACTTACTTCCAATCTTTCATCCAATTCCATCACCCTTTTGGTTCTAGGTTTTTACTCCTCTTTTACAGCAACCTTGTCCAAGGAACTTGAGGTAGAATCTATGTTTATAACCTTATTCGATTCATATATATATAGCTATCATATTTTGTGGTATACAATTTTAACAACAAGAACATAGTTTGAAAGTTTTCAAACTTGTTTGCAAACTAAATAGATCCTTCTAACTTAACTTTTAAAATACTTCAAGACCTGTAATATAACTTAAATATATGCTAATTTAACAAGGTATAACTTGGTTTTTCAAAGAATATCTTAAAAACTGTTTTTACGACGTCGGAGTGTCACCGGGGACTGTTTTGGGTTGGATAATTAAAAACCATCTTAAACTTTGAATTGGAGGTTTATGTTCTAGAAAAATGATTTTTACTATGAATATGATAACACATAAAAATTTCATGATTTAATTCAAAGTATAAGTATTTTTAGAAAAATAACCATTTAAGGTTGTTTACATGATGGAAAATGATTAACTTCATAAGTTTCACTAAAGTTTGACCTATGACCTGTGATTTCGAATACAAACTAAGGTATTTACAGTTAATAGTCTTAAAGAGGGACTCGATCCAAGGAAGTGGCAAGTTGAATCAACGAAAACGGAGTTGTAACGAAGAAACTATGACCAAAACGAGATCGGATATCTAAGACTAGTTTGGCTACGAAAATAATTGGAGAAAATTAAATAAATCACATCTTTTTAAAATAACATGATATTTTATATATATGTACTCATAATTTAATTTTATATGGTTCAGGATCACCCGTAAACAATACGAGAAGATTAATCATAAGATCCCATGATTGTACGCAACACGTCATTTGACAACACCGGTACTTTATGTACGCAACACGTCATTTGACAACACCGGTACCATGGGTCAAGATTAATCTCGACCAATACATATACGATGGGGGTTTTTATTTATTTCATTGGGGGTTTATTAAACACCTAAAAATGAACCATTAAAATTGAATTACTAACATCGGACTGCTAACTACGGACTAAGAAATTATTAAAACTATTAAAAGTATAAAAAGTATATATATGTGACGATTGTTTAAAATAGAAATATATTGATAAACTATATATGGATAGGTTCGTGATATCAATCGGAGACCAAGTCGAAATTACATATCTTCAAGACGAAAGTGAGTATATAGTCCCACTTTTAAACTCTAAATATTTCGGGATGAGAATACATGTATTTTATGTTTTACGTTATGGACACAAGTAACTGAAAAATATATATTCTACGTTGAGTTGTACCACTGGCATACTTCCCTGTAGCTTGGTAACTAATATTTACAGCGGTATTGTAAACGCGAATCCTGTTGATAGATCTATCGGGCCTGACAACCCCAACCGGACTGGACGACCAGTATTCAACGGTTGCACAGTACTTCGTTTCATGACTACACTTGGTACGGTGTAGTAAGATTTCATAATAAAGGGAATATGCGACGTGATTAAATGTTAAGTATGGTTACCAAGTGCTCAACCACTTAGAATATTTTTATTAAACTGTTTATATATGAAATCTTGTGGTCTATATATATATTGCTGCCGGCACTAAACCTATATCTCACCAACTTTATGTTGACGTTTTAAACATGTTTATTCTCAGGTGATAATTAGAAGTTTCCGCTGCATTATGTTGAATTTGAGCAGGATCTTGCGTACGCATATTTGTGTCAAAAATAAAACTGCATACCCGAGGATTTGTGTTGTAAAATATACTAGAAATCGTGTTGTTATCATTATTTGTAAAATTTGTAAGTCGAAGATTATCGCTAAACGATAATCATCTTTCTATCGTCTAAAGCTTGTATCAAAAATAAGATTTGTGGTTTGTAATGTAAAATATATGCAGTTTTCTTTTAAAAATGTCTCATATAGAGGTCAATACCTCGCAATGAAATCATACGTTATCTAACTCGTTCTTAGGGTTAAGGACGGGTTATGACACAAACTACCTACGGCAATTTGCCAACGGATAGATCTCGAAAAAATACACGATTTGAAAAAAAAGGTGACTAAATCGGAGATACGAGTCAAAAGATATGATAGATCTATCATTTTGGCCAAAGACACAAAACACCAAGCGCAACGAACCGTCGGTGGTGTTTGGTGCGTGGTGCGAATTTGCGAGGAAAAATGTCTTTTTATGAATCTAGATGACCTCGAATGGCAAGCACGTTCATAGAGTCTTGCTCGTTCGACCGTTTTAGGGTGATCTCGAGAATTTACGCACAATCCGAAACCCATGGTTATGCGCCGCCAAATAGTACTCCATCTGGCAGCGCATATTAATGATTTAAAAAGCGTGTTTAATGAAGTGACATTAGATTCAAAATTATGTGCGTTATACATAATTACATTGCGAGTGAAATAATGGGCCTTAAAACTATATATACCATGCTAAGTCATGCATACAAAAAGGAATAATACGATATAAATTGAAAACGTTCAAAATGAACATTAAAAATGAGTAAACTGTGTTTTTTCGGTATCCCGAGGACCTCGAATTGCAAGAGACTTTCCGAGAGTCTTGATGTTAGGGTCGTTTTAGGGTGATCTCGAGAATTTCAGCACAATCTGAAACCAAAGGTTATGCGCCGCCAAATGGTACTCCATTTGGGGGCGCGTATTAGTGATTTAACATGCGTATTTAATGAAGTGACGCTAGATTCAAAATTATATGCGTTATACATAATTACATTGTGAGTGAAATAATAGGCCTTAAAAAAATATGTTCCATGCTAAGTCATGCATACATTAAAGGAATAACATGAAAGAAATTCAAAACGGTCAAGAATAGAAAAAAGGCAAAATTTAAGGCTTTCGAGGTCTCGTTTCAAAAAATATTTGGGACAAACCACCCACGGTAGTTTGCCAACAGATAGATCTTGAAACAAATACACGATTTGAAAAAAAGGTGACTAAATCGGAGCTACGAGTCAAAAGATGCGATAGATCTATCATTTTGGCCAAAGACACAAAACACTAAGCACAACGAATTGTCGGTGGTGTTTGGTGCATGGTGCCAATTTGCGAGGAAAAATGTCTTTTTTTGAATCTAGATGACCTCGAATGGCAAGCATGTTCATAGAGTCTTGCTCGTTCGACCGTTTTAAGGTGATCTCGAGAATTTCCGCCCAATCTGAAACCCAAGGTTATGCGCCGCCAAATGGTATTCCATCTGGCGGCGCATATTAATGATTTAAAAAGCGTGTTTAATGAAGTGACATTAGGTTCAAAATTATGTGATACATAATTACATTGCGAATGAAATAATAGGCCTTAAAACTATATATATATATATATATATATATAACATGCTAAGTCATGCATACAAAAAGGAATAATACGATATAAATTGAAAACGTTCGAAGTGAACATTTAAAATGAGTAAACTGTCTTTTTTCGGCATCCTGAGGACCTCGAATGGCAAGAGACTTTCCGAGAGTGTTGATGTTAGGGTTATTTTAGGGTGATCTCGAGAATTTCAGCACAATCTAAAACCAAAGGTTATGCGCCGCCAAATGGTACTCCATTTGGCGGCGCGTATTAGTGATTTAAAATGCGTATTTAATGAAGTGACACTAGATTCAAAATTATATGCGTTATACATAATTACATTGTGAGTGAAATAATAGGCCTTAAAAATATGTAGCATGCTAATTCATGCATACACAAAAGGAATAATATGATAGAAATTCAAAACGGTTAAAAATAGAAAAATGGCAAAATTGAAGGCTTTCGAGGTCTCGTTTCGAAAAATATTTGGGACGAACCGCCTACGGCAGTTTTCCAATGGATAGATCTCGAAAAAATACACGATTTGAAAAAAAAGGTGACTAAATCGGAGATACGAGTCCAAATATACGATAGATCTATCATTTTGGCCATAAACACAAAACACCAAGCGCAACGAACCGTAGGTGGTGTTTGGTGCGTGGTGCGAATTTGCGAGGAAAAATGTCTTTTTATGAATCTAGATGACCTCGAATGGCAAGCACGTTCATAGAGTCTTACTCGTTCGACCGTTTTAGGGTGATTTCGAGAATTTTCGCATAATCCAAAACCCAAGGTTATGCGCCGCAAAATGGTACTTTATCTGGCGGCGAATATTAATGATTTAAAAATCATGTTTAATGAAGTGACATTACATTCACAATTATGTGCGTTATACATAATTACATTGAAAGTGAAATAATAGGCCTTAAAACTATATATACCATGCTAAGTCATGCATACAAAAAGGAATAATACGTTATAAATTGAAAACGTTCAAAGTGGACATTAAAAATGAGTAAACTGTTTTTTTTTTTTGCATCCTGAGGACCTTGAATAGCAAGAGACTTTCCGAGAGTCTTGATGTTAGGGTCCTTTTAGGGTGATCTCGAGAATTCAAGCAAAATCTGAAACCAAAGGTTATGCGCCACCAAATGGTACTCCATTTGGTGGCGCGTATTAGTGATTTAAAATGCGTATTTAATGAGGTGACATCAGATTCAAAATTATATGTGTTATACATAATTACATTGTGAGTGAAATAATAGGCCTTAAAAAATATGTACAATGCTAAGTCATGCATACACGAAAGGAACAATATGAAAAAATTTAAAACTGTCAAAACTAGAAAAAAGGCCAAATTGAAGGCTTTCGAGGTCTCGTTTTGAAAAATATTTGGGACGAACTGCCTACCGCAGTTTGCCAACAGAGAGATCTCAAAAAAATACACGATCTAAAAATAAACGGTGACTAAATCGGAGCTACGAATTGAAAGATACGATAGATCTATCATTTTGGCCAAAGACACAAAACACCAAGCACAACGAACCATCGGTGGTGTTTGGTGTGTGGTGCGAATTTGCGAGGAAAAATGTCTTTTTATAAATCTAGATGACCTCGAATGGTAAGCACATTCATTGAGTCTTACTCGTTCGACCGTTTTAGGGTGATCTCGAGAATTTTCGTAAAATCCGAAACCTAAGGTTATACGCCGCCAAATGGTACTCCATCTGGCGGTGCATATTAATGATTTAAAAAGCGTATTTAATGAAGTGACATTAGATTCAAAATTATGTGCGTTATACATAATTACATTGCGAGTGAAATAATAGGCCTTAAAACTATATATACCATGCTAAGTCATGCATACAAAAAGTAATACGATATAAATTGAAAACGTTCAAAGTGAACATTAAAAATGAGTAAACTGTCTTTTTTCGGTATCCTGAGGACCTCGAATACAGACTTTCTGAAAGTCTTGATGTTAGGGTCGTTTTAGGGTGATCTCGAGAATTTCAGCACAATCTGAAACTAAAGGTTATGCGCCGCCAAATGGTACTCCATTTGGGGGCGCGTATTTAATGAAGTGACACTAGATTCAAAATTATATGCGTTATACATAATTACATTGTGAGTGAAATAATAGGCCTTAAGAAAATATGTACCATTCTAAGTCATGTATACACAAAAGTAATAATATGAAAGAAATTCAAAACGGTCAAAAATAGAAAAAAGGAAAAATTGAAGGCTTTCGAGGTCTCGTTTCGAAAAATATTTGGGACAAACCGCCTACGGCTATTTGCCAACGGATAGATCTCGAAAAAATACACGATTTGAAAAAAAAGGTGACTAAATCGGAGATACGAGTCAAAAGATACGATAGATCTATCATTTTGGCCAAAGACACAAAACACCAAGTGCAACGAACCGTCGGTGGTGTTTGGTGCGTGGTGCGAATTTGCGAGGAAAAATGTCTTTTTATGAATCTAGATGACCTTGAATGGCAAGCACGTTCATAGAGTCTTGCTCGTTCGACCATTTTAGGGTGATCTCAAGAATTTACGCACAATCCGAAACCCAAGGTTATGCGCCGCCAAATAGTACTCCATCTGGCAGCGCATATTAATGATTTAAAAAGCGTGTTTAATGAAGTGACATTAGATTCAAAATTATGTGCGTTATACATAATTACATTGCGAGTGAAATAATGGGCCTTAAAACTATATATACCATGCTAAGTCATGCATACAAAAAGGAATAATACGATATAAATTGAAAACGTTCAAAATGAACATTAAAAATGAGTAAACTGTGTTTTTTCGGTATCCCGAGGACCTCGAATGGCAAGAGACTTTCCGAGAGTCTTGATGTTAGGGTCGTTTTAGGGTGATCTCGAGAATTTCAGCACAATCTGAAACCAAAGGTTATGCGCCGCCAAATGGTACTCCATTTGGGGGCGCGTATTAGTGATTTAACATGCGTATTTAATGAAGTGACACTAGATTCAAAATTATATGCGTTATACATAATTACGTTGTGAGTGAAATAATAGGCCTTAAAAAAATATGTACCATCCTAAGTCATGCATACATTAAAGGAATAACATGAAAGAAATTCAAAACGGCCAAGAATAGAAAAAAGGCAAAATTTAAGGCTTTCGAGGTCTCGTTTCAAAAAATATTTGGGACAAACCACCCACGGTAGTTTGCCAACAGATAGATCTCGAAACAAATACACGATTTGAAAAAAGGTGACTAAATCGGAGCTATGAGTCAAAAGATGCGATAGATCTATCATTTTGGCCAAAGACACAAAACACTAAGCACAACGAATTGTCGGTGGTGTTTGGTGCATGGTGCCAATTTGCGAGGAAAAATGTCTTTTTTTGAATCTTGATGACCTCGAATGGCAAGCATGTTCATAGAGTCTTGCGCGTTCGACCGTTTTAAGGTGATCTCGAGAATTTCCGCCCAATCCGAAACCCAAGATTATGCGCCGCCAAATGGTACTCCATCTGGCGGCTCATATTAATGATTTAAAAAGCGTGTTTAATGAAGTGACATTAGGTTCAAAATTATGTGATACATAATTACATTGCGAATGAAATAATAGGCCTTAAAACTATATATATACCATGCTAAGTCATGCATACAAAAAGGAATAATACGATATAAATTGAAAACGTTCGAAGTGAACATTTAAAATGAGTAAACTGTCTTTTTTCGGCATCCTGAGGACCTCGAATGGCAAGAGACTTTCCGAGAGTGTTGATGTTAGGGTCATTTTAGGGTGATCTCGAGAATTTCAGCACAATCTAAAACCAAAGGTTATGCGCCGCTAAATGGTACTCCATTTGGCGGCGCGTATTAGTGATTTAAAATACGTATTTAATGAAGTGACACTAGAATCAAAATTATATGCGTTATACATAATTACATTGTGAGTTAATAATAGGCCTTAAAAATATGTAGCATGCTAATTCATGCATACACAAAAGGAATAATATGATAGAAATTCAAAACGGTTAAAAATAGAAAAAAAGGCAAAATTGAAGGCTTTCGAGGTCTCGTTTCGAAAAATATTTGGGACGAACCACCTACGGCAGTTTGCCAATGGATAGATCTCGAAAAAAATACACGATTTGAAAAAAAACGGTGACTAAATCAGAGCTACGAGTCAAAAGATACGATAGATCTATCATTTTGGCCAAAGGCACAAAACACCAAGCACAACGAACCGTCGGTGGTGTTTGGTGAGTGGTGCGAATTTGCGAGGAAAAATGTCTTTTTATGAATCTAGATGACCTCGAATGGCAAGCACGTTCATAGAGTCTTACTCGTTCGACCGTTTTAGGGTGATCTCGAGAATTTTCGTACAATCCGAAATCCAAGGTTATGCGCCGCCAAATGGTACTCCATCTGGCGGCGCATATTATGGATTTAAAAAGCGTGTTTAATGAAGTGACATTACATTCACAATTTTGGGCGTTATACATATTTACATTGCGAGTGAAATAATAGGCCTTAAAACTATATATACCATGCTAAGTCATGCATACAAAAAGGAATAATATGATATAAATTGAACGTTTAGAGTGAACATTAAAAATGAGTAAACTGTCTTTTTTAGGCATCCTGAGGACCTCGAATAACAATAGACTTTCCGAGAGTCTTGATGTTAGGGTCGTTTTAGGGTGATCTCGAGAATTTCAGCAAAATCTGAAACCAAAGGTTATGCGCCGCCAAATGGTACTCCATTTGGCGGCGCGTATTAGTTATTTAAAATGCGTATTGAATGAGGTGACACTAGATTCAAAATTATATGCGTTATACATAATTACATTGTGAGTGAAATAATTGGCCTTAAAAAAATATGTACCATGCTAAGTCATGCATACACAAAAGGAACAATATGAAAGAAATTTAAAATGGTCAAAAATAGAAAAAGGCAAAATTGAAGACTTTTGAGGTCTCTTTTCGAAAAATATTTGGGATGAACCGCCTACGGCAGTTTGCCAACGGATAGAGATCTCGAAAAAATACACGATTTGAAAAAAACGGTGTCTAAATCGGAGATACGAGTTAAAAGATACGATAGATCTATCATTTTGGCCAAAGACACAAAACACCAAGCACAACGAACCGTCGGTGGTGTTTGGTGCGTGGTGTTTGCGAGGAAAAATGTCTTTTTATGAATCTAGATGACCTCGAATGGCAAGCACGTTCATAGAGTTTTGCTCGTTAGATCATTTTAGAGACCTCGAATGGTACTCCAATCGGCGGCGCATATTAATGATTTAAAAAGCGTGTTTAATGAAGTGACATTATATTCAAAATTATGTACGTTATACATAATTACATTGCGAGTGAAATAATAGGCCTTAAAACAATATATATCATGCTAAGTCATGCATACAAAAAGAAATAATACGATATAAATTGAAAACGTTCAAAGTGAACAATAAAAATGAGTAAACTGTATTTTTTTGGCATCCTGGGGATCTCGAATGGCAAGAGACTTTCCGAGAGTCTTGATGTTAGGGTTGTTTTAGGGTGATCTTGTAACATCCCGCCTTTTTCCATTTACTTTTCCGTTATACTAATTTAAACTCCGTTATATGTTTATAACATCTCCCATTAATACGCGTTTTAAATTATCTCGTTTAGGTAATTCACGCACCCGATTCAAATTAGAGGGACTAAACTTGCCAAGAGGCCAAAGATTTGACTAGGTCAACTAGTCAAACCTTCAACCTCATCCTCTCATCTCAACATCTCCATCTTTCTTCTACTCCCTTTTTCTCTCAAGAACACCAACAAGAATTCATCATCTAAATTCGGATTAGGAAGCTAGCAACAAAACAAATTACAAATTCGTGATCCTTGCATCTTTCTCTTCGATTCCATACCGATTTCATTACATTTGGGTAACTTTCTAAAATCACTAGATTTTGTGTTCTTTATGTTTTTAACTTATAAAAGTGTTAATTAGTGTCTCTGGCTCAAGTCTAACATGATTATATGATTTATATGCTCGATCTCGTTGTTTTTGTGTAACTAGCATGAACTTGAATTTTGGTGTGTTGTTCTTGAATTTTGGATGATCATATGTTGTTAGATGTTAAAAGTTCATGTTCTAATTGTGTTCCTAGTATCACTAGCTTCAATTTGATGTGTAGGTTGCTTTAGAAAAGTTCATGAACTTGATTTATGATTTTGGTGAATTTGGGTTAGGGTTTGATGAACTTGAAATGGACTTTTGATGCATTGAATGCCAAGGATTATTGTTGGTAAGTGTTTAGTTGGATTGTATGCTTGATTACCTTCGAAACGGCATATCATTCATGTAAATTGGTTGCCCGAATCATTGAATTGCATTTATGAACTTGTATGCGATTAATGTTGAGCATTAGATGCGGTTTTGGTTGTTATAATAGGTAGATTGATTGATGAAATGTGTTTAGTTGTCTTCCTCGTCAAATTACCTTCCTAACGGTATAAAATACTTGACTTGATTGTTTGCGGATCATAAATTGTGTTTATTTGGTTTTTGGTTCGTGCACTTAGAAGGTTTCTGCATCAGACTTGAATACCAATCTGGACGCCGTCCAGACCCTTGGACGCCGTCCCAGATTTCAAGGCTGGACGCCGTCCAGATACTTGGACGCCGTCCCAGTCTTCAAAGCTGGACGCCGTCCAGACAATCTGGACACCGTCCAGATACACTGGCAGGCTTCTGTCTTCGCTGGTCATTTTACGGAAAATGTTTGCTATGCTGTGGACCTCCGATTCACATGTAACTTATTCTAACATGCTCATACATGATTAAAAACCTCAGAAAAATAGTTCGGGACCCGACCCGAACGTGTTGACTTTTTCGTTGACTTTGACCGACTAAAGTTTGACTTTTTGTCAAACTTAACCAAATGATTATGCAACCTTCCTAACTTGTTTCTATACTTGTATCTTGCATGAAACTTGACAATTTGATTTCACATGCTACATAATCGAGTCGTAACGAGCCGTAGGACTAATTGAACATCTTTGACCTATCGTGTTTACCGTTATTGATACGACCTATTTGTTTAGGTCAAGACTAGCATTGTTCTTTGCACACGTTACTTGTCGAAGTACTTATTTACTCTTCCGCTCAAGGTGAGATCATAGTCCCACTTTTACTCTTTTGAAACTTACATTTGGGATGAGAAAACATAAACGTTCCTTTTTAACTAAGTGAACACAAGTACAGGAAAACAAACATTCTACATACGAGTTTGAACAAAAATCCTCAATTCGATTATCATTAGTTACACTTGCCGGGTGTAAGCGAGAACTTATGTTATATGGCCATATGCGTTTGACAAACCCTCATTCAAACGGTTCGCTACCGTTTACGAATGAAATGTATTTTCGAGAAACAGTGTATGTTCTAACACTATTGTGATGGGGTTCTATGGAAGGAATGTTAAGCATTGATAATTGGGTGCTCGTGAAACAAACTTTTGGAATGTATTACTATTATCTCATTGTTGCAAATCTTGTGGTTCACTTGTACTTACTTACTCAAACCTATGATTTCACCAACGTTTTCGTTGACAGATTTCTATGTTTTTCTCAGGTCCTTGAACGATACATGATCCATGCTTCCGCTCATTATTTTGATACTTGCATTGGATGTCGAGTATATATGCATACATGGAGCGTCTTTTGGCTACTTTTAAATTGTGTCGCATAAGTTTCATTTGTACTTATAACTTTGTAACGTAACTTGTGGTGGAACTATTCTTGTAAACTTTGAACAATCTTTACATTTGAAATGAATGCGACATATCTTTTGGTCAAACGTTGTTTTAAAGACTTCTAACCACGTAACGGGACCTAAGTAGACGGCGCCGTCAATGACGATTTTGTCGGGTCGCTACAGATGGTATCAGAGCGTTGGTTGTAGGGATTTAGAGTTCATTGGTGTCAACCTCGAGTCATAGGGTACATTGGTGAGTCTAGACTACAACCGGCATATAGACTTAAAGTAGGAATTACTTGACTACTTGTGCATTTATACTCGAACGCTTCTACTCATATCTACTCTTAGTTCATCTTAATCTCACGTTGTTTAATTTGATTGACACGCCACCTTGACTATATGAAATGATGTCGAATGCACATATGAATCAGGGTAATATAATTTCCGGGATTATATTACGGTGACTCATATGAACGTTCCGACATTGTGGCATAAAGAATTTAAGGCGAGTCAAGGAAAATTTTCTCTCTATCATTATTCCATATCACGGTTAGTGTTATTTAGAATACTAACCAACGGTATTCTTATGTCTTGAAGGAACAATGGCTCGTCGACGCGCTCCTCCCGAAACTCCCGAACAAGCTCTACAACGAATGATAGCCACCTCCGTGGATGCGGCCATGGCCGGTCACTCTTCCAACAACAATAATAATAACAACCACAACAACAACAACAACAACAACAATGGAGCCGGTAACTCAAACGAAGAGTGCTCCTATAAATCCTTCATGGGGTGCAAACCTCACACTTTTGATGGAACTGGGGGACCGGTCGTGCTCACCCGATGGTTTGAGCAAACGGAAGCCGTCTTTAGCATAAGCAGTTGTCGGGACCAAGACAAAGTCAAATACTCCACTCACACCTTCGCCGGTGTCACTCTTACATGGTGGAATACTTATGTACAATCGGTGGGTACCGATAAAGCTCACGCCCTCTCTTGGGCCGACTTGAGGGAAAAGATGATTGTCGAATATTTCCCTCGTGAAGAAACCCGAAGGCTCGAACAAGAGCTAAGAACTTTAAAGGCGATCGGAAATGATCTCAAGGCTTATAATCAACGATTTTCCGAACTAGCCTTGATGTGCCCAAATCTTGTGAACCCCGAAGCTTTAAGGGTTGAACTTTACATGGATGGTCTTCCAAAGAGTATCAAACACGGAGTAATGTCATCCAAACCCACTAATCATCAAGAAGCTTTGAACATGGCCCGCAAATTGATAGAAACGGTTGATGAAATCGTAGTTCCGGGACCTAAGGCCGAGGATAAATCGGGCGGCAACAAAAGAAAGTGGGAACCCTCCCAATCAAGCAACAACAACTTTGCTAAGAAGCCTTACACCTCCGACGGCAAGAAGGGTTATACCGGGAACCTACCTCTTTGCAACAAATGCAACAAACATCACATTGGTGAATGTGGCAAGTTAATTTGCCACCGGTGCCAAGGAGTTGGTCATAAGGCCAATGAGTGTAAAAGTGTTGCCCCCATCGCTCGAAAGGGGCCCAATGCACCAAAAAAGGGCACTTGTTATGAATGTGGCCAAACGGGCCATTATAGAAATGCATGCCCGAAGAGGAAAGATAACCCCAATACGCGAGGCCGATTTTTCAACATCAACACCGAGGAAGCCCGAGATGATAATGAATTAGTCACGGGTACGTTTCTTCTCAACAACACTTATGTTACTTGTTTATTCGATTCGGGTGCCGATAAGAGTTTTGTATCCAAGACTTTGACTCATTCTTTTAATACTCCACCACGTCCACTAGATACCACTTATACCATTGAAGTGGCCAACGGAAAACTATTGAGTGCCGACGCATATTACCGGGGGTGTACGTTAAACATTTTGGGTAATGAGTTTGAAATCGACTTGATACCCATGGAACTAGGTAGCTTCGATGTAATAATCGGTATGAATTGGCTAGCTAAAACGAAATCTCACATCCTTTGTGATCTTAACGCAATCCGAATCCCTATCGAGAATGGTGAACCTTTGATCGTCTATGGCGATAAGAGTTGCACCGGACTCAACCTCATTTCGTGTATTAAAGTTAGAAAACTACTCCGTAAGGGTTGTTTTGCGATCCTTGCTCACGTTAAGAAAGTCGAGTCCGATGAGAAGCACATCGATGATGTGCCAATTGTTAGTGACTATTCCGATGTATTTCCCGACGAATTGCCGGGTCTTCCACCTCATCGACCGGTTGAATTCCAAATCGATCTTATTCCGGGAGCCGCACCCGTAGCACGTGCACCATATAGACTCGCTCCATCCGAAATGCAAGAATTGCAAAGTCAAATCCAAGAACTACTTGATCGTGGTTTTATCCAACCTAGCCATTCACCTTGGGGCGCTCTGATTTTGTTTGTTAAAAAGAAAGACGGATCCCTACGAATGTGCATTGACTATCGTGAACTAAACAAATTGACGGTTAAGAACCGATATCCTCTTCCTCGCATCGATGACCTCTTTGATCAATTACAAGGGTCTTGTGTATATTCAAAAATAGATCTCCGCTCGGGTTATCATCAATTGAGGGTTAAGGGAGAAGATGTCTCCAAGACCGCTTTCTGAACTCGTTATGGTAGTTATGAATTTCTTGTAATGCCATTTGGTCTCACTAATGCACCGGCGGTGTTCATGGATCTTATGAACTGCGTGTGCAAACCGTATCTTGACAAATTCGTTATCGTGTTCATCGATGATATTTTAGTCTATTCAAAAAGCGAAGAAGAACACGAGGAACACCTCCGACTTGTGCTTGAACTTTTAAGACAAGAACAACTCTATGCCAAATTCTCCAAGTGTGAATTTTGGTTAAAGGAAGTTCAATTTCTTGGTCATGTTGTAAGTGACCAAGGTATTAAAGTCGATCCAACGAAAATCGAAGCCATTAGTAAATGGGAGACTCCTACTACTCCTACTCATATCCGTCAATTCTTGGGTCTCGCCGGATACTACCGTAGATTCATCAAGGATTTTTCTTTGGTTGCTCGTCCTCTAACCACGTTAACTCATAAGGGAAGAAAATTCTTTTGGGCAACCGAACATGAATCCGCATTCCAAATCTTGAAAACGAAGCTAACCACCGCTCCTATCTTGTCACTTCCCGAAGGCAATGATGACTTTGTTGTATATTGCGATGCCTCGAAACATGGTTTTGGGTGTGTATTGATGCAATGAACGAAAGTCATTGCTTATGCTTCTCGACAACTCAAAATTCACGAACGAAACTACACGACGCATGATTTCAAACTCGGAGCCGTTGTCTTTGCACTTAAAATGTAGAGACACTATCTTTATGGAACCAAGAGTACTATCTTTACCGACCACAAAAGTCTCCAACACATTTTTGATCAAAAGCAACTAAACATGAGACAACGAAGGTGGATTGAAACCTTAAACGATTACGATTACGAGCTTCGTTACCATCCCGGGAAGGCAAATGTAGTAGCCGATGTCTTAAGTCGAAAAGAAAGAGCGGTGCCTCTTCGTGTCCGAGCCTTAAACATCACCATCCACACAAACCTTAATAGCCAAATTCGGGTAGCCCAAGATGAGGCTCTCAAGGATGAAAACCTTTCACACGAGCTCTTGAACATTCTCGTCTCTCGATTCGAAATTAGGGAGACCGGACTCCGATATTACGCCGGAAGGATTTGGGTGCCTAGTTATGGGGACCTACGAAGCCTTATTTTAGATGAAGCCCATAAGTCACGATACTCGATTCACCCCGGTGCCAATAAGATGTACCACGACCTTAAACAACTATATTGGTGGCCGAACATCAAAAGGGACGTAGCTACTTATGTTTCCAAGTGTTTGACATGTTCCAAAGTCAAAGCCGAACACCAAAGACCGTCCGGACTACTTCAACAACCCGAGATCCCGCAATGGAAGTGGGAAAAGATAACGATGGATTTTATCACCAAGCTACCAAAAACGACGGGCGGTTATGATACCATTTGGGTTATTGTTGACCGTCTCACCAAATCCGCACACTTCCTTGCCATGAAAGAAACGGACAAAATGGAGAAACTTGCACAACTTTACATTAAGGAGATCGTAGCCCGACACGGTGTACCTTTATCGATTATCTCCGACCGAGATGGCCGTTTCGTTTCTAGATTTTGGCGTACATTGCAAGAAGCGTTGGGAACGCGTTTAGACATGAGCACCGCATATCATCCTCAAACCGATGGACAAAGCGAACGTACAATTCAAACCTTAGAGGACATGTTACGAGCTTGCATGGTTGATTTTGGAAAAGCTTGGGACAAGCACTTACCTCTCGCCGAGTTCTCTTATAACAATAGTTATCACGCGAGTATTAAAGTCGCACCTTTTGAAGCGCTATATGGCCGAAAATGTCGTTCACCTCTTTGTTGGGCCGAAGTAGGCGACGTACAAATCACCGGACCCGAACTCATTCACGAAACCACCGAGAAGATCGTTCAAATCCAAGATAGGCTTCGGACGGCCCGAAGTCGTCAAAAGTGCTATACCGACAAAAGACGCAACGACCTTGAATTTCAAGTCGGTGACCGCGTCATGTTAAAAGTCGCACCTTGGAAGGGTGTAATCCGTTTTGGGAAACGCGGGAAGCTAAATCCGCGGTATATTGTTCCTTTCGAAATCTTGGAGCGTATTGGAACCGTTGCTTATCGTTTAGATCTTCCGCCTCAATTGAACTCCGTTCATCCTACCTTCCATGTATCTAACTTGAAAAAGTGTCTTGCCGAACCCGATATCGTCATCCCTCTCGAGAAACTTACTATTGATGACAAACTTCATTTTGTGGAGGAACCGGTTGAAATTGTGGACACCTCCGTCAAGACATTGAAACAAAGCCGAATCCCGATTATTAAAGTCCGTTGGAACGCCAAAAGGGGACCCGAGTTTACTTGGGAAAGACAAGATCAAATGCAAAGGAAGTATCCTCATCTATTCGTGAATTTGGAAACGCAAGATCTCGAGGAAGAAACAACGACTACTACGCCTACTTAAATTTCGGGACGAAATTTCTTTTAAGGAGTAGGTAATGTAACATCCCGCCTTTTTCCATTTACTTTTCCGTTATACTAATTTAAACTCCGTTATATGTTTATAACATCTCCCGTTAATACGCGTTTTAAATTATCTCGTTTAGGTAATTCACGCACCTGATTCAAATTAGAGGGACTAAACTTGCCAAGAGGCCAAAGATTTGACTAGGTCAACTAGTCAAACCTTCAACCTCCTCCTCTCATTTCAACATCTCCATCTTTCTTCCACTCCCTTTTTCTCTCAAGAACACCAACAAGAATTCATCATCTAAATTCGGATTAGGAAGCTAGCAACAAAACAAATTACAAATTCGTGATCCTTGCATCTTCATCTTCGATTCCATACCGATTTCATTACATTTGGGTAACTTTCTAAAATCACTAGATTTTGTGTTCTTTATGTTTTTAACTTATAAAAGTGTTAATTAGTGTCTATGGCTCAAGTCTAACATGATTATATGATTTATATGCTAGATCTCGTTGTTTTAGTGTAACTAGCATGAACTTGAATTTTGGTGTGTTGTTCTTGAATTTTGGATGATCATATGTTGTTAGATGTTAAAAGTTCATGTTCTAATTGTGTTCCTAGTATCACTAGCTTCAATTTGATGTGTAGGTTGCTTTAGAAAAGTTCATGAACTTGATTTATGATTTTGGTGAATTTGGGTTAGGGTTTGATGAACTTGAAATGGACTTTTGATGCATTGAATGCCATGGATTATTGTTGGTAAGTGTTTAGTTGGATTGTATGCTTGATTACCTTCGAAACGGCATATCATTCATGTAAATTGGTTGCCCGAATCATTGAATTGCATTTATGAACTTGTATGCGATTAATGTTGAGCATTAGATGCGGTTTTGGTTGTTATAATAGGTAGATTGATTGATGAAATGTGTTTAGTTGTCTTCCTCGTCAAATTACCTTCCCAACGGTATAAAATACTTGACTTGATTGTTTGCGGATCATAAATTATGTTCATTTGGTTTTTGGTTCGTGCACTTAGAAGGTTTCTGCATCAGACTTGAATACCAATCTGGACGCCGTCCAGACCCTTGGACGCTGTCCCAGATTTCAAGGCTGGACACCGTCCAGATACTTGGACGCCGTCCCAGTCTTCAAAGCTGGACGCCGTCCAGACAATCTGGACGCCGTCCAGATACACTGGCAGGCTTCTGTCTTCGCTGGTCATTTTACGGAAAATGTTTGCTATGCTATGGACCTCCGATTCACATGTAACTTGTTCTAACATGCTCATACATGATTAAAAACCTCAGAAAAATAGTTCGGGACCCGACCCGAACGTGTTGACTTTTTCGTTGACTTTGACCGACCAAAGTTTGACTTTTTGTCAAACTTAACCAAATGATTATGCAACCTTCCTAACTTGTTTCTATACTTGTATCTTGCATGAAACTTGACAATTTGATTTCACATGCTACATAATCGAGTCGTAACGAGCCGTAGGACTAATTGAACATCTTTGACCTATCGTGTTTACCGTTATTGATACGACCTATTTGTTTAGGTCAAGACTAGCATTGTTCTTTGCACACGTTACTTGTCGAAGTACTTATTTACTCTTCCGCTCAAGGTGAGATCATTGTCCCACTTTTACTCTTTTGAAACTTACATTTGGGATGAGAAAACATAAACGTTCCTTTTTAACTAATTGAACACAAGTACAGGAAAACAAACATTCTACATACGAGTTTGAACAAAAATCCTCAATTCGATTATCATTAGTTACACTTGCCGGGTGTAAGCGAGAACTTATGTTATATGGCCATATGGGTTTGACAAACCCTCGTTCAAACGGTTCGCTACCGTTTTCGAATGAAATGTATTTTCGAGAAACAGTGTATGTTCTAACACTATTGTAATGGGGTTCTATGGAAGGAATGTTAAGCATTGATAATTGGGTGCTCGTGAAACAAACTTTTGGAATGTATTACTATTATCTCATTGTTGCAAATCTTGTGGTTCACTTGTACTTAGTTACTCAAACCTATGATTTCACCAACGTTTTCGTTGACAGATTTCTATGTTTTTCTCAGGTCCTTGAACGATACATGATACATGCTTCCGCTCATTATTTTGATACTTGCATTGGATGTCGAGTATATATGCATACATGGAGCGTCTTTTGGCTACTTTTAAATTGTGTCGCATAAGTTTCATTTGTACTTATAACTTTGTAACGTAACTTGTGGTGGAACTATTCTTGTAAACTTTGAACAATCTTTACATTTGAAATGAATGCGACATATCTTTTGGTCAAACGTTGTTTTAAAGACTTATGACCACGTAACGGGACCTAAGTAGACGGCGCCGTCAATGACGATTTTGTCAGGTCGCTACAGATCTCGAGAATTTCAGCACAATCTGAAATCAAAGGTTATGCGCCGCCAAATGGTACTCAGTTTGGCGGCGCGTATTACTGATTTAAGATGCGTATTTAATGAAGTGACACTAGATTCAAAATTATATGCGTTATACAAAATTAAATTGTAAGTGAAATAATAGGCCTTAAAACCATATGTACCATGCCAAGTCATGCATACACAAAAGGAATAATATGAAAGAAATTCAAAACGGTCAAAAATAGAAAGAAAAAAAAAAGCAAAATTGAAGGCTTTCAAGGTCTCGTTTCGAAAAATATTTGGGACAAACCGCCTACGGCAGTTTGCCAACAGATAGATCTAGAAAAAATACACGATTTGAAAAAAACGGTGACTAAATCGGAGCTACGAGTCAAAAGATACGATAGATCTATCATTTTGGCCAAAGACACAAAATACCAAGCACAACGAAACGTCGGTGGTGTTTGGTGCGTGGTGCGAATTTGCGAAGAAAAATGTCTTTTTATGAATCTAGATGACCTCGAATGGAAAGCACGTTCATAGAGTCTTGCTCGTTAGACCGTTTTAGGGTGATCTCGAGAATTTTCGCACAATCCGAAACCCAAGGGTATGCGCCGCCAAATGGTACTCCAATCGGCGGCGCATATTAATGATTTAGAAAGCGTGTTTAATGAAGTGACATTAGATTCAAAATTATATGCGTTACACATATTTACATTGCAAGTGAAATAATAGGCCTTAAAACTATATATATCATGCTAAGTCATGCATACAAAAAGAAATAATACGATAAAAATTGAAAACGTTCAAAGTGAACATTAAAAATGAGTAAACTGTCTTTTTTTGGCATCCTGAGGACCTCGAATGGCAAGAGACTTTCGAGAGTCTTGATGGTAGGGTCGTTTTAGGGTGATCTCGAGAATTTCAGCACAATCTGAAACCAAAGGTTATGCGCCGCCAAATGGTACTCCATTTGGCGGCGCGTATTAGTGATTTAAAATGCGTATTTAATGAAGTGACACTAGATTCAAAATTATATGCGTTATACATAATTACATTGTGAGTGAAATAATAGGCCTTAAAACAATATGTACCTTGCAAAGTCATGCATACACAAATGGAATAATATGAAAGAAATTCAAAACGGTCAAAAATAGAAAAAAGGCAAAATTGAAGGCTTTCGAGGTCTCGTTTCAAAAAATATTTGGAAAAAACTGCCTACAGCAGTTTACCAACGGATAGATCTCTAAAAAATACACGATTTGAAAAAAAATAGTGACTAAATCGGAGCTACGAGTCAAAAGATACGATAGATCTATCATTTTAGCCGAAGACACAAAACACCAAGCACAACGAAACGTCGGTGGTGTTTGGTGCGTGGTGCGAATTTGCGAGGAAAAATGTCTTTTTCGAAATCTATATGACCTCGAATGGCAAGCACGTTCATAGAGTCTTGCTCGTTAGACCGTTTTAGGGTGATCTCGAGAATTTCCGCACAATCCGAAACCCAAGGTTATGCGTCGCCAAATGGTACTCCAACCGGCGGTGCATATTAATGATTTAAAAAGCGTGTTTAATGAAGTGGCATTAGATTCAAAATTATGTGCGTTATACATAATTACATTGCGAGTGAAATAATAGGCCTTAAAACTATATATACCATGCTAAGTCATGCATACAAAAAGGAATAATACGATATAAATTGAAAACGTTCAAAGTGAACATTAAAAATGAGTAAATTGTCTTTTTCGGCATCCCTAGGACCTCGAATGGCAAGATACTTTGTGTGAGTCTTGATGTTAGGGTCGTTTTAGGGTGATCTCGAGAATTTCAGCACAATCTGAAACCAAAGATTATGCGCCGCCAAATGGTACTCAATTTGGTGGCGCGTATTAGTGATTTATTTAATTAAGTGACACTAGATTCAAAATTATATGCGTTATACATAATTACATTGTGAGTAAAATAATAGGCCTTAAAACCATATGTACCATGCTAAGTCATGCATATACAAAAGGAATAATATGAAAGAAATTCAAAACGGTCAAAAATAGAAGAAAAAAAAAAGCAAAATTGAAGGCTTTCGAGGTCTCGTTTCGAAAAACATTTAGGACAAACCGCCTACGGTAGTTTTCCAACGGATAGATCTCAAAAAATACACGATTTTAAAAACACGGTGACTAAATCGGAGCTACGAGTCAAAAGATACGATAGATCTATCATTTTGGCAAAAGACACAAAACACCAAGTACAACAAAACGTCGGTGGGGTTTGGTGCGTGGTGCGAATTTACGAGGAAAAATGTCTTTTTATGAATCTAGATGACCTCGAATGGCAAGCACGTTCATAGAGTCTTGCTCGTTAGACCGTTTTAGGGTGATCTCGAGAATTTCTGCCCACAATCCGAAACCCAAGGTTATGCGCCGCCAAATGGTACTCCAATTGGCGGTGCATATTAATGATTTAAAAAGCGTGTTTAATGAAGTGACATTAGATTCAAAATTATGTACGTTATATATAATTACATTGCGAGTGAAATAATAGGCCTTAAAACTATATATACCATGCTAAGTCACGCATACAAAAAGGAATAATACGATATAAATTGAAAACGTTCAAAGTGAACATTAAAAAAGAGTAAACTGTCTTTTTCGGCATCCCTAGGACCTCGAATGGCAAGATACTTAACGAAAGTCTTGATGTTAGGGTCCTTTTAGGGTGATCTCGAGAATTTCAGCACAATCTGAAACCAAAGGTTATGCGCCGCTAAATGGTACTCAATTTGGTGGCGCGTATTAGTGATTTAAAATGCGTATTTAATGAACTGACACTAGATTCAAAATTATATGCGTTATACATAATTACATTGTGAGTAAAATAATAGGCCTTAAAACCATACGTACCATGCTAAGTCATGCATATACAAAAGGAATAATATGAAAGAAATTCAAAACAATCAAAAATAGAAAAAAAAGGCAAAATTGAAGGCTTTCGAGGTCTCGTTTCGAAAAACATTTAGGACAAACCGCCTACGGTAGTTTTCCTATGGATAGTTCTCGAAAAAATACACGATTTGAAAAAAACGGTGACTAAATCGGAGCTACGAGTCAAAAGATACGATAGATCTATCATTTTGGCAAAAGACACAAAACACCAAGTACAACGAAACGTCGGTGGGGTTTGGTGTGTGGTGCGAATTTGCGAGGAAAAATGTCTTTTTATGAATCTAGATGACCTCGAATGGCAAGCACGTTCATAGAGTCTTGCTCGTTAGACCATTTTAGGGTGATCTCGAGAATTTCCGCACAATCCGAAACCCAAGGTTATGCACCGCCAAATGGTACTCCAATCGGCGGTGCATATTAATGATTTAAAAAGCGTGTTTAATGAAGTGACATTAGATTCAAAATTATTTGCTTTATACATAATTACATTGCGAGTGAAATAATAGGCCTTAAAACTATATATACCATGCTAAGTCATGCATACAAAAAGGAATAATACGATATAAATTGAAAACGTTCAAAGTGAACATTAAAAATGAGGAAACTGTCTTTTTTTGGCATCCTGAGGACCTCGAATGGCAAGAGACTTTCCGAGAGTGTTGATGTTAGGTTCGTTTTAGGGTGATCTCGAGAATTTCAGCACAATCTGAAACCAAAGGTTATGCGCCGCCAAATGGTACTCCATTTGGCGGCGCATATTAGTGATTTAAAAAGCGTATTTAATGAAGTGACACTAGATTCAGAATTATATGCGTTATACATAATTACATTGTGAATGAAATAATAGGCCTTAAAATTATATGTACCATGCTAAGTCATGCATACACAAAAGGAATAATATGAAAGAAATTCAAAACGGTAAAAAATAGAAAAAGGCAAAATTGAAGGCTTTTGAGGTCTCGTTTAGAAAAATATTTAGGACAAACCGCCTACAGCTATTTGCCAACGGATAGATCTAAAAAAATACATGATTTGAAAAAAAACGTTGACTAAATCGGAGCTACGAGTCAAAAGATACGAGAGATCTATCATTTTAGCCAAAGACACAAAACACTAAGCACAACGAAACGTCAGTGGTGTTTGGTGCGTGGTGCGAATTTGTGAGGAAAAATGTCTTTTTATGAATCTAGATGACCTCGAATGGCAAGGACGTTCATAGAGTCTTGCTCATTAGACCGTTTTAGGGTGATCTCGAGAATTTCCGTACAATCCGAGACCCAAGGTTATGCGCCGCCAAATGGTACTCCAATCGGCGGTGCATATTAATGATTTAAAAAGCGTGTTTAATGAAGTGACATTAGATTCAAAATTATGTGCGTTATACATAATTACATTGTGAGTGAAATAATAGGCCTTAAAACTATATATACCATGCTAAGTCATGCATACAAAAAGGAATAATACGATATAAATTGAAAACGTTCAAAGTGAACATTAAAAATGAGTAAACTGTCTTTTTTCGGCATCCTGAGGACCTCGAATGGGAAGATACTTTCCGAGAGTCTTGATGTTAGGGTCGTTTTAGGGTGATCTCGAGAATTTCAGCACAATCTGAAACCAAAGGTTATGCGCCGCCAAATGGTACTCCATTTGGCGGCGCGTATTAGTTATTTAAAATGCGTATTGAATGAGGTGTCACTAGATTCAAAATTATATGCGTTATACATAATTACATTGTGTGTGAAATAATTGGCCTTAAAAATATATGTACCATGCTAAGTCATGCATACACAAAAGGAACAATATGAAAGAAATTTAAAACGGACAAAAATAGGAAAAAGGCAAAATTGAAGGCTTTTGAGGTCTCTTTTCGAAAAAAATTTGGGACGAACCGCCTACGGCAGTTTGCCAACGGATAGATCTCGAAAAAATACACGATTTGAAAAAAACGGTGTCTAAATCGGAGCTACGAGTTAAAAGATACGATAGATCTATCATTACGGCCAAAGACACTAAATTTACACCAAGCACAACGAACCGTCGATGGTGTTTGGTGCGTGGTGCGAATTTGCGAGGAAAATTGTCTTTTTATGAATCTAGATGACCTCGAATGGCAAGCATGTTCATAGAGTTTTGCTCTTTAGACCGTTTTAGGGTGATCTCGAGAATTTTCGCACAATCCGAAACCCAAGGTTATGCGACGCCAAATGGTACTCCAATCGGCGGCGCATATTAATGATTTAAAAAGCGTGTTTAATGAAGTGACATTATATTCAAAATTATGTGAGTTATACATAATTACATTGCGAGTGAAATAATAGGCCTTAAAACAATATATACCATGCTAAGTCATGCATACAAAAAGAAATAATACGATATAAATTGAAAACGTTCAAAGTGAACATTAAAAATGAGTAAACTGTATTTTTTCGGCATCCTGAGGACCTCGAATGGCAAGAGACTTTCCGAGAGTCTTGATGTTAGGGTTGTTTTAGGGTGATCTCGAGAATTTCAGCACAATCTGAAACCAAAGGTTATGCGCCGCCAAATGGTACTCAATTTGGCGGCGCGTATTACTGATTTAAAATGCGTATTTAATGAAGTGACACTAGATTCAAAATTATATGCATTATACATAATTACATTGTGAGTGAAATAATAGGCCTTAAAACCCTATGTACCATGCTAAGTCATGCATACACAAAAGGAATAATATGAAAGAAATTCAAAACGGTCAAAAATAGAAAAAAAGGCAAAATTGAAGGCTTTCGAGGTCTCGTTTCGAAAAATATTTGGGACAAACTGCCTACGACAATTTGCCAACGGATAGATCTCGAAAAAATACACGATTTTTAAAAAAGGTGACTAAATCGGAGATACGAGTCAAAAGATACGATAGATCTATCATTTTGGCCAAAGACACAAAACACCAAGCGCAACGAACCGTCGGTGGTGTTTGGTGCGTGGTGCGAATTTGCGAGGAAAAATGTCTTTTTATGAATCTAGATGACCTCTAATGGCAAGCACGTTCATAGAATCTTGCTCGTTCGACCGTTTTAGGGTGATCTCGAGAATTTCCGCACAATCTGAAACCCAAGGTTATGCGCCGCCAAATAGTACTCCATCTGATTTAAAAAACGTGTTTAATGAAGTGACATTAGATTCAAAATTATGTGCGTTATACATAATTACATTGCGAGTGAAATAATGGGCCTTAAAACTATATATACCATGCTAAGTCATGCATACAAAAAAGAATAATACGATATAAATTGAAAACGTTCAAAGTGAACATTAAAAATGAGTAAACTGTCTTTTTTCGGCATCCTGAGGACCTCGAATGGCAAGAAACTTTCCGAGAGTGTTGATGTTAGGGTCGTTTTAGGGTGATCTCAAGAATTTCAGCACAATCTAAAACCAAAGGTTATGCGCCGCCAAATGGTACTCCATTTGGGGGCGCGTATTAGTGATTTAACATGCGTATTTAATGAAGTGACACTAGATTCTAAATTATATGCGTTATACATAATTACATTGTAAGTGAAATAATAGGCCTTCAAAAAATATGTACCATGCTAAGTCATGCATACATTAAAGGAATAACATGAAAGAAATTCAAAACGGTCAAGAATAGAAAAAAGGCAAAATTTAAGGCTTTCGAGGTCTCGTTTCAAAAAATATTTGGGACAAACCACCCACGGTAGTTTGCCAACAGATAGATCTCGAAACAAATACACGATTTGAAAAAAAGGTGACTAAATCGGAGCTACGAGTCAAAAGATACGATAGATCTATCATTTTGGCCAAAGACACAAAACACTAAGCACAACAAATTGTCGGTGGTGTTTGGGGCATGGTGTCAATTTGCGAGGAAAAATGTCTTTTTTTGAATCTAGATGACCTCGAATGGCAAGCATGTTCATAGAGTCTTGCTCGTTCGACAGTTTTAAGGTGATCTCGAGAATTTCCGCCCAATCCGAAACCCAAGGTTATGCACCGCCAAATGGTACTCCATCTGGCGGCGCACATTAATGATTTAAAAAGCGTGTTTAATGAAGTGACATTAGGTTCATAATTATGTGATACATAATTATATTGAGAATGAAATAATAGGCCTTAAAACTATATATATACCATGCTAAGTCATGCATACAAAAATGAATAATACGATATAAATTGAAAATGTTCGAAGTGAACATTAAAAATGAGTAAACTGTCTTTTTTCGGCATCTTGAGGACCTCGAATGGCAAGAGACTTTCCGAGAGTGTTGATGTTAGGGTCGTTTTAGGGTGATCTTGAGAATTTCAGCACAATCTAAAACCAAAGGTTATGCGCCGCCAAATGGTACTCCATTTAGCGGCGCGTATTAGTGATTTAAAATGCGTATTTAATGAAGTGACACTAGATTCAAAATTATATGCGTTATGCATAATTACATTGTGAGTGAAATAATAGGCCTTAAAAATATGTAGCATGCTAAGTCATGCATACACAAAAGGAATAATATGATAGAAATTCAAAACGGTTAAAAATAGAAAAAGGCAAAATTGAAGGCTTTCGAGGTCTCGTTCGAAAAATATTTGGGACGAACCGCCTACGGCAGTTTTCCAATGGATAGATCTCGAAAAAAATACACGATTTGAAAAAAAACGGTGACTAAATCAGAGCTACGAGTCAAAAGATAAGATAGATCTATCATTTTGGCCAAAGACACAAAACACCAAGCACAACGAACCGTCGATGGTGTTTGGTGAGTGGTGCGAATTTGCGAGGAAAAATGTCTTTTTATGAATCTAGATGACCTCGAATGGCAAGCACGTTCATAGAGTCTTACTCGTTCGACCGTTTTAGGGTGATCTCGAGGATTTTCGCACAATCCGAAACCCAAGGTTATGCGCCGCCAAATGGTACTCCATCTGGCGGCGCATATTAATGATTTAAAAAGCGTGTTTAACGAAGTGACATTACATTCACAATTTTGGGCTTTATACATATTTACATTGAGAATGAAATAATAGGCCTTAAAACTATATATATACCATGCTAAGTCATGCATACAAAAAGGATTAATACGATATAAATTGAAAACGTTCGAAGTGAACATTAAAAATGAGTAAACTGTCTTTTTTCGGCATCCTGAGGACCTCGAATGGCAAGAGACTTTCCGAGAGTGTTGATGTTAGGGTCGTTTTAGGGTGATCTCGAGAATTTCAGCACAATCTAAAACCAAAGGTTATGCGCCGCCAAATGGTACTCCATTTGGCAGCGCGTATTAGTTATTTAAAATGCGTATTTAATGAAGTGACACCAGATTCAAAATTATATGCGTTATGCATAATTAAATTGTGAGTGAAATAATAGGCCTTAAAAATATGTAGCAAGCTAAGTCATGCATACACAAAAGGAATAATATGATAGAAATTCAAAACGGTTAAAAATAGAAAAAAGGCAAAATTGAAGGCTTTCGAGGTCTCGTTCGAAAAATATTTAGGACGAACTGCCTACGGCAGTTTTCCAATGGATAGATCTCGAAAAAAATACACGATTTGAAAAAAAACGGTGTCTAAATCGGAGCTACGAGTCAAAAGATAAGATAGATCTATCATTTTGGCCAAAGACACAAAACACCAAGCACAACGAACCGTCGGTGGTGTTTGGTGAGTGGTGCGAATTTGCGAGGAAAATTATCTTTTTATGAATCTAGATGACCTCTAATGGCAAGCACGTTCATAGAGTTTTGCTCGTTCGACCGTTTTAGGGTGATCTCGAGAATTTTCGCACAATCCGAAACCCAAGGTTATGCGCCGCCAAATGGTACTCCATCTGGCGGCGCATATTAATGATTTAAAAAGCGTGTTTAACGAAGTGACATTACATTCACAATTTTGGGCTTTATACATATTTACATTGCGAGTGAAATAATAGGCCTTAAAACTATATATACCATGCTAAGTCATGCATACAAAAAGGAATAATATGATATAAATTGAAAACGTTCAAAGTGAACATTAAAAATGAGTAAACTGTATTTTTTCGGCATCCTGAGGACCTCGAATGGCAATAGACTTTCCGAGAGTCTTGATGTTAGGGTCGTTTTAGGGTGATCTCGAGAATTTCAGCACAATCTGAAACCAAAGGTTATGCGCCGCCAAATGGTACTCAATTTGGTGGCGCGTATTAGTGATTTAAAATGCGTATTTAATGAAGTGACACTAGATTCAAAATTATATGCGTTATACATAATTACATTGTGAGTAAAATAATTGGCCTTAAAACCATACGTACCATGCTAAGTCATGCATATACAAAAGGAATAATATGAAAGAAATTCAAAACGATCAAAAATAGAAAAAAAGGCAAAATTGAAGGCTTTCGAGGTCTCGTTTCGAAAAACATTTAGGACAAACCGCCTATGGCAGTTTACCAACGGATAGATCTCGAAAAAAACAGTGACTAAATCGGAGCTACGAGTCAAAATATACGATAGATCTATCATTTTGGCCGAAGACACAAAACACCAAGCACAACGAAACATCGGTGGTGTTTGGTGCGTGGAGCGAATTTGCGAGGAAAAATGTCTTTTTCGAAATCTATATGACCTCGAATGGAAAGCACGTTCATAGAGTCTTGCTCGTTAGACCGTTTTAGGGTGATCTCGAGAATTTCTGCACAATCCGAAACCCAAGGTTATGCGCCGCCAAATGGTACTCCAACCGGCGGTGCATATTAATGATTTAAAAAGCGTGTTTAATGAAGTGGCATTAGATTCAAAATTATGTGCGTTATACATAATTACATTGCGAGTGAAATAATAGGCCTTAAAACTATATATACCTTGCTAAGTCATGCATACAAAAAGGAATAATACGATATAAATTGAAAACGTTCAAAGTGAACATTAAAAATGAGTAAACTGTCTTTTTTCGGCATCCCTAGGACCTCGAATGGCAAGATACTTTTCGAGAGTCTTGATGTTAGGGTGCTTTAGGGTGATCTCGAGAATTTCAGCACAATCTGAAACCAAAGGTTATGCGCCGCCAAATGGTACTCAATTTGATGGCGTGTATTAGTGATTTAAAATGCGTATTTAATGAAGTGACACTAGATTCAAAATTATATGCGTTATACATAATTACATTGTGAGTAAAATAATAGGCCTTAAAACCATATGTACCATGCTAAATCATGCATATACAAAAGGAATAATATGAAAGAAATTCAAAACGGTGAAAAATAGAAAAAAAGGCAAAATTAAAGGCTTTCGAGGTCTCGTGTCGAAAAACATTTAGGACAAACCGTCTACGGTAGTTTTCCAACGGATAGATCTCGAAAAATACACGATTTGAAAAAAACGGTGACTAAATCGGATCTACGAGTCAAAAGATACGATAGATCTATCATTTTGGCAAAAGACACAAAACACCAAGTACAACGAAACGTCGGTGCGGTTTTGTGCGTGGTGCGAATTTACGAGGAAAAATGTCTTTTAATAAATCTAGATGACCTCGAATGGCAAGCACGTTCATAGAGTCTTGCTCGTTAGACCGTTTTAGGGTGATCTCGAGAATTTTTGCAAAATCCGAAACCCAAGGTTATGCGCTGCCAAATGGTACTCCAATCGGCGGTGCATATTAATGATTTAAAAAGCGTGTTTAGTGAAGTGACATTAGATTCAAAAATATGTGCGTTATACATAATTACATTGCGAGTGAAATAATAGGCCTTAAAACTATATATACCATGCTAAGTCATGCATACAAAAAGGAATAATACGATATAAATTGAAAACGTTCAAAGTGAACATTAAAAACGAGTAAACTTTCTTTTTTCGGCATCCCTAGGACCTTGAATGGCAAGATACTTAACGAAAATCTTGATGTTAGGGTCGTTTTAGGGTGATCTCGAGAATTTCAGCACAATCTGAAACCAAAGGTTATGCGCCGCCAAATGGTACTCAATTTGGTGGCGCGTATTAGTGATTTAAAATGCGTATTTAATGAAGTGACACTAGATTCAAAATTATATGCGTTATACCTAATTACATTGTGAGTAAAATAATAGGCCTTAAAACCATACGTACCATGCTAAGTCATGCATATACAAAAGGAATAATATGAAAGAAATTCAAAACGATCAAAAATAGAAAAAAGGCAAAATTGAAGGCTTTCGAGGTCTCGTTTCGAAAAACATTTAGGACAAAACTCCTATGGTAGTTTTCCAATGGATAGATCTTGGAAAAATACACGATTTCAAAAAAAAAGGTGACTAAATCGGAGCTACGAGTCAAAAGATACGATAGTTGTATCATTTTGGCAAAAGACAGAAAACACCAAGTACAACGAAACGTCGGTGGGGTTTGGTGCGTGGTGCGAATTTGTGAGGAAAAATGTCTTTTTATGAATCTAGATGACCTCGAATGGCAAGCACGTTCATAGAGTCTTGCTCGTTAGACCGTTTTAGGGTGATCTCGAGAATTTTCGCACAATCCGAAACCCAAGGTTATGCACCGCCAAATGGTACTCCAATCGGCGGTGCATATTAATGATTTAAAAAGCGTGTTTAATGAAGTGATATTAGATTCAAAATTATTTGCTTTATACATAATTACATTGCGAGTGAAATAATAGGCCTTAAAACTATATATACCATGCTAAGTCATGCATACAAAAAGGAATAATACGATATAAATTGAAAACGTTCAACGTGAACATTAAAAATGAGGAAACTGTCTTTTTTTGGCATCCTGAGGACCTCGAATGGCAAGAGACTTTCCGAGAGTGTTGATGTTAGGTTCATTTTAGGGTGATCTCGAGAATTTCAGCACAATCTGAAACCAAAGGTTATGCGCCGCCAAATGGTACTCCATTTGGCGGCGCGTATTAGTGATTTAAAAAGCGTATTTAATGAAGTGACACTAGATTCAGAATTATATGCGTTATACATAATTACATTGTGAATGAAATAATAGGCCTTAAAATAATATGTACCATGCTAAGTCATGCATACACAAAAGGAATAATATGAAAGAAATTCAAAACGGTAAAAAAATAGAAAAAAGGAAAAATTGAAGGATTTCGAGGTCTCGTTTAGAAAAATATTTGGGACAAACCGCCTACGGCAGTTTGCCAACGGATAGATCTCAAAAAAATACACGATTTGAAAAAAACGTTGACTAAATTGGAGCTTCGAGTCAAAAGATACGAGAGATCTATCATTTTAGCCAAAGACACAAAATACCAAGCACAACGAACCGTCGGTGGTGTTTGGTGCGTGGTGCGAATTTGCGAGGAAAAATGTCATTTTATGAATCTAGATGACCTCGAATGGCAAGGACGTTCATAGAGTCTTGCTCGTTAGACCGTTTTAGGGTGATCTCGAGAATTTCCGCACAATCCGAAACCCAAGGTTATGCGCCGCCAAATGGTACTCCAATCGGCGGTGCATATTAATGATTTAAAAAGTGTGTTTAATAAAGTGACATTAGATTCAAAATTATGTGCGTTATACATAATTACATTTGCGATGAAATAATAGGCCTTAAAACTATATATACCATGCTAAGTCATGCATACAAAAAGGAATAATACGATATAAATTGAAAACGTTCAAAGTGAACATTAAAAAGCGTATTTAACGAAAGTCTTGATGTTAGGGTCGTTTTAGGGTGATCTCGAGAATTTTAGCACAATCTTAAACCAAAGGTTATGCTGATTTAAAAAGCGTATTTAATGAAGTGACACTAGATTCAGAATTATATGCGTTATACATAATTACATTGTGAGTGAAATAATAGGCCTTAAAACAATATGTACCATGCTAAGTCATGCATACACAAAAGGAATAATATGAAAGAAATTCAAAACGGTCAAAAATAGAAAATAATCCAAAATTGAAGGCTTTCGAGGTCTCGTTTAGAAAAATATTTGGGACAAACCCCCTACGGCAGTTTTCCAATGGATAGATATCGGAAGAATACACGATTTGAAAAAAAACGGTGACTAAATCGGAGCTACGAGTCAAAAGATACGATAGATCTATCATTTTGGCCAAAGACACAAAGCACCAAGCACAACGAAACGTCGATGGTGTTTGATGCGTGGTGCGAATTTGCGAGGAAAAATCTCTTTTTATGAATCTAGATGACCTCAAATGGCAAGCACGTTCATAGAGTCTTGCTCGTTAGACCGTTTTAGGGTGATCTCGTGTAAGACCCGAATATTTGTTGTGTACAGAAGCGTAAATAAGATGCTTGAAGTTGGGGTTTTGTTGTACATATTTAAAAGGAGAAAGAGTCTGATCTGGGGGAGTGGCGTGCCGTGCAAGCCTTTGGCGCGGCGCGCCATTAGTCTGTGACAGATTCCTTTCTTTTTTATTAGATATTTTGAGGGCAAATTGGTAAATTCACTAAAGGGCCGACTTTAAGGCTCTAGATTCAGTTTGGTGAGCCTCATAACACCACTTTCACTTACTTCACCTCTTCCAAATTATTTTAGTGAGAGAAAGGGTTTTCTAGAGTGAGAGAACTCAAATCAAGGAAGAAGAAGCCGATTTCGGGTCTAAGTGCAAGCATTAAAGTTGTTCATCTATCCTCTAGCTACGTTTTGATTGTAGTGGTATGCTCTAATCTTGATTTCCTAATTTAATTTTATGAAAGGTTTAGTGTTAGGGTTAATGGTGAACTTAAAACCCACTTTGTTAGTAAATTGGGTGTTTTGGGTGATTTTGGGTCATGTAGACCTAAAGATGATTAACTAGGGTTTTTCGAAGTATTAATTAATGTTTATGAGCTTAAATTAGTTAGTTAATTACTAGCACACCTAGAGATAAGTAAATGGGCGTTGTGTGTGTTGGTGGATGACCCGAAATGGGTGTGTTGACCTTAATTTGGTCAGATGGGTCAAAATGGACCTAAGTTAGTTAATGTTGTTGTGTAATACATAAACCTTGTGTTGAAATGTGTTTTAAACCTAACTTGGCTAATGATTAGGGTTTTGGGGATGTTAACCCAAATATTAGGGTTAAGGGTGTAAATGGGTCGAAATTACACCATGGGTCAAGATAACACTAGAATGGAGTTTTAGTTGGTTGACCAACTTGAGTTTGTAATTGATATTATGTATAATGTAATAGGTACGTTACATTGAAGATTTCCGAGCTTGATTATCTTTCACAAGAGATTTTGAGGTGAGTGGAGTAATTATACGTATGTGTATAGGACACGTTTATTTGTGGGTGTTATGGTATGAACCATCGAGCCGGTAGTGCCATAACATGTGTTCGATAAGATGTGAACCACGAGCCGGTAGCATCGAGTGTGAACCACGAGCTGGTAGCACTATAAAATAAGATGTGCACCACGAGCCGGTAGCATCGAGTGTGAACCACGAGCCGGTAGCACTATAAAAGAGTATGACTCAATTGCGTATGGTGTGAACCATGAGCCGGTAGCACCATACCGTTTATGGTTAACCATATTGAGATTGTAGATTATTTAGCATATTGTTTATATATATATACATTGTGTTGAGTATATGCTAATGCGATTTTGTGTGAATGTACGACTTGTTAAGTGTTTTGGGTACGATGACATGCTATTTGAGTTACAAGTTCGTATGAGGTATTTGGTGAATGTGATTTCAAATAGATGAGTTATATATATGTATGTGTAATTATTGCATTCACTAAGCTTTGCTTACCCTCTCATTGTTTACCTTTTTATAGGCTCAGGTATGGACAAGGGTAAGGGAGTTTGTTTGGAGTAGAGATCCCGTCGTGTTAGGGGACGCTTTTGAAGATATTAGCTTTTGGGGTTTGACCGAGACTTGGGTAGTTTAACCCCAAACACCATGCTCGTAGGGTCGGTTGGTATTAAACTTTTGCGGTCGAAACTCTCGTTATGTATTAAACTCGTAAAACGGCCGATGTGGGCCCCGCTTTGTAAAACTTGTTTTATGTTTGGAAAGTGTTAGTTGTACATATTTGAATATGTTGTTAAAAGCATTTTGTCTAATTATGTCGGGAAGTGGCCAATCTTTTTCACGTTTCAAGACATTTTGGACAGACCAGATCGGCGCGCCACGCGGGGTACTGGCGCGCCACGCCAGTAGCTGAACAAACAAAATTTTTTTTTTTTTGATATTTTCCGCGGGTTCGATGGTGGTTTGGTTTGGGTTGTTACAAGTGGTATCATAGCATGGTCTAAGGGATTTAGGTGACTTGAGATAGGCGCCTAGACTTAGACTTTTTGTGTGCGCGTTATGCGGGACTTGTAGGACTTTGGGTCGGATCGGGTTTTGGTTAGTGCATAGGTTTATGTGAACTAATCATGCGCTATTGTTTTGTGTGGTATTTTAAATCGTCAAGCGAGATAGATGTGGTACTAGTGAGTTAATGCGATGTGCTCGCGTAACAATGATTAGCTACCATTGTTACAGGTTCAAATCGTGTCAAACAAGCGATGTACGACGATTGTTGAGCAAGATGGGGTAGTGTGGTGTATATGTATATATATATATGCATGTCATGTCTTTTCGTTTCGTTGTTTAATCTATTTCATTTCTTAAGAATGAAGACGGAAGATGGGTACGGAACGGAAGAGCCTACTCATGAAAGGAGGAACGAGTTAACGGTAATGGTTGAAGCCGCGATTGAACAATGCGTCTCGGGTTTCGCCAATGGAGTTAGTCAAGTAGTCAAGGAGTCAATCGAAGGACGAGTAACCGAGATGGTCCGAGACCAAGTGACTAAGGTTGTAAGGGAAGAGTTTGAGAAGAGGTTCTCCAAACCTCAAGGTAGTGGTGAAGAAGAAGTACTTGCAAGGCTAGAGCCACATGGTGCTCCGGGCAATAGAAAGAGAGGTACGTCTGAAGGCGTTGGGAATGTGAAAAAGAAGAGTAAGGGAGGTTGCACATCTAAATGTTTCAATTGTGGTGTTAGGGGCCACAAGATATGGGAGTGCACGTTGCCGAGGAGTGATAACGGAGTGTGCTACCATTGTCATAAAGAGGGGCACCGAAGGTCGGAGTGTCCCGAATTATTTATTGATCAAAGTAGAGGTGTAATTGAGGCAACTAGTAGCATGAGGAAGGGAGTGTTGGGCTCCGGTGGGTTAAAGTGTTACAATTGTGGGCAATGGGGACATCAGTCTTGTGAATGTCCGTCGGGCAAAACTGTATGTTTTTATTGTCGGAAGGAAGGGCACCAAAGGTCTGAGTGTCCCGATCGGGCTAGTAATCAGACTAAGGAGTTACGAGGTTTCGTGCCTACATGTTATAATTGTCTGCAACGAGGCCATTTGGCACTGGATTGTACGGGTGTACCTGTGAACACGATCAGGTGCTTTATATGCCAGGCGGAGGGACACAAAAGGTCGGAGTGTTCCGAATCGTTTGGTGACCGAGTTAAGAGATTAGAGCGCGACTACTTGATGAGTAGTGAAGCACAGAAGTCAAGCGATACTGCTTCAGGTACTTTCGTTTTGATGCAAATATGCCTTATTATTATTTGTTGTGTGCCGATGTATTCGGTTATGAAGTTGAGACTTAAGTCTCGTTACGAAACCTAATTTGTCTCGAGTGAACGTATGTTTCAATAGTACCCATATAAGTGCGGGGTTAGTAATTACGATGATGGTGCACTAGGGTGGCTCTTGAGTCGTTGACTCATGAGAATGCGACTTGGGGGCGAATGCATTAGTACAAATACGTGGTATTGTTACGGGTAGCATTCCTAATGGAATTACCCTACGTTGGAGTTGGATTGACGATTTCAGGGCGTAAGACTAGGTGCAACCAAGGATTCCTTAGTGTTTGGGAAAATGTTTCTACCAAGCCATGGAGACGGGCCTTGGTTTTCGGATGTTGAGCGTGTTCGCTTTCGTGTGGAAGTTGATGAAACCGTTAAGACAAATTGTTTGATCTAGACGAATGTTGGTAATGGGGTCTATGGGACCCAACATTAGGTGTCTCTTTCATACCTACTAGCGTGGTATTCGACTCCGATGGTGTTATGGTTGCATCGAACATAGGGTATCGGCAAGAAACCCATAGGTGTTCTAGTGGCGGTGTGGAAGTTACAAGCGATAGCAACTCGATGATTGCTAGAGTAATACTCGTATGGTTAGGTAAGTGCTTCGGTTAAGTAGCAAATCATAATCCGAAATCCATCGTATGCTCAAGGGTGGAGCAAAGTTTGGTGATGTGCGTGTTATGAGATGCAAGACGGGTGAACCTCATCTCCCTTTTACGAGATGGTTGTGGTTTTGGGTCGTTAAGCTCGTTCGAGTGAGACCCGTAAGCTTTGTAGATTGTGTGTGTATTATTGCTCGTATGTGAGTTTAACAACTAATTGCTTGTGTGCGCGTGTTATTGGGTTAGTATGAACCGGGTGTTATATCACCATGTGAGAGTACATGACGTGTGATCGTTTTATCAAGAGTGTTGTGTTTTGATTTGGTGTAGCCGTGAGAAATTAACCGAGCGTATAGTGATGAGACCGTGTAGGGCGTAGTCCCAATTGTTATGTTGAACTTATGGTAAAACCAATTAGGCCGTAACCAGAGTGTGGTAGTACGCTTGACGATAATAACATACTATGAGGTATATACACATGTTAATTGGCGGTTCGATTTCGATGGCGGTTTTGTGATTGTGTGGCGAGTGTTGTACGCTCTTGACGGCCACTCTTTTCTTTTGTGATTTTGGGGGAGTACGTGGTATGCCGTTCGAGAGGCATTTCTGTTAACCACGTTCGTGTGCGGGCAGAGTTAGGCCCGCTTTCACCTACGACTTTTCAGAGGTTTAAAGAGGTAGTAATTCTAGGACTAGAAGGAAGTTCAAGTCGACCAATGTGATAGGAGAAGAACTAACTTCTCTGGTGTCCGTCAAAGGATTCGGAGGTAGGGGATGGTGGTTAACTATCCTTATGTATGTAGGTAACCGGGTTAATGGTTATGACAAGGTTAGAGAGGTGTAAGCCTTGGTGTTCCAAGCGCCTCTGTAGTGTTGAGTTGAAAGATAAATAGGCTAGCTATGCGGCCTAGGTGGGTAGTGACTAACGGTTGTCGCTAGGAAGTCATGGGTGTCGAGCCGTAAGGTTCGTTAGATTTGTGTGACCGCGTGTAGTCAGGTGACGTGTGACGCCGGGAGTAGACCCCGTAAGGGTTGAGTCTTTGGAGACTCGGTGTTAGAAATTGGAGTTGGAGAACACAACGTCAGGTGCCTCCTTATACATGCTAGTGTAACTTTTGACTCCGATGGTATGATTACTTTGGATTTGGGTACCGGTGAGAAACTCGAGGTTACAACCGTGGTATATTGTGGTGTTTAGTGGGCGTCAACACTTAACTGATTTGAAAGATCGAGGTTCGAATATCTTATAGTGAGTCCTTGGAAGGACTATTGAGTATGACCAACGCCGGAAAATGTAATGGGCATTGTGGAATGTCGGAATTCCGCGGGGCGTTATCATCTTAACGGTGAAAGTAGGGGGTTAAAGCCCTAAATGGGGGAGTTAAGTACCGGAGGATGCGAAAAAAGTCCCTAACTAGTAGATGTGATGAGCGAACGGGTAGAAAGACTTTGGTGGTAGTTGGGACGAGCACTTACCTTTGGTGGAATTCTCGTACAATAATAGTTATCATACTAGTATTGGGATGCCACCTTACGAGATGCTTTATGGGCGGAGGTGCCGAACTCCGATTTGTTGGGGTGAAATTGGTCAAAGAGAAATCGGGAGTACCGATTTGGTTTTGAAGATGAATAACAAGATTGATATTATTCAGGATCACTTGAAGAAGGCTCAAGATAGACAAAAGTCTTATGCCGATAAACGTAGACGAACCATCGAATTTCAAGAAGGTGACATGGTGATGCTTAAGGTTTCGCCATGGAAAGGTATTATTCGATTTCGAAAACGGGGAAAGCTAGCTCCTCGGTTTATTGGGCCATTTAAGGTTTTAGCTCGTGTTGGTGAAGTCACGTATCGATTGGAATTACCAGAAGAGCTTGTGGGGATTCATAATACTTTCCATGTCTCCCATCTCCGTAAGTCTCTTGCGGATGATTCATCTTGGGTACCATTAGACGAAATTGAGCTAAATAACAAGTTAGAATATATTGAGGAGCCGATTGCCATACTCGATGAGAAGGTCAAAAGGTTGAGAAATAAAGAAGTAAGGACTTTTAAAGTTCAATGGCGTCGGAGTAAAGGTTCTGAGTTTACGTGGGAGCCCGAAGAATTCGTGTTAGTTTATCTTCCTTCTTGTCATGCGGCTTGGATCGCGAGGACGCGCTCCGATTCAAGTGGGGGAGAGTTGTAAGACCCAAATATTTGTTGTGTACATAAGCGTAAATAAGATGCTTGAAGTTGGGGTTTTGTTGTACATATTTAAAAGGAGAAAGAGTCTGATCTGGGGGAGTGGCACACCGCGCAGGCCTTTGGCGCGCCGCGCCAATGGTCTGTGATAGATTCCTTTCTTTTTTATTAGATATTTTGAGGGCAAATTGGTAAATTCACTAAAAGGCCGACTTTAAGGCTCTAGATTCAGTTTGGTGAGCCTCATAACACCATTTTCACCTACTTCACCTCTTCCAAATTATTTTAGTGAGAGAAAGGGTTTTCTAGAGTGAGAGAACTCAAATCAAGGAAGAAGAAGCCGATTTCGGGTCTAAGTGCAAGCATTAAAGTTGTTCATCTATCCTATAGCTACGTTTTGATTGTAGTGGTATGCTCTAATCTTTATTTCCTAATATAATTTTGTGAAAGGGTTAGTGTTAGGGTTAATGGTGAACTTAAAACCCACTTTGTTAGTAAATTGGGTGTTTTGGGTGATTTTGGGTCATGTAGACCTAAAGATGATTAACTAGGGTTTTTCGAAGTATTAATTAATGTTTATGAGCTTAAATTAGTTAGTTAATTACTAGCACACCTAGAGATAAGTAAATGGGCGTTGTGTGGGTTGGTGGATGACCCGAAATGGGTGTGTTGACCTTAATTTGGTCAAATGGGTCAAAATGGACCTAAGTTAGTTAATGTTGTTGTGTAATGCATAAACCTTGTGTTGAAATGCGTTTTAAACCTAACTTGGCTAATGATTAGGGTTTTGGGGATGTTAACCCAAATATTAGGGTTAAGGGTGTAAATGGGTCGAAATTGCACCATGGGTCAAGATAACACTAGAATGGAGTTTTAGTTGGTTGACCAACTTGAGTTTGTGATTGATATTATGTATAATGTAATAGGTACGTTACATTGAAGATTTCCGAGCTTGATTATCTTTCACAAGAGATTTTGAGGTGAGTGGAGTAATTATACATATGTGTATATGACACGTTTATTTGTGGGTGTTATGGTATGAACCATCGAGCCGGTAGTGCCATAACATGTGTGCGATAAGATGTGAACCACGAGCCGGTAGCATCGAGTGTGAACCACGAGCCGGTAGCACTATAAAATAAGATGTGAACCACGAGACGGTAGCATCGAGTGTGAACCACGAGCCGGTAGCACTATAAAATAAGATGTGAACCACGAGCCGGTAGCATCGAGTGTGAACCACGAGCCGGTAGCACTATAAAAGAGTATGACTCAATTGCGTATGGTGTGAACCACGAGCTGGTAGCACCATAGCGTTTATGGTTAACCATATTGAGATTGTCGATTATTTAACATATTGTTTATATATATATATATATATATACATTGTGTTGAGTATATGCTAATGCGGTTTTGTGTTACTGTACGACTTATTAAGTGTTTTGGGTACGATGACATGCTATTTGAGTTACAAGTTCGTATGAGGTATTTGGTGAATGTGATTGCAAATAGATGAGTTATATATATGTATGTGTAATTATTGCATTCACTAAGCTTTGCTTACCCTCTCGTTGTTTACCTTTTTATAGGCTCAGATATGGACAAGGGTAAGGGCGTTTGTTGGGAGTAGAGATCCCGTCGTGTTAGGGGACGCTTTTGGAGATATTAGCTTTTGGGGTTTGACCGAGACTTGGGTAGTTTAACCCCAAACACCATGCTCGTAGGGTCGTTTGGTATTTAAACTTTTGCGGTCGAAACTCTCGTTATGTATTAAACTCGTAAAACGGTCGATGTGGGCCCCACTTTGTAAAACTTGTTTTATGTTTTGAAAGTGTTAGTTGTACATATTTGAATATGTTGTTAAAAGCTTTTTGTCTAATTATGTCGGGAAGTGGCCAATATTTTTCACGTTTCAAGACTTTTTGGACATACCAGATCGGCGCGCCGCGCGGGGTACTGGCGCGCCGCGCCAGTAGCTGAACAAACAAATTTTTTTTTTTTTGATATTTTCCGCGGGTTCGATGGTGGTTTGGTTTGGGTTGTTACATCTCGAAAATTTCCGCACAATCCGAAACCCAAGGTTATGCGCCGCCAAATGGTACACCAATCGGCGACGCATATTAATGAGTTAAAAAGCGTGTTTAATGAAGTGACCTTACATTCAAAATTATGTGCGTTATACATAATTACATTGTGAGTGAAATAATAGGCCTTAAAACTATATATACCATGCTAAGTCATGCATACAAAAAGGAATAATACGATATAAATTGAAAACGTTCAAAGTGAACATTAAAAATGAGTAAACTGTCTTTTTTCGGCATCCTGAGGACCTCGAATGGCAAGAGACTTTCGGAGAGTGTTGATTTTAGGTTCGTTTTAGGGTGATCTTGAGAATTTCAGCACAATCTGAAACCAAAGGTTATGCGCCGCCAAATGGTACTCCATTTGGCGGCGCGTATTAGTGATTTAAAAAGCGTATTTAATGAAGTGACACTATATTCAGAATTATATGCGTTATACATAATTACATTATGAGTGAAATAATAGGCCTTAAAACAATATGTACCATGATAAGTCATGCATACACAAAAGGAATAATATGAAAGAAATTTAAAACGGTCAAAAATAGAAAAAAAAAAGGCAAAATTGAAGGCTTTCGAAGGCTCGTTTAGAAAAATATTTGAGACAAACCGCCTACGGCAGTTTGCCAAAGGATAGATCACAAAAAAAATACACGATTTGAAAAAAAAATGGTGACTAAATCGGAGCTACGAGTCAAAAGATACGATAGATCTATCATTTTGGCCAAAGACAAAACACAATAAGCACAATGAAACGTCGGTGGTGGTTGGTGCGTGTTGCGAATTTGCGAGGAAAAATCTCTTTTTAAGAATCTAGATGACCTCGAATGGCAAGCACGTTCATAGAGTCTTGCTCGTTAGACCGTTTTAGGGTGATCTCGAGAATTTCCGCACAATCCGAAACCCAAGGTTATGTGCCGCCAAATGGTACTCCAATCGCGGCGCATATTAATGATTTAAAAAGCGTGTATAAAGAAGTGACATTAGATTCAAAATTATGTGCCTTATACATAATTACATTGCGAGTGAAATAATAGGCCTTAAAACTATATATACTGTAGTGACCCGAACTTTTCCATGTTTATATAAATTAATGAAATTGATATTTATATGATTAAGTGTTTCAAACATGTTAAGCAATCAAACTTGTTAAGACTTGATTAATTGAAATAGGTTTTATATAGACAATTGACCACCCAAGTTGACCGGTGATTCACGAACGTTAAAACTTGTAAAAACTATATGATGTCATATATATGGATATATATATATATATATATATATATATATATATATATATATATATATATATATATATATATATATATATATATATATATATATATATATATATATATATATATATATATATATAGTTAATATGGTATTATGATAAGTAAACATATCATTAAGTATTTTAACAATGAACTACATATGTAAAAACAAGACTACTAACTTAAGGATTTCGAAACGAGGCATATATGTAACGATTATCGTTGTAACGACATTTATGTAGTGACCCGAACTTTTACATGTTTATATATATTAATTGAGATTGATATTTACATGATTAAATGTTTCCAACATGTTAAGCAATCAAACTTGTTAAGACTTGATTAATTGAAATATGTTTCATATAGACAATTGACCACCCAAGTTGATCGGTGATTCACGAACGTTAAAACTTGTAAAAACTATATGATGACATATATATGGATATATATATATAGTTAACATGATACTATGATAAGAAAACATATCATAAAGTATATTAACAATGAACTACATATGTAAAAACAAGACTACTAACTTAATGATTTTTAAACGAGACATATATGTAACGATTATCGTTGTAAAGACATTTAATGTATATATATCATATTAAGAGATATTCATACATGATAATATCATGATAATATAATAATTTAAAATCTCATTTGATATTATAAACATTGAGTTAACAACATTTAACAAGATCGTTAACCTAAAGGTTTCAAAACAACACTTACATGTAACGACTAACGATGACTTAACGACTCAGTTAAAATGTATATACATGTAGTGTTTTAATATGTATTTATACACTTTTGAAAGACTTCAATACACTTATCAAAATACTTCTACTTAACAAAAATGCTTACAATTACATCCTCGTTCAGTTTCATCAACAATTCTACTCGTATGCACCCGTATTCGTACTCGTACAATACACAGCTTTTAGATGTATGTACTATTGGTATATACACTCCAATGATCAGCTCTTAGCAGCCCATGTGAGTCACCTAACACATGTGGGAACCATCATTTGGCAACTAGCATGAAATATCTCATAAAATTACAAAAATATGAGTAATCATTCATGACTTATTTACATGAAAACAAAATTACATATCCTTTATATCTAATCCATACACCAACGACCAAAAACACCTACAAACACTTTCATTCTTCAATTTTCTTCATCTAATTGATCTCTCTCAAGTTCTATCTTCAAGTTCTAAGTGTTCTTCATAAATTCCAAAAGTTCTAGTTTCATAAAATCAAGAATACTTTCAAGTTTGCTAGCTCACTTCCAATCTTGTAAGGTGATCATCCAACCTCAAGAAATCTTTGTTTCTTACAGTAGGTTATCATTCTAATACAAGGTAATAATCATATTCAAACTTTGGTTCAATTTCTATAACTATAACAATCTTATTTCAAGTGATGATCTTACTTGAACTTGTTTTCGTGTCATGATTTTGCTTCAAGAACTTTGAGCCATCCAAGGATCCATTGAAGCTAGATCCATTTTTCTCTTTTCCAGTAGGTTCATCCAAGGAACTTAAGGTAGTAATGATGTTCATAACATCATTCGATTCATACATATAAAGCTATCTTATTCGAAGGTTTAAACTTGTAATCACTAGAACATAGTTTAGTTAATTCTAAACTTGTTCGCAAACAAAAGTTAATCCTTCTAACTTGACTTTTAAAATCAACTAAACACATGTTCTATATCTATATGATATGCTAACTTAATGATTTAAAACCTGGAAACACGAAAAACACCGTAAAACCGGATTTACGCCGTCGTAGTAACACCGCGGGCTGTTTTGGGTTAGCTAATTAAAAACTATGATAAACTTTGATTTAAAAGTTGTTATTCTGAGAAAATGATTTTTATTATGAACATGAAACTATATCCAAAAATTATGGTTAAACTCAAAGTGGAAGTATGTTTTCTAAAATGGTCATCTAGACGTCGTTCTTTCGACTGAAATGACTACCTTTACAAAAACGACTTGTAACTTATTTTTCCGACTATAAACCTATACTTTTCTATTTAGATTCATCAAATAGAGTTCAATATGAAACCATAGCAATTTGATTCACTCAAAACGGATTTAAAATGAAGAAGTTATGGGTAAAACAAGATTGGATAATTTTTCTCATTTTAGCTACGTGAAAATTGGTAACAAATCTATTCCAACCATAACTTAATCAACTTGTATTGTATATTATGTAATCTTGAGATACCATAGACACGTATACAATGTTTCGACCTATCATGTCGACACATCTATATATATTTCGGAACAACCATAGACACTCTATATGTGAATGTTGGAGTTAGCTATACAGGGTTGAGGTTGATTCCAAAATATATATAGTTTGAGTTGTGATCAATACTGAGATACGTATACACTGGGTCGTGGATTGATTCAAGATAATATTTATCGATTTATTTCTGTACATCTAACTGTGGACAACTAGTTGTAGGTTACTAACGAGGACAGCTGACTTAATAAACTTAAAACATCAAAATATATTAAAAATGTTGTAAATATATTTTGAACATACTTTGATATATATGTATATATTGTTATAGGTTCGTGAATCAACCAGTGGCCAAGTCTTACTTCCCGACGAAGTAAAAATCTGTAAAAGTGAGTTATAGTCCCACTTTTAAAATCTAATATTTTTGGGATGAGAATACATGCAGGTTTTATAAATGATTTACAAAATAGACACAAGTACGTGAAACTACATTCTATGGTTGAATTATCGAAATCGAATATGCCCCTTTTTATTAAGTCTGGTAATCTAAGAATTATGGAACAGACACCCTAATTGACGCGAATCCTAAAGATAGATCTATTGGGCCTAACAAACCCCATCCAAAGTACCGGATGCTTTAGTACTTCGAAATTTATATCATATCCGAAGGGTGTCCCGGAATGATGGGGATATTTTTATATATGCATCTTGTTATTGTCGGTTACCAGGTGTTCACCATATGAATGATTTTTATCTCTATGTATGGGATGTGTATTGAAATATGAAATCTTGTGGTCTATTATTATGATTTGATATATATAGGTTAAACCTATAATTCACCAACATTTTTGTTGACGTTTTAAGCATGTTTATTCTCAGGTGATTATTAAGAGCTTCCGCTGTCACATACTTAAATAAGGACGAGATTTGGAGTCCATGCTTGTATGATATTGTGTAAAAACTGCATTCAAGAAACTTATTTTGTTGTAACATATTTGTATTGTAAACCATTATGTAATGGTCGTGTGTAAACAGGATATTTTAGATTATCATTATTTGATAATCTACGTAAAGCTTTTTAAACCTTTATTGATGAAATAAAGGTTATGGTTTGTTTTAAAATGAATGCAGTCTTTGAAAAACGTCTCATATAGAGGTCAAAACCTCGCAACGAAATCAATTAATATGGAACGTTTTTAATCAATAAGAACGGGACATTTCAGTTGGTATCCGAGCGTTGGTCTTAGAGAACCAGAAAATTTGCATTAGTGTGTCTTATCGAGTTTGTTAGGATGCATTAGTGAGTCTGGACTTCGACCGTGTTTTCTTTAAAAATGATTGCTTAACATTTTTGTTGGAAACTATATATTTTTAACATATGAATATTATGTGATATATTAATCTCTTAACGTGTTTGATATTATGTGATAGATGTCTACCTCTAGAACAAGTCCCATTGACTCACCTAATAATAATGAAGAGTCAAATGTAAATTGGAATGATTTGTGGACTGATTCACAAGTTCCCGAAGAGGAACCAGAAGAAGAGTCGGAACCGGAAGAAGAATCGGAACCGGAAGAAGAATCGGAACCGGATGAAGAAATAGAACCGGTGGGGGAAATAATAAAACGGTTAAGTAAAAGAAAATCCTCAACCAACCGACCAAAGTTAATTATGGTCAATGGTGTTTCCGCCAAGGAAGCAAAATATTGGGAGGATTACCAATTCTCCGATGAATCGGATTCCGACGAGAATTCCGATGATGTTATAGAAATTACCCCAACTGAATTTAAAAAGGCAAAAGAAAATAATAAGGGAAAGGGCATAAAAATAGAGAAATCTAATTCCAACCCCGATGAACTTTATATGTATCGTCAACCCCCGAAGTCCTTAAGTTGTAACAATGACCCGGGAACCTCTAAACCACCAGGTTTTTCTAAACCAATGTGGACAACGACGGCTCGTATTAGGGGAACATCATATATCCCTAGAAACTTGGCAAAACGAACCAAAACCGAAGAAGAAGAAACGAGCGAGTCGGAATAAGATAGTTGTATTCGTGTGGTGTAATATATGGAATATAGTGTTCTTATGCTTTATGATATATGTAAAAATTGCTTGTATTAATAAGTATTTTTTTTTATGAATCTAACTCTTGTCTATTTTACAGTTTAAAAACACAAAATGGATAGACAACCCAATATTTTAAGAGACCTACCCGGAGACATGATTGATGAAATCTTGTCTAGAGTCGGCCAGAATTCTTCGGCACAACTATTTAAGGCGAGATCAGTTTGTAAGACATTCGAAGAACGTTCCAAGAATGTCTTGGTTTATAAGAGACTTTCGTTTGAAAGATGGGGGATATCACATTGGGAAACCCATAAGTTACGATGTGTTTACTTTGACGCATATATTGCGGGGAACCCAAATGCTATTTTACGCAACGGGTTAAGAAATTATTTTGACTCAATATATCCGAATATTGGACTTCGTGATTTAGAAAAAGCGGCTAACATGCAACATAAAGAAGCATGTTATGCTTACGGATTAGTAATGTTCGCTTCTCACCAAAGTGAGAACAAGAACATCGGGCTACAACTATTAAACAAAACGTTTCCACAAGTGACGGAGTCGGTAATTGGGGTAAGAAATGAGGTTTTTAGATTATTACGGGACTGTTGGACATTACGTAACCCTCGTCCCTTTGATGACGTTACAACACGCTGTCTTATCAACGGCCATAACGGTTATGTTGCACAAGACCAAGGATGGGAAGTAGTCCTAGTAAAACCAGAATGCATGACTTGTTTCTGGACGTATGAATTACGTGTCTTTATTGCCTTTGCCGAACGACTTGTGTACTAGCTAGAATTGTCTTCACAACTATCTTGTATCAAAGTTATTGTGTGCTATATTTCATGCTTTATGTAAAATAAGCGGTATTGTAAGTTTGTAAAATATTGTATAAAAGTTTGAACGCGAAATATTATTATAATCAGTTTTTCATATAGAATTGTAGTAGTTGAATTGTATATTAGCTACTAAGTATGAACTTAACGGGTAGGTACTACCCGAATTTAAACTTATAAAACGCTAATATGAAGAAAAAGCTTTTATAAATGAGTTCATATTATGCTACGAAATACTATTAACTACTCTTAATATTCTGTATGATTAACTTGTTCCATTTAACTATTTTGAAGGAAATGGCACCGACTACTCGACACACCGTGAATATGAATGAAGAGGAATTCCGTACTTTTCTAGCTTCAAACATAGCCGCAGTACAGGCTGCGCTACATACCAACAATAACCTTGGATCTAGCAGTACAGGAAATCGTGTAGGATGCACCTACAAAGAATTCACTGCCTGCAAACCTTTGGAATTTGATGGAACCGAAGGACCGATCGGATTGAAACGGTGGACCGAGAAGGTTGAATCGGTGTTTGCCATAAGTAAGTGTACTGAAGAGGACAAAGTGAAGTACGCTACGCATACCTTCACAGGTTCTGCGTTAACATGGTGGAATACCTATCTAGAGCAAGTGGGACAAGATGATGCGTACGCACTACCGTGGTCAGCATTCAAGCACTTGATGAACGAGAAGTACCGTCCCAGAACCGAGGTCAATAAGCTCAAGACAGAACTTAGAGGGTTACGAACCCAAGGATTTGATATTACCACGTACGAAAGACGATTCACAGAATTGTGCCTATTGTGTCCGGGAGCATTCGAAGATGAGGAAGAGAAGATCGACGCGTTTGTGAAAGGATTACCGGAAAGAATCCAAGAAGATATAAGTTCACACGAGCCCGCCTCCATACAACAGGCATGTAGAATGGCTCACAAACTAGTGAACCAGATTGAAGAAAGAATTAAAGAACAGACTGCTGAAGAGGCCAATGTGAAGCAAGTCAAAAGAAAGTGGGAGGAAAACGGTGATAAGAATCACCAATACAACAACAACAGTAATTACAACAATAATCGCAACAATTATCTCAACAATCGCAACATCAATCGCAACTACAACAAACGGCCCAACAACAACAACAACAACAACAACAACAGCAACTACAACAATCATCCCAACAATAATAACCGCAACAACAACAACAATCAGAAGCAGCTATGCCAAAGGTGTGAAAAGAATCACTCGGGGTTCTGCACCAAATTTTGCAACAAGTGTAAAAGAAATGGTCATAGCGCGGCGAAGTGTGAGGTCTACGGACCAGGGGTTAATAGAACGAAAGGAACAAATGGTGTCGGAACGAGTAATGGCGGAGCAAGTAGTGTCGGAGCAAGTTATGCCAATGTAGTTTGTTATAAATGTGGAAAACCAGGCCACATTATTAGAAATTGCCCGAACCAGGAGAACACGAATGGACAAGGCCGTGGAAGAGTTTTCAATATTAATGCGGTAGAGGCACAGGAAGACCCGGAGCTTGTTACGGGTACGTTTCTTATTGACAATAAATCTGCTTACGTTTTATTTGATTCGGGTGCGGATAGAAGCTATATGAGTAGAGATTTTTGTGCTAAATTAAGTTGTCCATTGACGCCTTTGGATAGTAAATTTTTACTCGAATTAGCAAATGGTAAATTAATTTCAGCAGATAATATATGTCGGAATCGAGAAATTAAACTGGTTAGCGAAACATTTAAGATTGATTTGATACCAGTGGAGTTAGGGAGTTTTGATGTGATAATCGGTATGGACTGGTTGAAAGAAGTGAAAGCGGAGATCGTTTGTTACAAAAATGCAATTCGCATTATACGAGAAAAAGGAAAACCCTTAATAGTGTACGGAGAAAAGGGCAACACGAAGCTACATCTTATTAGTAATTTGAAGGCACAAAAACTAATAAGAAAAGGTTGCTATGCTATTCTAGCACACGTCGAGAAAGTACAAACTGAAGAAAAGAGCATCAATGATGTTCCCATTGCAAAAGAATTTCCCGATGTATTTCCGAAAGAATTACCGGGATTACCCCCACATCGATCCGTTGAATTTCAAATAGATCTTGTACCAGGAGCTGCACCAATAGCTCGTGCTCCTTACAGACTCGCACCCAGCGAGATGAAAGAACTGCAAAGCCAATTACAAGAACTTTTAGAGCGTGGTTTCATTCGACCAAGCACATCACCGTGGGGAGCTCCTGTTTTGTTTGTCAAGAAGAAAGATGGTACATTCAGGTTGTGTATCGACTACCGAGAGTTGAACAAACTTACCATCAAGAACCGCTACCCACTACCAAGAATCGACGACTTATTTGATCAACTACAAGGCTCGTCTGTTTATTCAAAGATTGACTTACGTTCCGGGTATCATCAAATGCGGGTGAAAGAAGATGATATTCCAAAGACTGCTTTCAGAACACGTTACGGTCATTACGAGTTTATGGTCATGCCGTTTGGTTTAACTAATGCACCAGCTGTGTTCATGGACCTTATGAACCGAGTGTGTGGACCATACCTTGACAAGTTTGTCATTGTTTTCATTGATGACATACTTATTTACTCAAAGAATGACCAAGAACACGGTGAACATTTGAGAAAGGTGTTAGAAGTATTGAGGAAGGAAGAATTGTACGCTAAGTTTTCAAAGTGTGCATTTTGGTTGGAAGAAGTTCAATTCCTCGGTCACATAGTGAACAAAGAAAGTATTAAGGTGGATCCGGCAAAGATAGAAACTGTTGAAAAGTGGGAAACCCCGAAAACTCCGAAACACATACGCCAGTTTTTAGGACTAGCTGGTTACTACAGAAGGTTCATCCAAGACTTTTCCAGAATAGCAAAACCCTTGACTGCATTAACGCATAAAGGGAAGAAATTTGGATGGAATGATGAACAAGAGAAAGCGTTTCAGTTATTGAAGAAAAAGCTAACTACGGCACCTATATTGTCATTGCCTGAAGGGAATGATGATTTTGTGATTTATTGTGATGCATCAAAGCAAGGTCTCGGTTGTGTATTAATGCAACGAACGAAGGTGATTGCTTATGCGTCTAGACAATTGAAGATTCACGAACAAAATTATACGACGCATGATTTGGAATTAGGCGCGGTTGTTTTTGCATTAAAGACTTGGAGGCACTACTTATATGGGGTCAAAAGTATTATATATACCGACCACAAAAGTCTTCAACACATATTTAATCAGAAACAACTGAATATGAGGCAGCGTAGGTGGATTGAATTATTGAATGATTACGACTTTGAGATTCGTTACCACCCGGGGAAGGCAAATGTGGTAGCCGATGCCTTGAGCAGGAAGGACAGAGAACCCATTCGAGTAAAATCTATGAATATAATGATTCATAATAACATTACTACTCAAATAAAGGAGGCGCAACAAGGAGTTTTAAAAGAGGGAAATTTAAAGGATGAAATACCCAAAGGATCGGAGAAGCATCTTAATATTCGGGAAGACGGAACCCGGTATAGGGCTGAAAGGATTTGGGTACCAAAATTTGGAGATATGAGAGAAATGGTACTTAGAGAAGCTCATAAAACCAGATACTCAATACATCCTGGAACGGGGAAGATGTACAAGGATCTCAAGAAACATTTTTGGTGGCCGGGTATGAAAGCCAATGTTGCTAAATACGTAGGAGAATGTTTGACGTGTTCTAAGGTCAAAGCTGAGCATCAGAAACCATCAGGTCTACTTCAACAACCCGAAATCCCGGAATGGAAATGGGAAAACATTACCATGGATTTCATCACTAAATTGCCAAGGACTGCAAGTGGTTTTGATACTATTTGGGTAATAGTTGATCGTCTCACCAAATCAGCACACTTCCTACCAATAAGAGAAGATGACAAGATGGAGAAGTTAGCACGACTATATTTGAAGGAAGTCGTCTCCAGACATGGAATACCAATCTCTATTATCTCTGATAGGGATGGCAGATTTATTTCAAGATTCTGGCAGACATTACAGCAAGCATTAGGAACTCGTCTAGACATGAGTACTGCCTATCATCCACAAACTGATGGGCAGAGCGAAAGGACGATACAAACGCTTGAAGACATGCTACGAGCATGTGTTATTGATTTCGGAAACAGTTGGGATCGACATCTACCGTTAGCAGAATTTTCCTACAACAACAGCTACCATTCAAGCATTGAGATGGCGCCGTTTGAAGCACTTTATGGTAGAAAGTGCAGGTCTCCGATTTGTTGGAGTGAGGTGGGGGATAGACAGATTACGGGTCCGGAGATTATACAAGAAACTACCGAGAAGATCATCCAAATTCAACAACGGTTGAAAACCGCCCAAAGTCGACAAAAGAGCTACGCTGACATTAAAAGAAAAGATATAGAATTTGAAATTGGAGAGATGGTCATGCTTAAAGTTTCACCTTGGAAAGGCGTTGTTCGATTTGGTAAACGAGGGAAATTAAATCCAAGGTATATTGGACCATTCAAGATTATTGATCATGTCGGACCAGTAGCTTACCGACTTGAGTTACCTCAACAACTCGCGGCTGTACATAACACTTTCCACGTCTCGAATTTGAAGAAATGTTTTGCTAAAGAAGATCTCACTATTCCGTTAGATGAAATCCAAATCAACGAAAAACTCCAATTCATCGAAGAACCCGTCGAAATAATGGATCGTGAGGTTAAAAGACTTAAGCAAAACAAGATACCAATTGTTAAGGTTCGATGGAATGCTCGTAGAGGACCCGAGTTCACCTGGGAGCGTGAAGATCAGATGAAGAAGAAATACCCGCATCTATTTCCAGAAGATTCGTCAACACCTTCAACAGCTTAAAATTTCGGGACGAAATTTATTTAACGGGTAGGTACTGTAGTGACCCGAACTTTTACATGTTTATATATATTAATTGAGATTGATATTTACATGATTAAATGTTTCCAACATGTTAAGCAATCAAACTTGTTAAGACTTGATTAATTGAAATATGTTTCATATAGACAATTGACCACCCAAGTTGATCGGTGATTCACGAACGTTAAAACTTGTAAAAACTATATGATGACATATATATGGATATATATATATAGTTAACATGATACTATGATAAGAAAACATATCATAAAGTATATTAACAATGAACTACATATGTAAAAACAAGACTACTAACTTAATGATTTTTAAACGAGACATATATGTAACGATTATCGTTGTAAAGACATTTAATGTATATATATCATATTAAGAGATATTCATACATGATAATATCATGATAATATAATAATTTAAAATCTCATTTGATATTATAAACATTGAGTTAACAACATTTAACAAGATCGTTAACCTAAAGGTTTCAAAACAACACTTACATGTAACGACTAACGATGACTTAACGACTCAGTTAAAATGTATATACATGTAGTGTTTTAATATGTATTTATACACTTTTGAAAGACTTCAATACACTTATCAAAATACTTCTACTTAACAAAAATGCTTACAATTACATCCTCGTTCAGTTTCATCAACAATTCTACTCGTATGCACCCGTATTCGTACTCGTACAATACACAGCTTTTAGATGTATGTACTATTGGTATATACACTCCAATGATCAGCTCTTAGCAGCCCATGTGAGTCACCTAACACATGTGGGAACCATCATTTGGCAACTAGCATGAAATATCTCATAAAATTACAAAAATATGAGTAATCATTCATGACTTATTTACATGAAAACAAAATTACATATCCTTTATATCTAATCCATACACCAACGACCAAAAACACCTACAAACACTTTCATTCTTCAATTTTCTTCATCTAATTGATCTCTCTCAAGTTCTATCTTCAAGTTCTAAGTGTTCTTCATAAATTCCAAAAGTTCTAGTTTCATAAAATCAAGAATACTTTCAAGTTTGCTAGCTCACTTCCAATCTTGTAAGGTGATCATCCAACCTCAAGAAATCTTTGTTTCTTACAGTAGGTTATCATTCTAATACAAGGTAATAATCATATTCAAACTTTGGTTCAATTTCTATAACTATAACAATCTTATTTCAAGTGATGATCTTACTTGAACTTGTTTTCGTGTCATGATTTTGCTTCAAGAACTTTGAGCCATCCAAGGATCCATTGAAGCTAGATCCATTTTTCTCTTTTCCAGTAGGTTCATCCAAGGAACTTAAGGTAGTAATGATGTTCATAACATCATTCGATTCATACATATAAAGCTATCTTATTCGAAGGTTTAAACTTGTAATCACTAGAACATAGTTTAGTTAATTCTAAACTTGTTCGCAAACAAAAGTTAATCCTTCTAACTTGACTTTTAAAATCAACTAAACACATGTTCTATATCTATATGATATGCTAACTTAATGATTTAAAACCTGGAAACACGAAAAACACCGTAAAACCGGATTTACGCCGTCGTAGTAACACCGCGGGCTGTTTTGGGTTAGCTAATTAAAAACTATGATAAACTTTGATTTAAAAGTTGTTATTCTGAGAAAATGATTTTTATTATGAACATGAAACTATATCCAAAAATTATGGTTAAACTCAAAGTGGAAGTATGTTTTCTAAAATGGTCATCTAGACGTCGTTCTTTCGACTGAAATGACTACCTTTACAAAAACGACTTGTAACTTATTTTTCCGACTATAAACCTATACTTTTCTATTTAGATTCATCAAATAGAGTTCAATATGAAACCATAGCAATTTGATTCACTCAAAACGGATTTAAAATGAAGAAGTTATGGGTAAAACAAGATTGGATAATTTTTCTCATTTTAGCTACGTGAAAATTGGTAACAAATCTATTCCAACCATAACTTAATCAACTTGTATTGTATATTATGTAATCTTGAGATACCATAGACACGTATACAATGTTTCGACCTATCATGTCGACACATCTATATATATTTCGGAACAACCATAGACACTCTATATGTGAATGTTGGAGTTAGCTATACAGGGTTGAGGTTGATTCCAAAATATATATAGTTTGAGTTGTGATCAATACTGAGATACGTATACACTGGGTCGTGGATTGATTCAAGATAATATTTATCGATTTATTTCTGTACATCTAACTGTGGACAACTAGTTGTAGGTTACTAACGAGGACAGCTGACTTAATAAACTTAAAACATCAAAATATATTAAAAATGTTGTAAATATATTTTGAACATACTTTGATATATATGTATATATTGTTATAGGTTCGTGAATCAACCAGTGGCCAAGTCTTACTTCCCGACGAAGTAAAAATCTGTAAAAGTGAGTTATAGTCCCACTTTTAAAATCTAATATTTTTGGGATGAGAATACATGCAGGTTTTATAAATGATTTACAAAATAGACACAAGTACGTGAAACTACATTCTATGGTTGAATTATCGAAATCGAATATGCCCCTTTTTATTAAGTCTGGTAATCTAAGAATTAGGGAACAGACACCCTAATTGACGCGAATCCTAAAGATAGATCTATTGGGCCTAACAAACCCCATCCAAAGTACCGGATGCTTTAGTACTTCGAAATTTATATCATATCCGAAGGGTGTCCCGGAATGATGGGGATATTCTTATATATGCATCTTGTTATTGTCGGTTACCAGGTGTTCACCATATGAATGATTTTTATCTCTATGTATGGGATGTGTATTGAAATATGAAATCTTGTGGTCTATTATTATGATTTGATATATATAGGTTAAACCTATAATTCACCAACATTTTTGTTGACGTTTTAAGCATGTTTATTCTCAGGTGATTATTAAGAGCTTCCGCTGTCACATACTTAAATAAGGACGAGATTTGGAGTCCATGCTTGTATGATATTGTGTAAAAACTGCATTCAAGAAACTTATTTTGTTGTAACATATTTGTATTGTAAACCATTATGTAATGGTCGTGTGTAAACAGGATATTTTAGATTATCATTATTTGATAATCTACGTAAAGCTTTTTAAACCTTTATTGATGAAATAAAGGTTATGGTTTGTTTTAAAATGAATGCAGTCTTTGAAAAACGTCTCATATAGAGGTCAAAACCTCGCAACGAAATCAATTAATATGGAACGTTTTTAATCAATAAGAACGGGACATTTCAATTTAAATGTATATATATCATATTAAGATATATTAATATATCATAACATCATGATAATATAATAATTTAACATCTCATTAGATATAATAAACAATGGGTTAACAACATTAAATGAGATCGTTAACTTAAAGGTTTCAAAACAACACTTACATGTAACGACCAACGATGACTTAACGACTCAGTTAAAATGTATATACATGTAGTGTATTTAGATGTATTAATATACTTTTAAAAGACTTCAAGACATATATCAAAACACTCATACTTAACGAAAATGGTTACAGTTACATTCCCATTCTTTTTTCATCAAGAATTCTAGTCGTATTCAAACCCGTATTATACACAGCTTCTAGACGTACTTACTATGGGTATATATCAATAGGAACTAGCATGGGATTCTAATCTTGATTATGTCATGCATGACTAATCAATTTTAACTTCTACCATGAACTATTCAACTAACTACAACTCCTTTTAACCCCACTCACCACTCACCACTTACCACTCATCATTCACTCCATTTCACTTCCAATTCTCTTTCTAATTCTCTCTCAACACACACACACACACACACACTTATGAATGAATTTTTCCTGTAGCTAATCATCATCTTCATCAAAAATTACTTCAAGAATCAAGCTATAATCATCTTAGGAAGAACACTTCAAGAACACTTCGAAAATCCTTTCAAGTTTACTAGTTTTACTTCCAAGCTTTCTAATCCATTCCAAGTAATCATCTAAGATCAAGAAACCTTTGTTATTTACAGTAGGTTATCTTTCTTATTCAAGGTAATATTCATATTCAAACTTTGATTCAATTTCTATAACTATAAACTATCTTAATTCGAGTAAAAATCTTACTTGAACTTGTTTTGTGTCATGATCCTACTTCAAGAACTTTCAAGCCATCCAAGATTCTTTGAAGCTAGATCATTTTTTGTCACTTCCAGTAGGTTTACCTACTAAAATTGAGGTAGTAATGATGTTCATAACATCATTCGATTCATATATATAAAACTATCTTATTCGAAGGTTTAAACTTGTAATCACTAGAACATAGTTTAGTTAATTCTAAACTTGTTCACAAACAAAAGTTAATCCTTCTAACTTGACTTTTAAAATCAACTAAACACATGTTCTATATCTATATGATATGCTAACTTAATGATTTAAAACCGGAAAACACGAAAAACACCGTAAAACCGGATATACGCTGTCGTAGTAACACCGCGAGCTGTTTTGGGTTAGTTAATTAAAAACTATGATAAACTTTGATTTAAAAGTTTTTCTTCTTGGAAAATGATTTTTCTTATGAACATGAAACTATATCCAAAAATCATGGTTAAACTCAAAGTGGAAGTATGTTTTCCAAAATGGTCATCTAGACGTTGTTCTTTCGACTGAAATGACTACCTTTACAAAAATGACTTGTAACCTGTATTTCCGACTATAAACTTATACTTTTTCTGTTTAGATTCATAAACTTAAGTTCGATATGAAACCATAGCAACTTGAAACACTCAAAACGGATTTAAAAAGAAGAAGTTATGGGTAAAACAAGATTGGATATTTTTGCTTGTTGTAGCTACGTGAAAATTGGTAACAAATCTATATTAATCATATCCTAGCTAACTTATATTGTATTATACATGTATTCTAATATATTATGTAATCTTGGGATACCATAGACACGTATGCAAATGTTTTGACATATCATATCGACCCATCTATATATATTATTTGGAACAACCATAGACACTCTATATGCATTAATGCTGGAGTTAGCTATACAGGGTTGAGGTTGATTCCAAAAATATATATACTTTGAGTTGTGATCTAGCCTGAGACGTGTATACACTGGGTAATATATATCGATTTATTTCTGTACATCTAACTATGCACAACTAGATGTAGGTTACTAACGAGGACAACTGACTTAATATACTTAAAACAGTAAAACGTATTAAAAATGTTGTAAATATATTTTGAACATACTTTGATACATATATACATATTTGTTATAGGTTCGTGAATCGACCAGTGGCCAAGTCTTACTTCCCGACGAAGTAAAAATCTGTGAAAGTGAGTTATAGTCCCACTTTTAAAAATCTAATATTTTGGGATGAGAATACATGCAATTTTATAAATATTTTACGAAATAGACACAAGTAAATGAAACTACATTATATATATTAATTGAGATTGATATTTACATGACTAAATGTTTCCAACGTGTTAAGCAATCAAACTTGTTAAGACTTGATTAAATGAAATAAGTTTCATATAGACAATTGATCACACAAGTTGACAGGCGATTCACGAACGTTACAAATTTGTAAAAACTACATGTTGTGGTATATATAGACATATATATATGGTTGACATGAGATTATGATGAGTAAGTATCTCACTAAGTATATTAACAATGTGTGATATACATAAGAAATGACATTACTAAGTTAAGAAACTCGAAATGATATATATAACGATTATCATTATGATAACGTATACTAAATACATATGTATCATATTAAGATATTGATATACTTTATTTAACATGATAAAATGATATTTAAATATATCATTAAGTGTGTTAACAATGAACTACATATGTAAAAACAAGACTACTAACTTAATGATTTCGAAACGAGACATATATGTAACGATTATCGTTGTAACGACATTTAAATGTATATATATCATATTAAGATATATTAATATATCATAATATCATGATAATATAATAATTTAACATCTCATTAGATATAATAAACATTGGGTTAACAACATTTAACAAGATCGTTAACTTAAAGGTTTCAAATCAACATTTACATGTAACGACTAACGATGACTTAACGACTCAGTTAAAATGTATATACATGTAGTGTTTTAATATGTATTCATACACTTTTGAAAGACTTCAAGACACTTATCAAAATACTTCTACTTAACAAAAATGCTTACAATTACATCCTCGTTCAGTTTCATCAACAATTCTACTCGTATGCACCTGTATTCGTACTCGTACAATACGCAGCTTTTAGATGTATGTACTATTGGTATATACACTCCAATGATCAGCTCTTAGCAGCCCATGTGAGTCACCTAACACATGTGGGAACCATCATTTGGCAACTAGCATGAAATATCTCATAAAATTACAAAAATATGAGTAATCATTCATGACTTATTTATATGAAAATAAAATTACACATCCTTTATATCTAATCCATATACCAACGACCAAAAACACCTACAAACACTTCCATTCTTCAAATTTATTCATCTAAGTGAGCTCTCTCAAGTTCTATCTTCAAGTTCTAAGTGTTCTTCATAAATTCTATAAGTTCTAGTTTCATAAAATCAAGAATACTTCCAAGTTTGCTAGCTTACTTCCAATCTTGTAAAGTGATCATCCAACTTCAAGAAATCTTTTTTATTTACAGTAAGATATCTTTCTAATACAAGGTAATACTCATATTCAAACTTTGATTCAATTTCTATAACTATAACAATCTTATTTCGAGTGGAAATCTTACTTGAACTTGTTTTCGTGTCATGATTCTGCTTCAAGAACTTTCAAGCCATCCAAGGATCCTTTGAAGCTAGATCCATTTTTCTCATTTTCAGTAGTTTTATCCAAAAAACTTGAGGCAGTAATGATGTTCATAACATCATTCGATTCATACATATAAAGCTATCTTATTCGAAGGTTTAAACTTGAAATCACTAGAACATAGTTTAGTTAATTCTAAACTTGTTCGCAAACAAAAGTTAATCCTTCTAACTTGACTTTTAAAATCAACTAAACACATGTTATATATCTATATGATATTCTAACTTAATGATTTAAAACCGGAAAACACGAAAAACACCGTAAAATCGGATATACGCCGTTGTAGTAACGCCGCGGGCGGTTTGGGTTAGTTAATTAAAAACTATGATAAATTTTGATTTAAAAGTTGTTCTTTTGGGAAAATGATTTTTCTTATGAACATGAAACTATATCCAAAAATCATGTTTAAACTCAAAGTGGAAGTATGTTTTCCAAAATGGTCATCTAGACGTCGTTCTTTCGACTGAAATAACTACCTTTACAAAAATAACTTGTAACCTATAATTCCGACTATAAACTTATACTTTTTCTGTATAGATTCATAAATTTAAGTTCAATATGAAACCATAGCAATTTGATTCACTCAAAACGGATTTAAAATGAAGAAGTTATGGGTAAAACAAGATTGGTTATTTTTGCTTGTTGTAGCTACGTGAAAATTGGTAACAAATCTATATTAATCATATTCTAGCTAACTTATATTGTATTATACATGTATTCTAATATATTATGTAATCTTGGGATACATAGACACGTATGCAAATGTTTTGACATATCATATCGACCCATCTATATATATTATTTGGAACAACCATAGACACTCTATATGCAGTAATGTTGGAGTTAGCTATACAGGGTTGAGGTTGATTCCAAAAATATATATAGTTTGAGTTGTGATCTAGCCTGAGACGTGTATACACTGGGTCGTGGATTGATTCAAGATAATATATATCGATTTATTTCTGTACATCTAATTATGGACAACTAGTTGTAGGTTACTAACAAGGACAGCTGACTTAATAAACTTAAAACAGTAAAACGATTTAAAAATGTTGTAAATACATTTTGAACATACTTTGATATATATGTACATATTTGTTATAGGTTCGTGAATCGACCAGTGGCCAAGTCTTACTTCCCGACGAAGTAAAAATCTGTGAAAGTGAGTTATAGTCCCACTTTTAAAATCTAATATTTTTGGGATGAGAATACATGCAGGTTTTATAAATGATTTACAAAATAGACACAAGTACGTGAAACTACATTCTATGGTTGAATTATCGAAATCGAATATGACCCTTTTTATTAAGTCTGGTAATCTAATAATTAGGGAACAGACACCCTAATTAACGCGAATCCTAAAGATAGATCTATTGGGCCTAACAAACCCCATCCAAAGTACCGGATGCTTTAGTACTTCGAAATTTATATCATATCCGAAGGGTGTTCCGGAATGATGGGGATATTCTTATATATGCATCTTGTTAATGTCGGTTACCAGGTGTTCACCATATGAATGATTTTTATCTCTATGTATGGGATGTATATTGAAATATGAAATCTTGTGGTCTATTGTTACGATTTGATATATATAGGTTAAACCTATAACTCACCAACATTTTTGTTGACGTTTAAAGCATGTTTATTCTCAGGTGAATACTAAGAGCTTCCGCTGTTGCATACTAAAATAAGAACAAGATTTGGAGTCCATGTTTGTATGATATTGTGTAAAAACTGCATTCAAGAAACATATGTCGATGTAATATATTTCTATTGTAAACCATTATGTAATGGTTGTGTGTAAACATTATATTTTAGATTATCATTATTTGATAATCTACGTAATGCTTTTGAAACCTTTATTGATAAAATAAAGGTTATGGTTGTTTTAAAAATGAATGCAGTCTTTGAAAACGTCTCATATTGAGGTCAAAACCTCGCAACGAAATCAATTAATATGGAACGTTTATAATCAATATGAACGGGACATTTCACCACATATGAATGACGATTCACAGAGTTGTGCCTATTATGTCCAGGAACTTTCGAAGATGAAGAGAAGATCGACGCATTTATAAAAGGGTTACCAGTAAGGATTCAAGAAGATGTGAGTTCACACGAGCCCGCTTCCATACAAAAGGCAAAATACATTAAAAATGAGTAAACAGCCTTTTTTCGACATCCTGAGTACCTTGAATGGCAAGATGCTTTCCGAGAGTCTTGATATTAGGGTCGTTTTAGGGTGATCTCGAGAATTTCAGCACAATCTGAAACCAAAGGTTATGCGCTGCCAAATGGTACTCAATTTGGGCGTATTAGTGATTTAAAATGCATATTTAATGAAGTGACACTAGATTCAAAATTATATGCGTTATACATAATTACATTGTGAGTAAAATAATAGGCTTTAAAACCATATGTACCATGCTAAGTCATGCATACACAAAAGGAATAATATGAAAGAAATTCAAAACGGTCAAAAATAGAAAAAAAAAGGCAAAATTGAAGGCTTTCGAGGTCTCGTTTCGAAAAATATTTGGGACAAACCGCCTACGGCAGTTTTCCAACAGATAGATCTCGAAAAAATACACGATTTGAAAAAACGGTGACTAAATTGGAGCTACGAGTCTAAAGATACGATAGATCTATCATTTTGGCCAAAGACACAAAACACCAAGCACAACGAAACGTCGGTGGTGTTTGGTGCGTGGTGCGAATTTGCGAGGAAAATTGTCTTTTTATGAATCTAGATGACCTCGAATGGCAAGCACGTTCATAGAGTCTTGCTCGTTAGACCATTTTAGGGTGATCTCGAGAATTTCCGCACAATCCGAAACCCAAGGTTATGCGCCGCCAAATGGTACTCCAATCGGCGGTGCATATTAATGATTTAAAAAGTGTGTTTAATGAAGTGATATTAGATTCAAAATTATGTGCGTTATACATAATTACATTGCGAGTGAAATAATAGGCCTTAAAACTATATATACCATGCTAAGTCATGCATACAAAAAGGAATAATACGATATAAATTGAAAACGTTCAAAGTGAACATTAAAAATGAGGAAACTGTCTTTTTTTGGCATCCTGAGGACCTCGAATGGCAAGAAACTTTCCGAGAGTGTTGATGTTGGGTTCGTTTTAGGGTGATCTCGAGAATTTCAGCACAATCTGAAACCAAAGGTTATGCGCCGCCAAATGGTACTCCATTTGGCGGCGCGTATTAGTGAGTTAAAAAGCGTATTTAATGAAGTGACACTAGATTCAGAATTATATGCGTTATACATAATTACATTGTAAGTGAAATAATAGGCCTTAAACAATATGTACCATGCTAAGTCATGCATACACAAAAGGAATAATATGAAAGAAATTCAAAACGGTCAAAAATAGAAAGGCAAAATTGAAGGCTTTCGAGGTCTCGTTTAGTTGATGTTGGGTTCGTTTTAGAGTGATCTCGAGAATTTTCGCATAATCCGAAACCCAAGGTTATGCGCCGCCAAATGGTACTCCAATCGGCGGTGCATATTAATGATTTAAAAAGCGTGTTTAATGAAGTGACATTAGATTCAAAATTATGTGCGTTATACATAATTACATTTGCGATGAAATAATAGGCCTTAAAACTATATATACCATGCTAAGTCATGCATACAAAAAGGAATAATACGATATAAATTGAAAACGTTCAAAGTGAACATTAAAAATGAGTAAACTGTCTTTTTTCGGCATCCTGAGGACCTCGAATGGCAAGATACTTTCCGGGAGTCTTGATGTTAGGGTCGTTTTAGGGTGATCTCGAGAATTTCAGCACAATCTGATAACATAGGTTATGCGCCGCCAAATGGTACTCAATTTGGCGGCGCGTATTTGTGATTTAAAATGCGTATTTGATGAAGTGACACTAGATTCAAAATTATATGCGTTATATATAATTACATTGTGAGTAAAATAATAGGCCTTAAAACTATATGTATCATGCTAAGCCATGCATACACAAAAGGAATAATATGAAAGAAATTCAAAACGGTCAAAAATAGAAAAAGGCAAAATTGAAGGCTTTCGAGGTCTCGTTTAGAAAAATATTTGGGAAAAACCGCCTATGGAAGTTTGCCAACGGATATATCGCGAAAAAATACACGATTTAAAAAAAAACGGTGACTAAATCGGAGCTACGAGTCAAAAGATACGATAGATCTATCATTTTGGCCAAACACACAAAACACCAAGCACAACGAAACGTCGTTGGTGTTTGGTGCGTGGTGCGAATTTGCGAGGAAAAATGTCTTTTTATGAATCTAGATGACCTCGAATGGCAAGAACGTTCATAGAGTCTTGCTCGTTAGACCGTTTTAGGGTGATCTCGAGAATTTCCGCACAATCCGAAACCCAAGGTTATGCGCCGCCAAATGGTACTCCAATCGGCGGTGCATATTAATGATTTAAAAAACGTATTTAATGAAGTGACATTAGATTCAAAATTATGTGCGTTATACATAATTACATTTGCGAGTTAAATAATAGGCCTTAAAACTATATATACCATGCTAAGTCATGCATACAAAAATGAATAATACGATATAAATTGAAAACGTTCAAAGTGAACATTAAAAATGAGTAAACTGACTTTTTTCGGCATCCTGAGGACCTCGAATGGCAAGATACTTTCCGAGAGTCTTGATGTTAGGGTCGTTTTAGGGTGATCTCGAGAATTTCAGCGCAATCTGAAACCAAAGGTTATGCGCCACCAAATGGTACCCAATTTGGCGGCGCGTATTAGTGATTTAAAATTCGTATTTAATGAAGTGACGCTAGATTCAGAATTATATGCGTTATACATAATTACATTGTAAGTGTAATAATAGGCCTTAAAATAATATGAACCACGCTAAGTCATGCATACACAAAAAGAATAATATGAAAGAAATTCAAAATGGTAAAAAAAAAAAAGACAAAATTGATGGCTTTCGAGGTCTCGTTTAGAAAAATATTTGGGACAAACCGTATATGGCAGTTTGCCATCGGATAGATCTCAAAAAAATACACGATTTGAAAAAAAGGTGACTAAATAGGAGTTACGAGTCAAAAGATACGATAGATCTATCTTTTTGGCCAAAGACACAAAACACCAAGCACAAAGAAACATCGGTGGTGTTTGGTGCGTGGTGCGAATTTGCGAGGAAAAATGTCTTTTTATGAATCTAGATGACCTCGAATGGCAAGCATGTTCATAGAGTCTTGCTCGTTAGACCGTTTTTGGGTGATCTCGAGAATTTTCGCACAATCCGAAACCCAAGGTTATGCGCCGCCAAATGGTACTCCAATCGGCGGCGCATATTAATGATTTAAAAAGCGTGTTTAATGAAGTGATATTAGATTCAAAATTATGTACGTTATACATAATTACATTGCGAGTGAAATAATAGGCCTTAAAACTATATATACCATGCTAAGTCATGCATACAAAAAGAAATAATATGATATAAATTGAAAACGTTCAAAGTGAACATTAAAAATGAGTAAACTGTCTTTTTTCGGCATACCGAGGACCTCGAATGGCAAGAGACTTTCCGAGAGTCTTGATGTTGGAGTCGTTTTAGGGTGATCTCGAAAATTTCAGCACAATCTGAAACCAAAGATTACGTGACGCCAAATGGTACTCAATTTGGCGGCGCGTATTAGTGATTTAAAATGCGTATTTAATGAAGTGACGCTAGATTCAAAATTATATGCGTTATACATAATTACATTGTGAGTGAAATAATACGCCTTAAAACAATATGTACCCTACTAAGTCTTGCATACACAAAAGGAATAATATGAAAGAAATTCAAAACGGTCAAAAATAGAAAAAAGGCAAAATTAAAGGCTTTCGAGATCTCGTTTCAAAACATATTTGGGGCAAACCGCCTACGGCAGTTTGCCAACGGATAGATTTCGAAAAAATACACGATTTGAAAAAAAAAACGGTGACTAAATCGGAGCTACGAGTCAAAAGATACGATAGATCTATCATTTTGGCCAAAGACACAAAACACCAAGCACAACGAAACGTCGATGGTGTTTGGTGCGTGGTGCGAATTTGCGGGGAAAAATGTCTTTTTATGAATATAGATGACCTCGAATGGCAAGCACGTTCATAGAGTCTTGCTCGTTAGACCGTTTTAGGGTGATCTCGAGAATTTCCGCACAATCCGAAACCCAAGGTTATGCGCCGCCAAATGGTACTCCAATCGGCGGTGCATATTAATGATTTAAAAAGCGTGTTTAATGAAGTGACATTAGATTCAAAAATATGTGCGTTATACATAATTACATTTCGAGTGAAATAATAGGCCTTAAAACTATATATATCATGCTAAGTCATGCATACAAAAAGGAATAATACGATATAAATTGAAAACGTTCAAAGTGAACATTAAAAATGAGTAAACTGTCTTTTTTCGGCATCCTGAGGTCCTCGAATGGCAAGAGACTTTCCGAGAGTGTTGATGTTAGGTTCGTTTTAGGGTGATCTCGAGAATTTTAGCACAATCTGAAACCAAAGGTTATGCGCCGCCAAATGGTACTCCATTTGGCGGCGCGTATTAGTGATTTAAAAAGCGTATTTAATGAAGTGACACTAGATTCAGAATTATATGCGTTATACATAATTACATTGTGAGTGAAATAATAGGCCTTAAAACAATATTTACCATGCTAAGTCATGCATACACAAAAGGAAAAATATGAAAGAAATTCAAAACGGCCAAAAATAGAAAATAATCCAAAATTGAAGGCTTTCGAGGTCTCGTTTAGAAAAATATTTGGGACAAACCGCCTACGGCAGTTTGCCAATGGATAGATCTCGAAAAAATACACGATTTGAAAAAAAACGGTGACTAAATCGTAGCTACGAGTCAAAAAATACGATAGATCTATCATTTTGGCCAAAGACACAAAACACCAAGCACAACGAAACGTCGGTGGTGTTTGATGCGTGGTGCGAATTTACGAGGAAAAATCTCTTTTTATGAATCTAGATGACCTCAAATGGCAAGCACGTTCATAGAGTCTTGCTCGTTAGACCGTTTTAGGGTGATCTCAAAAATTTCCGCACAATCCGAAACCCAAGGTTATGCGCCGCCAAATGGTACTCCAATCGGCGGTGCATATTAATGAGTTAAAAAGCGTGTTTAATGAAGTGACATTAGATTCAAAATTCTGTGCGTTATACATAATTACATTGCGAGTGAAATAATAGGCCTTAAAACTATATATACCATGCTAAGTCATTCATACAAAAAGGAATAATACGATATAAATTGAAAACGTTCAAAGTGATCATTAAAAATGAGTAAACTGTCTTTTTTCGGCATCCTGAGGACCTCGAATGGTAAGAGACTTTCCGAGAGTGTTGATGTTAGGTTCGTTTTAGGGTGATCTCGAGAATTTCAGCACAATCTGAAACCAAATGTTATGCGCCGCCAAATGGTACTCCATTTGACGGCGCGTATTAGTGATTTAAAAAGCGTATTTAATGAAGTGACACTAGATTCAGAATTATATGTGTTATACATAGTTACATTGTGAGTGAAATAATAGGCCTTAAAACAATATGTACCATGATAAGTCATGCATACACAAAAGGAATAATATGAAAGAAATTCAAAACGGTCAAAAATAGAAAAAAAGGCAAAATTGAAGGCTTTCGAGGCCTCGTTTAGAAAAATATTTGGGACAAACCTCCTACGGCAGTTTGCCAACAGATAGATCTCGAAAAAATACACGATTTGAAAAAAAAAATGGTGACTAAATCGGAGCTACGAGTCAAAAGATACGATAGATCTATCATTTTGGCCAAAGACAAAAAACACCAAACACAACGAAACGTCGGTGGTGTTTGGTGCGTGGTGCGAATTTGAGAGGAAAAATCTCTTTTTAAGAATCTAGATGACCTCGAATGGCAAGCACGTTCATAGAGTCTTTATAACAACCCGGAAATTTCCGGCAAAAATTTAAACAAAATCTCTACATGATTACATTTAACTTGAACAAACTCCGACGATTCACGAACAATTATTTATAAATAATTACACATTTATTTGATATATTAATATTATTATTATTAATATCCTTTTTAAATAATATATCAATAATTAATATCATTATTATCAGTATTGTTATTGTTATTATGATTAAAAACAATATTATATTATTATTATTACTATTCATCATTTATTATTATTATGATTACTATGATTATTAATATCATTAACATAATTTATATTATTATTACTATTATTAAGAGTACTATCATTACTAATATTATTATTAGTATTATTATTGTTGTTACATTAATACAACTTATTTATAATAATATTTATCATTATTAATATTATTATTATTATTAATGATATTAAAAGTATTATTATTAATATTATCAATATATTTTTACTCTTATCATTATACTTAATAATAGTAAGAATTATTATTATCAATATTATTATAATCATTAATATTATTATTATTAGTATTTTTATTAAAAAATATTAATAATATTATTATTATTAATATATTTATTATTAATATTAATAAAAAAAAATGCAGATAACAAAATTAGGTTTAGGAATCTGCTTTTATTTTTTTTATTTTCCTTTCCAGATCACGATCTGTTTTCTTTTTATTTTTTTCTTCTTGATCTGCTTTTGATTTTTTTTATCACGATCCAGAATTTTTATTTATTTATTCCTTGTTGCCATTTTTTTTATCAAATCATGTTATATTTTTATTTCTCCTACTAGTTTTGCTTTTGATCTGTAGTGATTGAGCTGTTAAATTTTTATGTATAAAACCAGTTGATTTCATTGACAATACATATACAAAAACGAATCCATACAGAAATTCATATATATATATATATATATATATATATATATATATATATATATATATATATATATTTTTTTTTTTTTCTTTTTCTTTTTTTCTTTCGATACCTCTGTTATATCACTTTTAATCAAAAGCTCGATTTCGATTTTAATTTCAAAATCTATAAACGTAGTCATGTTAGGAATATCATACTCAAACTGGCTGCAAAGATTGAGTTCTCAATTCCTCAAAACAACTTCTAATTTTTGAGTCAAAGTTAGTTTTTCAAAAGTCAAACTGTTTTGTTCATCACGAAATTCGAATTTAATTTGATGTTTCAGATTAAATTGATGCTTCAAAGAGTTTATAGGATCAATTTAGAACCTTTTTCATTTATTAATCGAAGCCTAAAACATTCTCTAAATCAAAATTGGAGTTTGAGTTATTTTTTTTTTCGTGTTCAACAGCTACTGCTGCTGTGTAAATAATTTTTTTTCTGGTCTGTTGATCACAAGCAAACAATACAGGTCGATTTCATTTCAAATACAAATCCAAAACAAACCATAATATGCTGTTAGAGTTTTTGGTAATTGGTCGATTAAATATATGAAGAAGAAGAAGGTTTTAAATTATGGTTTAAATAAATATACAATGGACAATCTAACAGAAAAACGAAGCAACTTGGATGGTTTGGGTGTTTGCGGGTGAGCGAGATGTTACGGGTTCAAGTCCCATCTTGGGCAATCTTTTTGGAAAAAGCTTTCTAAGGTAGTTATTTATTTATTTATTCATTTATTATCATTATTATTATTATTATTGACTAGCTTAATGCCCGCGAATTTGCGGGGCTTTTTTATGGGACAAATCAAGATTAGTTTTGCATAGTAGATAACTTGTCAATTTGCACAAATATGTCACTTTTATAATTTGACATAGCATCATCGTCGCCTTTATTAACAAACGATTCTCACTAGCTTAATGCCCGCGAATTCGCGGGGCTTTTTTATGGGACAAATCAAGATTAGTTTTGCATAGTAGATAACTTGTCAATCTGCACAAATATGTCACTTTTATAATTCGACATAGTATCATCGTCGCCTTTATTAACAAACGATTCTCAAACAAATGTGTCTGATGGACTTTTTTTCAAGTTTTCCTCTTTATTTGTGATGTTGTCCTCCTTTTGAATGGTTGCTTCTTTAAGTAATTCAATTCGTTAGGCTTGATCTTATGACAATTTAACGTGGTTCAAGAGGAGCTGCAAAGCGCGAAACATACTAAAATACTAAATTGTAATTTCTTGTTGTAGAGTATTATATTTCAATAATTTCATATTATTAGAATGATTTGGCCACAATTTCATATGGTTAATAAGTAACTTCATATGATTGATATGTAAAGTTAGAAATATATATATAAATGTAAATGTAATATTAATAAGACTATCACCAACTTTTACAGAAAACAATAGGTTTGTAACTCATAATTGTGCGGGAGTACAGTGTAAACAATCATACACAATGACATATTTTAACCAATTCAATTCAATGGTCAAGAATAACATAATGATTCAATAAATACTGTACAAAGAGTACAAAACATGTGCAATATAATCAAGTGTATGCATTACCATATGATCATATACACTAATGCATAAATAAAATGTACAATTGACCATAAATAACCTAACATTATTATTAGTAGATTGTCAAATGAAGCACCGAAATGTACCAGAAAGAACAAAAATGATGTCGCCTGGACTCTCTGAAACTTTTAAGAGTTTCTTTATGTTTTTCACATTCATCTTTGTGGTTGAATATGGAATTAGCTAATACGCCAATCAATAATAAATTGTTTGCTGAATATGGAATTAGCTAATACGCCAATCAATAATAAATTGTATATGGGTTGTAGGTGGGAAGTATTTGCCCGATAATCCATCTAATACCTCTTGCACCTAACAATATTCAACGAACCCACAATAGCTAATTAATTTATTTATTAATAAATCAAAGTAAGTATCCATGTTCCATTATTGTTAAAAGGACCTGCTCTTTGCTCTTGAACGCTCTCTTCATCGTACTCTTGGTTGTGTTTTTTAAACTCAGCAATAGAGCTCTCGACCTCTTTCACAAGATCATCAGTTTTTAAACTACACAAAAAAAAAAAAAGCTTTTAGTAAACTGTCACAATACACAAGTTGTGATACTTTAAAAATCTCTTTGCATTCAGTAGACTGGTTGTAGTACCATGGTTTCTGTTCATCTATTTTTTTGATGCCTTTGCAGGTAAATCATTTCGCCTGTACAGTGATTATTAGATTTACTCGTACTTTTTGAATGAAGAAAATTAATAATTGTAGTTGACAAATTAAGCAGAGACCGTAATAAGAATAAGAATAACCATGAGAAAATGTATTATCACAATAATACACATATATAATAATATACCACTTGACAAAAATGAAGTTGAACATTACCTACAACACATACACTCGAATCTGCCAGTGAAACACCAACAAATATCGAGGGAAACTGAGCAGAATCTGAAACAACTGCGGTTGTCGTAATAGGAATGTGCAAGCCATAGTTAGAAACATCATATATAGAGTTACAATGCTGAGATGAACATACAATTTGGTGTTGAATATACAATTTGGTGTTGAACGGGCATATCATTCGAAGCAACAACTGTTCCTACAAAATACAACACTATAAAGTCTAATTATACTTTTGATATTGTAGCAAATATATATTTATTATTAATACATGACAATATCCATTCAATTGAGAGTAACTTTAGCCTTAAATAATGACTTAAATAATTGCAAGTGTACCTGCGCAGTGAGCCGATTCCGTGATTAAAAGATCATCGGTTTCTTTTCTAAAATACTCAACTACTTGTAATAAAAAATATGGGGTCCCAAGGAAACTTCTCCTTTAAACTGTGCAGCAGCAATTGAGATTTTCATGTCGAGAATGGTATAGATTTTTGTAAGCATCCTTTGTCAATAAGAGATCCCAATGAAACTTCTCAAGTTTTCCTTTAAGACTGTCTAAATCACGACTGTTGGTAAACCTTGACTTAAAACTTGACTTTGTCAATAAGAAGTAGACCGTTTCCTGAAAGCAAATATAATTATTTTAAAGTTAAACTTGGTGATAATAAAAAAAAAAAATGTTTTAAAAAATGCATAAACGTTACCATAAATCTAGTCATGTTATGAATAAGGGAAGTGAAGGTTGCATACATATAGAAGCCATATACATGTGGCCAACTTGTTCCATTATACAAACCTTGATGGCCATTCATATATATGTAAACCAATGACAATAAGGTAGCTGAGGCTAATTTGCACACCCTTACTCATCTCGCATTTGACATATATACCAATTTCTAGCTGCATAAATATTGACCCATTAAAGTATCCATACGTTTTCTTTCACTAACGCAATCTGCGATTCTCTGGAACCATTTTTTGAATCTAAGGTAATACATTACTCAACCATTTATTCTAGTCATATAACCTGTTTTTATTTCTACTTGATATCCACATACAAATTTTTACTTTTACCTCTTGGACAATCGCACCTATGTACATATGAGAATAACCAAACACTTTTGAGTTTATAAATCTAAGTGTAATCATACGTATGTCAAAACGGGTCAAATGTACCTAATAGAACATCTTCAGTATAGCAAAAAACTAACAAGTTTTTTTTTTCTTAGAAGTGCACTAACAGTAAACAAATTCTTCCCTGCATTATGACTTATAAACAAACTTTCTTTTAGCTAGGACATTATCATACTTTACATAAACTTGCTCCAACACCTTACACATCAACTGGATACCCATTTTCATAGAACAGAGCCAAATAATATCTGGCACATAAAAAAATAAACCGCTAACAAACAAATAAATCATAACATTAAAAATTAAAACAACTATTAGCGGACTACAATACATGATAAAAAAACCTAATGGAACTATAGAAATACCTTAATATGTCTTCAAATTCAAAGGCAAAGGCGCAAAATTAATGTGTAATGATGGAGGTAAAACAGACCCGATTTGAGCGATGAGCAGCAACCAATTAGTTTTTTTTTTTTTTTTTTTTTTTTTTTTTTTTTTTTTTTTTACACAGGCTGCAAGTATGAGAAAACCATTCTTTGCTTAAGTCACTGTGAGAATATAATTAGTTAGTAAAGTGTTTGGTTAGAGGTGGTAGTATAATCAGTGAACTAACCTTGTAATTTTCTGGTTTTGCTGAAATAGGTTTAATAATGGATATAGGTTTCTTTATTTTTCCTTTATCTGGATTTTCGCACCATCCACTGTAAAGAAATTGGCAGATCATATAAGTATTATTTCATAGAATGCCTTTGAGCAAAACAATAAATGAGTAAAGTAATTATAAATATTGACCTGTTGTTAAATCAAAACACAAAATAAGAAATACTAACCTGTGAATTTCAGCTGACTATTATCGTATAGAAGCTTCTGATTAACATATACAACGACACAATGATAGGAGTTTTTGAACAATCTGTACATTTCAATTTAACAAATAATACATCAGACACGAGAATTTGTAAAACATGACAATTGAAACAAAACGATAAGAAATACTAACCCATAAACGTTCTTAGCTACTGATTTTTTGGATTGATTTGTGAAGCTTTCAACTGGAGAAGTAGTAGATTGAATCGAGGGTTTGCAATTTACAGTATGCGATTTACATCATGAATTGATTTTCGACCTTGAAGATTGACGTGCGAATTTACATGTCGAAGGTCTCTTGCTTCTTCTATTTTGTGTTTTGAATCAAAATAATCGGATTTTACTTGCGATTGCGACGCTGCGTATAGGGTTATAGGATTTTAGGTTTTTTGTGTGTGTAAGAACAGAGTGAAACTCCTATTTCTTGAAAGGTACCCAGTTAGTTGCAAACCCTAAATTTTGATTTCGAGGCCGTAAGCTTTTTTTGTAAATAACTGTATTTTTGTAATCAAAGAAATCAATGTCAAGATTATGAGGTCATAATCTAGATTAGGAAATAATCAATGGTGTAGATCATTGATGGTTAATTTAATGGATGGCTATGATTAGATTTAGCTATTTAAAATGATCTATTTTCCCTTTTGTTATAAAGAGATAAGGAGATTATTAGTTATTGTTAATATTACAAAGTATTATATTTATTATTATTGAAAAAGTATTAGTTATCATATATCATAATTACAAGTAATGTTATTATTATTATTATTATTATTATTTATTATTACTAAATATTATTATCATTACTAGTATTATTATCAAAATTAACATAAGTATAATTATTGGTATTATTATTCTTAAAACTATCATTATTATTATCATTTTAAATATTATTATCATTATTATGATTAGAATTATTATAATAATTATTATTATTATTTTGAAAACAATACAAACTATTATGATTATCATTGTTATTAGTATTAGTATTATTCTTAATAAAAACTAATTATTATCATTTTTAACATAAGCATAATTATTATTAATAGTACTGTTATTATTAAAAATTATTATCGTTATTATCATTTTTACAAAAATTAACATTTTTGCTATCATCAAAACTAGATTATTATTATTATTATTATTATTATTATTATTATTATTATTATTATTAAAACTTTATTATGATTATTATCATTATTATTATTATTATTACAAATTAATACAACTCTTTATTCCTTATCATTATTAAAATCACTTTATCAAACAAATACTTATATATATATATATATATATATATATATATATATATATATATATATATATAATATAAATATATAACAAGTGAAATAATATATATAAACGTATTCAATTACAAGTATATGTGTTAATATATATATATACTTGATATAGGTTCGTGAATCCGAGGACAACCCTACACTTGTTCAGTGCCATCATATGCATAATTACTACAACTTGTCGTATCGTATCGTGAGTTTTCATAGCTTCCTTTTTATCTATATTTTTGGGCTGAGAATACATGCGCCACTTTTATAAATTTTTTACGTTTAGAGACAAGTACTCAAACTTTTATGCTATATACATGCTTTGTCAAGCTAAATCCCTGCCGTAATATCGTTAATTGCTGAGGTATAAGATGCAAACTTAGTTATTGTGAGTAGCGCTACTGAGAGTGACGTCTCTAGTCAGTTGACCGTTGGTCTTGACTACATAATAATGATTCAACGACATGAATAACAAGTGTCACGGGGTAACTTTTGTTTAGTCACGATATTACAAACTCAGCATTACTTTTAGATTGATATTTCAATATCAATCAACACTTTATATTGATATTTCTATATCAACTTTATTAAATCTTGTGGTCTAACACTATTATTGAAATCATTATTTATGATAAACCTATGAACTCACCAACCTTTTGGTTGACACTCTTTAGCATGTTTATTCTCAGGTCCTGCATAATGCTTCCGCTGTGTATTTGCTAATTGAAAGCAACATTTCAACAAGTCATTCATGGATAATTTGAAAGACTTACACTTGCTAAATTGATGATGATTGCTTGCTATGCTTGGAGTCTTCATTACATACCATATCAATTAAAGACATTTAATGCGTTGTTCATTATATACAATGTAACCTATTTATCTTCCGCTGCAAAACTCAATATAACGTCTCATATAGAGTCGTTCTCGTTTATACAACTGTAATTTGATATAATTAGTCACAAATACCCCAGGCCCTATTTGGGGGTGTGACAGTCTTGCTCGTTAGACCGTTTTAGGGTGATCTCGAGAATTTCCGCACAATCCGAAACCCAAGGTTATGCGCCGCCAAATGGTACTCCAATCGGCGGCGCATATTAATGATTTAAAAAGCGTGTTTAATGAAGTGACATTAGATTCAAAATTATGTGCGTTATACATAATTACATTGCGAGTGAAATAATAGGCCTTAAAACTATATATACCATGCTAAGTCATGCATACAAAAAGGAATAATACGATATAAATTGAAAACGTTCAAAGTGAACATTAAAAATGAGTAAACTGTCTTTTTTCGGCATCCTGGGGACCTCGAATGGCAAGAGACTTTCCGAGAGTGTTGATGTTAGGTTTGTTTTAAGGTGATCTCGAGAATTTCAGCACAATCTGAAACCAAAGGTTATGCGCCGCCAAATGGTACTCCATTTGGCAGCGCATATTAGTGATTTAAAAAGCGTATTTAATGAAGTGACACTAGATTCAGAATTATATGCGTTATACAGAATTACATTGTGACTGAAATAATAGGCCTTAAAATAATATGTACCACGCAAAGTCATGCATACACAAAAGGAATAATATGAAAGAAATTTAAAATGGTAAAAAATAAAAAATAAAAGACAAAATTGATGGCTTTCGAGGTCTCGTTTAGAAAAATATTTGGGACAAACCGCCTATGGCAGTTTTCCAACGGATAGATCTCAAAAAAATACACGATTTGAAAAAAAAACGGTGACTAAATCGGAGCTACGAGTCAAAAGATACGATAGATCTATCATTTTGGCCAAAGACACAAAACACCAAGCACAACGAAACGTCGGTGGTGTTTGGTGCGTGGTGCGAATTTGCGAGGAAAAATGTCTTTTTATGAATCTAGATGACCTCGAATGACAAGAACGTTCATAGAGTCTTGCTCGTTAGACCGTTTTAGGGTGATCTCGAGAATTTCTGAACAATCCGAAACCCAAGGTTATGCGCCGCCAAATGGTACTCCAATCGGCGGTGCATATTAATGATTTAAAAAGCGTGTTTAATGAAGTGACATTAGATTCAAAATTATGTGCGTTATACATAATTACATTGTGAGTGAAATAATAGGCCTTAAAACTATATATACCATGCTAAGTCATGAATACAAAAAGAAATAATACGATATAAATTGAAAACGTTCAAAGTGAACATTAAAAATGGGTAAACTGTCTTTTTTCGGCATCCTGGGGACCTCGAATGGCAAGAGACTTTCCGAGAGTCTTGATGTTAGGGTCGTTTTAGGGCTATCTCGAGAATTTCAGCACAATGTGAAACCAAAGATTACGCGCCGCCAAATGGTACTCAATTTGGCGGCGCGTATTAGTGATTTAAAATGCGTTTTTAATGAAGTGACGCTAGATTCAAAATTATATGCGTTATACATAATTATATTGTAGTGAAATAATAGGCCGTCAAATTATATGTACCACCCTAAGTCATGCATACACAAATGGAATAATATGAAAGAAATTCAAAACGGTAAAAAATAAAAAAATAAAAGGCAAAATTGATGGCTTTCGAGGTCTCGTTTAGAAAAATATTTGGGACAAACTACCTATGGCAGTTTGCCAACTTATAGATCTCGAAAAAATACACGATTTGAAAAAAAAACAGTGACTAAATTGGAGTTACGAGTCAAAAGATACGATAGATCTATCATTCTGGCCAAAGACACAAAACACCAAGCATAACGAAATGTTGGTGGTGTTTGGTGCGTGGTGAAAGTTTGCGAGGAAAAATGTCTTTTTATGAATCTAGATGACCTCGAATGGTAAGAACGTTCATAGAGTCTTGCTCGTTAGACCGTTTTAGGGTGTTCTCGTGAATTTCCGCACAATCCGTAACCCAAGGTTATGCGCCGCCAAATGGTACTACAATCGGCGGCGCATATTAATGATTTAAAAAGCGTGTTTAATGAAGTGACATTATATTCAAAATTATGTGCGTTATACATAATTACATTGCGAGTGAAATAACAGGATTTAAAACTATATATACCATGCTAAGTCATGCATACGAAAAGGAATAATACGATATTAATTGAAAACGTTCAAAGTGAACATTAAAAATGAGTAAACTGTCTTTTTCGGCATCCTGAGGACCTCGAATGGCAAGAGACTTTCCGAGAGTGTTGATGTTAGGTTCGTTTTAGGGTGATCTCTAGAATTTCAGCACAATCTGAAACCAAAGGTTATGCGAGGCCATTTGGCGGCGCGTATTAGTGATTTAAAAAAGCGTATTTAATGAAGTGACACTAGATTCAGAATTATATGCGTTATACATAATTACATTGTGAGTAAAATAATAGGCCTTAAACCAATATGTACCATGCTAAGTCATGCATACACAAAAGGAATAATATGAAAGAAATTTAAAACGTTAAAAAATAGAAAAAAAGGCAAAATTGAAGGCTTTCGAGGTCTCTTTTCAAAAAATATTTGTGACAAACCGCCTACAGCAGTTTGCCAATGGATAGATCTCGAAAAAATACACGATTTGAAAAAAAATGGTGACAAAATCGGAGCTACGAGTCAAAAGATTCGATAGACCTGTCATTTTGGCCAAAGACACAAAACACCAAGCAAAACGAAACGTCGGTGGTGTTTGGTGCGTGGTGTGAATTTGCGAGGAAAAATGTCTTTTTATGAATCTAGATGACCTCGAATGGCAATCACGTTCATAGAGTCTTGCTCGTTAGACCGTTTTAGGGTGATCTCGAGAATTTCCGCACAATCCGAAACCCAAGGTTATGCGCCGCCAAATGGTACTCCAATCGGCGGCGCATATTAATGAATTAAAAAGCGTGTTTAATGAAGTGATATTAGATTCAAAATTATGTGCGTTATACATAATTACGTTGCGAGTGAAATAATAGGCCTTAAAACTATATATACCATGCTAATTCATGCATACAAAAAGAAATAATACGATATAAATTGAAAACGTTCAAAGTGAACATTAAAAATGAGTAAACTGTCTTTTTTTGGCATCCTGAGGACCTCGAATGGCAAGAGACTTTCCGAGAGTCTTGATGTTAGGGTCGTTTTAGGGTGATCTCGAGAATTTCAGCACAATATGAAACCAAAGGTTATGCTCCGCCAAATGGTACTCAATTTGGCGGCGCGTATTAGTGATTTAAAATTCGTATTTAATGAAGTGACGCTAGATTCAGAATTATATGCGTTATACATAATTACATTGTATGTGAAATAATAGGCCTTAAAATAATATGTACCACGCTAAGTCATGCGTACACAAAAGAAATAATATGAAAGAAATTCAAAACGGTAAAAAAAAAAATGACAAAATTGATGGCTTTCGAGGTCTCGTTTAGAAAAATATTTGGGATAAACCGCCTATGGCAATTTGCCAATGGATAGATCTCGAAAAAATACACGATTTGAAAAAAAAACGGTGACTAAATCGGAGTTACGAGTCAAAAGATACGATAGATCTATCATTTTGGCCAAAGACACAAAACACCAAGCACAACGAAACGTCGGTGGTGTTTGGTGCGTGGTGCGAATTTGCGAGGAAAAATGTCTTTTTATGAATCTAGATGACCTCGAATGACAAGAACGTTCATAGAGTCTTGCTCGTTAGACCGTTTTAGGGTGATCTCGAGAATTTCCGCACAATCCGAAACCCAAGGTAATGCGCCGCCAAATGGTACTCCAATCGGTGGTGCATATTAATGATTTAAAAAGCGTGTTTAATGAAGTGACATTAGATTCAAAATTATGTGCGTTATACATAATTACATTGCGAGTGAAATAATAGGCCTTAAAACTATATATACCATGCTAAGTCATGCATACAAAAAGGAATAATACGATATAAATTGAAAACGTTCAAAGTGAACATTAAAAATGAGTAAACTGTCTTTTTTCGGCATCCTGAGGATCTCGTTTCGAAAAATATTTGGGACAAACCGCCTACAACAGTTTGCCAACGGATAGATCTCGAAAAAAATACATGATTTGAAAAAAACGGTAACTAAATCGAAGCTACGAGTCAAAAGATACGATAGATCTATCATTTTGGCCAAAGACACAAAACACCAAGCACAACGAAACGTCGGTGGTGTTTGGTGCGTGGTGCGAATTTGCCAGAAAAAATGTCTTTTTATGAATCTAGATGACCTCGAATGGCAAGCACGTTCATAGAGTCTTGCTCGTTAGACCGTTTTAGGGTGATCTCGAGAATTTTCGCACAATCCGATACCCAAGGTTATGCGCCGCCAAATTGTACTCCAATCGGCAGCGCATATTAATGATTTAAAAAGCGTGTTTAATGAAGTGATATTAGATTCAAAATTATGTGTGTTATACATAATTACATTGCGAGTGAAATAATAGGCCTTAAAACTATATATACCATGCTAAGTCATGCATACAAAAAGAAATAATACGATATAAATTGAAAACGTTCAAAGCGAACATTAAAAATGAGTAAACTGTCTTTTTTCGGCATCCTGAGGACCTCGAATGGCAAGAGACTTTCCGAGAGTCTTGATGTTAGGGTCGTTTTAGGGTGATCTCGAGAATTTCAGCATAATTTGAAACCAAAGATTACGCGCCGCCAAATGATACTCAATTTGGCGGCGCGTATTAGTAATTTAAAATTCGTATTTAATGAAGTGACGCTAGATTCAAAATTATATGCGTTATACATAATTACATTGTGAGTGAAATAATAGGCCTTAAAACAATATGTACCATGCTAAGTCATGCATACACAAAAGGAATAATATGAAAGAAATTCAAAACGGTCAAAAATAGAAAAAAGGCAAAATTGAAGGCTTTCGAGGTCTCGTTTCAAAAAATATTTGGGGTAAACCACCTACGTCAGTTTTCTAATGGATAGATCTAAAAACAATACACGATTTAAAAAAAACGGTGACTAAATCGGAGCTAAGAGTCAAAAGATACGATAGATCTATCATTTTGGCCAAAGACACAAAACACCAAGCACAACGAAACGTCGGTGGTGTTTGGTGCGTGGTGCGAATTTGCGAGGAAAAATGTCTTTTTATGAATCTAGATGACCTCAAATGGCAAGCACGTTCATAGAGTCTTGCTCGTTAGACCGTTTTAGGGTGATCTTGAGAATTTCTGCACAATCCGTAACCCAAGGTTATGCGCCGCCAAATGGTACTCCAATCGGCGGCGCATATTAATGATTTAAAAAGCGTGTTTAATGAAGTGAAATTAGATTCAAAATTATGTGCGTTATACATAATTACATTACGAGTGAAATAATAAGCCTTAAAACTATATATACCATGCTAAGTCATGCATACAAAAAGATATAATACGATATAAATTGAAAACGTTCAAAGTGAACATTAAAAATGAGTAAACTGTCTTTTTTCGGCATCCTGAGGACCTCGAATGGCAAGAGACTTTCCGAGAGTCTTGATGTTAGGGTCGTTTTAGGGTGATCTCGAGAATTTCAGCACAATCTGAAACCAAAGGTTATGCGCCGCCGAATGGTACTCAATTTGGCGGCGCGTATTAGTGATTTAAAATTCGTATTTTATGAAGTGACGCAAGATTCAGAATTATATGCGTTATACATAATTACATTGTATGTGAAATAATAGGACTTAAAATATTATGTACCACGCTAAGACACGCATAAACAAAAGGAATAATATGAAAGAAATTCAAAACGGTAAAAAAAAAAAAAGAAGACAAAATTGATGGCTTTCGAGGTCTCGTTTAGAAAAATATTTGGGACAAACCACCTATGGCAGTTTGCCAATGGATAGATCTCGAAAAAATACATGATTTGGAAAAAAACGGTGACTAAATCGGAGTTACGAGTCAAAAGATACAATAGATCTATCATTTTGGCCATAGACACAAAATACCAAGCACAACGAAACGTCGGTGGTGTTTGGTGCGTGGTGCGAATTTGCGAGGAAAAATGTCTTTTTATGAATCTAGATGACCTCAAATGACAAGAACGTTCATAGAGTCTTGCTCGTTAGACCGTTTTAGGGTGATCTCGAGAATTTCCGCACAATCCGAAAACCAAGGTTATGCGCCGCCAAATGGTACTCCAATCGGTGGTGCATATTAATGATTTAAAAAGCGTGTTTAATAAAGTGACATTAGATTCAAAATTATGTGCGTTATACATAATTACATTGCGAGTGAAATAATAGGACTTAAAACTATATATACCATGCTAAGTCATGCATACAAAAAGGAATAATACGATATAAATTGAAAACTTTCAAAGTGAACATTAAAAATGAGTAAACTGTCTTTTTTCGGCATCCTGAGTGAAATGTCCCGTTCTTATTGATTAAAAACGTTCCATATTAATTGATTTCGTTGCGAGGTTTTGACCTCTATATGAGACATTTTTCAAAGACTGCATTCATTTTTAAAACTAACCATAACCTTTATTTCATAAATAAAGGTTTAAAAAGCTTTACGTAGATTATCAAATAATGATAATCTAAAATATCCTGTTTACACACGACCATTACATAATGGTTTACAATACAAATATGTTACATCGAAATCAGTTTCTTGAATGCAGTTTTTACACAATATCATACAAACATGGACTCCAAATCTTGTCCTTATTTTAGTATGCAACAGCGGAAGCTCTTAGTATTCACCTGAGAATAAACATGCTTTAAACGTCAACAAAAATGTTGGTGAGTTATAGGTTTAACCTATATATATCAAATCGTAACAATAGACCACAAGATTTCATATTTCAATACACATCCCATACATAGAGATAAAAATCATTCATATGGTGAACACCTGGTAACCGACATTAACAAGATGCATATATAAGAATATCCCCATCATTCCGGGACACCCTTCGGATATGATATAAATTTCGAAGTACTAAAGCATCCGGTACTTTGGATGGGGTTTGTTAGGCCCAATAGATCTATCTTTAGGATTCGCGTCAATTAGGGTATCTGTTCCCTAATTCTTAGATTACCAGACTTAATAAAAAGGGGCATATTCGATTTCGATAATTCAACCATAGAATGTAGTTTCACGTACTTGTGTCTATTTTGTAAATCATTTATAAAACCTGCATGTATTCTCATCCCAAAAATATTAGATTTTAAAAGTGGGACTATAACTCACTTTCACAGATTTTTACTTCGTCGGGAAGTAAGACTTGGCCACTGGTTGATTCACGAACCTATAACAATATATACATATATATCAAAGTATGTTCAAAATATATTTACAACACTTTTAATATATTTTGATGTTTTAAGTTTATTAAGTCAGCTGCCCTTGTTAGTAACCTACAACTAGTTGTCCACAGTTAGATGTACAAAAATAAATCGATAAATATTATCTTGAATCAATTCACGACCCAGTGTATACATATCTCAGTATTGATCACAACTCAAACTATATATATTTTGGAATCAACCTCAACCCTGTATAGCTAACTCCAACATTCACATATAGAGTGTCTATGGTTGTTCCGAAATATATATAGATGTGTCGACATGATAGGTCGAAACATTGTATACGTGTCTATGGTATCTCAAGATTACATAATATACAATACAAATTTATTAAGTTATGGTTGGAATAGATTTGTTACCAATTTTCACGTAGCTAAAATGAGAAAAATTATCCAATCTTGTTTTACCCATAACTTCTTCATTTTAAATCCGTTTTGAGTGAATCAAATTGCTATGGTTTCATATTGAACTCTATTTTATGAATCTAAACAGAAAAAGTATAGGTTTATAGTCGGAAAAATAAGTTACAAGTCATTTTTGTAAAGGTAGTCATTTCAGTCGAAAGAACGACGTCTAGATGACCATTTTAGAAAACATACTTCCACTTTGAGTTTAACCATAATTTTTGGATATAGTTTCATGTTCATAATAAAAATCATTTTCCCAGAATAACAACTTTTAAATCAAATTTTATCATAGTTTTTAATTAACTAACCCAAAACAGCCCGCAGTGTTACTACGACGGCGTAAATCCGATTTTACGGTGTTTTTCGTGTTTCCAGGTTTTAAATCATTAAGTTAGCATATCATATAGATATAGAACATGTGTTTAGTTGATTTTAAAAGTCAAGTTAGAAGGATTAACTTTTATTTGCGAACAAGTTTAGAATTAACTAAACTATGTTCTAGTGATTACAAGTTTAAACCTTCGAATAAGATAGCTTTATATGTATGAATCGAATGATGTTATGAACATCATTACTACCTAAAGTTCCTTGGATAAACCTACTGGAAATTAGAAAAATAGATCTAGCTTCAAAGGATCCTTGGATGGCTTGAAAGTTCTTGAAGCAGAATCATGACACGAAAACAATTTCAAGTAAGATTTCCACTCGAAATAAGATTGTTATAGTTATAGAAATTGAATTAAAGTTTGAATATGATTATTACCTTGTATTAGAAAGATAACCTTCTGTAAGTAACAAAGGTTTCTTGATCTTGGATGATTACTTGGAATGGATTTAGAAAACTTGGAAGTAAACTTGCAATCTTGGAAGTATTCTTGATTTTATGAAACTAGAACTTTTGGAATTTATGAAGAACACTTAGAACTTGAAGATAGAACTTGAGAGAGATCAATTAGATGAAGAAAATTGAATAATGAAAGTGTTTGTAGGTGTTTTTGGTCGTTAGTGTATGGATTAGATATAAAGGATATGTAATTTTGTTTTCATGTAAATAAGTCATGAATGATTACTCATATTTTTGTAATTTTATGAGATATTTCATGCTAGTTGCCAAATGATGGTTCCCACATGTGTTAGGTGACTCACATGGGCTGCTAAGAGCTGATCATTGGAGTGTATATACCAATAGTACATACATCTAAAAGCTGTGTATTGTACGAGTACGAATACGAGTGCATACGAGTAGAATTGTTGATGAAACTGAACGAGGATGTAATTGTAAGCATTTTTGTTAAGTAGAAGTATTTTGATAAGTGTCTTGAAGTCTTTCAAAAGTGTATGAATACATATTAAAACACTACATGTATATACATTTTAACTGAGTCGTTAAGTCATCGTTAGTCGTTACATGTAAATGTTGTTTTGAAACCTTTAGGTTAACGATCTTGTTGAATGCTGTTAACCCATTGTTTATTATAACAAATGAGATGTTAAATTGTTATATTATCATGATATTATGATATATAATATATCTTAGTATGATATATATACAGTTAAATGTCGTTACAACGATAATCGTTACATATATGTCTCGTTTCGAAATCATTAAGTTAGTAGTCTTATTTTTACATATGTATTTCATTGTTAATACACTTAATAATATCTTTACTTATCATTTAACATAATTAACCAAGTGTATCAATATCTTAATTTGATTCATATGTACCTAGTAAGATGTTATAACGATAATCGTTATATATATCGTTTTCGAGTTTCTTAATTTAATAGTCTCATTTTTATGTATATAACCCATTGTTAAAATACCTAATGAGATACATACTTATAATAAAATCATGTTAACTATATATATAACCATATATATGTCATCGTATAGTTTTTACAAGTTTTAACGTTCGTGAATCACCAGTCAACTTGGGTGGTCATTTGTCTATATGAAACCTATTCCAATTAATCAAGTCTTAATAAGTTTGATTGCTTAACATGTTGGAAACACTTAATCATGTAAATAAAAATTTCATTTAATATATATATAAACATGGAACAGTTCGGGTCACTACACTGAGGACCTCGAATGGCAAGATATTTTCCAAAATTCTTGATGTTAGGGTCGTTTTAGGGTGATCTCGAGAATTTCAGCACAATCTGAAACCAAAGGTTATGCGCCGCCAAATGGTACTCAATTTGGCGGGGCGTATTAGTGATTTAAAATACGTATTTAATGAAGTGACACTAGATTCAAAATTATATGCGTTATACATAATTACATTGTGAGTAAAATAATAGGCCTTAAAACCATATGTACCACGCTAAGTCATGCATACACAAAAGGAATAATATGAAAGAAATTCAAAACGGTCAAAAATAGAAAAAAAAGGCAAAATTAAAGGCTTTCGAGGTCTTGTTTCGAAAAATATTTGGGACAAACCGCCTACAAAAGTTTGCCAACGGATAGATCTCGAAAAAAATACATGATTTGAAAAAAACGGTGACTAAATCGAAGATACGAGTCAAAAGATACGATAGATCTATCATTTTGGCCAAAGACACAAAACACCAAGCACAACGAAACGTCGGTGGTGTTTGGTGTGTGGTGCGAATTTGAAAGGAAAAATGTCTTTTTATGAATCTAGATGACCTCGAATGGCAAGCACGTTCATAGAGTCTTGCTCGTTAGACCGTTTTAGAGTGATCTCGAAAATTTTTGCACAATCCGAAACCCAAGGTTATGCGCCGCCAAATGGTACTCCAATCGGCAGCGCATATTAATGATTTAAAAAGCGTGTTTAATGAAGTGATATTAGATTCAAAATTATGTGCGTTATACATAATTACATTGCGAGTGAAATAACAGGCCTTAAAACTATGTATACCATGCTAAGTCATGCAAACAAAAAGAAATAATACGATATAAATTGAAAACGTTCAAAGTGAACATTAAAAATGAGTAAACTGTCTTTTTTCGGCATCCTGAGGACCTCGAATGGCAAGAGACTTTCCGAGAGTCTTGATGTTTGGGTCGTTTTAGGGTGATCTCGAGAATTTCAGCACAATCTGAAACCAAAGATTACGCGCCGCCAAATGATACTCAATTTGGCGGCGCGTATTAGTGATTTAAAATTCGTATTTAATGAAGTGACGCTAGATTCAAAATTATATGCGTTATACATAATTACATTGTGAGTAAAATAATAGGCTTTAAAACAATATGTACCATGCTAAGTCATGCATACACAAAAGGAATAATATGAAAGAAATTCAAAACGGTCAAAAATAGAAAAAAGGCAAAATTGAAGGCTTTCGAGGTCTCGTTTCAAAAAATATTTGGGGTAAACCGCCTATGTCAGTTTGTCAACGTATAGATCTAAAAACAATACACGATTTGAAAAAAACGGTGACTAAATCGGAGCTAAGAGTCAAAAGATACGATAGATCTATCATTTTGGCCAAAGACACAAAACACCATGCACAACGAAACGTCGGTGTTGTTTGGTGCGTGGTGCGAATTTGCGAGGAAAAATGTCTTTTTATGAATCTAGATGACCTTGAATGGAAAGCACGTTCATATAGTCTTGCTCGTTAGACCGTTTTAGGGTGATCTCGAGAATTTTCGCACAATCCGAAACCCAAGGTTATGCGCCGCCAAATGGTACTCCAATCGGCGGCGCATATTAATGATTTAAAAAGCGTGTTTAATGAAGTGATATTAGATTCAAAATTATGTGCGTTATACATAATTATATTGTGAGTGAAATAATAGGCCTTAAAACTATATATACCATGCTAAGTCATGCATACACAAAAGGAATAATACGATATAAACTAAAAACGTTCAAAGTGAACATTAAAAATGAGTAAACTGTCTTTTTTCGGCATCCCGAGGACCTCGAATGGCAAGAGACTTTCTGAGAGTGTTGATGTTAGGTTCGTTTTACGGTGATCTCAAGAATTTTAGCACAATCTGAAACCAAAGGTTATGCACCGCCAAATGGTACTCCATTTGGCGACGCGTATTAGTGATTTAAAAAGCGTATTTAATGAAGTGACACTAGATTCAGAATTATATGCATTATACATAATTACATTGTGAGTAAAATAATAGGCCTTAAAACAATATGTACCATGCTAAGTCATGCATACACAAAAGGAATAATGTGAAAGAAATTCAAAACGGTCAAAAATAGAAAAAAATGCAAAATTGAAGGCTTTCTAGGTCTCGTTTCAAAACATTTTTACGGATAGATCTCTAAAAAATACACGATTTGAAAAAACGGTGACTAAATCGGAGATACGAGTCAAAAGATACGATAGATCTATCATTTTGGCCAAAGACACAAAACACCAAGCACAACGAAACGTCGGTGGTGTTTGGTGCGTGGTGAGAATTTGCGAGGAAAAATGTCTTTTTATGAATCTAGTGATCTCGAATGGCAAGCACGTTCATAGAGTCTTGCTCGTTAGACCGTTTTAGGCTGATCTCGAGAATTTCTGTACAATCCAAAACCCAAGGTTATGCGCCGCCAAATGGTACTCCAATCGGCGGTGCATTTTAATGATTTAAAAAGCGTGTTTAATGAAGTGATATTAGATTCAAAATTATGTGCGGTATACATAATTACATTGTGAGTGAAATAATAGGCCTTAAAACTATATATATACCATGCTAAGTCATGCATACAAAAAGAAATAATACGATATAAATTGAAAACGTTCAAAGTGAACATTAAAAATGAGTAAACTGTCTTTTTTCGGCATCCTGAGGACCTCGAATGGCAAGAGACTTTCCGAGAGTCTTGATGTTAGGGTTGTTTTAGGTTTATCTCGAGAATTTCAGCACAATCTGAAACCAAAGTTTACGCGCCGCCAAATGGTACTCAATTTGGCGGCGCGTATTAGTGATTTAAAATGCGTATTTAATGAAGTGATGCTAGATTCAAAATTATATGCGTTATATGTTGGAATTCATCATATTAACAAGTTTCATAAACATGCATGTTACAAGATTAAAGCGTAAGCAATTTATCATGAAAAACTTTCAATATGTTTAACCATTTAATATGAATTCCAAAATAGATCAAGTCTAGAAAATATGCTTAAATGTAAAAGAGCTAGAAAAGGGATGTACCTACTCCAAGTTAGGAGGTTATGAAATGAAGAAGATGATGATGAAGATGATGATGAAAGCAACTTCTAACTTGAAGTCTCAAGCTTGAAATACCCACAAGCCTTTTTCAAATCAACACCCTAGAACTTGGTTAGGATTTAGACACTAGTTAGCAAGCAAAAATCAAACCAAGAACTCCTTGTTCTTGCTTCCCAAAATCGGCCAAAAAAGGGAAGGGATGGGAGAGTTTTTTGCTTTTCAAATTTGCTAGTAATGAATGTGTGTGTAAGAGTGTGTAAGGCATGTATCTAGTTGGAGTATATTTTCAAGAAAAAGCAAGCATGGGGTGGCTTGTCTTGGGCACCCCAAACTGCCACCACCATCATCATTTATTTATTTATTTTTTTTGCTTTTCTTTTTATAAAATGCCTTGCAACATTTATTTGATACTTGCACTTCTTTTAATTTTATAATCCTCTTATAAAATTGTATTTTATAAACCACTTATAAAATTGTAACACACATATAAGTTTAATCATATAAATAATTAAACTTGTACTTATAATTATCCAAATAATCATTTCAAGCATTTTTATCTTTAGAAAATCAATTTCTAAAGTTTGTAAAGACCCGTCCTAATCCATCCGGACGAAGTCCATATCGATTACAAACGATTCACAACAGTTGATTACATCGTGAGGTAATTGACCTCTATATGATAAATTTTACAAACATTGCATTCGTTTTTAAAAGACAAACTTTCGTTACATCGACAGTTGACAGGCATGTAAAGCATTTCATAATATATCCAAATATAATTGACTTAATAATAATCTTGATGAACTCAACGACTCGAATGCAACATCTTTTGAAATATGTCATGAATGACTCCAAGTAATATCTCTAATATGAGCAAATGCACAGCGGAAGATTTCTTTCGTACCTGAGAATAAACATGCTTTAAAGTGTCAACCAAAAGGTTGGTGAGTTCATTAGTTTAACATAAATAATCATTTCATAATTTTAATAGACCACAAGATTTCATATTTCCATTTCTCATAAACATACGTCCCATGCATAGAGACAAAAATATCATTCATATGGATTGAACACCTGGTAACCGACATTTACAATATGCATATAAGAATATCCCCATCATTCCGGGATCCTCCTTCGGACATGATATAAATTTCGAAGTACTAAAGCATCCGGTACTTTGGATGGGGCTTGTTGGGCCCGATAGATCTATCTTTAGGATTCGCGTCAATTAGGGTGTCTGTTCCCTAATTCTTAGATTACCAGACTTAATAAAAAGGGGCATATTCGATTTCAATAATTCAACCATAGAATGTAGTTTCACGTACTTGTGTCTATTTTGTAAATCATTTATAAAAACAGCGCATGTATTCTCAGTCCCAAAAATGTAATGAATAAAAAGGAAACAAATGAAACTCACCTAATGTATTTTGTGGTAAAAATACATATGACAAAACTGAACAATGCAGGGTTGGCCTCGGATTCACGAACCTATATCATTTGTATATTCATTAATACATATAATCGTAATCGATTAAATATATATAATTGTTGATAGAGTTAAGTTAAATATATTTTTATATGGAGATCAGTTGTTTGTAATTAATAATTATGATAATACTAATATTAGTAATAATATTGATACTTTATAATAATGATAAAAGTGATAATAATAATAATAATGTTAATAATGATATTAGTAATGATAATAATATTAACTTGTATTAAAGTAACTATGATAATATTTATTATAATAATTCTTTTAAAACATACTTTAATTAAGATCTTAATAATTTTTCATAATAATATTTATATCTAAAATTTCTATATTTTTAATCTTAACAATATTATTAAACTTGTATATTCATAGTTATAATAATCATAACTTTCGTGTTTAATTTATAAACTCATGACTATTGATTACTTTGTATTCATAATCAAAATTTACATGTGTTCATATAATTATAATAAATCTCCTAATCTTTATCATAACATTTTTTTTATCATAAATTAACCTGTTTAGTATTCTCGAAATCCCAATATTATTACTAGCAAAAATAACACAAATAATACTATAAATAATAATATTATTGATGATAAGACTAAATGATGGTACTAATATAGTTAGTAAATATAATTAACTTAATAATACTAATGATATACATGTATTAATGTTAATAATAATAACAAGTTACTTATCATAATAAATACATAATAATAATAATAATAATAATAATAATAATAATAATAATAATAATAATAATAATGATAATACTAATAGTAATCAAAATTAATAATAATAACTCATAATTAATAATAATAACATAACAATAACAATAATAATAATAAGGAAGTAATAATAAAAATTTAATAACTACCTCAAGTGTAAGCTTTTCTAAAAAGATTTGTCACAGACGGGGCTTGAACCATTGACCTCCCACTCACACCACACCACTCAACCATTCCCCTGTTGTTTACTTTTCTGAATTAGAGTTCATATTAATTTTATTTAATCCCCATTTTCCAGTTTCCCTTATTTCCTCTTCAACTTCAATAAACCGTCCAACAGGCCACATATCTCGGCCCAACTAACTAGTGGATCTCGGCCCAATGTTTAATTGGCCCAATAGCTAATATACCAAAACTCTTAAGGCATCTTTTATTGAAAAAAATATACATATATATATGGGGACCCCTGGTTCGAACCCATGATCTATCGCTACACAACACATCACTAAACCGTCGAGCTGTCTGTTACTATCTGTTATAACTAGGACTCTAAATTCTTTAACCCAATTATTCACGCTGCCATCTTCTTCTTTATTAGATTAAATAGACCGTAGACTACAACCACCATTGAAATTATCATATCATCATCTTCATAATCTTAATCTTCTCCTAATTCATTTTCATCATTATCATTACTAAATCTTTATATCATTATCATCGTTAGCGAGACATAAACATCATCATCCTTTTTACGATATCCGATATCCTGATCCTCACTACTATTTCATTATCATTAAATCACCATATCATCATCATTATCGAACATCATAACCGTAATCATCAACTTCATCGAACATCATCATCATTATGATATCACAATCACAATAATAATCTTCATCTTCGTTTACTATTTATCATCATCAACATAAAATCACCACCGTATCATCTCCTTTGTCTTCCCCGAACAGGAGCGATAACAGTAAGCAGGTGCAGCAACAATCGACCAACAGTTTGAGTAGTGAAACAACAAAGTAGTAGATGTAGAAATGGGAAAAGAATCTGTGGTTGTTCATGGAGGATGTCACGGTGGTTCTGGTTTTGTTTGTCGGAGAAACCAAACAAATAAAAAAAAATATATATATACATTAGCCGTAGCCGTGATTCACGATGATAGTTGTTTTGGTGGTGGAGGGAAACCGGGTGTTGTAGGTGATGGCTCGTGAGGGGGTGAAAGGTTGCGATGGCGGGGTGGTGTAGGGTGTTAGAAGGTGAGGTGATGGTGGTTCCGGTTATGAGTGAAAGTGGTGTTACCATTTGAGATGTTGGTTAAGGTGATCATAGGTTTATATACATATATACTCCTGTGAACTTGTTTGTGAAGGAAAAAGAAACAAAAGTGAAACAGTTAAAAGAGTACCAATCATAATACCAATCATAAAATATATCTCCTTCATTTACGGAAGAATTTATCAAATGAGTTTGTTATATGTTGTTTTCATTGAATAAAGTTAATATAATATAATATATAAAATATATAAAAGAAATTGTTGAATTGTGATTTGAAAGTGAGCAGCCGGATGATTAGTTAATTCTACCGACAGTTTCTCGGAGCGTGTCCATTGCTAAACAGTTAACGTATGAAAGTGTTCCTAAAAATCCCAAATTTTTAGATTAATCATATTTAATTATTTCACTCATTAACTATTTGAAACCTGATAAAAAAATTCGATATTTATTTATTTTATGTTCCAATTTATGTGTACGGAGTACTAACACTTAAACTAAAAAGATACAAAAAATATTTTATCAAACCTATAATCTTCGTAATCGATTTACAGTTCAACTTTTATTTTGAATTCCCATGAACTCGTATTAGATCTATATTAACACTAGCGAAATGCCAATCAAGTATTCCAATTAGTTAATAAATGTATTCCATAAACTTTTATATCTATCTATATATATATATATATATATATATATATATATATATATATATATTCATTTTAATAATAAGTTTTATTATATCTTATATATTATTTTATTTTACAAAAATAAATTCTAATAATTAAATAATATAATATTTCAAATTATATTTCGAATAAATATATATTTATATTTTTAAATATATATGTATCTATTTACAATATAGTTGTTCGTGAATCGTCGAGAACAGTCGAAGGGTAATTGCATATATGGAAACAGTTCAAAATTTTGAGACTCAACTTAACAGACTTTGCTTATTGTGTCGAAATCATATAAGAATAAAAGGTTAAATTTGGTCGGAAATTCCCGGGTCATCACAGTACCTACCCGTTAAAGAAATTTCGTCTCGAAATTTGAGTGAGGTGGTCATGGTTAATAATAAAAATGTTTTCATGACGAATATGAGATGATAAATAGAGTTTTATCATCATTGCGTAATATGGATAAAACAATTCGATTACTCAAAGCGTACGAGTGAAGTTATCACAAAAGATTGAAATAGGGAAAGTAAAGATTCGTCTTAACTTTTGACAGAGTCAGGGTTGAATTCCGGAATTCAAGGGATTTAAAGAAAAATCTTCGAAATTTAAAAGCTTTGATTCTTCGGCGAGTAAAGAAATTAAGATCTCTATAATTAGTTACGGTGATCTGCCTCGATTACTCTGTCTGATATTTCCATTATAAATTAAACTTCTTCCATTCCGTTACTTTTACCATTCCTATATCAAATCCCCATATCCAAAAGTTTATGAATATGTTAAATCCAGTTATGATCCTTATCATTATCCTTACTATCATAACCACCATTCTCCTTTTCCAACTTCCACCAGAGGAATCTGCTTACTTCTACTTTGCCCTTGGGGTTCTAGTGCTTTTAATCCTCCCGTGTCTTTATGTTGCTATAAACATTGATATGTACGGTTTGTAATTTATGTGTTGTTATCGGGCTTTATACCTTCCCTTATACTTCGAAGCTCCATACTTTTGTTTTCTCTTCCCGCCCTCAAGTCAAGCGAATAATGGTCCAGAATTCCTATGTATGAAATTTTGAATGATCACACTATACTAAGCAGAAGAATTTGTAATAGCACGATTTAATTGGTTAAATTACCAGCATCACGGAGAATAGAATTATCAAGAATATACTTTCTTGATATGCTCAGAAGTTAAACATAATGAAAGAGTTATGTAACATGACACATGATGATGTTATAATCTGTGAATCATCATGTTTCATTTAGAAACTCAGCATGACTTACTGTAATATAATCACGTTGATCAAGCGTCATTATATTATACTAACTCATGCATCAGTTCCCAACATTACTTCAATAACATTCATATTTTAAGCTCAAAAGTTTACAGAATATAGAAACTAACAGTTTCTATATGATGTAACACTGATAGCACGAAGAAATTAATGATTTCAGATAAAAATAGTTATAATAATATCTTCAGAAATATGGAGGATATTTATAATGAAAGATACGATGATATCTTGGAATTTCTAATATCGATGGATGATGAAGAAGATTTATCCGTAAGGGTTTAGATTCGGAAGCAAGGTATTCGCTAAAGATTTCATCAGAAACAGAATTATCAGATTCTTTAAATACAGAGTTTGGTCCTTGTATTTGTTCTTGGTCTCCTTCGTGGTTAGCTCAATCCATTTTCCAGTTACAACTTTTCTGAGCTTTTCCAACATACTATTCTTTATTATCAAACTTCCGATGATTAAGGTCGTTTACGGCTGTCTACGGTTTCTGCTGCTTCATTCAGCTTTTTCAACATTCGGAGTATTGATTTGTGACTGAGTGCTTTTCAGAATTTCTGAATGAAAGATCATAATTCTAAGAGATAAATTTTATACATATAACTGTTGTTGTAGATATGCTGTGAGTTTCCAAAGTACTGATTGTTGATTCCTGGTAATTGGTATGACAGTTCTCGTTACAAGATGCAGATGAGTATATGATAGGGTTTCAATGAATATATATAATGATTTATCAGAAAGATTTAAGCCAAGAAGCAACGAGGTTGCTGGTACGTCTGCTGGTAATATGGTGGAATATAAAAAAAAATCTCCGGTATCAAAAGGGTAATCGTATATATCAAGATTGTAGTAAGACTACTTTGAATGAAAAGTCGAAGTTGACTTGCTGGATCTGTGACAAAATTGGCTACTTTGAAAAGGGATCGCAAAGTTATTTTTGCTAATAAATGCCAAAGGATCTGATGCGGCTACGTGTTAAACTTTTACTCAGTTGCTGAGAGTTTCTCAGGTGCATAACTATATGCATAAATCTTTCCTTCCGTAGATGAAGTGCAGTTGATTCATCCTATTGATTGAGGTGTTTTCAAGAATCATAAAAGGTTTGAATGCAGATTGTAATTGTCGAGATACAATGAAGTTTAAGATGAAATCAAGTGGCAAACTTGAAGAATTGTTTAGTTTCATATGTTATAATCAATATTTTAATTCATTTTAATTGTCCAATGTTGGTAGTCCTCATTTGATAGTCCACAGTTAGAAATTCAATAATTCATGTATAGTTTAATATATAATATTCGAATTAATTAATACGTATCGTGACCCGATATTTAAAGTGCGTAAAATAAATATAGAAATTAAATGACGATAAATAAAATTGTGAGAATGTAAATTGCGATAATTAAATTGCGATAAATAAAGTGTAATTAATTAGCTGGGAACAATTTGCTCGGAACAGTTAGCGTGGGTTCTTAACAAAATTTCTCATAGTTAATTTGTTTGTTTCTAACAAATTTTATTTTGTCAAATGTTTCCTTCATTATGCCACTTGATTTTTGATAAATCAAAATCCAAATATGAAATTGGATGGATATGGTTATTCTGTGGTGAATCAGATTCGTATATCGGTGGATGTAAGTAGGATAATAAATGACCGTTGAATTAGCTTCAAAGAATGTACAGTGTAACCTATTAATGTGAGATCTAAATATTCCTCGGGTATTACCTACCCGTTAAAATATTTTCACCATTAACAGTTTGTATGCAAAAAAAATTTTAATTACAATCTTTATGAAAATATATATATATATATATATATATATATATATATATATATATATATATATATATATATATTTTCTTCAGATGTAATCATGGATTTAATGTGTCAATATGTTATTAAATTCATTTGATTTACCGTTTGAACAAGAATATATAATCTCTAAAACATTGGAGTTTACATAATCATCATGTCGAACGAAGATAAATGATGTAGAACATCATATAGAACGACGATTATACTCGAGGTACAGAATGAGATGTCGAAGCTGGTGATGCGGATGTTGTTGTTGGTGGTACTAATGTTGTTGGTGCTAAGGTTGGTGATGTGACTGGTGTTGGTGATACTGTTGGTGCTTGCAAACTGTATACCGTGCTCTCTAAAGTTAACACTCGAGCTCGGAGTTCTTTAACTTCTTCTACTAACCCTGGTTGGTTATCAGTGTGATGTAGTGATTGGATATCTTCTCTCGTTCCGTTAATGGTAGTCTCAAGATGAAAAATTCTGGCAAAAATGGTATAAACGGTGTTGCAAACAGGTTCGCCGGTGAGCGGGTCGAGTACTCCAAGGTTAGGTGGTAGATTCGATTCATGATATGGAGTACCTTCTTCCCTTCTCCATAGGGTGAGTATGTCGCGAACCCACCCCCATTTTCTCCAGTAATCACGGTAGTTGATTGGTTGGTGTGCTCCTGTCACGCTGTCTTCGGAGTCAGAGGAACTTGGTCGATTCGTAGAGGCTATCTTACGCGATCTCAGGAAAGGTTTTTGGTACAAAGAATTTAGTGACAGCAATTGATGGTTGGATGGTATTCTCAATGCATAAATTACATAGATATCTATAGTACCAGGATTCCTTAAATTAAGGAGAAATTTACGAGAGATATCAGGCAAGGTCTACAGTAACAGATACACTAAGATATGAATTGTCAGATACGCTAAGATATGAATTTTGTCTATACACTATTCCTGCAGTCAATGCAGTAAAATGTGTCTAGACTAAGAATAATGAGTAGGTAATTTCCTAAGGATGATAAGCAGATGTTTTCCGATAAAAATGATAAGCAAAACTTTTGACATGCAGACTCGGTCGAAGTCCAGACTCACTAATGCATCCTAACAACTATCAGTTAGACATACTAATGCAAGATCTGGTTCACTAAGACCACCGCTCTGATACCAACTGTAAAGACCCGTCCTAATCCATCCGGATGAAGTCCATATCGATTACAAACGATTCACAACAGTTGATTACATCGCGAGGTAATTGACCTCTATATGATAAATTTTACAAACATTGAATTCGTTTTTAAAAGACAAACTTTCGTTACATCGACAGTTGACAGGCATGTAAAGCATTTCATAATATATCCAAATATAATTGACTTAATAATAATCTTGATGAACTCAACGACTCGAATGCAACATCTTTTGAAATATGTCATGAATGACTCCAAGTAATATCTCTAATATGAGCAAATGCACAGCAGAAGATTTCTTTCGTACCTGAGAATAAACATGCTTTAAAGTGTCAACCAAAAGGTTGGTGAGTTCATTAGTTTAACATAAATAATCATTTCATAATTTTAATAGACCACAAGATTTCATATTTCCATTTCTCATAAACATACGTCCCATGCATAGAGACAAAAATATCATTCATATGGATTGAACACCTGGTAACAGACATTTACAATATGCATATAAGAATATCCCCATCATTCCAGGATCCTCCTTCGGACATGATATAAATTTCAAAGTACTAAAGCATCCGGTACTTTGGATGGGGCTTGTTGGGCCCGATAGATCTATCTTTAGGATTCGCGTCAATTAGGGTGTCTGTTCCCTAATTCTTAGATTACCAGACTTAATAAAAAGGGGCATATTCGATTTCAATAATTCAATCATAGAATGTAGTTTCACGTACTTGTGTCTATTTTGTAAATCATTTATAAAAACAGCGCATGTATTCTCAGTCCCAAAAATGTAATGAATAAAAAGGGAACAAATGAAACTCACCTAATGTATTTTGTGGTAAAAATACATATGACAAAACTGAACAATGCAGGGTTGGCCTTGGATTCACGAACCTATATCATTTGTATATTCATTAATACATATAATCGTAATCGATTAAATATATATAATTGTTGATAGAGTTAAGTTAAATATATTTTTATATGGAGATCAGTTGTTTGTAATTAATAATTATGATAATACTAATATTAGTAATAATATTGATACTTTATAATAATGATAAAAGTGATAATAATAATAATAATGTTAATAATGATATTAGTAATGATAATAATATTAACTTGTATTAAAGTAACTATGATAATATTTATTATAATAATTCTTTTAAAACATACTTTAATTAATATCTTAATAATTTTTCATAATAATATTTATATCTAAAATTTCTATATTTTTAATCTTAACAATATTATTAAACTTGTATATTCATAGTTATAATAATCATAACTTTCGTGTTTAATTTATAAACTCATGACTATAGATTACTTTGTATTCATAATCAAAATTTACATGTGTTCATATAATTATAATAAATCTCCTAATATTTATCATAACATTTTTTTTATATCATAAATTAACCTGTTTAGTATTCTCGAAATCCCAATATTATTACTAGCAAAAATAACACAAATAATACTATAAATAATAATATTATTGATGATAAGACTAAATGATGGTACTAATATAGTTAGTAAATATAATTAACTTAATAATACTAATGATATACATGTATTAATGTTAATAATAATAACAAGTTACTTATCATAATAAATACATAATAATAATAATAATAATAATAATAATAATAATAATAATAATAATAATAATAATGATAATAATAATAATAATAATAATGATAATACTAATAGTAATCAAAATTAATAATAATAACTCATAATTAATAATAATAACATAACAATAACAATAATAATAATAATAATAATAAGGAAGTAATAATAAAAATTTAATAACTACCTCAAGTGTAAGCTTTTCTAAAAAGATTTGTCACATACGGGGCTTGAACCATTGACCTCCCACTCACACCACACCACTCAACCATTCCCCTGTTGTTTACTTTTCTGAATTAGAGTTCATATTAATTTTATTTAATCCCCATTTTCCAGTTTCCCTTATTTCCTCTTCAACTTCAATAAACCGTCCAACAGGCCACATATCTCGGCCCAACTAACTAGTGGATCTCGGCCCAATGTTTAATTGGCCCAATAGCTAATAGACCAAAACTCTTAAGGCATCTTTTATTGAAAAAAATATACATATATATATGGGGACCCCTGGTTCGAACCCATGATCTATCGCTACACAACACATCACTAAACCGTCGAGCTGTCTGTTACTATCTGTTATAACTAGGACTCTAAATTCTTTTAACCCAATTATTCACGCTGCCATCTTCTTCTTTATTAGATTAAATAGACCGTAGACTACAACCACCATTGAAATTATCATATCATCATCTTCATAATCTTAATCTTCTCCTAATTCATTTTCATCATTATCATTACTAAATCTTTATATCATTATCATCGTTAGCGAGACATAAACATCATCATCCTTTTTACGATATCCGATATCCTGATCCTCACTACTATTTCATTATCATTAAATCACCATATCATCATCATTATCGAACATCATAACCGTAATCATCAACTTCATCGAACATCATCATCATTATGATATCACGATCACAATAATAATCTTCATCTTCGTTTACTATTTATCATCATCAACATAAAATCACCACCGTATCATCTCCTTTGTCTTCCCCGAACCGGAGCGATAACAGTAAGCAGGTGCAGCAACAATCGACCAACAGTTTGAGTAGTGAAACAACAAAGTAGTAGATGTAGAAATGGGAAAAAAATCTGTGGTTGTTCATGGAGGATGTTACGGTGGTTCTGGTTTTGTTTGTCGGAGAAACCAAACAAATAAAAATAAAAAAAATATATATACATTAGCCGTAGCCGTGATTCACGATGATAGTTGTTTTGGTGGTGGAGGGAAACCGGGTGTTGTAGGTGATGGCTCATGAGGGGGTGAAAGGTTGCGATGGCGGGGTGGTGTAGGGTGTTAGAAGGTGAGGTGATGGTGGTTCTGGTTATGAGTGAAAGTGGTGTTACCATTTGAGATGTTGGTTAAGGTGATCATAGGTTTATATACATATATACTCCTGTGAACTTGTTTGTGAAGGAAAAAGAAACAAAAGTGAAACAGTTAAAAGAGTACCAATCATAATACCAATCATAAAATATATCTCCTTCATTTACGGAAGAATTTATCAAATGAGTTTGTTATATGTTGTTTTCATTGAATAAAGTTAATATAATATAATATATAAAATATATAAAAGAAATTGTTGAATTGTGATTTGAAAGTGAGCAGCCGGATGATTAGTTAATTTTACCGACAGTTTCTCGGAGCGTGTCCATTGCTAAACAGTTAACGTATGAAAGTGTTCCTAAAAATCCCAAATTTTTAGATTAATCATATTTAATTATTTCACTCATTAACTGTTTGAAACCTGATAAAAAAATTCGATATTTATTTATTTTATGTTCCAATTTATGTGTACGGAGTACTAACACTTAAACTAAAAAGATACAAAAAATATTTTATCAAACCTATAATCTTCGTAATCGATTTATAGTTCAACTTTTATTTTGAATTCCCATGAACTCGTATTAGATCTATATTAACACTAGCGAAATGCCAATCAAGTATTCCAATTAGTTAATAAATGTATTCCATAAACTTTTATATCTATATCTATATATATATATATATATATATATATATATATATTCATTTTAATAATAAGTTTTATTATATCTTATATATTATTTTATTTTACAAAATTAATTCTAATAATTAAATAATATAATATTTCAAATTATATTTTGAATAAATATATATTTATATTTTTAAATATATATGTATCTATTTACAATATAGTTGTTCGTGAATCGTCGAGAACAGTCGAAGGGTAATTGCATATATGGAAACAGTTCAAAATTTTGAGACTCAACTTAACAGACTTTGCTTATTGTGTCGAAATCATATAAGAATAAAGTTTAAATTTGGTCGGAAATTCCCGGGTCATCACAAAGTTCAAGTGTCGAGTATTAATTTTAAAGATCCAATCGTTAAAATAAATACTAAAAGGTGTTGTTGGCTTGTTATTGGGTATGACCCGACTTGGATTATAACATATTGGCCACATTAATTTATTATGTCTCTCGGGCATACTAAATACCTTCAATCTCCCACTTGCACGAGAAACATAAGGAATTAATGCAAGTGACGGATACCACCTAACGACCGTCCATCACCCCCAATGTGTTATGACTTGGTGCAATTCAATAACATCATCCCTTTCGAGTTCCTATCTCGAATATGATTAGGTGAATCTTTCAATATATCCTTTTGTCCTAGATGTCATGTTAAATCTAAGAGACATAGAGTGATCACTCTCTTATAGATTTAACTTTATCAGGCCTTAGACATCTAACTCTCAACAAATAAGAGGGACAAATTTCATCTTGGCTACATACGTCCTAGACACTACACTTTGTATCATACCTGAAGCCTCCCTTATGAGCTACCTTTTCAGAATAGCGAAGGAAAGAATCAAGGCACGATATTCGGTGAATATCTGAACCCAATATGTATCTCAGGTCAGAGGATACAATGATATTCTCCTTTACTCAAGATTACATGTGATCAACCACAAAGGCTCCATACAGTAAATCTTGAGAGCGGGTCTTCCAATATTTGTGTCCTACAAATATCTATGAACCTTGGTTGAAACATTGCCCCACATTCACCATTTGAATGTTAACCAATCCAAGTTCATAATAGTCTAGACCTCACACTTGTTCCCATTAATGTGATCAACTACGGAATTTAGAATAATTATTTATTCATGGATAAAATATGCAAAATTGGAACATGACTCAAAATTAAATTAATACCATAATTATATTAATGAGTTTGAACTAATTCGTTCTGTTACAATACATAAAATAGATCATGTCCAATCACTAGAATATCGAAGCCCTAAGGCACAAACATGTCCCTCATGTTTTGGCCCATGTAAAAGCTTCGTGAGTGGATCCGCAACATTATGATCTGTGTGAACTTTGTGAATACATATCTTTCCCTTTTCAACCTCATCCCTGATGTAGTTGAATCTCCGCTCAATGTGACGAGTCTTTTGATGAGCACGAGGTTCCTTGATTTTAGCAATCGCACCCTCGTTGTCACAAAAGATCTCAAGAGGGTCCTGAATGGAAGGGACCACTCCTAAGTCGTCGATGAATTTCTTCATCCATGCAGCTTCCTGGGCTGCCAATGATGCGGTAATGTACTCCAACTCTGTAGTGGATAACGTAACAACATCCTGTTTTGAACTCTTCCAAGAGACCGCATCTCCACTTAACATGAAGACATAACCAGATTGTGATCGAGAGTCATCTCGATCAGTTTGGAAACTCGCATCCACGTAACCTTTTACTGCAAGTTCCTCTTCACCAGACCCATATATTAGAAACATATCCTTAGTCCTCCTAAGGTATTTCAATATACTTTTAACAGCAACCCAATGACTGTTTCCTGGGTTATTCTGGTATCTACTTGTCAAGCTTAGAGCGCATGACACATCCGGTCTTGTACATATCATTGCATACATGATTGACCCAATAGCAGATGCGTATGGGACATTCTTCATTCTCTCTTGTTCATCTTTCGTGGTAGGACACTGAGATGAACTGAGAACGGTTCCTCTTTGAATATGTACCAAACCTTTCTTAGAGTTTTCCATCTTGAACCTTTTCAAGACTTTATCAATGTATGCACTTTGACTTAAACCTATCAATTTCTTGGATCTATTCCTATAGATCCCTATCCCCAATATATATTGTGCTTCTCCAAGGTCCTTAATGAAGATGCAACTTTTAAGCCAAGTTTTGACTCCTTGCATTGTGGTAATATCATTCCCAAATAACAATATATCATCCACGTATAGTACGAGGAACATGATGGTGCTCCCACTAGCCTTCTTGTATACACAAGCTTCATCACCATTTTTAATGAAGCCAAATTTCTTTGCCTCCTCATTAAAACGATGATTCCACATTCTAGATGCTTGTTTCAATTCGTAGATTGATTTCTTTAACTTGCATACCTTTTCAGGACATTTCGGATCAACAAAACCTTCGGGCTGTACCATATAGACATCTTCCTCAAGATATCCATTTAGGAAAGCGGTTTTGACATCCATTTGCCATATTTCATAGTCATAGTGAGCAGCAATGGCAAATAATATCCTAATAGACTTTAGCATTGCCACATGCGAGAAAGTTTCATCATAGTCAACCCCTTGAGTTTGAGTGAAACCTTTTGCTACAAGTCTAGCTTTGTATGTATCCAAGTTTCCATGTATGTCGGTTTTCTTCTTGAAAAGCCATTTGCAATCAACTTGCCTAGAGCTAGGAGGTTGCACAACAAGTTCCCAAACTTGGTTTTCATACATGGATTGCATCTCGGCGTTCATGGCTTCCTGCCATTTGTATTTATCAATCCTTGATAAAGCATCTTCGTAGTTTGTGGGTTCATCCAAATCAACCGTATAGCAACCATCCACGAGAAAACCATATCTCTCAGGAGGATTACTAATCCTACTAGATCTTCGAACGTCTTGTATACTTTGATCAACCACTTGATCATTCTCAACATTTTCATGTTGAGTGCTAGTGTCAACCAATTGTGTATCATCTATTTGATCTTGAACCTCTTCAAAGTCTATCTTCCTTTCACTATTTCCTTCCATTAGGAACTTAGTTTCAAGGAATTCCGCCTTTCGAGCAACAAATACATTTTGCTCGGTCGGATCATAGAAATAGTATCCCATATCATCCTTGGGATATCCTATGAAGATACACTTCGTGGATTGAGCATGCAACTTATTAGCATTATAGCGCTTTGGATAAGCCTCACATCTCCATACTTTCAAGTATGAAAGAGAAGGAGGTTTTCCAAACCACATCTCATGAGGAGTTCGTTCCACTTTCTTAGTTGGGGCCATATTTAAAATACGAGCCGCGGTGCATAGACAATAACCCCAAAACGAAAGAGGTAACGAGCTTCTTGCCATCATAGATCGAACCATATCCATTAGGGTTCGGTTCCTCCTTTCGAAAACTCCATTAAGTTAGGGTGTTCCTGGTGGAGTAAGTTGTGAGATAATCCCACAACTCCTAAGATGATCTTGGAAAGCATCGCTTAGGTATTCACCTCCTCTATCGGTACGAAGTACCTTGATTATCTTGTTGAGTTGATTTTGTACTTCGTTTTGATATTCTTTGAATGCTTCAAAAGTTTCATCCTTATGTCTTAACAAGTAGACATATCCGAAATGACTAAAGTCATCAATGAATGTAACGAAGTATCTTTCACCATTCCTAGTCATGGGCTTGAAGGGTCCACATACATCCGAATGTATTAATCCCAATAAGTCTTTAGCCCTTTCATAGGTCCCTTTGAAAGGTGCTTTAGTCATTTTGCCTTGCAAACAAGATTCACATACATCAAACGAGTCCATCTCATTTGATTTCAAAAGTCCATTCTTTTAAAGTGTATGCATTCGGTTCTTGTTTATGTGACCAAGGCGGCAATGCCATAAGTAGGAATTACTCAAATCCCTTTTGAGCTTCTTGGTGCTTGTATGGTATATTGAGCTACTAGATGATGTGTCATCATGAACCAATTCATAAATTCCATTTGAAGGTGAAGCCTTGAAATAGAATACATTATCTAAATAAACGTGGATATCATTATCAACAAAATTAAGACAAAAACCACATTGTTTTAAACGGGAAACGGAAATAATGTTTCGACATAAATCGGGTGCATACAAAACATCATTCAAAATAAGTTCCAAACCACTTGGAAGCTTTAACACAAAGTCTCCTTGAGCCTTCACTTGCACTTTGGCTCCATTACCCATAAAGAGACTTGATGTTCCCATTTTCTTGCTACTTCTTTTGAACCCCTGTAAAGAATTGCAAATGTGAGTTCCACATCCAGTGTCTAATACCCATGTATTAGAAGAAGTAATACTAAGCTCTATATATACCATATATATATTACCTGAGGATTGCCCCGCATCCCTCTTTTCCTTCAACTCCTTAAGGTAGACCGGGCAGTTGCGTTTCCAGTGACCCATTTCACCGCAACCGAAACACGGGTCTTCCTTGGGGTTTGCTTGTCCGGCAACCTTTTGCTTTTTGTTCTTGTTTTTGGTTGGGGTAACCATCTTCCCCTTTCCCTTGCCTTGATGAGCGGGTCCTTTCCTCTTAGCCGCCTTTGGCTTAGAGGTGTTATTACCTTTGGACCCACCATCATTGACCATTAGCACGGGTGAAGCCCTTTTACCCATGCTAGTTTCCGCCGTCCTTAGCATGCCATGAAGTTCGCCAATGGTCTTATCCATCCCATTCATATTGTAATTAATTACAAATTGGTCAAACCTCTTTGACAAGGAGTTAAGGATAAGATCCGTGGCTAGCTCATTAGATATGTTAAGATTAAGACGGTTTGCGCGATCAATGAGGCTTTTCATCTTGAGGACATAAGATGAAACGGATTGGGTGTCATCCATACGACATGCATGTAGCGCTCGAACCGTTTCGAAGCGCTCGACACGAGCTTGTTGAAGGAATATCTCCTTCAATTGAGTGATCATGTCATATGCACTATGATGCTCGAAATCTTTTTGGAGTTCGGGTATCATAGTCCCAAGCATTAGGCAAGCGACTTGCACCGAATCGGCGCAATACTTATCCCAATAAGCCATGCCCTCTACATCTTCCTCATCCGGTTGGTCGGGAATAGGGTCCTCCAACACATACGCTTTATCCTCAAGTTTGAGGACAATTCTAAGATTACGGAATCAATCCATAAAGTTCGTATGGTTGAGTTTGTCTTTCTCGAGGAGAGACCTTAACGATAGGTTGTTTAGGTTAAGTGGTGCATTTTGCATGTTGTTGTTGTTATTGGCGGCCATCTACAAAATTTAACAAAGTTCATTTAAGTATCGATTTTAAATTTAATAAACAATACCCTTTAATGAATCTTAATTGACTTATTAAATATTAGAATCCAACGGTAAATCAAATTTCGGTTAGGTGACCTTTATCCCGTTATTTGATTTAGCTAGGTAGTCATTTATATGACAATTGCAATCCATTTTCAACTTCTAAATTATGGGATCATGCAATCCTTTTGCATGGCATATTTATAACATTAATGCCTATTTGTTCCTCATGCTTCGGTGACCCTAAGTTCATGATTCCCAAATCAAGTCGTCCTACTTGTGTAAACATGTAAAATTAACATACAAGTGGTTAGGTGACCTTTATCCCACAAGCATGCGAATTTTACCTTAACCATATTAGCTAGCTCAAAATGGTTAGGTGACCTTTATCCCATTATGAGTTCCCTACTATGTTCAAGTGTCCCACAAAAGGATGGCATTAAACTTGTTTTCCTTGTTTTAGTTTAAAAGGATTTTAGGCTTTCTTCATCTAATTGATCTCTCTCAAGTTCTATCTTCAAGTTCTAAGTGTTCTTCATAAATTCCAAAAGTTCTAGTTTCATAAAATCAAGAATACTTTCAAGTTTGCTAGCTCACTTCCAATCTTGTAAGGTGATCATCCTGTAGTGACCCGAACTTTTCCATGTTTATATATATTAATTGAGATTGATATTTGAGACGACCCGACCCAATCCATAGGGACGAATACAATAACATATGATAACATTGCGAGGTACTTGACCTCTATATGATACATTTTACAAACGTTGCATTTATTCTTAAAAGGCAAACTATCATTACATCAATATTTGACATTTTCGTCTAACATTTCATAATATCCAAATGACCTAATCTGTCATTTACTTATTTATATTCTCTATTGAACTCCAATGACTCGAATGCAACGTCTTTGTATCATGGCTTAAAAGGTCCCAAGTAGTATCCTTAACATGAGCTAATGCACAGCGGAAGACTTAATTCATACCTGAGAATAACATGCTTTAAAACGTCAACATAAAGTTGGTGAGATATATAGGTTTGATGCTAGCAGCGTTATAACAATGGAACACAAGATTTCATATATAAACATTTTAATAAAAATATTCTAAGTGGTTGAGCACTTGGTAACCATACTTAACATTCAATCACGTCGCATATTCCCTTTAATATGAAATCTTACTACACCGTACCAAGTGTAGTCACAAAACGAAGTACTGTGCAACCGTTGAATACTGGTCGTCCAGTCCGGTTGGGGTTGTCAGGCCCGATAGATCTATCAACAGGATTCGCGTTTACAATACCGCTGTAAATATTAGTTACCAAGCTACAGGGAAGTATGCCAGTGGTACAACTCAACGTAGAATATATTTTTCAGTTACTTGTGTCCATAGCGTAAAACATAAAATACATGTATTCTCATCCCGAAATATTTAGAGTTTAAAAGTGGGACTATATACTCACTTTTGTCTTGAAGATATGTAATTTCGACTTGGTCTCCGATTGATATCACGAACCTATCCATATATAATATATCAATACCTTTTCTTTTTAAACAATCATCACATATATATACTTATAATACTTTTAATACTTTTAATAATTCCTTAGTCCGTAGTTAGCAGTCCGATGTTAGTAATTCAATTTTAATGGTTCATATTTAGTTGTTTAATAAACCCCCAATGAAATAAATAAAACCCCCATCGTATATGTATTGGTCGAGATTAATCTTGACCCATGGTACCGGTGTTGTCAAATGACGTGTTGCGTACATAAAGTACCGGTGTTGTCAAATGACGTGTTGCGTACAATCATGAGATCTTATGATTAATCTTCTCGTATTGTTTACGGGTGATCCTGAACCATATAAAATTAAATTATGAGTACATATGTATAAAATATCATGTTACTTTAGGAAGATGTGATTTATTTAATTTTCTCCAATTATTTTCGTGGCTAAACTAGTCTTGGATATCCGATTTTGTTTTGGTCATAATTTCTTCGTTACAACTCCGTTTTCGTTGATTCAACTTTCCACTTCCTTGGATCGAGTCCCTCTTTAAGAATATGAACTGTAAATACCTTAGTTTGTATTCGAAATCATAGGTCATAGGTCAAATTTTGGTGAAACTTATGAAGTTAATCATTTTTGTTACAAAAACATTATTTAATGACCATTTTTCTAAAAATACTTATACTATGAATTAAATCATGAAATTTTTATGTGTTAACATATTCATAAGAAATATCATTTTTCCAGAATATAAACCTCCAATTCAAAGTTCAAGATGGTTTTTAATTATCCAACCCAAAACAGCCCCCGGTTGCACTCCGACGTCATAAAAACAGTTTTTTTAAGGTATTCTTTGAAAAACCAAGTTATACCTTGTTAAATTAGCATATATTTAAGTTATATTACAGGTCTTGAAGTATTTTAAAAGTTAAGTTAGAAGGATCTATTTAGTTTGCAAACAAGTTTGAAATCATTCAAACTATGTTTTTGTTGTTAAAATTGTATACCATACAATAAGATAGCTATATATATATGAATCGAATAAGGTTATGAAAAAAGTTACTACCTCAAGTTACTTGGACAAGATTGCTGTAAAAGAGGAGTAAAAACCTAGACCCAAAAGAGTGATGAAATTGGATGAAAGATTGGAAGCAACTTAAGACATAAACTTGAATTGAAAGTTGTATTTTTGTAGTGTTTTTGTTGATCTTTTTATGGTGGTGTTTAAGGTGATTCTTGAGAGGATTTTTGCTGGAGTTCTTAGAGAGACATGAGGCTAGTAAGTGTGTGTGTTTAGCTAGAGAAATGATGTTCCAAAAATTGAAAATGGATGCATGTATTTATGGTGGTGTAAAAGGTGTATAATTTTGTAATTTTGTGAAAAGATCTTTTAATCATGTGAAATTGTCATACTAAATAACAAAAGTAGTTACCTTATACATAAGGCATGAACAAGGGCTGGTTGGTGGTGATTTGATGTGTATATACCAATAGTAAATACGTATAGAAGCTAGGTATGATACGAGTACATATACTCTAGATATACGTATAGAAATCTTGTGAAAAATGGAATGAGGATTCAAAAATAGCTATCTTTTGTGAATATACTTATATTGTTTTATGTATTTAAGTCTTTAAAAGTGATTAAATACATTATATATACGATATATGTATAAACATTATAGGTCGTAAGTATTTATGTCAAATAACGTTACGTATAGTTATCGTTTTGAAAGCTTAAGTTAGTAGTTTCAAAATATACTTATAACTTATTGTTATTAATACAAAATGAGATATTTAAACATCCTTAAATCATGTTAAATATGTATATATACATATATATACACAAACGTATAATTAACATATATTGTATAGTTCGTGATATCATCGGTCAAACTAGACGGTTAAACGTTATGTAAAACTCTTTTCAAAATCATAAATCTCAACAATTTAGATTGCTTATCATGTTGGTAAGTTTTAATTTATGTAAATATTAATCTTATAAGTGTAAAACGATCGGAAAAATCCGGGTCGTTACAATATTTACATGATTAAATGTTTCCAACATGTTAAGCAATCAAACTTGTTAAGACTTGATTAATTGAAATATGTTTCATATAGACAATTGACCACCCAAGTTGACCGGTGATTCACGAACGTTAAAACTTGTAAAAACTATATGATGACATATATATATATATATATATATATATATATATATATATATATATATATATATATATATATATATATATATATATATATATATATAGTTAACATGATACTATGATAAGTAAACATATCATTAAGTATATTAACAATGAACTACATATGTAAAAACAAGACTACTAACTTAATGATTTTTAAACGAGACATATATGTAACGATTATCGTTGTAAAGACATTTAATGTATATATATCATATTAAGAGATATTCATACATGATAATATCATGATAATATAATAATTTAAAATCTCATTTGATATTATAAACATTGGGTTAACAACATTTAACAAGATCGTTAACCTAAAGGTTTCAAAACAACACTTACATGTAACGACTAACGATGACTTAACGACTCAGTTAAAATGTATATACATGTAGTGTTTTAATATGTATTTATACACTTTTGAAAGACTTCAATACACTTATCAAAATACTTCTACTTAACAAAAATGCTTACAATTACATCCTCGTTCAGTTTCATCAACAATTCTTCTCGTATGCACCCGTATTCGTACTCGTACAATACACAGCTTTTAGATGTATGTACTATTGGTATATACACTACAATGATCAGCTCTTAGAAGCCCATGTGAGTCACCTAACACATGTGGGAACCATCATTTGGCAACTAGCATGAAATATCTCATAAAATTACAAAAATATGAGTAATCATTCATGACTTATATACATGAAAACAAAATTACATATCCTTTATATCTAATCCATACACCAACGACCAAAAACACCTACAAACACTTTAATTCTTCAATTTTCTTCATCTAATTGATCTCTCTCAAGTTCTATCTTCAAGTTCTAAGTGTTCTTCATAAATTCCAAAAGTTCTAGTTTCATAAAATCAAGAATACTTTCAAGTTTGCTAGCTCACTTCCAATCTTGTAAGGTGATCATCCTGTAGTGACCCGAACTTTTCCATGTTTATATATATTAATTGAGATTGATATTTACATGATTAAATGTTTCCAACATGTTAAGCAATCAAACTTGTTAAGACTTGATTAATTGAAATATGTTTCATATAGACAATTGACCAGCCAAGTTGACCGGTGATTCACGAACGTTAAAACTTGTAAAAACTATATGATAACATATATATGGATATATATATAGTTAACATGATACTATGATAAGTAAACATATCATTAAGTATATTAACAATGAACTACATATGTAAAAACAAGACTACTAACTTAATGATTTTTAAACGAGACATATATGTAACGATTATCGTTGTAAAGACATTTAATGTGTATATATCATATTAAGAGATATTCATACATGATAATATTATGATAATATAATAATTTAAAATCTCATTTGATATTATAAACATTGGGTTAACAACATTTAACAAGATCGTTAACCTAAAGGTTTCAAAACAACACTTACATGTAACGACTAACGATGACTTAACGACTCAGTTAAAATGTATATACATGTAGTGTTTTAATATGTATTTATACACTTTAGAAAGACTTCAATACACTTATCAAAATACTTCTACTTAACAAAAATTCTTACAATTACATCCTCGTTCAGTTTCATCAACAATTCTACTCGTATGCACCCGTATTCGTACTCGTACAATACACAGCTTTTAGATGTATGTACTATTGGTATATACACTCCAATGATCAGCTCTTAGCAGCCTATGTGAGTCACCTAACACATGTGGGAACCATCATTTGGCAACTAGCATGAAATATCTCATAAAATTACAAAAATATGAGTAATCATTCATGACTTATTTACATGAAAACAAAATTACATATCCTTTATATCTAATCCATACACCAACGACCAAAAACACCTACAAACACTTTAATTCTTCAATTTTCTTCATCTAATTGATCTCTCTCAAGTTCTATCTTCAAGTTCTAAGTGTTCTTCATAAATTCCAAAAGTTCTAGTTTCATAAAATCAAGAATACTTTCAAGTTTGCTAGCTCACTTCCAATCTTGTAAGGTGATCATCCAACCTCAAGAAATCTTTATTTCTTACAGTAGGTTATCATTCTAATACAAGGTAATAATCATATTCAAACTTTGGTTCAATTTCTATAACTATAATAATCTTATTTCAAGTGATGATCTTACTTGAACTTGTTTTCGTGTCATGATTCTGCTTCAAGAACTTCGAGCCATCCAAGGATCCATTGAAGCTAGATCCATTTTTCTCTTTTCCAGTAGGTTTATCCAAGGAACTTAAGGTAGTAATGATGTTCATAACATCATTCGATTCATACATATAAAGCTATCTTATTCGAAGGTTTAAACTTGTAATCACTAGAACATAGTTTAGTTAATTCTAAACTTGTTCGCAAACAAAAGTTAATCCTTCTAACTTGACTTTTAAAATCAACTAAACACATGTTATATATCTATATGATATGCTAACTTAATGATTTAAAACCTGGAAACACGAAAAACACCGTAAAACCGGATTTACGCCGTCGTAGTAACACCGCGGGCTGTTTTGGGTTAGTTAATTAAAAAGTATGATAAACTTTGATTTAAAAGTTGTTATTCTGAGAAAATAATTTTTATTATGAACATGAAACTATATCCATAAATTATGGTTAAACTCAAAGTGGAAGTATGTTTTCTAAAATGGTCATCTAGACGTCGTTCTTTCGACTGAAATGACTACCTTTACAAAAATGACTTGTAACTTATTTTTTCGACTATAAACCTATACTTTTTCTGTTTAGATTCTAAAATAGAGTTCAATATGAAACCATAGCAATTTGATTCACTCAAAACGGATTTAAAATGAAGAAGTTATGGGTAAAACAAGATTGGATAATTTTTCTCATTTTAGCTACGTGAAAATTGGTAACAAATCTATTCCAACCATAACTTAATCAACTTGTATTGTATATTATGTAATCTTGAGATACCATAGACACGTATACAATGTTTCGACCTATCATGTCGACACATCTATATATATTTCGGAACAACCATAGACACTCTATATGTGAATGTTGGAGTTAGCTATACAGGGTTGAGGTTGATTCCAAAATATATATAGTTTGAGTTGTGATCAATACTGAGATACGTATACACTGGGTCGTGGATTGATTCAAGATAATATTTATCGATTTATTTCTGTACATCTAACTGTGGACAACTAGTTGTAGGTTACTAACGAGGACAGCTGACTTAATAAACTTAAAACATCAAAATATATTAAAAGTATTGTAAATATATTTTGAACATACTTTGATATATATATATATATATATATTGTTATAGGTTCGTGAATCAACCAGTGGCCAAGTCTTACTTCCCGACGAAGTAAAAATCTGTGAAAGTGAGTTATAGTCCCACTTTTAAAATCTAATATTTTTGGGATGAGAATACATGCAGGTTTTATAAATGATTTACAAAATAGACACAAGTACGTGAAACTACATTCTATGGTTGAATTATCGAAATCGAATATGCCCCTTTTTATTAAGTCTGGTAATCTAAGAATTAGGGAAGAGACACCCTAATTGACGCGAATTCTAAAGATAGATCTATTGGGCCTAACAAACCCCATCCAAAGTACCGGATGCTTTAGTACTTCGAAATTTATATCATATCCGAAGGGTGTCCCAGAATGATGGGGATATTCTTATATATGCATCTTGTTAATGTCGGTTACCAGGTGTTCACCATATGAATGATTTTTATCTCTATGTATGGGATGTGTATTGAAATATGAAATCTTGTGGTCTATTATTATGATTTGATATATATAGGTTAAACCTATAACTCACCAACATTTTTGTTGACGTTTTAAGCATGTTTATTCTCAGGTGATTATTAAGAGCTTCCGCTGTCGCATACTTAAATAAGGACGAGATTTGGAGTCCATGCTTGTATGATATTGTGTAAAAACTGCATTCAAAAAACTTATTTTGTTGTAACATATTTGTATTGTAAACCATTATGTAATGGTCGTGTGTAAACAGGATATTTTAGATTATCATTATTTGATAATCTACGTAAAGCTTTTTAAAACCTTTATCTATGAAATAAAGGTTATGGTTTGTTTTAAAAATGAATGCAGTCTTTGAAAAACGTCTCATATAGAGGTCAAAACCTCGCAACGAAATCAATTAATATGGAACGTTTTTAATCAATAAGAACGGGACATTTCAGTTGGTATCAGAGCGTTGGTCTTAGAGAACCAGAATTTTGCATTAGTGTGTCTTATCGAGTTTGTTAGGATGCATTAGTGAGTCTGGACTTCGACCGTGTTTACTTGAAAAATGATTGCTTAACAAATTTTGTTGGAAACTATATATTTTTAACATGTGAATATTATGTGATATATTAATCTCTTAACGCGTTTGATATTATGTGATAGATGTCTACCTCTAGAACAAGTCCCATTGACTCACCTAATAATAATGAAGAGTCAAATATAAATTGGAATGATTCGTGGACTGATTCACAAGTTCCCGAAGAGGAACCGGAAGAAGAGTCGGAACCGGAAGAAGAGTCGGAACCGGAAGAAGAATCGGAACCGGATGAAGAAATAGAACCGGTGGGGGAAATAATAAAACGGTTAAGTAAAAGAAAATCCTCAACCAACCGACCAAGGTTAATTATGGTCAATGGTGTTTTCGCCAAGGAAGCAAAATATTGGGAGGATTACCAATTCTCCGATGAATCGGATTCCGACGAGAATTCCGATGATGTTATAGAAATTACCCCAACTGAATTTAAAAAGGAAAAAGAAAATAATAAGGGAAAGGGCATAAAAATAGAGAAATCTAATTCCAACCCCGATGAACTTTATATGTATCGTCAACCCCCGAAGTCCTTAAGTTGTAACAATGACCCGGGAACCTCTAAACCACCAGGTTTTTCTAAACCAATGTGGATCACGACGGCTCATATTAGGGGAACATCATATATCCCTAGAAACTTGGCAAAACGAACCAAAACCGAAGAAGAAGAAACAAGCGAGTCGGAATAAGATAGTTGTATTCGTGTGGTGTAATATATGTAATATAGTGTGCTTATGCTTTATGATATATGTAAAAATTGCTTGTATTAATAAGTATTTTTTTTTATGAATCTAACTCTTGTCTATTTTACAGTATAAAAACACAAAATGGATAGACAACCCAATATTTTAAGAGACCTACCCGGAGACATGATTGATGAAATCTTGTCTAGAGTCGGTCAGAATTCTTCAGCACAACTATTTAAGGCGAGATCAGTTTGTAAGACATTCGAAGAACGTTCCAAGAATGCCTTGGTTTATAAAAGGCTTTCATTCGAAAGATGGGGGATATCACATTGGGAAATCCATAAGTTACGATGTGTTTACTTTGACGCATATATTGCGGGGAACCCAAATGCTATTTTACGCAATGGGTTAAGAAATTATTTTGACTCAATATATCCGAATATTGGACTTCGTGATTTAGAAAAAGCGGCTAACATGCAACATAAAGAAGCATGTTATGCTTACGGATTAGTAATGTTCGCTTCTCACCAAAGTGAGAACAAGAACATCGGGCTACAACTATTAAACAAAATGTTCCCACAAGTGACGGAGTCGGTAATTGGGGTAAGAAATGAGGTTTTTAGATTGTTACGGGACTGTTGGACATTACGTAACCCTCGTCCCTTTGACGACGTTACAACACGCTGTCTTATCAACGGCCATAACGGTTATGTTCCACAAGACCAAGGATGGGAAGTAATCCTAGTAAAACCAGAATGCTTGACTTGTTTCTGGACGTATGAATTACGTGTCTTTATTGCCTTTGCTTAACGACTTGTGTACTAGCTAGAATTATCTTCACAACCATCTTGTATCAAATTTATTGTGTGCTATATTTCATGCTATATGTAAAATAAGCGGTATTGTAAGTTTGTAAAATATTGTGTAAAAGTTTGAACGCGAAATATTATTATAATCAGTTTTTCATATAGAATTGTAGTAGTTGAATTGTATATTAGCTACTAAGTATGAACTTAACGGGTAGGTACTACCCGAATTTAAACTTATAAAACGCTAATATGAAGAAAAAGCTTTTATAAATGAGTTCATATTATGCTACGAAATACTATTAACTACTCTTAATATTCTGTATGATTAACTTATTCCATTTAACTATTTTGAAGGAAATGGCACCGACTACTCGACACACCGTGAATATGAATGAAGAGGAATTCCGTACTTTTCTAGCTTCAAACATAGCCGCAGTACAGGCTGCGCTACATACCAACAATAACCTTGGATCTAGCAGTACAGGAAATCGTGTAGGATGCACCTACAAAGAATTCACTGCCTGCAAACCTTTGGAATTTGATGGAACCGAAGGACCGATCGGATTGAAACGGTGGACCGAGAAGGTCGAATCGGTGTTTGCCATAAGTAAGTGTATTGAAGAGGACAAAGTAAAGTACGCTACGCATACCTTCACAGGTTCTGCGTTAACATGGTGGAATACCTATCTAGAGCAAGTGGGACAAGACGATGCGTACGCACTACCGTGGTCAGCATTCAAGCACTTGATGAACGAGAAGTACCGTCCGAGAACCGAGGTCAATAAGCTCAAGACAGAACTTAGAGGGTTACGAACCCAAGGATTTGATATTACCACGTACGAAAGACGATTCACAGAATTGTGCCTATTGTGTCTGGGAGCATTCGAAGATGAGGAATAGAAGATCGACGCGTTTGTGAAAGGATTACCGGAAAGAATCCAAGAAGATATAAGTTCACACGAGCCCGCCTCCATACAACAGGCATGTAGAATGGCTCACAAACTCGTGAACCAGATTGAAGAAAGAATTAAAGAACAGACTGCTGAAGAGGCCAATGTGAAGTAAGTCAAAAGAAAGTGGGAGGAAAACGGTGATAAGAATCACCAATACAACAACAGCAATTACAACAATAATCGCAACAATTATCCCAACAATCGCAACATCAATCGCAACTACAACAAACGGCCCAACAACAACAACAACAACAACAACAGCAACTACAACAATCATCCCAACAACAATAATAACCGCAACAACAACAACAATCAGAAGCAGCTATGCCAAAGGTGTGAAAAGAATCACTCGGGGTTCTGCACCAAATTTTGCAACAAGTGTAAAAGAAATGGTCATAGCGCGGCGAAGTGTGAGGTCTACGGACCAGGGGTTAATAGAACGAAAGGAACAAATAGTGTCGGAACGAGTAATGGTGGAGCAAGTAGTGTCGGAGCCAGTTATGCCAATGTAGTTTGTTATAAATGTGGAAAACCGGGCCACATTATTAGAAATTGCCCGAACCAGGAGAACACGAATGGACAAGGCCGTGGAAGAGTTTTCAATATTAATGCGGCAGAGGCACAGGAAGACCCGGAGCTTGTTACGGGTACGTTTCTTATTGACAATAAATCTGCTTACGTTTTATTTGATTCGGGTGCGGATAGAAGCTATATGAGTAGAGATTTTTGTGCTAAATTAAGTTGTCCATTGACGCCTTTGGATAGTAAATTTTTACTCGAATTAGCAAATGGTAAATTAATTTCAGCAGATAATATATGTCGGAATCAAGAAATTAAACTGGTTAGCGAAACATTTAAGATTGATTTGATACCAGTAGAGTTAGGGAGTTTTGATGTGATAATCGGTATGGACTGGTTGAAAGAAATGAAAGCGGAGATCGTTTGTTACAAAAATGCAATTCGCATTATACGAGAAAAAGGAAAACCCTTAATGGTGTACGGAGAAAAGGGCAACACGAAGCTACATCTTATTAGTAATTTGAAGGCATAAAAACTAATAAGAAAAGGTTGCTATGCTGTTCTAGCACACGTCGAGAAAGTACAAACTAAAGAAAAGAGCATCAATGATGTTCCCGTCGCAAAAGAATTTCCTGATGTATTTCCATAAGAATTACCGGGATTACCCCCACATCGATCCGTTGAATTTCAAATAGATCTTGTACCAGGAGCTGCACCAATAGCTCGTGCTCCTTACAGACTCGCACCCAGCGAGATGAAAGAACTACAAAGTCAATTACAAGAACTTTTAGAGCGTGGTTTCATTCGACCAAGCACATCACCGTGGGGAGCTCCTGTTTTGTTTGTCAAGAAGAAAGATGGTACATTCAGGTTGTGTATCGACTACCGAGAGTTGAACAAACTTACCATCAAGAACCGCTACCCACTACCGAGAATCGATGACTTATTTGATCAACTACAAGGCTCTTCTGTTTATTCAAAGATTGACTTACGTTCCGGGTATCATCAAATGCGGGTGAAAGAAGATGATATTCCAAAGACTGCTTTCAGAACACGTTACGGTCATTACGAGTTTATGGTCATGCCGTTTGGTTTAACTAATGCACCAGCTATGTTCATGGACCTTATGAACCGAGTGTGTGGACCATACCTTGACAAGTTTGTCATTGTTTTCATTGATGACATACTTATTTACTCAAAGAATGACCAAGAACACGGTGAACATTTGAGAAAGGTGTTAGAAGTATTGAGGAAGGAAGAATTGTACGCTAAGTTTTCAAATTGTGCATTTTGGTTGGAAGAAGTTCAATTCCTCGGTCACATAGTGAACAAAGAAGGTATTAAGGTGGATCCGGCAAAGATAGAAACTGTTGAAAAGTGGGAAACCCCGAAAACTCCGAAACACATACGCCAGTTTTTAGGACTAGCTGGTTACTACAGAAGGTTCATCCAAGACTTTTCCAGAATAGCAAAACCATTGACTGCATTAACGCATAAAGGGAAGAAATTTGAATGGAATGATGAACAAGAGAAAGCGTTTCAGTTATTGAAGAAAAAGCTAACTACGGCACCTATATTGTCATTGCCTGAAGGGAATGATGATTTTGTGATTTATTGTGATGCATCAAAGCAAGGTCTCGGTTGTGTATTAATGCAACGAACGAAGGTGATTGCTTATGCGTCTAGACAATTGAAGATTCACGAACAAAATTATACGACGCATGATTTTGAATTAGGCGCGGTTGTTTTTGCATTAAAGACTTGGAGGCACTACTTATATGGGGTCAAAAGTATTATATATACCGACCACAAAAGTCTTCAACACATATTTAATCAGAAACAACTGAATATGAGGCAGCGTAGGTGGATTGAATTATTGAATGATTACGACTTTGAGATTCGTTACCACCCGGGAAAGGCAAATGTGGTAGCCGATGCCTTGAGCAGGAAGGACAGAGAACCCATTCGAGTAAAATCTATGAATATAATGATTCATAATAACATTACTACTCAAATAAAGGAGGCGCAACAAGGAGTTTTAAAAGAGGAAAATTTAAAGGATGAAATACCCAAAGGATCGGAGAAGCATCTTAATATTCGGGAAGACGGAACCCGGTATAGGGCTGAAAGGATTTGGGTACCAAAATTTGGAGATATGAGAGAAATGGTACTTAGAGAAGCTCATAAAACCAGATACTCAATACATCCTGGAACGGGGAAGATGTACAAGGATCTCAAGAAACATTTTTGGTGGCCGGGTATGAAAGCCGATGTTGCTAAATACGTAGGAGAATGTTTGACGTGTTCTAAGGTCAAAGCTGAGCATCAGAAACCATCAGGTCTACTTCAACAACCCGAAATCCCGGAATGGAAATGGGAAAACATTACCATGGATTTCATCACTAAATTGCCAAGGACTGCAAGTGGTTTTGATACTATTTGGGTAATAGTTGATCGTCTCACCAAATCAGCACACTTCCTGCCAATAAGAGAAGATGACAAGATGGAGAAGTTAGCACGACTGTATTTGAAGGAAGTCGTCTCCAGACATGGAATACCAATCTCTATTATCTCTGATAGGGATGGCAGATTTATTTCAAGATTCTGGCAGACATTACAGCAAGCATTAGGAACTCGTCTAGACATGAGTACTGCCTATCATCCACAAACTGATGGGCAGAGCGAAAGGACGATACAAACGCTTGAAGACATGCTACGAGCATGTGTTATTGATTTCGGAAACAGTTGGGATCGACATCTACCGTTAGCAGAATTTTCCTACAACAACAGCTACCATTCAAGCATTGAGATGACGCCGTTTGAAGCACTTTATGGTAGAAAGCGCAGGTCTCCGATTTGTTGGAGTGAAGTGGGGGATAGACAGATTATGGGTCCGGAGATTATACAAGAAACTACCGAGAAGATCATCCAAATTCAACAACGGTTGAAAACCGCCCAAAGTCGACAAAAGAGCTACGCTGACATTAAAAGAAAAGATATAGAATTTGAAATTGGAGAGATGGTCATGCTTAAAGTTGCACCTTGGAAAGGCGTTGTTCGATTTGGTAAACGAGGGAAATTAAATCCAAGGTATATTGGACCATTCAAGATTATTGATCGTGTCGGACCAGTAGCTTACCGACTAGAGTTACCTCAACAACTCGCGGCTGTACATAACACTTTCCACGTCTCGAATTTAAAGAAATGTTTTGCTAAAGAAGATCTCACTATTCCGTTAGATGAAATCCAAATCAACGAAAAACTTCAATTCATCGAAGAACCCGTCGAAATAATGGATCGTGAGGTTAAAAGACTTAAGCAAAACAAGATACCAATTGTTAAGGTTCGATGGAATGCTCGTAGAGGACCCGAGTTCACCTGGGAGTGTGAAGATCAGATGAAGAAGAAATACCCGCATCTATTTCCAGAAGATTCGTCAACACCTTCAACAGCTTAAAATTTCGGGACGAAATTTATTTAACGGGTAGGTACTGTAGTGACCCGAACTTTTCCATGTTTATATATATTAATTGAGATTGATATTTACATGATTAAATGTTTCCAACATGTTAAGCAATCAAACTTGTTAAGACTTGATTAATTGAAATATGTTTCATATAGACAATTGACCACCCAAGTTGACCGGTGATTCACGAACGTTAAAACTTGTAAAAACTATATGATGACATATATATGGATATATATATATATAGTTAACATGATACTATGATAAGTAAACATATCATTAAGTATATTAACAATGAACTACATATGTAAAAACAAGACTACTAACTTAATGATTTTTAAACGAGACATATATGTAACGATTATCGTTGTAAAGACATTTAATGTGTATATATAATATTAAGAGATATTCATACATGATAATATCATGATAATATAATAATTTAAAATCTCATTTGATATTATAAACATTGGGTTAACAACATTTAACAAGATCGTTAACCTAAAGGTTTCAAAACAACACTTACATGTAACGACTAACGATGACTTAACGACTCAGTTAAAATGTATATACATGTAGTGTTTTAATATGTATTTATACACTTTATAAAGACTTCAATACACTTATCAAAATACTTCTACTTAACAAAAATGCTTACAATTACATCCTCGTTCAGTTTCATCAACAATTCTACTCGTATGCACCCGTATTCGTACTTGTACAATGCACAGCTTTTAGATGTATGTACTATTGGTATATACACTCCAATGATCAGCTCTTAGAAGCCTATGTGAGTCACCTAACACATGTAGGAACCATCATTTGGCAACTAGCATGAAATATCTCATAAAATTACAAAAATATGAGTAATCATTCATGACTTATTTACATGAAAACAAAATTACATATCCTTTATATCTAATCCATACACCAACGACCAAAAACACCTACAAACACTTTAATTCTTCAATTTTCTTCATCTAATTGATCTCTCTCAAGTTCTATCTTCAAGTTCTAAGTGTTCTTCATAAATTCCAAAAGTTCTAGTTTCATAAAATCAAGAATACTTTCAAGTTTGCTAGCTCACTTCCAATCTTGTAAGGTGATCATCCAACCTCAAGAAATCTTTATTTCTTACAGTAGGTTATCATTCTAATACAAGGTAATAATCATATTCAAACTTTGGTTCAATTTCTATAACTATAATAATCTTATTTCAAGTGATGATCTTACTTGAACTTGTTTTCGTGTCATGATTCTGCTTCAAGAACTTCGAGCCATCCAAGGATCCATTGAAGCTAGATCCATTTTTCTCTTTTCCAGTAGGTTATCCAAGGAACTTAAGGTAGTAATGATGTTCATAACATCATTCGATTCATACATATAAAGCTATCTTATTCGAAGGTTTAAACTTGTAATCACTAGAACATAGTTTAGTTAATTCTAAACTTGTTCGCAAACAAAAGTTAATCCTTCTAACTTGACTTTTAAAATCAACTAAACACATGTTATATATCTATATGATATGCTAACTTAATGATTTAAAACCTGGAAACACGAAAAACACCGTAAAACCGGATTTACGCCGTCGTAGTAACACCGCGGGCTGTTTTGGGTTAGTTAATTAAAAACTATGATAAACTTTGATTTAAAAGTTGTTATTCTGAGAAAATTATTTTTATTATGAACATGAAACTATATCCATAAATTATGGTTAAACTCAAAGTGGAAGTATGTTTTCTAAAATGGTCATCTAAACGTCGTTCTTTCGACTGAAATGACTACATTTACAAAAACGACTTGTAACTTATTTTTCCGACTATAAACCTATACTTTTTCTGTTTAGATTCATAAAATAGAGTTCAATATGAAACCATAGCAATTTGATTCACTCAAAACGGATTTAAAATGAAGAAGTTATGGGTAAAACAAGATTGGATAATTTTTCTCATTTTAGCTACGTGAAAATTGGTAACAAATCTATTCCAACCATAACTTAATCAACTTGTATTGTATATTATGTAATCTTGAGATACCATAGACACGTATACAATGTTTCGACCTATCATGTCGACACATCTATATATATTTCGGAACAACCATAGACACTCTATATGTGAATGTTGGAGTTAGCTATACAGGGTTGAGGTTGATTCCAAAATATATATAGTTTGAGTTGTGATCAATACTGAGATACGTATACACTGGGTCGTGGATTGATTCAAGATAATATTTATCGATTTATTTCTGTACATCTAACTGTGGACAACTAGTTGTAGGTTACTAACGAGGACAGCTGACTTAATAAACTTAAAACATCAAAATATATTAAAAGTATTGTAAATATATTTTGAACATACTTTGATATATATATATATATTGTTATAGGTTCGTGAATCAACCAGTGGCCAAGTCTTACTTCCCGACGAAGTAAAAATCTGTGAAAGTGAGTTATAGTCCCACTTTTAAAATCTAATATTTTTGGGATGAGAATACATGCAGGTTTTATAAATGATTTACAAAATAGACACAAGTACGTGAAACTACATTCTATGGTTGAATTATCGAAATCGAATATGCCCCTTTTTATTAAGTCTGGTAATCTAAGAATTAGGGAAGAGACACCCTAATTGACGCGAATCCTAAAGATAGATCTATTGGGCCTAACAAACCCCATCCAAAGTACCGGATGCTTTAGTACTTCGAAATTTATATCATATCCGAAGGGTGTCCCGGAATGATGGGGATATTCTTATATATGCATCTTGTTAATGTCGGTTACCAGGTGTTCACCATATGAATGATTTTTATCTCTATATATGGGATGTGTATTGAAATATGAAATCTTGTGGTCTATTATTATGATTTGATATATATAGGTTAAACCTATAACTCACCAACATTTTTGTTGACGTTTTAAGCATGTTTATTCTCAGGTAATTATTAAGAGCTTCCGCTGTCGCATACTTAAATAAGGACGAGATTTGGAGTCCATGCTTGTATGATATTGTGTAAAAACTGCATTTAAAAAACTTATTTTGTTGTAACATATTTGTATTGTAAACCATTATGTAATGGTCGTGTGTAAACAGGATATTTTAGATTATCATTATTTGATAATCTACGTAAAGCTTTTTAAAACCTTTATCTATGAAATAAAGGTTATGGTTTGTTTTAAAAATGAATGCAGTCTTTGAAAAACGTCTCATATAGAGGTCAAAACCTCGCAACGAAATCAATTAATATGGAACGTTTTTAATCAATAAGAACGGGACATTTCACATCCAACCTCAAGAAATCTTTGTTTCTTACAGTAGGTTATCATTCTAATACAAGGTAATAATCATATTCAAACTTTGGTTCAATTTCTATAACTATAACAATCTTATTTCAAGTGATGATCTTACTTGAACTTGTTTTCGTGTCATGATTCTGCTTCAAGAACTTCGAGCCATCTAAGGATCCGTTGAAGCTAGATCCATTTTTCTCTTTTCCAGTAGGTTTATCCAAGGAACTTAAGGTAGTAATGATGTTCATAACATCATTCAATTTATATATATAAAGCTATCTTATTCAAAGGTTTAAACTTGTAATCACTAGAACATAGTTTAGTTAATTCTAAACTTGTTCGCAAACAAAAGTTAATCCTTATAATTTGACTTTTAAAATCAACTAAACACATGTTCTATATCTATATGATATGCTAACTTAATGATTTAAAACCTGGAAACACGAAAAACACCGTAAAACCGGATTTACGCCGTCGTAGTAACACCGCGGGCTGTTTTGGGTTAGTTAATTAAAAACTATGATAAACTTTGATTTAAAAGTTTTTATTCTGAGAAAATTATTTTTATTATGAACATGAAACTATATCCAAAAATTATGGTTAAAATCAAAGTGGAAGTATGTTTTCTAAAATGGTCATCTAGACGTCGTTCTTTCGACTGAAATGACTACCTTTACAAAAATGACTTGCAACTTATTTTTCCGACTATAAACCTATACTTTTTCTGTTTATATTCATAAAATAGAGTTCAATATGAAACCATATCAATTTGATTCACTCAAAACGGATTTAAAATGAAGAAGTTATGGGTAAAACAAGATTGGATAATTTTTCTCATTTTAGCTCCGTGAAAATTGGTAACAAATCTATTCCAACCATAACTTAATCAACTTGTATTGTATATTATGTAATCTTGAGATACCATAGACACGTATACAATGTTTCGACCTATCATGTTGACACATCTATATATATTTCAGAACAACCATAGACACTCTATATGTGAATGTTGGAGTTAGCTATACAGGGTTGAGGTTGATTCCAAAATATATATAGTTTGAGTTGTGATCAATACTGAGATACGTATACACTGGGTCGTGGATTGATTCAAGATAATATTTATGGATTTATTTCTGTACATCTAACTGTGGACAACTAGTTGTAGGTTACTAACGAGGACAGCTGACTTAATAAACTTAAAACATCAAAATATATTAAAAGTGTTGTAAATATATTTTAAACATACTTTGATATATATTTATATATTGTTATAGGTTCGTGAATCAACCAGTGGCCAAGTCTTACTTCCCGATGAAGTAAAAATCTGTGAAAGTGAGTTATAGTCCCACTTTTAAAATCTAATATTTTTGGGATGAGAATACATGCAGGTTTTATAAATGATTTACAAAATAGACACAAGTACGTGAAACTACATTCTATGGTTGAATTATCGAAATCGAATATGCCCCTTTTTATTAAGTCTGGTAATCTAAGAATTAGGGAACAGACACCCTAATTGACGCGAATCCTAAAGATAGATCTATTGGGCCTAACAAACCCCATCCAAAGTACCGGATGCTTTAGTACTTCGAAATTTATATCATATCCGAAGGGTGTCCCGGAATGATGGGGATATTCTTATATATATGCATCTTGTTAATGTCGGTTACCAGGTGTTCACCATATGAATGACTTTTATCTCTATGTATGGGATGTGTATTGAAATATTAAATCTTGTGGTCTATTATTATGATTTGATATATATAGGTTAAACCTATAACTCACCAACATTTTTGTTGACGTTTTAAGCATGTTTATTCTCAGGTGATTATTAAGAGCTTCCGCTGTCGCATACTTAAATAAGGATGAGATTTGGAGTCCATGCTAGTATGATATTGTGTAAAAACTGCATTCAAGAAACTTATTTTGTTGTAACATATTTGTATTGTAAACCATTATGTAATGGTCGTGTGTAAACAGGATATTTTAGATTATCATTATTTGATAATCTACGTAAAGCTTTTTAAACCTTTATTGATGAAATAAAGGTTATGGTTTGTTTTAAAATGAATGCAGTCTTTGAAAAACGTCTCATATAGAGGTCAAAACCTCGCAACGAAATAAATTAATATGGAACGTTTTTAATCAATAAGAACGGGACATTTCACCTAAAGGGTTAGATCACAAAGTAAGAGATTTTTCAAAATCTCCCACTTAATCTTGCATCCATATGCTCCATCTTGTGTTCTTCCTTCATCATCTTGAATCTTCATTTCATTTTACAAAAAATATATAACCTAATACATTTTTTTTCTAGGATAAGAAATTACAACCTAATCTATTTTTACATACCAAAATAGAATAAATTACATCACCAAATTACACAATTATTACAAACCAAAATGAATGAATATTACAACCAAACATACACACATCCAACCACAAGGTCAAGGCTTGATTGTGAACAACAACTAACAACAAAACTTGACCAAATTTGAAGTTCCAACCCCCTTTTGGAACTCCAAAATTTCGGCCAAAAATATATCCCACCCAAAACCCAAAATTTTTTACATTCTAGTTTCATGCATGTTACTAGATTGTAATCTAAATGGGTTTTCAAGCCAAATACAAGAAGCATATTTCTATGACCTCGGCTCTAGATACCATTGTTGGAATTCATCATATTAACAAGTTTCATAAACATGCATGTTACAAGATTAAAGCGGAAGCAATTTATCATGAAAAACTTTCAATATGTTTAACCATTTAATATGAATTCCAAAATAGATCAAGTCTAGAAAATATGCTTAAATGTAAAAGAGCTAGAAAAGGGATGTACCTACTCCAAGTTAGGAGGTTATGAATTGAAGAAGATGATGATGAAGATGATGATGAAAGCAACTTCTAACTTAAAGTCTCAAGCTTGAAATACCCACAAGCCTTTTTCAAATCAACACCCTAGAACTTGGTTAGGATTTAGACACTAGTTAGCAAGCAAAAATCAAACCAAGAACTCCTTGTTCTTGCTTCCCAAAATCGGCCAAAAGAGGGAAGGGATGGGAGAGTTTTTTGCTTTTCAAATTTGCTAGTAATGAATGTGTGTGTAAGAGTGTGTAAGGCATGTATCTAGGTGGAGTATATTTTCAAGAAAAAGCAAGCATGGGGTGGCTTGTCTTGGGCACCCCAAACCGCCACCACCATCATCATTTATTTATTTATTTTTTTTTGCTTTTCTTTTTATAAAATGCCTTGCAACATTTATTTGATACTTGCAAATCTTTTAATTTTATAATCCTCTTATAAAATTGTATTTTATAAACCACTTATAAAATTGTAACACACATATAAGTTTAATCATATAAATAATTAAACTTGTACTTATAATTATCCAAATAATCATTTCAAGCATTTTTATCTTTAGAAAATCAATTTCTAAAGTTCAAGTGTCGAGTATTAATTTTAAAGATCCAATCGTTAAAATAAATACTAAAAGGTGTTGTTGGCTTGTTATTGGGTATGACCCGACTTGGATCATAACATATTGGACACATTAATTTATTATGTCTCTCGGGCATACGAAATACCTTCATTATACATAATTACATTGTGAGTGACATAATAGGCCTTAAAACAATATGTACCATGCTAAGTCATGCATACACAAAAGGAATAATATGAAAGAAATTCAAAACGGTAAAAAATAAAAAAAAGGCAAAATTGATGGCTTTCGAGGTATCGTTTAGAAAAATATTTGGGACAAACCGCCTATGGCAGTTTGCCAACGGATAGATCTCGAAAAAATACACGATTTGAAAAAAAAACAGTGACTAAATCGGAGTTACGAGTCAAAAGATACGATAGATCTATCATTTTGGCAAAAGACACAAAACACCAAGCACAACGAAACGTCGGTGGTGTTTGGTGCGTGGTGCGAATTTGCGAGGAAAAATGTCTTTTTATGAATCTAGATGACCTCGAATGGCAAGAACGTTCATAGAGTCTTGCTCGTTAGACCGTTTAAGGATGATCTTGAGAATTTCCGCACAATCCGAAACCCAAGGTTATGCGCCGCCAAATGGTACTCCAATCGACGGCGCATATTAATGATTTAAAAAACGTGTTTAATGAAGTGACATTAGATTCAAAATTATGTGCGTTATACATAATTACATTGCGAGTGAAATATTAGGCCTTAAAACTATATATACCATGCTAAGTCATGCATACAAAAAGGAATAATACGATATAAATGGAAAACGTTCAAAGTAAACATTAAAAATGAGTAAACTGTCTTTTTCGGCATCCTGAGGACCTCAAATGGCAAGAGACTTTCCGAGAGTGTTGACGTTAGGTTCGTTTTAGGGTGATCTCGAGAATTTCGGCACAATCTGAAACCAAAGGTTATGCGCCGCCAAATGGTATTCCATTTGGCGGCGCGTATTAGTGATTTAAAAAGCGTATTTAATGAAGTGACACTAGATTCAGAATTATATGCGTTATACATAATTACATTGTGAGTGAAATAATAGGCCTTAAAACAATATGTACCATGCTAAGTCATGCATACACAAAAGGAATAATATGAAAGAAATTCAAAACGGTCAAAAATAGAAAAAAGGAAAAATTGAAGGCTTTCGAGGTCTCTTTTCAAAACATATTTACGGATAGATCTCGAAAAATTACACGATTTAAAAAAACGGTGACTAAATCGGAGCTACGAGTCAAAAGATACGATAGATCTATCATTTTGGCCAAAGATACAAAACACCAAGCACAACGAAACGTCGGTGGTGTTTGGTGCGTGGTGCGAATTTGCGAGAAAAAATGTCTTTTTATGAATCTAGATAACCTCGAATGGAAAACACGTTCATAGAGTCTTGCTCGTTAGACCATTTTAGGGTGATCTCGAGAATTTTCGCACAATCCGAAACCCAAGGTTATGCGCCGCAAATTGGTACTCCAATCGGCGGTGCATATTAATGATTTAAAAAGCGTGTTCAATGAAGTGACATTAGATTCAAAATTATGTGCATTATACATATTTACATTGCGAGTGAAATAATAGGCCTTAAAACTATATATACCATGCTAAGTCATGCATACAAAAAGGAATAATACGATTCAAATTGAAAACGTTCAAAGTGAACATTAAAAATGAGTAAACTGTCTTTATTCGGCATCATGAGGACCTCGAATGGCAAGAGACTTTATGAGGGTGTTGATGTTAGGTTCGTTTTAGGGTGATCTCGAGAATTTTAGCACAATCTGAAACCAAAGGTTATGCGCCGCCAAATGGTACTCCATTTGGCGACGCGTATTAGTGAGTTAAAAAGCGTATTTAATGAAGTGACACTAGATTCAGAATTATATGCGTTATACATAATTACATTGTAAGTGAAATAATAGGCCTTAAAACAATATGTACCATGCTAAGTAATGCATACACAAAAGGAATAATATGAAAGAAATTCAAAAAGGTAAAAAAAAAGGCAAAATTGAAGGCTTTCGAGGTCTCGTTTAGAAAAATATTTGGGACAAATCGTCTATGGTAGTTTGCCAACGGATAGATCTCGAAAAAATACACGATTTGAAAAAAAAACGGTGACTAAACCGAAGTTACGAGTCAAAAGATACGATAGATCTATCATTTTGGCCAAAGACACAAAACACCAAGCACAACGAAACGTCGGTGGTGTTTGGTGCGTGGTGCGAATTTGCGAGGAAAAATATTTTTTTATGAATCTAGATGACCTCGAATGGCAAGAACGTTCATAGAGTCTTGCTCGTTAGACCGTTTTAGGGTGATCTCGAGAATTTCTGCACAATCCGAAACCCAAGGTTATGCGCCGCCAAATGGTACTCCAATCGGCGGTGCATATTAATGATTTAAAAATCATATTTAATGAACTGACATTAGATTCAAAATTATGTGCGTTATACATAATTACATTTGCAAGAAAAATAATAGGCCTTAAAACTATATATATACCATGCTAAGTCATGCATACAAAAAGGAATAATACGATATAAATTGAAAACGTTCCAAGTGAACATTAAAAATGAGTAAACTGTCTTTTTTTCGGCATCCTGAGGACCTCGAATGGCAAGATACTTTCCGAGAGTCTTGATGTTAGGGTCGTTTTAGGTTTATCTCGAGAATTTTAGCACAATCTGAAACCAAAGATTACGTGCCGCCAAATGGTACTCAATTTGGCGGCGCGTATTAGTGATTTAAAATGCGTATTTAATGAAGTGACGCTAGATTCAAAATTATATGCGTTATACATAATTACATTTGTGAGTGAAATAATAGGCCTTAAAACAATATGTACTATGCTAAGTCATGCATACACAAAAGGAATAATATGAAAGAAATTCAAAACGGTAAAAAATAAAAAAAAAGGCAAAATTGATGGCTTTCGAGGTCTCGTTTAGAAAAATATTTGGGACAAACTGCCTATGGCAGTTTGCCAATGGATAGATCTCGAAAAAATACACGATTTGAAAAAAAAACAGTGACTAAATCGGAGTTACGAGTCAAAAGATACGATAGATCTATCATTTTGGCCAAAGACACAAAACACCAAGCACAACGAAACGTCGGTGGTGTTTGGTACGTGGTGCGAATTTGCGAGAAAAAATGTCTTTTTATGAATCTAGATGACCTCGAATGGCAAGAACGTTCATAGAGTCTTGCTCGTTAGACCGTTTTAGGGTGATCTCGAGAATTTCCGCACAATCCGAAACCCAAGGTTATGCGCCGCCAAATGGTACTCCAATCGACGGCGCATACTAATGATTTAAAAAGCGTGTTTAATGAAGTGACATTAGATTCAAAATTATGTGCATTATACATAATTACATTGCGAGTGAAATAATAGGCCTTAAAACTATGTATACCATGCTAAGTCATGCATACAAAAAGGAATAATACGATATAAATTGAAAAACATTCAAAGTGAACATTAAAAATGAGTAAACGGTCTTTTTCGGCATCCTGAGGACCTCAAATGGCAAGAGACTTTCCGAGAGTGTTGATGTTAGGTTCGTTTTAGGGCGATCTCGAGAATTTCAGCACAATCTGAAACCAAAGGTTATGCGCCGCCAAATGGTACTCCATTTGGCGGCGCGTATTAGTGATTTAAAAAGCGTATTTAATGAAGTGACACTAGATTCAGAATTATATGCGTTATACATAATTACATTGTGAGTGAAATAATAGGCCTTAAAACAATATGTACCATGCTAAGTCATGCATACAAAAAGGAATAATACGATACAAATTGAAAACGTTCAAAGTGAACATTAAAAATGAGTAAACTGTCTTTATTCGGCATCATGAGGACCTCGAATGGCAAGAGACTTTATGAGGGTGTTGATGTTAGGTTCGTTTTAGGGTGATCTCGAGAATTTTAGCACAATCTGAAACCAAAGGTTATGCGCCGCCAAATGGTACTCCATTTGGCGACGCGTATTAGTGAGTTAAAAAGCGTATTTAATGAAGTGACACTAGATTCAGAATTATATGCGTTATACATAATTATATTGTAAGTGAAATAATAGGCCTTAAAACAATATGTACCATGCTAAGTAATGCATACACAAAAGGAATAACATGAAAGAAATTCAAAACGGTAAAAAAAGGCAAAATTGAAGGCTTTCGAGGTCTCGTTTAGAAAAATATTTGGGACAAACCGTCTATGGCAGTTTGCCAACGGATAGATCTCGAAAAAATACACGATTTAAAAAAAAACGGTGACTAAACCGAAGTTACGAGTCAAAAGATACGATAGATCTATCATTTTGGCCAAAGACACAAAACACCAAGCACAACGAAACGTCGGTGGTGTTTGGTGCGTGGTGCGAATTTGCGAGAAAAAATATTTTTTTATGAATCTAGATGACCTCGAATGGCAAGAACGTTCATAGATTCTTTCTCGTTAAACCGTTTTAGGGTGATCTCGAGAATTTCTGCACAATCCGAAACCCAGGGTTATGCGCCGCCAATGGTACTCCAATCGGCGGTGCATATTAATGATTTAAAAAGCGTGTTTAATGAACTGACATTAGATTCAAAATTATGTGCGTTATACATAATTACATTTGCAAGTAAAATAATAGGCCTTAAAACTATATATATACCATGCTAAGTCATGCATACAAAAAGGAATAATACGATATAAATTGAAAACGTTCCAAGTGAACATTAAAAATGAGTAAACTGTCTTTTTTCGGCATCATGAGGACCATGAATGGCAAGATACTTTCCGAGAGTCTGGATGTTAGGGTCGTTTTAGGGTGATCTCGAGAATTTAAGCACAATCTAAAACTAAGGGTTATGCGCCGCCAAATGGTACTCAATTTGGCAGCGCGTATTAGTGATTTAAAATATGTATTTAATGAAGTGACACTAGATTCAAAATTATATGCGCTATACATAATTACATTGTGAGTAAAATAATAGGCCTTAAAACTATATGTACCATGCTAAGTCATGCATACACAAAAGAAATAATATGAATGAAATTCAAAACGGTCAAAAATAGAAAAAGGCAAAATTGAAGGCTTTCGAGGTCTCGTTTCGAAAAATATTTGGGAAAAACCGCCTACGACAGTTTGCCAACCGATAGATCTCGAAAAAATACACGATTTCAAAAAAACAGTGACTAAATTGGAGCTACGAGTCAAAAGATACGATAGATCTATCATTTTGGCCAAAGACACAAAACACCAAGCACAAAGAAACGTCGGTGGTGTTTGGTGCGTGGTGCGAAATTGCGAGGAAAAATGTCTTTTTATGAATCTAGATGACCTCTAATGGCAAGCACGTTCATAGAACCTTGCTCGTTGGACCGTTTTAGGGTGATCTCGAGAATTTCCGCACAATCCGAAACCCAAGGTTATGCGCCGCCAAATGGTACTCCAATCGGCGGTGCATATTAATGATTTAAAAAACGTGTTTAATGAAGTGACATTAGATTCAAAATTATGTGCGTTATACATAATTACATTTGCGAGTGAAATAATAGGCCTTAAAGCTATATATACCATGCTAAGTCATGCATACAAAAAGGAATAATACGATATAAATTGAAAACGTTCAAAGTGAACATTAAAAATGAGTACACTGTCTTTTTCGGCATCTTGAGGACCTCGAATGGCAAGAGACTTTCCGAGAGTGTTGATGTTAGGTTCGTTTTAGGGTGATCTCGAGAATTTCGGCACAATCTGAAACCAAAGGTTATGCGCCGCCAAATGGTACTCCATTTGGCGGCGCATATTAGTGATTTAAAAAGCGTATTTAATGAAGTGACACTAGATTCAGAATTAGATGCGTTATACATAATTACATTGTGAGTAAAATAATAGGCCTTAAAACAATATGTACCATGCTAAGTCATACATACACAAAAGGAATAATATGAAAGAAATTCAAAACGTTAAAAAATAGAAAAAAATTCAAAATTGAAGGCTTTCGAGGTCTCTTTTCAAAAAATATTTTTGACAAACCGCCTACAGATGTTTGCCAACGAATAGATCTCGAAAAAATACACGATTTGAAAAAAAACGGTGACTAAATCGGAGCTACGAGTCAAAAGATACGATAGACCTATCATTTTGGCCAAAGACACAAAACACCAAGCACAACGAAACGTCGGTGGTGTTTGGTGCGTGGTGCGAATTTGCGAGAAAAAATGTCTTTTTATGAATCTAGATGATCTCGAATGGCAAGCACGTTCATAGAGTCTTGTTCGTTAGACCGTTTTAGGGTGATCTCGAGAATTTCCGCACAATCCGAAACCCAAAGTTATGCGCCGCCAAATGGTACTCTAATCGGCGGCGCATATTAATGATTTAAAAAGCGTGTTTAATGAAGTGATATTAGATTGAAAATTATGTGCGTTATACATAATTACATTGCGAGTGAAATAATAGGCCTTAAAACTATATATACCATGCTAAGTCATGCATACAAAAAGAAATAATACGATATAAATTGAAAACGTTCAAAGTGAACATTAAAAATGAGTAAACTGTCTTTTTTCGGCATCCTGAGGACCTCGAATGGAAAGAGACTTTCCGAGAGTCTTGATGTTAGGGTCGTTTTAGGGTGATCTCGAGAATATCAGCACAATCTGAAACCAAAGGTTATGCGCCGCTAAATGGTACTCAATTTGGCGGGGCGTATTAGTGATTTAAAATACGTATTTAATGAAGTGACACTAGAATCAAAATTATATGCGTTATACATAATTACATTGTGAGTAAAATAATAGGCCTTAAAACCATATGTACCACGCTAAGTCATGCATACACAAAAGGAATAATATGAAAGAAATACAAAACGGTCAAAAATAGAAAAAAAAGGCAAAATTAAAGGCTTTCGAGGTCTCGTTTCGAAAAATATTTGGGACAAACCGCCTACAACAGTTTGCCAACGGATAGATCTCGAAAAAAATATATGATTTGAAAAAAACGGTGACTAAATCGAAGCTACGAGTCAAAAGATACGATAGATCTATTATTTTGGCCAAAGACACAAAACACCAAGCACAACGAAACGTCGGTGGTGTTTGGTGCGTGGTGCGAATTTGCCAGGAAAAATGTCTTTTTATGAATCTAGATGACCTCGAATGGCTAGCACATTCATAGAGTCTTGCTCGTTAGACCGTTTTAGGATGATCTCGAGAATTTTCGCACAATCCGAAACCAAAGGTTATACGCAGCCAAATGGTACTTCAATCGGCAGCGCATATTAATGATTTAAAAAGCGTGTTTAATGAAGTGATATTATATTCAAAATTATGTGCGTTATACATAATTACATTGCGAGTGAAATAATAGGCCTTAAAACTATATATACCATGCTAAGTCATGCATACAAAAAGAAATAATACGATATAAATTGAAAACGTTCAAAGTGAATATTAAAAATGAGTAAACTGTCTTTTTTCGGCATCCTGAGGACCTCGAATGGCAAGAGACATTCCGAGAGTCTTGATGTTAGGGTCGTTTTAGGGTGATCTCGAAAATTTCAGCACAATCTGAAACCAAAGATTACGCGCCGCCAAATGATACTCAATTTGGCGGCTCGTATTAGTGATTTAAAATTCGTATTTAATGAAGTGACGCTAGATTCAAAATTATATGCGTTATACATAATTACATTGTGAGTGAAATAATAGGCCTTAAAACAATATGTACCATGCTAAGTCATGCATACACAAAATGAATAATATGAAAGAAATTTAAAACGGTCAAAAATAGAAAAAAGGCAAAATTGAAGGCTTTCAAGGTCTCATTTCAAAAAATATTTGGGGTAAACCGCCTACGTCAGTTTGCCAACGGATATATCTAAAAACAATACACGATTTGAAAAAAAACGGTGACTAAATCGGAGCTAAGAGTCAAAAGATACGATAGATCTATCATTTTGGCCAAAGACACAAAACACCAAGCACAACGAAACGTCGGTGGTGTTTGGTGCGTGGTGCGAATTTGCGAGTAAAAATGTCTTTTTATGAATCTAGATGAAATCGAATGGCAAGCACCTTCATAGAGTCTTGCTCGTTAGACCGTTTTAGGGTGATTTCGAGAATTTCCGCACAATCCGAAACCCAAGGTTATGCGCCGCCAAATGGTAATCCAATCGGTGGCACATATTAATGATTTAAAAAGCGTGTTTAATGAAGTGATATTAGATTCAAAATTATGTGTGTTATACATAATTATATTGTGAGTGAAATAATAGGCCTTAAAACTATATATACCATGCTAAGTCATGCATACACAAAAGGAATAATACGCTATAAACTAAAAACGTTCAAAGTGAACATTAAAAATGAGTAAACTGTCTTTTTTTGGCATCCTGAGGACCTCGAATGGCAAGAGACTTTCCGAGAGTGTTGATTTTAGGTTCGTTTTACGGTGATCTCGAGAATTTCAGCACAATCTGAAACCAAAGGTTATGCGCCGCCAAATGGTACTCCATTTGGCGGCGCGTATTAGTGATTTAAAAAGCGTATTTAATGAAATGACACTAGATTCAAAATTATATGCGTTATACATAATTACATTGTGAGTAAAATAATAGGCCTTAAAACAATATATACCATGCTAAGTCATGCATACACAAAAGGAATAATGTGAAAGAAATTCAAAACGATCAAAAATAGAAAAAAAAGGCAAAATTGAAGGCTTTCGAGGTCTCGTTTCAAAAAATATTTGGGACAAACCGCCTACAACAGTTTGCCAACCGATAGATCTCGAAAAAATACACGACTTCAAAAAAAACAGTGACTAAATTGGAGCTACGAGTCAAAAGATACGATAGATCTATCATTTTGGCCAAAGACACAAAAACACCAAGCACAAAGAAACGTCGGTGGTGTTTGGTGCGTGGTGCGAAATTGCGAGGAAAAATGTCTTTTTATGAATCTAGATGACCTCAAATGGCAAGCACGTTCATAGAGTCTTGCTCGTTGGACCTTTTTAGGGTGATCTTGAGAATTTCCGCACAATCCGAAACCCAAGGTTATGCGCCGCCAAATGGTACTCCAATCGGCAGTGCATATTAATGATTTAAAAAACGTGTTTAATGAAGTGACATTATATTCAAAATTATGTGCGTTATACATAATTACATTTGCGAGTGAAATAATAGGCCTTAAAACTATATATACCATACTAAGTCATGCATACAAAAAGGAATAATACGATATAAATTAAAAACGTTCAAAGTGAACATTAAAAATGAGGAAACTGTCTTTTTTCGGCATCCTGAGGACCTCGAATGGCAAGAGACTTTCCGAGAGTGTTGATGTTAGGTTCGTTTTAGGGTGATCTCGAGAATTTCAGCACAATCTGAAATAAAAGGTTATGCGCCGCCAAATGGTACTCCATTTGGCGGCGCGTATTAGTGATTTAAAAAGCGTACTTAATGAAGTGACACTAGATTCAGAATTATATGCGTTATACATAATTACATTGTAAGTGAAATAATAGGCCTTAAAACCATATGTACCATGCTAAGTCATGCATACACAAAAGGAATAATATGAAATAAATTCAAAACGGTCAAAAATAGAAAAAAGGCAAAATTGAATGCTTTCGAGGTCTCGTTTAGAAAAATATTTAGGACAAACCGCCTATGGCAGTTTGCCAACGGATAGATCACGAAAAAATACACGATTTGAAAAAAAAAACAGTGACTAAATCGGAGTTACGAGTCAAAAGATACGATAGATCTATCATTTTGGCCAAAGACACAAAACACCAAGCACAACGAAACGTCGGTGGTGTTTGGTGCGTGGTGTGAATTTGCGAGGAAAATTGTCTTTTTATGAATCTAGTGACCTCGAATGGCAAGCACGTTCATAGAGTCTTGCTCGTTAGACCGTTTTAGGCTGATCTCGAGAATTTCTGCACAATCCGAATCCCAAGGTTATGCGCCGCCAAATGGTACTCCAATCGGCGGTGCATTTTAATGATTTAAAAAGCGTGTTTAATGAAGTGATATTAGATTCAAAATTATGTGCGTTATACATAATTACATTGTGAGTGAAATAATAGGCCTTAAAACTATATATACCATGCTAAGTCATGCATACAAAAAGAAATAATACGATATAAATTAAAAACGTTCAAAGTGAACATAAAAAATGAGTAAACTGTCGTTTTTCGGCATCCTGAGGACCTCGAATGGCAAGAGACTTTCCGAAAGTCTTGATGTTAGGGTCGTTTTAGGTTTATCTCGAGAATTTCAGCACAATCTGAAACCAAAGATTACGCGCCATCAAATGGTACTCAATTTGGCGGCGCGTATTAGTGATTTAAAATGCGTATTTAATGAAGTGACGCTAGATTCAAAATTATATGCGTTATACATAATTACATTGTGAGTGAAATAATAGGCCTTAAAACAATATGTACCATGCTAAGTCATGCATACACAAAAAGAATAATATGAAAGAAATTCAAAACGGTAAAAAATAAAAAATAAAAAAGGCAAAATTGATGGCTTTCGAGGTCTCGTTTAGAAAAATATTTGGGACAAACTGCCTATGGCAGTTTGCCACCGGATAGATCTTGAAAAAATACACGATTTGAAAAAAAAAAACAGTGACTAAATCGGAGTTACGAGTCAAAAGATACGATAGATCTATCATTTTGGCCAAACACACAAAACACCAAGCACAACGAAACGTCGGTGGTGTTTGGTGTGTGGTGCGTGGTGCGAATTTGTGAGGAAAAATGTCTTTTTATGAATCTAGATGACCTCGAATGGCAAGAACGTTCATAGAGTCTTGCTCGTTAGACCATTTTAGGGTGATCTCGAGAATTTCCGCACAATCCGAAACCCAAGGTTATGCGCCGCCAAATGGTACTCCAATCGACGGCGCATATTAATGATTTAAAAAGCGTGTTTAATGAAGTGACATTAGATTCAAAATTATGTGCGTTATACATAATTACATTGCGAGTGAAATAATAGGCCTTAAAACTATATATACCATGCTAAGTCATGCATACAAAAACGAATAATACGATATAAATTGAAAACATTCAAAGTGAACATTAAAAATGAGTAAACTGTCTTTTTCGGCATCTTGAGGACCTCAAATGGCAAGAGACTTTCCGAGAGTGTTGATGTTAGGTTCGTTTTAGGGTGATCTCGAGAATTTCAGCACAATCTGAAACCAAAGGTTATGCGCCGCCAAATGGTACTCCATTTGGCGCGTATTAGTGATTTAAAAAGCGTATTTAATGAAGTGACACAAGATTCAGAATTATATGCATTATACATAATTACATTGTGAGTGAAATAATAGGCCTTAAAACAATATGTACCATGCTAAGTCATGCATACACAAATGGAATAATATGAAAGAAATTCAAAACGGTCAAAAATAGGAAAAAAGGCAAAATTGAATGCTTTCGAGGTCTCGTTTCAAAACATATTTACGGATAAATCTAAAAAAAAATACATGATTTAAAAAAAATGGTGACTAAATCGGAGCTACGAGTCATAAGATACGATAGATCTATCATTTTGGCCAAAGACACTAAACACCAAGCACAACGAAACGTCGGTGGTGTTTGGTGCGTGGTGCGAATTTGCGAGAAAAAATATCTTTTTATGAATCTAGATAACCTCGAATGGAAAACACGTTCATAGAGTATTGATCTTTAGACCATTTTAGGGTGATCTCGAGAATTTCCGCACAATCCGAAACCCAAGGTTATGCGCCGCAAATTGGTACTCCAATCGGCGGTGCATATTAATGATTTAAAAAGCGTGTTCAATGAAGTGACATTAGATTCAAAATTATGTGCGTTTTACATAATTACATTTGTGAGTGAAATAATTGGCCCTAAAACTATATATACCATGCTAAGTCATGCATACAAAAAGGAATAATACGATACAAATTGAAAACGTTCAAAGTGAACATTAAAAATGAGTAAACTGTCTTTATTCGGCATCATGAGGACCTCGAATGGCAAGAGACTTTCTGAGGGTGTTGATGTTAGGTTCGTTTCAGGGTGATCTCGAGAATTTTAGCACAATCTGAAACCAAAGGTTATGCGCCGCCAAATGGTACTCCATTTGGCGGCGCGTATTAGTGAGTTAAAAAGCGTATTTAATGAAGTGACACTAGATTCAGAATTATATGCATTATACATAATTACAATGTAAGTGAAATAATAGGCCTTAAAACAATATGTACCATGCTAAGTAATGCATACACAAAAGGAATAATATTAAAGAAATTCAAAACGGTAAAAAAAAAGGCAAAATTGAAGGCTTTCGAGGGCTCGTTTAGAAAAATATTTAGGACAAACCGCCTATGGCAGTTTGCCAACGGATAGATCTCGAAAAAATACTCGATTTAAAAAAAAACAGTGACTAAACCGGAGTTACGAGTCAAAAGATACGATAGATCTATCATTTTGGCAAAAGACAAAAAACACCAAGCACAACGAAACGTCGGTGGTGTTTGGTGCGTGGTGCGAATTTGCGAGGAAAAATATTTTTTATGAATCTAGATGACCTCGAATGGCAAGAACGTTCATAGAGTCTTGCTCGTTAGACCGTTTTAGGGTGATCTCGAGAATTTCCGCACAATCCGAAACCCAAGGTTATGCGCCACCAAATGGTACTCCAATCGGCGGTGCATATTAATGATTTAAAAAGCGTGTTTAATGAACTGACATTAGATTCAAAATTATGTGCGTTATACATAATTACATTTGCAAGTGAAATAATAGGCCTTAATACTATATATATACTATGCTAAGTCATGCATACAAAAAGGAATAATACGATATAAATTGAAAACGTTCCAAGTGAACATTAAAAATGAGTAAACTGACTTTTTTCGGCATCCTGAGGACCTCGAATGGCAAGATACTTTCCGAGAGTCTTGATGTTAGGGTCGTTTTAGGGTGATCTCGAGAATTTTAGCACAATCTGAAACTAAAGATTATGCGCCGCCAAATGGTACTCAATTTGGCGGTGCGTATTAGTGATTTAAAATGCGTATTTAATGAAGTGACACTAGATTCAAAATTATATACGTTATACATAATTACATTGTGAGTAAAATAATAGGCCTTAAAACTATATGTACCATACTAAGTCATTCATACACAAAAGGAATAATATGAATGAAATTCAAAACGGTCAAAAATAGAAAAAGGCAAAATTGAAGGCTTTCGAGGTCTCGTTTCGAAAAATATTTGGGACAAACCGCCTACGATAGTTTGCCAACCGATAGATCTCGAAAAAATACACGATTTAAAAAAAATAGTGACTAAATTGGAGCTACGAGTCAAAAGATACGATAGATCTATCATTTTGGCCAAAGACACAAAACACCAAGCACAAAGAAACGTCGGTGGTGTTTGGTGCGTGGTGCGAAATTGCGAGGAAAAATGTCTTTTTATGAATCTAAATGACCTCGAATGGCAAGCACGTTCATAGAGTCTTGCTCGTTGCACCGTTTTAGGGTGATCTCGAGAATTTCCGCACAATCTGAAACCCAAGGTTATGTGCCGCCAAATGGTACTCCAATCGGCGGTGCATATTAATGATTTAAAAAACGTGTTTAATGAAGTGACATTAGATTCAAAATTATGTGCGTTATACATAATTACATTTGCGAGTGAAATAATAGGCCTTAAAACTATATATACCATGCTAAGTCATGCATACAAAAAGGAATAATACGATATAAATTGAAAACGTTCAAAGTGAACATTAAAAATGAGTAAACCATCTTTTTTCGGCATCCTGAGGACCTCGAATGGCAAGAGACTTTCCGAGAGTGTTGATGTTAGGTTCGTTTTAGGGTGATCTCGAGAATTTCAGCACAATCTGAAATAAAAGGTTATGCGCCGCCAAATGGTACTCCATTTGGCGGCGCGTATTAGTGATTTTAAAAGCGTATTTAATGAAGTGACACTAGATTCAGAATTATATGCGTTATACATAATTACATTGTAAATGAAATAATAGGCTTTGAAACCATATGTACCATGCTAAGTCATGCATACACAAAAGGAATAATATGAAAGAAATTCAAAACGGTCAAAAATAGAAAAAAGGCAAAATTGAATGCTTTCGAGGTCTCGTTTAGAAAAATATTTGGGACAAACCGCCTATGGCAGTTTGCCAACGGATAGATCTCGAAAAAATACATGATTTGAAAAACAAAAACGGTGACTAAACAAGAGTTACGAGTCAAAAGATACGATAGATCTATCATTTTGGCCAAAGACACAAAACACCAAGCACAACAAAACGTCGGTGGTGTTTGGTGCGTGGTGCGAATTTGCGAGGAAAAATGCCTTTTATGAATCTAGATGACCTCGAATGGCAAGAACGTTCATAGAGTCTTGCTCGTTAGACTGTTTTAGGGTGATCTCGAGAATTTCAGCACAATCCGAAACCCAAGGATATGCGCCGCCAAATGGTACTCCAATCGGTGGTGCATATTAATGATTTAAAAAGCGTGTTTAATGAAGTGACATTAGATTCAAAATTATGTGCGTTATACATAATTACATTTGCGAGTGAAATAATAGGCCTTAAAACTATATATACCATGCTAAGTCATGCATACAAATAGGAATAATACGATATAAATTGAAAACGTTCCAAGTGAACATTAAAAATGAGTAAACTGTCTTTTTTCGGCATCCTGAGGACCTCGAATGGCAAGATACTTTCTGAGAGTCTTGAAGTTAGGGTCGTTTTAGGGTGATCTCGAGAATTTCAGCACAATCTAAAACCAAAGGTTATGCGCCGCCAAATGGTACTCCATTTGGCGGCGCATATTAGTGATTTAAAAAGCGTATTTAATTAAGTGACACTAAATTCAGAATTATATGCGCTATAAATAATTACATTGTGAGTGAAATAATAGGCCTTAAAACAATATGTACCATGCTAAGTCATGCATACACAAAAGGAATAATATGAAAGAAATTCAAAACGGTCAAAAATAGAAAATAATCCAAATTTGAAGGCTTTCGAGGTCTCGTTTAGAAAAATATTTGGGACAAACTGCCTACGGAAGTTTGCCAACGGATAGATGTCGAAAATATACACTATTTGAAAAAAACGATGACTAAATCGGAGCTACGAGTCAAAAGATACGATAGATCTATCATTTTGGCCAAAGACACAAAACACCAAGCACAACGAAACGTCGGTGGTGTTTGATGCATGGTGCGAATTTGCGAGGAAAAATCTGTTTCTATGAATCTAGATGACCTCGAATGGAAAGCACGTTCCTAGAGTCTTGATCACTAGACCGTTTTAGGGTGATCTCGAAAATTTCCGCACAATCCGAAACCCAAGGTTATGCGCCTCCAAATGGTACTCCAATCGGCGGTGCATATTAATGAGTTAAAAAGCGTGTTTAATGAAGTGACATTAGATTCAAAATTATGTGCGTTATACATAATTACATTGCGAGCGAAATAATAGGTCTTAAAACTATATATACCATGCTAATTCATGCATACAAAAAGGAACAATACGATATAAATTGAAAAAGTTCAAAGTGAACATTAAAAATGAGTAAACTGTCTTTTTCGGCATCCTGAGGACCTCGAATGGCAAGAGACTTTCCGAGAGTGTTGATGTTAGGTTCGTTTTAGGGTGATCTCGAGAATTTCAGCACAATCTGAAACCAAAGGTTATGCGCACCATTTGGCGACGCGTATTAGTGATTTAAAAAACGTATTTAATGAAGTGACACTAGATTCAGAATTATATGCATTATACATAATTACAATGTGAGTGAAATAATAGGCCTTAAAACAATATGTACCATGATAAGTCATGCATACACAAAAGGAATAATATGAAAGAAATTCAAAACGGTCAAAAATAGAAAAAAGGCAAAATTGAAGGATTTCGAGGTCTCGTTTAGAAAAATATTTGGGACCAACCGCCTAAGGCATTTTTCCAACGGATAGATCTCGAAAAAATACACGATTTGAAAAAAAATGTTGACTAAATCGGAGCTATGAGTCAAAAGATACAAGAGATCTATCATTTTAGCTAAAGACACAAAACACCAAGCACAACGAAACGTCGGTGATGTTTGGTGCGTGGTGCGAATTTGCGAGGAAAAATGTCTTTTTATGAATCTAGATGACCTCGAATGGCAAGCACGTTCATAGAGTCTTGCTCGTTAGACCGTTTTAAGGTGATCTCGAGAATTTCCGCACAATCCGAAACCCAAGGTTATGCGCCGCCAAATGGTACTCCAATCGGCGGTGCATATTAATGATTTAAAAAGCGTGTTTAATGAAGTGACATTAGATTCAAAATTATGTGCGTTATACATAATTACATTGCGAGTGAAATAATAGGCCTAAAACTATATATACCATGCTAAGTCATGCATACAAAAAGGAATAATACGATATAAATTGAAAACGTTCAAAGTGAACATTAAAAATGAGTAAACTGTCTTTTTTCGGAATCCTGAGGACCTCGAATGGCAAGAGACTTTCCGAGAGTGTTGATGTTAGGTTCTTTTAAGGTGATCTCGAGAATTTCATCACAATCTGAAACCAAAGGTTATGCGCCGCCAAATGGTACTCCATTTGGCGGCGCATATTAGTGATTTAAAAAGCGTATTTAATGAAGTGACACTAGATTCAGAATTATATGCGTTATACAGAATTACATTGTGACTCAAATAATAGGCCTTAAAACAATATGTACCATGCTAAGTCATGCATACACAAAAAGAATAATATGATAGAAATTCAAAACGTTAAAAAATAGAAAAAAAAAACGCAAAATTGAAGGCTTTCGAGGTCTCTTTTCAAAAAATATTTGTGACAAACCGCCTACGGCAGTTTGCCAACGGATAGATCTCGAAAAAATACACGATTTGAAAAAAACAGTTACTAAATCGGAGCAATGAGTCAAAAGATACGATAGATCTATCATTTTGGCCAAAGACACAAAACACCAAGCACAACGAAACGTCGGTGGTGTTTGGTGCGTGGTGTAAATTTGCGAGGAAAAATGTCTTTTTATGAATCTAGATGACCTCAAATGGCAAGCACGTTCATAGATTCTTGCTCGTTAGACCGTTTTAGGGTGATCTCGAGAATTTCCACACAATCCGAAACCCAAGGTTATGCGCCGCCAAATGGTACTCCAATCGGCGATGCATATTAATGATTTAAAAAGCGTGTTTAATGAAGTGACATTAGATTCAAAATTATGTGCGTTATACATAATTATATTGTGAGTGAAATAATAGGCCTTAAAACTATATATACCATGCTAAGTCATGCATACAAAAAGGAATAATACGATATAAATTGAAAACGTTCAATGTGAAACTTAAAAATGAGGAAACTGTCTTTTTTTGGCATCCTGAGGACCTCGAATGGCAAGAGACTTTCCGAGAGTGTTGATGTTAGGATCGTTTTAGGGTGATCTCGAGAATTTCAGCACAATCTGAAACCAAAGGTTATGCGTCGCCAAATGGTATGGTACTCCATTTGGTGGCACGTATTAGTGATTTAAAAAGCGTATTTAATGAAGTGACACTAGATTCAGAATTATATGCGTTATACATAATTACATTGTGAATGAAATAAGAGGTCTTAAAATAATATGTACCATGCTAAGTAATGCATACACAAAAGGAATAATATGAAAGAAATTCAAAACGGTAAAAAATAGAAAAAGGCAAAATTGAAGGCTTTCGAGGTCTCGTTTAGAAAAATATTTGGGACAACCCGCCAACGGCAGATAGACAACGGATAGATTTCGAAAAAATACACGATTTGGAAAAAAAACGTTGACTAAATCGGAGCTACGAGTCAAAAGATACGAGAGATCTATCATTTTAGCCAAAGACACAAAACACCAAGCACAACGAAACGTCGGTGGTGTATGGTGCGTGGTGCGAATTTGCGAGGAAAAATGTCTTTTATGAATCTAGATGACCTCAAATGGCAAGCACATTCATAGAGTCTTGCTCGTTAGACCGTTTTAGGGTGATCTCGAGAATTTTCGCACAATCCGAAATCCAAGGTTATGCGCCGCCAAATGGACTCCAATCGGCGGTGCATATTAATGATTTAAAAAGCGTGTATAATGAAGTGACATTAGATTCAAAATTATGTGCGTTATACATAATTACATTGTGAGTGAAATAATAGGCCTTAAAACTATATATACCATGCTAAGTCATGCATACAAAAAGGAATAATACGATATAAATTGAAAACGTTCAAAGTGAACATTAAAAATGAGTAAACTGTCTTTTTTCGGCATCCTGAGGACCTCCAATGGCAAGATACTTTCCGAGTGTCTTGATGTTAGGGTCGTTTTAGGGTGATCTTGAGAATTTCAGCACAATCTAAAACCAAAGTTTATGCGCCGCCAAATGGTACTCAATTTGGCGGCGCGTATTAGTGATTTAAAATGCATATTTAATGAAGTGACACTAGATTCAAAATTATATGCGTTATACATAATTACATTTTGAGTAAAATAATAGGCCTTAAAACCATATGTACCATGCTAAGTCATGCATACACAAAAGGAATAATATGAAAGAAATTCAAAACGGTCAAAAATAGAAAAAGGGCAAAATTGAAAGCTTTCGAGGTCTCGCTTCAAAAAATATTTAGGGTAAACCGCCTAAGGCAGTTTGCCAACGGATAGATCTAAAAAAAAATACACGATTTGAAAAAAAATGGTGACTAAATCGGAGCTACGAGTCAAAAGATACGATAGATCTATCATTTTGGCCAAAGACACAAAACACCAAGCACAACGAAACGTCGGTGGTGTTTGGTGCGTGGTGCGAATTTGCGAGGAAAAATGTCTTTTTATGAATCTAGATGACCTCGAATGGCAAGCATGTTCATAGAGTCTTGCTCGTTAGACGATTTTCGGGTGATCTCTAGAATTTCCGCACAATCCGAAACCCAAGGTTATGCGCCGCCAAATGTGTAAGACCTGGATTCTGATTCTGCCCAGTCGCGCACCGCGCGGGGTTATGGCGCGCCGTGCCATATGTCGCTGGCAGACTCCCTTGTTATTTTAGGAGTTTTAAAAGGGCATTTTGGTCTTTTCGCGTTTGAGCCAGATTTGGGGACTTAACCTCATCCACCCATTTCATTTATTCATTTCTTTTTCCTTTTCTTTTCATTTTCCTCTCAAGAACTCAAACACCCATTTGATTCAAAGGGATTTTTGGAAAGCAAGAAGCGGGTTTTGATCTTTGGCGTAGTAGACAAGTTTGTTCCCCTTGTTCTTAGCTACACGGTGATACTAGTGGTAAGCTCTAACTCCGAATTTCGTTTTCGTGTTCATCATTCAATTTTAGGGCTTTTGATTGTATGATTCATAGATGGAACCCATTTAGTTGTTAATTAAAGATTAACACCAAGATTCGGGTTTATAAGTGTTAAAGGCGGGTTTTGGGTTGGTTACTGATTTAACCATGTTTAAGACTTATAAATGGCGTATAATCACTAGTATTAGTGATTATTGATGATTTGGAGACCTTTAGGGTTCTTGTGGTTGACTAATTTTGACTAGAGTCAAAAATAGGGTTTGTTGATGATTATGACCCGAATGTCGATTCGATGAGGTTTATAAACTTAAAATGGATTAAGTTGAAGTATAAAACCGAGTTAACTATGTTTTGGTGTCAAAACTTGTAATTGGTGAGATTTTAACTTTATGGTTCGAAATTAGAGTTTATGGGCGATTTTGAGAACGGTAAGTGTTTAACACTTGTGTTCGGGTTTAATTGGCATATTAGGACCATTATCACTTGTGTTAGTGATTATTGATTAGTTTGGGCACGGTTTGTGCTTGGAAGTGCAATTGGGTCGAAATTGCACTAAGTGTCGAATTGGGTTGGTTTGTAAATCCATCCTAATTGTGTTGTGGTATTTATGATAATGGAATAGGTACATTCCTTCGGCGAGTTGCGGATTATTCGGAAGCGTTCATCAAGGCGACAAGGTGAGTGTTAATATCCTATGTACATACGTATGTGTAGGATGAGTGCGAATCGGGTGAAGTGGTTCTCGGTTGTAGAGCTCACTTCACATATAGGTGGATTTGATGGACTTTTGTATGAGTCCAATTGGCACTGTTGTGTGTTTTGGTTGACCTCCTTTTAGCGAGGTGTACACTTGTGTGTACGTTATCACATGTATTGTGATGTGGATTTGGATTACCCCGATGTGGTGGATTTTATAATCCCGTAACTGTGGGTTTGTTATTGAAGAAGTGAATCGCGTGTAGTTCGGATTCACGATGACTCGTGTAGTTCGGTCATCTTATTGAGGTAGTAATCTCGTGTAGTTTCGGATTACTAAGGCTCGTGTAGTTCGGCCAATCTTCATTGTGGTGTTTGGTATTTCGGTAATGGGTTAATGGGTTAACCTTATTCGTTTATATATATATATATATATATATATATATATATATATATATATATATATATATATATATATATATATATATATATATATATATATATATATATATATATATATATATATATATATATATATATATATATATATATATATATATATATATATATATATATATTGTTGTATTGTCGTAATGTAGCTAACCCTCCGGGCGTAGTTTCTTGGCGTTGTTCACATCGTCGTTGGTGAACTTATGTTTGTTGATGCATATTTAGCTTGTTGCTTAGTGATCGTACGATATGCTTAGATTAGCTTGCCTTTATGCTTGGATGCTTCGGTATGCGATATTTGATATTTGTGTGGCGTGTCCATTTTATACATATATATGTATGTAGTATATTTTCACTCACTAAGCGTTAGCTTACAATAAAAATGTTTTCATGACGAATTTGAGTTAATAAATAGAGTTTTATCATCATTGAGTAATATGGATAAAACAATTCGATTACTTGAAGCGTATGAGTAGAGCTATTACAAAAGAGTGAAAAGTTTCATCTTAACTTTTGACATAGTCATGGTGGATTTCCGGAAATTCAAGTAATTTAAGGGAAATCTTCTAATCAGAAAGAAAATGAAATAGCACGATTTATTAGCAAACTTTTGGAATTACGGAAAAACAGAAATATCAAGGAAATATTTTCGTGATATGCTTAGAGATTAAGTAGAATGAAAGAGTCGTGTAACATGGTACATAATGATGGTACTGTGAATCATCACCTTCCATTAAAAACTCAGCATGACTTACTGTAATATAATTACGTTGGCCAAGCGCATTATATTATACTAACTCATGCTTCAATTCCCTACACTTCTCCAGAATTCATTCCTAATTTATACTTAGATCTTTACAGAAGTTTCCAATATAATGAAATACAGAAAACACGAAGAGGTAGATAATTTCGGACAAGAATATTTATGAAAATATCCTCAGAAATATCGAAGATATTTATGATGATATTTTGGAATTTCTAAGTTCGAAGGTTGATGGAGAAAAAATTTTTCCGCAAGATTTTATAATGGCTTCGGAGCAAGATATTCTCTAAAGATTTCATCGGATCCAGAATTACCTGAATTCTTTGAATATTGGGTTTGATCCTTGTATTTGTCCTTGGTCTCTTTTGTGGTTAGCTCAATCCGTTTTTCAGCACCAAATTTTCTATCGAGCTTTCCTAACACTCTCTTCTTTATCATCAAACTTTTGACCGTTTAGACCATCTATAATTTTTCTGTTTCCTCGGAATTTAATGCTACGATATCTGAATTATTGGTTATCAATCCGAGGTGGTTTCAAGAGAATTTTGTTTTTAGATGATTGAACGCTAATGGTAATATAGTGGATTATAAAAGGTTCTCCGGTAACGATAAAAGAACAAGCATATATGTCAAGGTTATAATAAGGTTGTTTCAAACGAAAAAAATCGAAGTTGACTTGCTGAAGCTGTGATAAAATTGGCTAATTTGAAAAGGAATTACAAAGTCATTTTCAGAAATGACAATGCTAAAGGAGCTAGCACGGATACGTGTTAAACGTTTACTCAGGTTTCGAGAGTTTTTTTTTTTTTTAGGTGCATAACTATATGCATCAATCTTTCCGTTCATAAATGAAATGCAGTTGGTTCATCCTCTCGATTGAGGTGTTTTCAAGAATTATGAACGGTTTGAACATGGATTGGAATCGTCAAGATTCAAATGAGGTTTAAGAAGAAATCAAGTGGCAAACTTGAAGAATTGTTTAGTTTCATATATTATAATCAATATTTTAATTCATTTTAATTGTCCAATGTTATTAGTCCATAGTCGATAGTCCAAAGTTGACAGTCCAATAATTCATATATAGTTTAATATATAATATTCGAATTAATTAATACGTATCGTGACCCGTGTACATGTCTCAGACTCGATCACAACTCAAAGTATATATATTATTATAGAATCAACCTCAACCCTGTATAGAGAACTCGATCATTACTGCATATAGAGTGTCTATGGTGATTCCAAATAATATATATAGATGCGTCGATATGATATGTCAAAACTTTGTATACGTGTCCCGATATTTAAAGTGCGTAAAATAAATAACAGAAATTAAATGACGATAAATAAAATTGCGAGAATATAAATTGCGATAAATAAACTGCGATAAATAAATTGCGATAATTAAATTGCGATAAATAAATTGCGATGAAATAAAATGTAATACGGAATAAACAGTTAGCTAGGAACAGTTAGCTAGGATCTTGTTAGCGTGGATTCTTAACAAAATTTCATATTGTTAATTAGTCTGTTTCTAATTAATTTTTATTGTGTCCATTATTTCTTCTTTATGCCACTTGTTGGATTCTGATAGGTCAAAATCCAAATATGAAATTGAATGAAAATGGTTATTCTGTGGTGAATCAGATTCGTATATCTGTGGATGTAAGTAGGATGGTAATTGACCGTTGAATCAGGTTCGAAGAATGTACAGTGTAACTGATTAATGTGAAATCTAAATATTCCTCGGGTATTACCTACCCGTTAAAATATTTTCACCATTAACAGTTTGTACAAAAGAATTTTAATTACAATCTTTATGAAAATATACTTGCATATATATTTTCTTCAGATGTAATCATGGATTTAATGAGTCAATAAGATATTAAACTCATTTGATTTACCGTTAATACTAGATTACATAATCTCTAAAACTTTAGAAATTACATAATCGCCATGTCGAGCGAAGATAATCTATGTAGAACGATGATTATACTCGACGTACAGAATGAGATGGTGAGGCATGGATTGTTGATGGTACTGGTGCTGTTTATTGATGGTACTGCTGGTGCTAATGATGTTGATGAAGCTGGTAAATTTTGCACCATATTCTCCAAATTGATTATTCGAGCGCGAAGTTCGTTGACTTCTTATATTATTCCGGGATGATTGTCGGTCGAAACGAGCGGATGAATAAGGTTTAGAATTGAGATAGTATATAATCATGGCGAGATATTTGGGAAATGAGGGTGAAAATGGTATTACAAACAGGTTCGCCGGTAAGTGCTTCAGGTTCTTCGCCAAGAGGGGAATGTGGTGGATGGAAGGGATCACCTTCTTCTTGTCTCCAGTGATTAAGTTGACTACGAACTCATCAGATGCATTGGGGATGGATGACTGGGTGATTCATTCTGGTGACGCTGCTTTTGGAACTTAGGTGAAACTCCATATCGGAATCCGAGGGACTTGAACTAATGGTGAGTTCCATTTCGTACGATTAGATAAAGGGTTTTCGATATGAAAAGAATTTCGTATGTCGGATGATATTCTATCTACATAGAATACCTAAATATAGTACAGAAGATCCCGTAGATTACGGAGGAAATTAAGGAAACGTGTCAGATAAAGTCTACAGTAACAGATACGCTAAGATCTGAATTTTGTCTCTACACTATTCATGCAATCAATGCAATAAGAAGTGTCTAGACTAAGAATGATAAGCAGGTAATTTCCTATGGATGATAAGTAGATGATTTTTGACACGAAATGATAAGCAAAACTTTTGACATGCAGACACGGTCGAAGTCCAGACCCACTAATGCATCTAAACAACTATTAGTTAGACACACTAATGCAAGACCTAGTTCGCTAAGACCACCGCTCTGATACCACCTGTAACGACCCGTCCTAATCCACCTGGACGAAGTCATCAACATTTGGTCCCATTGCAATGATCGACTCCAAGTAATGTCCTTAAATTGAGCAAATGCACAGCGGAAGACTTAATTCGTACCTGAGAATAAACATGCTTAAAAGTGTCAACCAAAAGGTTGGTGAGTTCATAGGTTTATCATAATAATCATTTCAATATATTAATAGAACACAAGATTTTCGTTTATAAATATATGTACACTCGCAAGTGTATAAAAGTATTCTATAAGTTGTAGGCACTCGGTAACAAGCCTTAACGTTCATGTTTTACCCTCTGAAGTACACCAGATCAGGTGTGTTTAAAATAACCTCAAAGTACTAAAGCATCCCATAGTCAGGATGGGGTTTGTCAGGCCCAATAGATCTATCTTTAGGATTCGCGCCTACCATACATAGACAAGTAGTTTAATGTTATCAAGCTAAGGGTATATTTCTGGTTTAAACCCACATAGAATTAGTTTTAGTACTTGTGCCTATTTTGTAATACATTTATAAATCAGCGCATGTATTCTCAGCCCAAAAATATATATAAAAAGGGAGCAAATGAAACTCACCTATTGTATTTTGTAGTAAAAATACATATGACGACATTGAACATGTGTAGGGTTGGCCTCAGATTCACGAACCTATATTAAGTATATATATTAACACGTATAATGGTAATCGAACAAATTTAGGTATTATTATTAATTGTTATTTTAGTAACTTGTACGTTTCATTAATAACTAAATTAACTTATTTATTTTATATACATTAAATAGATAATTAATATTTATTACAAAAATATTAATATAGTTATGCTTTATGTTAATAGTATATTTTTATATAGAAAATCTTTATTTGATATATTAATAATTAATAATACTAATAATAATAATGATAAAAATAATAATATTATTGTTAGAAAAATAAGCTCGGCCATGCTTTTCGGATTTAATACACATCCTAAATCTATATACTCATAAACTGATTCGGTTATCATCATCATACGACGTTACTTTCATCATCATCAACACAACCGTCGCCCTATACCATCATCATTCTCAATACTTCGTCTTAACATCATACTCGCTGTTATCAATATCTAAATGCTATTCGAGCCCAACAACAAAATTACTAAGCCTCACTTAATTTAATCCCACACCTAGCGGCCCATTATGACTTATAGATCATAAGGCCCCAAAATCAATCCACCACCGTACCCTAATATCAATAGCAGCCCAAAAACAAAACGATTTAATCAATCCAGTTCGATTTACTATCTAGTTTTGGCTTTGTGAATTAAGTAAGAACAATAGGTGGGGTCTTTGATTTAATTGGTTTCATTTGCAACAAATAATTTACGCAGGCCGTCATCATTTTCTCCAACTCATCATCGTGCATCATTATCTTCTTTCATTATCTACTTTAATTACGTCCCTCATTACTATCATCACCAACCTTGTTATATCCATAGCAAAATAGAAAAATATAGCTGCTGTAGCAGCTATTTAATCGAAACAGAAACATGTGTAAAAGTATTCTCATTGGTCATCATACCTCACATGCTTTATGTAATTATAATATGGTGCACCATCCTTTTTGTATGGCCCAAATGGTCGGCCATAGAGTGCAACTTTTGTTCCACTAGCTTTTTAATAATTCACCATATGTTAATATACTATAAGCAACTTGACCAAACCCTAATTAATTAAGTGATACCACTTCTTTCTTCATTTGTTTTATAAGTCCATGACTCAAATAAACAAACACACCTTTTTCTTGTTTCATTTCGTCGAATAAATAGAAAGGATATAGTATATGGTGGCAGCAGGTACACGAATTTGATGGCTGTTCTATCAACGAGCAGTAGATAAGAAAATATTTATATAGCAGTCACCTTCTTCGCTGTGCAGCAGTTTTATGTGATGGTGGTGTGGTTGCTCGTAACAGGGAAAAAAAATAAGAATGAGAGAAACATGAAAACGGTTTGGGTGAGGGTTCGATTGAAAACAAGTATACAGAAGTGGGCTGTTGGGTGTTAATCAAGGTGGTGATGGTCTGATGGACTGCGACCGGTTAAAATAGAACCAGAAAACATGGTATGCAACATGTTTTTCTTTTAGTTTTTCAACAGAAACATTAGTAGCTGTAGTAGTTAAATGGGTTAGTGGTTTAGGTGAGTTGTTGTAATTGATCAGAATATAAGTGGGTTTATTGATAGCATATGGAGACAGCAAAAAGGAAAATGTTATGTGTTTAATGAAGGGGTTTTGATGGTTTTGTTTATTGAGCAAGAAGAGAGGGTCAAGTAGCCGATGGCGTTGTTCTTTCTTGAGCTCGAACAGAAACAAAATAAAACAGAAGCATGGAATATAAGGTATTCGTTGGTTCTTGGGTGGTTACTTCGAAGGGACAGAAATAACATAGATGGTAGTGGTTTTCGGGTTTCAATGGTGATGAAGGTGGTAGTCATGGGTGGTGGCGGCTTGGTATGGTTAGTGGTGGGTTTAAGGTGATGGTTCACCGCAGTAGTAAAAGGTGGTTGTTCAAAGGTTTGGTGGTTGTCAAGAGTGGTGAACGGTTATGATGGAGATGGTATTGTATTGGTGATAGTTCCCGATAGTTGTGATGAAGCTTTAGTTGAGAAGTGTGTTAGTAAAACTAATGGCTTATCTATATAATATAGAATTAGATAAAGTAGATACAGTAATTCTCACATTTATAATTCAATTTATCAATTTTCCAATTTGCCACAGTGAAGCACCCGGATGATTGATTGTGCATGTGTATGTCGACATATAAAGTAAATAGTAGTAGTGCAAAATATAGAGACTGATAATAGTATTGAAGAAAACATAAATGGTGTTGATGACTCATATGCCTGTATCTTACATATAATATTAATAAATATATAGTTAACAAATTAAAGCTAAAGGAATGTGGAAAAAAAAAAAAAATGAAACAATGAACTATTGTAGGTATGTGTTGCTTTTAATCACATCCATTAAATTATAGTACTTGACTAAAATAATTGATGTGGTTTTACCCCGGCATGTTACTCTCTTAAAATTTCAAAATAGATGATTCGTGATATATAGTACTTCGTAAAAGAATAGACTTAATTAGATGGCTAATAAATACGATGTTAACCTACAGTTAATGGAGTAAAAGTCGTATCTGTCATTTGATTGATTGAATGTTGTTTGGAATTTATATACCACCCGACTTTGTTATTAAGATGATAGTTCTTAGACATCAGAAATCGATTTGAAGAGTACATGAATTATGGAACTGAACTTTTATATATAAAACACCCTATATATATATACATAATATATTTTTGTTATATTATTATATATGTTTGTATATATTTATATTTATCTATTTATATACAGTTGTTCGTGAATCGTCGGAAATGATCAAAGGTCTAACAGTTCAAAATTTTTGAGATTCAACATTACAGACATTGCTTATCGTGTCAAAATATTAAATCGTATCGAGAGTTTGGTTTAAAATTAGTCAAATTTTTTTTTTTTTCGGGTCGTGACAGTTACCAAGTGCTCAACCACTTAGAATATTTTTATTAAAATGTTTATATATGAAATCTTGTGGTCTATATTTATATCGCTGTCGACATTAAACCTATATCTCACCAACTTTATGTTGACATTTTAAAGCATGTTATTCTCAGGTATGAATTAAGTCTTCCGCTGTGCATTATCTCGTACTAAGGATACTACTTGAGGCCATTAAGGACTTATATCATAAGGCGTTGCATTCGAGTCATTGAAGTTCATAGAGACTATTATTAAGTAAATGGCGGTTTAGGTCATTTGAATATTATGAAATGTCAGGCGAATATGTCAATTATGGATGTAACTATAGATTGTCTTTTAAGAATAAATGCAACGTTTGTAAGATGTATCATATAGAGGGCAAGTACCTCGCAATGTTATCAACTATTGTAATTCGTTTGTAATCAATATGGACAACGTTCGGATGATTAGTTTCGGATCCTTTCAGTTGGTATCAGAGCGTTGGTCTTAGCGAACCAGGCCTTGCATTAGTGTGTCTAACTAGTAGTTGTTAGGATACATTAAGTGAGTCTGGACTTTGACCGTGTCTGCCTGTCAAAAGTTTTGCTTATCAATCCTAGTCGGAAATCATCTGCTTATCATTCTTAGGGAACTGCCTGCTTATCATTCTTAAGTCTAGACACGTCTTACTGCATTTAGTGCATCGATAGTGTATAAACAAAATTCATATCCTAGCGTATCTGTTACTATAGACATTGCCTGACGTATTTCAAAGATTCTCCGTAATTCATGGGATTTTGATATTATATATACATATGTAAATTATGTATTGAAGAGTACCAAACCCAACTCCTATAATCTATTCCAAACCAAAAATTCATTTCTCCGACCATACAAGATGGATTCTTCATCCAGCTCAAATTCCTCCGACTTCGATAGCTTCGCCGACATGGATTTCCATTCGAGCTCCGAGAACAGCGTTACCGGAATGGATCAACCAATTTCCCATCATCTATTCTGGATGAATTGGGGATGGGTTCGTAATATACTAAATTTCTGGAGGCAAGAAGAAGGTGATCCATTCCATCCACCAAATTGTCCTCTTAACGATGAACCTGAAGCACTTACCGGCGAACCTATTCGAAACACCATTTTCTCGATCATTTCTAGAGTATCTCGTCATGATTACATACTATCCCATATTTCAAATCTTGTTCATTCGCTCGTTCCAACCGTCAATCATCCCGGTATAATAGAAGAAGTCAACGAACTCCGTGCTCGGGTAGTGGTTTTGGAGAATATGGTGCGAAGGTTACAAACACCAACAGCAGCACCAGCAGCATAATCCGTACTACCATCGTCAATGCCGACAGTACCTTTATCACCCCAATCACAACCGCGCCTTAAATCTCAACATCACAATCTGTATCTCGAATATCAACATCACACGACTCAATATCTGTACTTCGAGTATGATCTTCGTTCTATATATCGTTCTACATCGATTATCTTCGCTTTACGTATCGTATGACGATTATGTAATTTCTAAAGTCTTAGAGATTATGTAACCTAGAATTAACGATAAATCAAATGAGTTTAATATCTTATTGACTCATTAAATCTATGATTATCTCTGAAGAAAATATATATGCAAGTATATTTTCATAAAGATAGTAATTAAAAATTCCTTCGTACAAACTATTAATGATGAAAATATTTTAACGGGTGGGTAGTACCCGAGGAATATTTAGAATTCACATTAATAAGTTATATTGTACATTCTTGAATCTGATTCAACGGTTATCTATTATCTTACTTACAACCACCGATATTCGTATCCGCTCACCCCAGAATAACCATTTTCAATCAAATTTCATATTCGGATTTTGACCTACCAGAATCCAACAAGTGGCATAAAGAAGAAAACATTGGACAAAATAAAAAAAAAATTGTTAGAAACACACGATTTAACTAATTAAAAATCTATTAAGGATTCCACGCTAACTGTTCCGGCTAACTCTGGACAATTAAAATGAATTAAAATGTTGATTGTAACATATGAAGCTAAACAATTCTTCAAGCTTGCCACTTGATTTTATCTTAAACCTCATTCGTAACTTGACGATTACAATTCGCATTCAAATCCTTTCATGATTCCTGAAAACACCTCGACCGAGAAGTTGAACCCGCCGCACCTTGCCTACGGAATGAAGATTTATACATACAGTTATACACCTGAAGAACTCTCGAACCCAAATTCATAATTTAACACATAACGTATTGAATCCTTTGCCATTTATTAGCAAGAACAACCCTACAATTCCTTTTCAAGAAGCTAATTTTGTCACAGCTCCACTTCGACTTTTCAGTGAGATTATTTCTATTATAATCATGATATTTATACCTTGTCCTTTCGCCGTCATTACCGGAAAACCTTTTATATCCCTCGACAACATCAACAGGTGCACCAGCAGATCGTTATCCTTTTGGCGAAATCAACAATCAGTATTTTGAAAATCTCGCGGAACTTCTTCCATCATATCTATAATGTCTATCCCTAAGAATTTCATAATCTGAACGTGAAGTTTCTGAAAAACACCCGGGACTATGAAATAGTTCTTGAAATGCTAACGAAGCAGCAAAAACTGTAAACGACTTTAACGGTCAAAAGTTTGATGACAAAGAATAGTAAGGTGGTAAAGCTGAAAAAAAAAAAAAGTTTGGAACTAGAAAACGGATGAAGCAAAGTATGAAAGAGGCTGTGGATAAATCACAGGGACTGAACCTGCTCTCAAAGAATACAAACGATTCCGTACCTGCTGAAACCGTCAGTAAGAACCCTACTCTTTATTCAAAACCTTGCCCGGATGATATTTTTCATCATCATCTTATCTTAGATATTATAAGATATCTTCATATCATTCGTTATACATATTTTTCATATTTCTGGAGATATTTTTACAACTATTCCTATCTGCGATCATTTATCTCTCCGTAACATCTTCGTTACAATATAAAAGAAACTGTGTTAATTTCTAAATTCTGAAACCTCCGAGATTAAAATATAAATGATTTGAAGTAGTGTTGGGAACTGATGCATGAATTAGTATAATATAATGAAACTTGATCAACTTCATTATATTACAGTAAGTCATGTTAAGTTTCTAATGGAATGTGATGATTCACAGTACCGTCATCATGTGCCATGTTACACGGCTCTTACATTCTATCAAGTCTCCAAACATATTAGAACGTATCACCTTGATAGTTCTATTTTTCCGGAATATTCGAGTAATTTAACGAATCAAGATCGTACCATTACAATTTCATTCTAAAACCAATAGCTAGGTTCATTCCAAATTTCCTACCTACGAATTTCGGACCATTGTTCGCTTGGCTCGAGGACAGGAAGAAGAAACGAAGGGACAAAACCTCAGAATAGAAATAGGAACATAAACCACAGCAAATAAGAGAGAGCATTAACTGTGGATGACAATGATTTTAAGGGACGGGAGTAGGAACATCGAAATATAAGGGAAGGTATAAAACCTAACAACAACCCCGAAACTACAAACCGTGCATATCAATACGTATTGCAACGTAAAGCCACAGGAGAATTAAAAACATTATAATTCCAAGGAAAGGATAAAAGAGAATAGATTCTTCTGGTGATAGATGAAAAAGAAGAATGAAAGATATGAAAGTTAGAAATATAACAAGGATTAGAATGGGATGGAGCATATTAGCGAATGTCTTAAAGTAGGAACTAAAGAGAAAGAATAGAAGATGTGGGAAGAAAGAAAGGGAAGGAGGTAAATTTATAGTGAAATATTCGACAAAGAAATCAAAACAGATTGCCGCGTTAAATCAAAGAAGATCCTGATCGCCGCAAAACTAAATCTTATTACATAAGATTTTCTTTAAAACCCTTAAATCCCGGAAATCGATCATAATCACGTCATCGGTTACAACAATTCTATATTTACTCATTTCACTCTTTTGTGATAGCTTCGCTCGTGCGTCTCACATAACCGAATCGTTTTATCTAAATCTTTCAATAATGATAAAATTTCATTATTACCTCATATTCGTCATGAAAACATTCCTATTGTTATTTATGACAACCTCTACCAAATTTCGAGGACGAAATTTCTTTAACGGGTGGGTACTGTAACGACCCGGAAATTTCCGACCAAATTTAAACTCTAATCTCTATATGGTTCCGACACGATAAGCAAAAACCCTAAAGTTGACCCGCACTTTTTCGATCGTTCTATACTTATAAGATTAATATTTACATAAATTAAACCTTACCAACATGATAAGCAATCCAAATTGTTGAGACTTATGTTTTCGAAAAGAGTTTTACACAACGTTTGACCGTCTAGTTTGACCGATGATATCACGAACTATACAATATATGATAATTATACGTTTGTGTATATATATGTATATATACATATTTAACATGATCTAAGAATGTTTTAATATCTCATTTTGTATTAATAACAATAAGTTATAAGTATATTTTGAAACTACTAACTTAAGTTTTCAAAACGATAACCATACGTAACGTTATTTGACTTAAATACTTATGACCTATAATGTTTATACATATATCGTATAAGTAATGTATTTAATGACTTTTAAAGACTTAAATACATAAAACAATATAAGTATATTTACAAAAGATAGCTATATTTGAATCCTCGTTCCGTTTTCTCAAAGATTTCTATACGTATACCTAGGGTATATGTACCCGTATCATACGCAGCTTCTAGATGTATTTACTATTGGTATATACCAATAAAAATCTGCTCCTTAGCAGCCTTAAATGATTAAGAAACATGTGGAACCAACCATTTGTCAAGTAGCATGAATTATTTAGCAAGAAAACAAAGTTAGGTATTTTTTTTTTCCTTTATAACCTAAAAACGTTTTTATGCATGCACACCATTTCTTCACCCCATTTTCTTATACTTACACTTCCATTTCTCTCTCAAAATACTCTTAACTTCATACTTGATCATCTCCAAGCATTTTCCCCATCATTTAGCTTCAAAAACCTTACTTAAACACCATAAGAAAACCATACAAAAACACTTCAAGAAATCCTTCCAAGAACACAAACTTACTTCCAATCTTTCATCCAATTCCATCACCCTTTTGGTTCTAGCTTTTTACTCCTCTTTTACAGAAACCTTGTCCAAGGAACTTGAGGTAGTATCTATGTTCATAACCTTATTCGATTCATATATATATAGCTATCATATTTTGTGGTATACAATTTTAACAACAAGAACATGGTTTGAAAGTTTTCAAACTTGTTTGCAAACTAAATAGATCCTTCTAACTTAACTTTTAAAATACTTCAAGACCTGTAATATAACTTAAATATATGCTAACTTAACAAGGTATAACTTGGTTTTTCAAAGAATATCTTAAAAACTGTTTTTACGACGTCGGAGTGTAACCGGGGACTGTTTTGGGTTGGATAATTAAAAACTATCTTAAACTTTGAATTGGAGGTTTATGTTCTGGAAAAATGATTTTTACTATAAATATGTTAACACATAGAAATTTCATGATTTAATTCAAAGTATAAGTATTTTTAGAAAAATGGTCATTAAGTGTTATTTTTTTTGTAACAAAAATGTTTAACTTCATAAGTTTCACTAAAGTTTCACCTATGCCGTGTGATTTTGAATACAAACTAAGGTATTTTCAGTTCATAGTCTTAAAGAGGGACTCGATCCAAGGAGATGGCAAGTTGAATCAACGAAAACGGATTTGTAACGAAGAAACTATGACCGAAACAAAATTGGTTATCCTAGACTTGTTTAACTTCGGGATTAATTGGGAAAAATTAAATAAATCACATATTTCTAAGATAACATGATATTTTATATATATGTACTTATAATTCAATTTTATATGGTTCAGGATCACCCGTAAACAATACGAGAAGATTAATCATAAGATCCCATGTTTGTACGCAACACGTCATTTGACAACACCGGTACTTTATGTACGCAACACGTCATTTGACAACACCGGTACCGTGGGTCAAGATTAATCTCGACCAATACATATACGATGGGGTTTTATTTATTTCGTTGGGGGTTTTATTTATTTCATTGCGGGTATATTAAACATCTAAAAATGAACCATTAAAATTGAATTACTAACAACGAGCTGCTAACTACGGACTAAGGAATTATTCAAAGTATTAAAAGTATAACAAGTATATATATGTGACGTTTGTTTAAAAAGAAAAGGTATTGATATATTATATATGGATAGGTTCGTGATATCAACCGGAGACCAAGTCAAATTATATATATCTTCAAGACGAAAGTGAGTATATAGTCCCACTTTTAAACTCTAAATATTTCGGGATGAGAATACATGTATTTTATGTTTTACGTTATGGACACAAGTAACTGAAAAATATATTCTACGTTGAGTTGTACCACTGGCATACTTCCCTGTAGCTTGGTAACTAATATTTACAGCGGTATTGTAAACGCGAATCCTGTTGATAGATCTATCGGGCCTGACAACCCCAACCGGACTGGACGACCAGTATTCAACGGTTGCACAGTACTTCGTTTCGTGACTACACTTGGTACAGTGTAGTAAGATTTCATATTAAAGGGAATATGCGACGTGATTAATTGTTAAGTATGGTTACCAAGTGCTCAACCACTTAGAATATTTTTATTAAAATGTTTATATATGAAATCTTGTGGTCTATATTTATATCGCTGTCGACATTAAACCTATATCTCACCAACTTTATGTTGACATTTTAAAGCATGTTATTCTCAGGTATGAATTAAGTCTTCCGCTGTGCATTATCTCGTACTAAGGATACTACTTGAGGCCATTAAGGACTTATATCATAAGGCGTTGCATTCGAGTCATTGAAGTTCATAGAGACTATTATTAAGTAAATGGCGGTTTAGGTCATTTGAATATTATGAAATGTCAGGCGAATATGTCAATTATGGATGTAACTATAGATTGTCTTTTAAGAATAAATGCAACGTTTGTAAGATGTATCATATAGAGGGCAAGTACCTCGCAATGTTATCAACTATTGTAATTCGTTTGTAATCAATATGGACAACGTCCGGATGATTAGTTTCGGATCCTTTCAAGCTTCATGAGGTCTAAACCCCCGATGTACGACGAAAAACCGGATCCTTTGATAAGCACAACTTGGATCTCCAATGTCGAAGGGTGTTTTCGTACTATTGAATGCCCTCCTGAGAAGAGGACAAGACTCGCTACTAGTTTGTTGCGGGGTAGGGCAAAGGATTGGTTGGATGGTAAGATTGATCTTGTCGGTGGTGAACCGTTTATGGCGTTATCATGGGACGAGTTTAAGAAGGAATACTTTGAGGAGTTCCAAAATTCAGCCGATTTGTCAGAAATGCGTAATGAGTTGAGAATTTTGCAACAGGGTTCTATGGATTTGAATACTCTCAAGACGACCTTTATGGCGAAGGCTCGTTTTTGCCCTGAGTATTTGGGGAATGATCATTTGTTGATGCAAGATTTCTATCGGACCTTGAATGATGAATTGAAGAGTAAAATTAGCCGAGGTTAAGCGAAATCGTTTGCGGAATTATTCGCCTTGGCTAGAGGTTTCGAGTCGTATTCACGATCCAAGAAGAGTGAACCTTCAAGTGAAAGAAGGGTTGTTTCGTATGGTGCTCCAAGTAAGAGGACTAAGGGTCCGAGCGTGAGCACGGGTGGTACGCGGATGAGTATATTGGATTCTAGTGCGCCTAGATGTTACAATTGTGGCGTGAGGGGTCACAAGTCTTGGGAATGTTCGGTACCAAAGAGTGATGACTTGGTGTGCTTCAATTGCCAAGAAGAAGGACATCGTAAGTCGGAATGTCCAAAGTTAGCGGGGATGGGTGCTGCAAGGAGACATTAAGGTACGCTTTGTTTTAATAAATATGTCCTTTGATTATTTATTAAGTGCCGTTGAATTTGAGTTTGTAAGATGCCTTGTGTTGTGCATATTGTTGTTATGGGTGACGTTCCTAATGGAAGTACCCTATGGTGATGTTTTGATTAATAGGCGAAGGGCGTAAGACTTGGTGCAACCAAGCATTCCTTAGTATTTGGAAATGTTTCTACCAAGCCATGGAAATGGATTTTGGTGTTCGATTGTTAAGCGCGTGTTCGCTATAGTGTGGAAGTTGATGAACCATGAGGTTCGTCGGGTGGATTGGAACCCGAAAAAGATTGAGTGTTTGATCTCGATGTATGTTGGTAAAGGAGTCTACGTGACGCGACATTAGGTGCCTCTTTTATACCTACTAGCGTGGTGTTCAACTCCGATTGTGTTGCGGTTACATTGTACTTAGGGTACCGAAGTGAAACCCTTAGGTACATGAGTGATCGGGTGAAATTTGACAAACTAAAGCAATTGGATGATTGCGAGAGTAGAGTGGTGTAATTTGCGGTACACTTTTCGTTCGAAGTGTTTAAGGATTGGTTGAAATCCTTCGTATGCTCAACGTGGGAGCAAGATATGGTGATGGGTCGTGTGAACCCAATTGTTGGTAAAGTCTACCTTTGGTAGCATGGTACGGATGTACGAGATGCGGTTATGAGATGTAGTTCCAAGTGGGGGAGTTACACTCCCGCCCGAGGAAGTTCTAGTGTGAGATTTCGGATGACGTTTTAGTAAGTTCCGAAAATTTTGTTGGGACCTAGTTTTGGTCAAATTGTGGTAGGGTACAATTTCGGTTAAATTGTACTTATGGTTTGGATTTAAATTATCACCGAAGTGGTAATGTGGTAAATCTCGTTGAGAGATAATGGACGTGTTGGGCGAGCAAGGTGAAATCCCTCGGTTAAGGGATGTGCGTATCGGATCCTCTTTAAGAGAATGATTGTTGGGTACCTATGTTTGATATAGGCGGTTCTTGCTCGATTGTGGGAATGGTTAGTGGTATCCGTTAGGATTCACTATGGCGTAGCAGAGCGCGATGTTATGCTACTCATTGTTTGAGGCCAAAAGGGCGTTGATTGGTGAAGCATGACCTTCGGGGTCCGCTGACTTCATCATGGTATTGTTGATTGGTGGAGCATGACCTTCGGGGTCCGCTGACTTCATCATGGGAGTACGTGATTGGTGGAGCATGACCTTCGGGGTCCGCTGACTTCATCATAGGCGTAGTGTTATATCGGTGAAGCATGACTTTAGGGGTCCGCTGACTTCATCCGGTGTTGAGATTGGTGAAGCATGACCTTCGGGGTCCGCTGACTTCATCATGGTAGTGGATCGCGTGTGGTTTTGGATTCACGATGACGCGTGTGGATTCGGTCATCTTATTGTGGAAGTGAATCTCGTGTAGTTCGGATTCACAAATGACTCGTGTGGTTTCGGTCATGGTATTGAGGAGTGAGTCTCGTGTAGTTCGGATTCACAAATGACTCGTGTAGTTCGGTCATTCCTCTGGGATAGTGACTCTCGTGTAGTTCGGATTCACTAAGGCGCGTGTAGTTCGGCCAATCCCGATTGTTGTTGAGGTGAAGGTAGTGAGTCGCGTGTGGTTTCGGATTCACTAAGGCACGTGTAGTTTTCGGCCAGCCTTTGTGTTGTGTAATCTATCGGTTGTTTTATACACCGATGGTGGGGTCGTAAGGACCATGATGTTGATCTGTTGGTTGTTTTATAAACCAATGGTGGGGTCGTAAGGACCGTGTTGTGTGATCGACCGGTTGTTTTATACACCGATGGTGGGGTCGTAAGGACCATGATGTTTGATCTATTGGTCATTTGATACACTAATGGTGGGGTTGCGAGGGCCATGTTGTATGTTTAGTGATGCGATAGCCGTGTTTCGCTCACATGTTGTTACGGGTGTGACAATAGTCGATTTTGTACACCTTGGGATCTAGCACTGCCATAATCGTTTTGGGCGCTATCGGTTTTAACCGTTGGATTATGATGTTACGGTAGTTGCGTATTGGTCGCATTGCGCACTACAAGGGATGTTTAGTGGTAAGTGTTATCCGTAAGGATTTACTTCTTCTCAGTTTTCGTTGATTTAGATGGTTGACCTTAAGTTTGGTATGTGGTTACTTTAGCATTGTACTTGGTGATGGTATGCTAGGGGTTGATATCTTGGTTAGAGATGGGATGAGTTTTCCCGATGGGAGGGAATGAGCAGGGTTTTAGTGCTCGGATTGTAGACTTGATAAATCGCGGGTGACGATTTAGTTGTTAAAGGTAAGTGGGGAAGAATTTTCTGGGAAAGTTCGGATTGGGATATGTTTGAGGACCGTTGAGTGGGTCCGGATGGGTTAAGTGGTGAAGATCACGAGGACGTGATCGATTTTATGTGGGGGAGAGTTGTGAGACCTGGATTCTGATTCTGCCCAGTCGCGCGCCGCGCAGGGTTATGGCGCGCCGCGCCATATGTCGCTGGCAGACTCCCTTGTTATTTTAAGAGTTTTAAAAGGGCATTTTGGACTTTTCGCGTTTGAGCTAGATTTGGGGACTTAACCTCATCCACCCATTTCATTTATTCATTTCTTTCTCCTTTTCTTTCCATTTTCCTCTCAAGAACTCAAACACCCATTTGATTCAAAGGGATTTTTGGAAAGGAAGAAGTGAGTTTTGATCTTTGGCGTAGTAGACAAGTTTGTTCTCCTCATTCTTAGCTACACGGTGATACTAGTGGTAAGCTCTAACTCCGAATATCATTTTCATGTTCATCATTCAATTTTGGGGCTTTTGATTGTATGATTCATAGATGGAACCCATTTAGTTGTTAATTGAAGATTAACACCAAGATTCGGGTCTATAAGTGTTAAAGGCGGGTTTTGGGTTGGTTAATGATTTAACCATGTTTAAGACTTGTAAATGGTGTATAATCACTAGTATTAGTGATTACTGATGATTTGGAGACCTTTAGGGTTCTTGTGGTTGACTAATTTTGACTAGAGTCAAAATTAGGGTTTGTTGATGATTATGACCCGAATGTCGATTCGATGAGGTTTATAAACTTAAAATGGATTAAGTTGAAGTATAAAACCAAGTTAACTATGTTTTGGTGTCAAAACTTGTAATTGGTGAGATTTTGACTTTATGGGTCAAAATTAGGGTTTATGGGCGATTTTGAGAACGGTAAGTGTTTAACACTTGTGTTCGGGTTTAATTGGTATATTAGGACCATTATCACTTGTGTTAGTGATTATTGGTTAGTTTGGGCACGGTTTGTGCTTGGAAGCGCAATTGGGTCGAAATTGCACTAAGTGTCGAATTGGGTTGGTTTGTAAATCCATCCTAATTGTGTTGTGGTATTTATGATAATGGAATAGGTACATTCCTTCGGCGAGTTGCGGATTATTCGGAAGCGTTCATCAAGGCGACATTAAAAATGAGTAAACTGTCTTTTTCGGCATCCTGAGGACCTCGAATGGCAAGAGACTTTCCGAGAGTGTTGATGTTAGGTTCGTTTTAGGGTGATCTCGAGAATTTCAGCACAATCTGAAACCAAAGGTTATGCGCCGCCAAATGGTACTCCATTTGGCGGCACGTATTAGTGATTTAAAAAGCGTATTTAATGAAGTGACACTAGATTCAGAATTATATGCATTATACATAATTACATTGTGAGAGAAATAATAGGCCTTAAAACAATATGTACCATGCTAAGTCATGCATACACAAAAGGAATAATATGAAAGAAATTCAAAACGGTCAAAAATAGAAAAAAAGGCAAAATTGAAGGCTTTCGAGGTCTTGTTTCAAAAAATATTTACGGATAGATCTCGAAAACATACACGATTTGAAAAAAAACGGTGACTAAATCGGAGCTACGAGTCAAAAGATACTATAGATCTATCATTTTGGCCAAAGACACAAAACACCAAGCACAACGAAACGTCGGTGGTGTTTGGTGCGTGGGGCGAATTTGCGAGAAAAAATGTCTTTTTATGAATATAGATGACCTTGAATGGCAAGCACGTTCATAGAGTCTTGCTCGTTAGACCATTTTAGGGTGATCTCGAGAATTTCCGCACAATCCGAAACCCAAGGTTATGCGTCGCCAAATGGTACTCCAATCGGTGGCGCATATTAATGATTTACAAAGCGTGTTTAATGAAGTGATATTAGATTCAAAATTATGTGCGTTATACATAATTATATTGCGAGTGAAATAATAGGCCTTAAAACTATATATACCATGCTAAGTCATGCATACACAAAAGGAATAATACGATATAAACTAAAAACGTTCAAAGTGATCATTAAAAATGAGTAAACTCTCTTTTTTCGGCATCCTGAGGACCTCGAATGGCAAGAGACGTTCCGAGAGTGTTGATGTTAGGTTTGTTTTAGGGTGATCTCGAGAATTTCAGCACAATCTGAAAGCAAAGGTTATGCGCCGCCAAATGGTACTCCATTTGGCGGCGCATATTAATGATTTAAAAAGCGTATTTAATGAAGTGACACTAGATTCAGAATTATATGCGTTATACATAATTACATTGTGAGTGAAATAATAGGCCTTAAAACAATATGTACCATGCTAAGTCATGCATACACAAAAGGAATAATTTAAAACGGTCAAAAATAGAAAAAAGGCAAAATTGAAGGCTTTCGAGGTCTCATTTCAAAACATATTTACGGATAGATCACGAAAAAATACACGATTTTTAAAAAAACGGTGACTAAATCGGAGCTACGAGTCAAAAGATACGATAAATCTATCATTTTGGCCAAAGACACAAAACACCAAGCACAACGAATTCGGTGGTGTTTGGTGCGTGGTGCGAATTTGCGAGGAAAAATGTCTTTTTATGAATGTAGATGACCTCGAATGGCAAGCACGTTCATAGAGTCTTGCTCGTTAGACTGTTTTAGGGTGATCTCGATTTTTTTCGCACAATCCGAAACCCAAGGTTATGCGCCAAATGGTACTCCAATCGGCGTCTCATATTAATGATTTAAAAAGAGTGTTTAATGAAGTGATATTAGATTCAAAATTATGTGCGTTATACATAATTATATTGCGAGTGAAATAATATGCCATAAAACTATATATACCATGCTAAGTCATGCATACACAAAAGGAATAATACGATATAAACATAAAACGTTCAAAGTGAACATTAAAAATGAGTAAACTCTTTTTTTTTGGCATCCAGAGGACCTCGAATGGCAAGAAACTTTTCGCGAGTGTTGATGTTAGGTTCTTTTTAGGGTGATCTCGAGAATTTCAGCACAATCTGAAACCAAAGGTTATGCGCCGCCAATTGGTACTCCATTTGGCGGCGCGTATTAGTGATTTAAAAAGCGTATTTAATGAAGTGACACTAGATTCAGAATTATATGCGTTATACATAATTACATTGTGAGTGAAATAATAGGCCTTAAAACAATATATACCATGCTAAGTCATGCATACTTAAAAGGAATAATATGAAAGAAATTCAAAACGGTCAAAAATAGAAAATAAGGAAAAATTGAAGGCTTTCGAGATCTCGTTTCAAAACATATTTACGGATAGATCCCGAAAAAATACACGATTTGAAAAAAACGGTGACTAAATCGGAGCTACGAGTCAAAAGATACGATAGATCTATCATTTTAGCCAAAGACACAAAACACCAAGCACAACGAAACGTCGGTGGTGTTTGGTGCGTGGTGCTAATTTGCGAGGAAAAATGTCTTTTTATGAATATAGATGACCTCGAATGGCAAGCACGTTCATAGAGTCTTGCTCGTTAGACCGTTTTAGGGTGATCTCGAGAATTTCCGCACAATCCGAAATCCAAGGTTATGCGCCGCCAAATGGTACTCCAATCGGCGGAGCATATTAATGATTTAAAAAGCGTGTTTAATGAAGTGATATTAGATTCAAAATTATGTACATTATACATATTTATATTGCGAGTGAAATAATAGTCCTTAAAATTATATATACCATGCTAAGTCATGCATACACAAAAGGAATAATACGATATAAACTAAAAACTTTCAAAGTGAACATTAAAAATGAGTAAACTGACTTTTTCGGCATCCTGAGGACATCGAATGGCAAGAGACTTTCCGAGAGTGTTGATGTTAGGTTCGTTTTAGGGTGATCTCGAGAATTTCAGCACAATCTGAAACCAAAGGTTATGCGCCGCCAAATGGTACTCCATTTGGCGGCACGTATTAGTGATTTAAAAAGCGTATTTAATGAAGTGACACTAGATTCAAAATTATATGCATTATATATAATTACATTGTGAGTGAAATAATAGGCCTTAAAACAATATGTACCATGCTAAGTCATGCATACACAAAAGGAATAATATGAAAGAAATTCAAAACGGTCAAAAATAGAAAAACGCAAAATTGAAGGCTTTCGAGGTCTCGTTTCAAAACATATTTACGGATAGATCTCGAAAACATACACGATTTGAAAAAAAACGGTGACTAAATCGGGGCTACGAGTCAAAAGATACTATAGATCTATCATTTTGGCCAAAGACACAAAACACCAAGCACAACGAAACGTCGGTGGTGTTTGGTGCGTGGGGCGAATTTGTGAGGAAAAATGTCTTTTTATGAATATAGATGACCTTGAATGGCAAGCACGTTCATAGAGTCTTGCTCGTTAGACCATTTTAGGGTGATCTCGAGAATTTCCGCACAATCCAAAACCCAAGGTTATGCGTCGCCAAATGGTACTCCAATCGGTGGCGCATATTAATGATTTAAAAAGCGTATTTAATGAAGTGATATTAGATTCAAAATTATGTGCGTTATACATAATTATATTGCGAGTGAAATAATAGGCCTTAAAACTATATATACCATGCTAAGTCATGCATACACAAAAGGAATAATACGATATAAACTAAAAACGTTCAAAGTGATCATTAAAAATGAGTAAACTCTCTTTTTTCGGCATCCTGAGGACCTGGAATGGCAAGAGACGTTCCGAGAGTGTTGATGTTAGGTTTGTTTTAGGGTGATCTCGAGAATTTCAGCACAATCTGAAAGAAAAGGTTATGCGCCGCCAAATGGTACTCCATTTGGCGGCGCGTATTAATGATTTAAAAAGCGTATTTAATGAAGTGACACTAGATTCAGAATTATATGCGTTATACATAATTACATTGTGAGTGAAATAATAGGCCTTAAAACAATATGTACCATGCTAAGTCATGCATACACAAAAGGAATAATTTAAAACGGTCAAAAATAGAAAAAAGGCAAAATTGAAGGCTTTCGAGGTCTCGTTTCAAAACATATTTACGGATAGATCATGAAAAACTACACGATTTTTAAAAAAACGGTGACTAAATCGGAGCTACGAGTCAAAAGATACGATAAATCTATCATTTTGGCCAAAGACACAAAACACCAAGCACAACGAATTCGGTGGTGTTTGGTGTGTGGTGCGAATTTGCGAGGAAAAATGTCTTTTTATGAATGTAGATGACCTCGAATGGCAAACACGTTCATAGAGTTTTGCTCGTTAGACCGTTTTAGGGTGATCTCGAAAATTTTCGCACAATCCGAAACCCAAGGTTATGCGCCAAATGGTATTCCAATCGGCGGCGCATATTAATGATTTAAAAAGCGTGTTTAATGAAATGATATTAGATTCAAAATTATGTGCGTTATACATAATTATATTGCGAGTGAAATAATAGGCCTTAAAACTGTATATACCATGCTAAGTCATGCGTACACAAAAGGAATAATACGATATAAACTAAAAACGTTCAAAGTGAACATTAAAAATGAGTAAACACTTTTTTTTCGGCATCCTGAGGACCTCGAATGGCAAGAGACTTTTCGAGAGTGTTGATGTTAGGTTTGTTTTAGGGTGATCTCGAGAATTTCAGCACAATCTGAAACCAAAGGTTATGCGCTGCCAAATGGTACTCCATTTGGCGGCGCGTATTAGTGATTTAAAAAGCATATTTAATGAAGTGACACTAGATTCAGAATTATATGCGTTATACATAATTATATTGTGAGTGAAATAATAGGTCTTAAAACAATATGTACCATGCTAAGTCATGCATACACAAAAGGAATAATATGAAATATCTTTAAAACGGTCAAAAACAGAAAAAAGGCAAAATTGAAGGCTTTCGAGGTCTCTTTTCAAAACATATTTACGTATCGATCTCGAAAAAATACAGGATTTGTAAAAAAATGGTGACTAAATCGGAGCTACGAGTCAAAAGATACGATAGATCTATCATTTTGGCCAAAGACACAAAACACCAAGCACAACGAATTCGGTGGTGTTTGGTGCGTGGTGCGAATTTGCGAGGAAAAATGTCTTTTTATGAATATAGATGACCTCGAATGGCAAGCATGTTTAAAGAGTCTTGCTCGTTAGACCGTTTTAGGGTGATCTCGAGAATTTATGCACAATCCGAAACCCAAGGTTATGCGCCGCCAAATGGTACTCCAATCGGCGGTGCATATTAATGATTTAAAAAGCGTGTTTAATGAAGTGACATTAGATTCAAAATTATGTGCGTTATACATAATTACATTTGCGAGTGAAATAATAGGCCTTAAAACTATATATACCATGCTTAGTCATGCATACAAAAAAGAATAATACGATATAAATTGAAAACGTTCAAAGTGAACATTAAAAATGAGTAAACTGTCTTTTTTCGGCATCATGAGGACCTCGAATGGCAAGAGACTTTCCGAGAGTGTTGATGTTAGGTTCGTTTTAGGGTGATCTCGAGGATTTCAGCACAATCTAAAACCAAAGGTTATGCGCCGCTAAATGGTACTCCATTTGGCGGCGCGTATTAGTGATTTAAAAAGCGTATTTAATGAAGTGACACTTGATTCAGAATTTTATGTGTTATACATAATTACATTGTAAGTGAAATAATACGCCTTAAAATAATATTTACCACGCTAAGTCATGCATACACAAAAGGAATAATATGACAGAAATTCAAAACGATAAAAAAAAAAAGGCAAAATTGATGGCTTTCAAGGTCTCGTTTAGAAAAATATTTGGGAAAAACCATGGCAGTTTGCCAACAGATAGATCTCAAAAAAATACACGATTTGAAAAAAAACGGTGACTAAATCGGAGTTACGAGTCAAAAGATACGATAGATCTATCATTTTGGCCAAAGACACAAAACACGAAGCACAACGAAAAGTCGGTGGTGTTTGGTGTGTGGTGCGAATTTGCGAGGAAAATGTATTTTTATGAATCTTGATGATCTCGAATGGCAAGAACGTTCATAGAGTCTTGCTCGTTATACCGTTTTAGGGCGATCTCGAGAATTTCCGCATAATCCGAAACCCAAGGTTATGCGCCGCCAAATGGTACTCCAATCGGCGGTGCATATTAATGATTTAAAAAGCGTGTTTAATGAAGTGACATTAGATTCAAAATTATGTGCGTTATACAAAATTATATTTGCGAGTGAAATAATAAGCCTTAAAACTATATATACCATGCTAAGTCATGAATACAAAAAGCAATAATACGATATAAATTGAAAACGTTCAAAGTGAACATTAAAAATGAGTAATTTGTATTTTTTCGGCATCCTGAGGACCTTGAATGACAAGATATTTTCCGAGAGTCTTGATGTTAGGGTCGTTTTAGGGTGATCTCGAGAATTTCAGCACAATCTGAAACCAAAGGTTAGGCACCGCCAAATGGTACTCAATCTGGCGGCGCGTATTAGTGATTTAAAATGCGTATTTAATGAAGTGACACTAGATTCAAAAATATATGCAATATACATAATTACATTGTGAGTAAAATAATAGGCCTTAAAACCATATGTACCTTGCTAAGTCATGCAAACACAAAAGGGATAATATGAAAGAAATTCAAAACGGTAAAAAATAGAAAAAAGGCAAAATTAAAGGATTTCGAGGTCTCGTTTCGAAAAATATTTGGGACAAACCGCCTACGACAGTTTGCCAACGGATAGATCTCGAAAAAAATACACGATTTGAAAAAAAACGGTGACTAAATCGAAGCTACGAGTCAAAAGATACGATAGATCTATCATTTTGGCCAAAGACACAAAACACCATGCACAACGAAACGTCGCTGGTGTTTGGTGCGTGGTGCTAATTTGCGAGGAAAAATGTCTTTTTATGAATCTAGATGACCTCGAATGGCAAGCACATTCATAGAGTCTTGCTCGTTAGACCGTTTTAGGGTGATCTCGAGAATTTCCGCACAATTCGAAACCCAAGGTTATGCGCCGCCAAATGGTACTCCAATCGGCGGCGCATATTAATGATTTAAAAAGTGTGTTTAATGAAGTGATATTAGATTCAAAATTATGTGCGTTATACATAATAATATTGCGAGTGAAATAATAGGCCTTAAAACTATATATACCATGCTAAGTCATGCATACACAAAAGGAATAATACGATATAAACTAAAAACGTTCAAAGTGAACATTAAAAATAAGTAAACTGTCTTTTTTCGGCATCCTGAGGACCTCGAATGGCAAGAGACTTTCCGAGAGTGTTGATGTTAGGTTCGTTTTAGGGTGATCTCGAGAATTTCAACACAATCTGAAACCAAAGGTTATGCGTCGCCAAATGGTACTCCATTTGGCGGCGCATATTAGTTATTTAAAAAGCGTATTTAATGAAGTGACACTAGATTTAGAATTATATGCGTTATACATAATTACATTGTGAGTGAAATAATAGGCCTTAAAACAATATGTACCATGCTAAGTCATGCATACACAAAAGGAATAATATGAAAGAAAATTCAAAACAGTCAAAAATAGGAAAAAAGGCAAAATTGAAGGCTTTGGAGGTCTCGTTTCAAAACATATTTACCGATAGATCTCGAAAAAATACACGATTTAAAAAAAACGGTGACTAAATCGGAGCTACGAGTCAAAAGATACGATAGATCTATCATTTTGGCCAAAGACACAAAACACCAAGCACAACGAAACGTCGGTGGTGGTTGGTGCGTGGTGCGAATTTGCGAGGAAAAATGTCTTTTTATGAATATAGATGACCTCGAATGGCAAGCACGTTCATATATTCTTGCTCGTTAGGCCGTTTTAGGGTTATCTCGAGAATTTCTGCACAATCCAAAACCCAAGGTTATGCGCCGCCAAATGGTACTCCAATCGGCGGTGCATATTAATGATTTAAAAAGCGTGTTTAATGAAGTGACATTAGATTCAAAATTAGTTGCGTTATACATAATTACATTTGCGAGTGAAATAATAGGCCTTAAAACTATATATACCATGCTAAGTCATGCATACAAAAAAGAATAATACGATATAAATTGAAAACGTTCAAAGTGAACATTAAAAATGAGTAAACTGTATTTTTTCGGCATCCTGAGGACCTCGAATGGCAAGAGACTTTCCGAGAGTGTTGATGTTAGGTTCGTTTTAGGGTGATCTCGAAAATTTCAGCACAATCTGAAACCAAAGGTTATGCGCCGCCAAATGGTACTCCATTTGGCGGCGCGTATTAGTGATTTAAAAAGCGTATTTAATGAAGTGACACTAGATTCAGAATTATATGCGTTATACATAATTACATTGTAAGTGAAATAATAGGCCTTAAAAAAATATGTACCACTATAACGACCCTCATTTTTCCATTCTATATTTTTCCAATATTAAATGCCCAAACAATATAATCAAAACTTAATGATTAAACTTTAATCAACAATTGTTAAGTATTAAGAGTTAGAAAACATATTAATTAACTTTGTGCAATAATTGACAAGTTAATAAAAGATGAAAATAATAAACTGTTAGTCGACACTCACTGCTAATTAAAATTTATGCATTTATGTAATATTATAACTGATAACCTATAAGTAATAAATAAAAATTGACATTTATATAAATAATAAAACAATTGAGAACTAAATATATACAAGTCATGAATTAGTAAAAAGAAAATAATACTTATCATGTAGTAAATGTAAAAAATAATAATAGTAATAATAGTAATAATAATGAGACTAAAGAATCTTAAACAATTACATCCTTATGTTGACTAAAAATTAAAATAATATATATATAAACTAGTACCACCTATTGTTGACTAAAAATTATAAAATAAAATAAAATCATTAATTAGAACATCCTTATGTTGACTAACACTCTAATACTTGCACTATATAAACTCCTAGTTTCTCATTCACAAATCACACCAAAATCCTCTCTCAAAAACAATCTCTCCCTCTCCATCTCTTGTGGTATTCGGATCTTCAAGCTTGTTCTTCGTGTTCTTCAAGAATCTTCAAGGAGTTCTTCAAGATTTTCAAGGCTTTGATCTTCCATCTTCATCGTGTTCATCTTTTCTTTGTTAATTATCTTGAATCTTCAAAGGTATAACATAAACCCTAAACTATTTACATAAACTTTAATCTTTGTTAATTCATATTCATATTATAAACTTGTTATCCATAAACACACCTAGATTTATATATACATATATACATGTAAAAAAAAATATATATATATTTTTATATATACATATACATATTAAAACCTTAAACCCTAATACTACTTATACCAGTACTTAACATGTATATACTATTACTATTACTAGCACCTATAACCTACTACTTATATTGTAGCACACAAACATTTTGGGATACGTATTAGAGATGTATAGATCTTCGAACTTTCTTGACGAATGGTTTCTACGAGATTCTAGGCAGAGGGTTTGGACTTCCGATTTAAAGGGTCCTATGGCTCAAGCCCCTAGATCTAAATTAGCCATTCGAAGGGAAAGGGGTGATTGGAAGCTTATCTAATACGGCAAGTATCCTAAAATGGAAACACTCATAAAAGTAGAAACTCTCTAATCATAGAAACTTAGTAAAATAAGAAACTTTCTAAAAATAGAAACTTTATAAAAATAGTAACTTACTAGGAATAGAAACTTAGTAAAACAAACTATACTTAAACACATACTTAAACTTAAACATGGGCAAAACACTTAACTACTCTTAAATGTCAATAGGTTGACTTTCCTGCTCACTCGTTCAACTCTCTATTCTGAGGAATAACTCTCTCTCTACTTACTAAGGTGAATTCATAGCCCCACTCTTTATTGCTAGCAAACTTATTTAATTTATTTGGGGTGAGACACATGCTGCTTTTACTATTTACAATTTAGACACAAGTACCAACTGCTAAAACTATGCTATACCCGGCTATGTCCGACTAAGTCCCTACAGTGATATTTTTAAGTGCTGCGGCATGCTTATTTATTGGGGGTAGGCCTATCGGGAGTAACGTCCCCGATACATTTGACTCAGTCTTTGTATTACTTGATAATGAAATTTAAACCGACAAGGACAGACACAACTTGTCATGGGGCAAACTTGAACGTTTAGTCTAAATATCACGCACTGGCATAACTTTTTGATCCTGCGGGAGATCAACCTTACAAATTAAATCTTGTGGTCTAAAACAAACGGTCAAACTTATTTGTTAAACCTATGAACTTCACTCAACCTTTTGGTTGACACTTTAGCATGTTTTGTCTCAGGTGCTGTTTGATTCAAGCTCTTATACTTACTGCTTATGTGATGCTACTTGGACATAGGATCAAGAGATATCGCATTTATTACTTCTGCATGTGAACATTTCCATTATTGTTATTCCTATCATTGTAACTACGTTTCATTTTCCGCTGCGTGCTCAATAAAGTTTGTTTTATCATTTAGTATTGTTCTCGTATATTATAATATGTTGGTTGATTTGATATTAAGTCACATTTCACCCAGGCCCTAACTGGGGGTGTGACAGATTGGTATCAGAGCAAACCAGGCTGTTATAGAGAACCAGGATTGCATTTTTATGTGTGCCTTACTTGTTAGCTAGGGTGCCTTAGCAATCTAGGAAACTATAACCTTTCTTGCCTTGGACTTAAAGCACTTAGGATTGTCGTATAATCTTAACAATTATGCTTTAATAAACTTGACTCAAAGATTCTAATCAAGGTCTCTTTCCTAATGATAGGATGTCAAGCTCAAGCGTTAACAAGTCCAACAAAGCAACTCACAACCCTACCACCGAAGTAGGTGTTGGACACTCTTCAACTTCGAGACCAGTTCGAAGTCCTCTTTATAGTCCTACTTCACCACCACTAAATTATAGCCCGAATACTATTTTAGATTCACATGGGTCTCCTCAATACTACCCAACTCCGAGAACCCAAGATAAGGGAAAATGGCATGAAGAAGTTGGTCCATCAAGGAAGAGAGCCCGATCTCCTTTTTATGATGGTCCTAAGTATGAAATCATGAGATTACGAAACGATACCGAGAGAAACATTGGAGGTCTACTTCGCCACATGGAAAGAGTGGATCGTCGAATGAAGAAACTTATGAAAGAAAACGTCGAGCTAAGAAAGGAGTTGCTGATGCTAAAGTGCGAGGAAGAACGAAACACTCGCTGGGGAAAGCAATCACTTGCTTACCTCAAGGAGGATGTTGATGTCCGAATGAAAATGGAGAAAGGTCGAGTCGACGAACAACTTGCCATAAGAGAGTACAACACTAATGCCTTAAACAGTCGTGTTACCAACCTTTATGACAACTTCGAGTATCTCTATGAGAAACAAAAGTCGAAAAATGAGAAAGTTGAGGAGTTTATGAAGAAGGTTGGAGACGAAATATGAAGACTACTTCAATCTTAATATTTCCTAGTTATTTTTCCTATTTTCCATCTATGTAAAGGCTGTGCCTTAAACAATTTCTATTTCCGAATCGTGTAATAAAGGCTTATTTAATGCCTCGTTCTAATAATATAAAGTGTTTTATTAATATCATGCGATATCAATACTTTAGTTTATTCATACTTGTGATTACTCAAACTTATAACTTGTTAAACTTATCAAACATATGTTCACTTTTATGTAGTGACATCATGGTTCGTTCAGCTGCACCTACCGTTAACAACGTTGTGTTAACTACTGAGCAATTCCAACAGTTACTCGCTGCTGCCCAAGGCAACGCCCAAGCTAATCATACTAATACTCAACCAAAACCTTGTTCCTACAAGGACTTTACAAACTGTCACCCTCCCGCTTTTAAGGGAAACGAAGAAGCTGTCGAACTAGTTCGTTGGTTCGAAAAGATGGAATCTATTTTCCGTATTTGCAACTGTGGTGATGATGATCGAGTAAAGTATGCCACTAGCTCGTTGGGTGGTAATGCTTTAACTTGGTGGACTGCTTATGCCAAGTCCGTAGGAATTGATAATGCTAATGCAATTCCATGGGACGAACTCAAAAGTATGATGGTCAACAAATTCTGCCCAAGGAGTCAAGTTCAGAAGCTTGAAGCTGAGTTCTGGGAACTCAGGGTCAAGGGTACTGACATTGAGAATTATACCAATCGTTATCTGGAGCTTTCTACTCTATGTCCTGAAATGTTTCCTACTGAAGCTAGAAGAATTGAGCGGTATATTGAAGGTCTTCCCGAGGATGTTCAAGGGAATGTTATTGCTGCTGAGAAGGTTACTTTGGATGCTGTGATTCTCATGGCACAAAATCTCATGTTGGCCAAGAGAAGAAGGGCGTCGGCCAATAAGCAAGTTGAAACCAAGGGTAATGATGGTAAGAGGAAGTTTGAGCCGTCTCAAGGTTCAAATCAGAATGTTAGTAAAAAGCTTATGGATAGTACAAGTACGAATTATAAGGGCACTTATCCTTTTTGTGTTCGTTGTGAAAGGCATCACCCGGGGCAGTGCACTGCCACTTGTTCGTTGTGTAAGAAAGTGGGACACGTAGCTAAGACGTGTAGGACTCCTCCAAAGAATAAATCTATTGTTCCTGCCAAAGCTCCTCCTACTTGTTATACTTGTGGGGAAAAGGGACACATTAGTCCAAATTGCCCTAAGAAGAGAGATAATCCTGCTACTGGAGCCAATACTACTGCTGCAAAGGGTCGTGCATTTGTTATTACTGCTGCTGAAGCCCGAGATGAAGATGAGGTCATCACGGGTACGTATCTCGTCAATAATTGCTACGCAACTATTTTATTCGATACTGGTGCCGACCGAAGTTACGTATCTAATGAATTTTGTACCCTATTTACTGAAAAGCCTCAACCCTTAGAAACTAAACGATTAGTAGAAGTAGCCAATGGAAAGATCATGAAAGTTGATAAAATTTATAAAAACTGCAACCTAATCTTAGCCAGCAAAGAATTTAAGATAGACCTTTTGCCGGTCGAGCTAGGAAGTTTCGATGTCATAGTTGGAATGGATTGGTTACGTCCATTAAGAGCTGCGATCATGTGTTACGATAAAACCGTTCATGTTCCATTAGGAAATGGAGAGACTCTTATTATCCAAGGTGAAAAGAGTGGTTCCAATCTCAATATTATCTCCTGTATTAAAACCCGCAAATACCTTATGAAAGGTTATCCAGCTATTCTAGCCCACGTTAATCTGATTGAATCGAAAGAGAAGCGAATTGAAGATGTACTAGTAGTTAAAGACTTTCCCGATGTGTTTCCCGAAGATCTTCCGGGTATTCCACCTCCTCGACAAGTTGAATTCCAAATTGATTTAACTCCTGGTGCTGCTCCTGTTGCTAAAGCACCATACCGTTTAGCACCTTCCGAAATGAAGGAATTATCCAACCAACTCCAAGAACTATTGGATAAAGGTTTCATTCGTCCAAGCTCGTCCCCTTGGGGAGCTCCTATTCTGTTTGTTAAAAAGAAGGATGGTACATTAAGGATGTGCATTGATTACCGTGAACTTAACAAGCTTACTATCAAGAACCGTTATCCGTTGCCACGTATTGATGATCTATTTGACCAACTTCAAGGGTCAAGTGTTTATTCAAAGATTGATTTAAGATCCGGTTATCACCAACTCAAGGTCAAGGAATCCGATATTCCTAAGACTGCTTTTCGCACTCGTTATGGGCACTATGAATTCTGTGTCATGCCTTTTGGTTTAACTAATGCTCCTGCCGTGTTCATGGACCTCATGAATCGTGTTTGTAAACCGTATCTTGACAAATTTGTCATCGTATTCATTGACGACATCTTGATCTATTCGAAGAATGAGAAAGAGCATGAGCAACATTTGCGCATGATTCTTGAACTCTTACGAAAGGAACAACTTTATGCTAAATTTTCTAAGTGCGAGTTTTGGCTCAAAACCGTACAATTTCTCGGACATGTTGTTGATAGAAACGGAATACATGTCGATCCAGCTAAGATTACTGCTATTCAGAACTGGGAGATACCAAAGACTGCAAAGCATATTCGTCAATTTTTGGGACTTGCCGGTTACTATCGAAGGTTTATAAAAGATTTTTCTCTCATTGCCAAACCTCTTACAAAGCTGACTCAAAAAGGGAAGAAATTTGAGTGGTCCGAAGAACAGGAATCTGCTTTCAAGATTCTGAAGGAGAAGTTGACCACAGCCCCGATTCTTTCTTTACCTGAAGGTACCGACGACTTTGTTGTTTACTGCGATGCCTCAAAGCATGGCTTTGGTTGTGTTTTAATGCAACGAGAGAAGGTTATCGCCTATGCATCTAGACAGTTGAAGAAACATGAAGTAAACTATACCACACATGACCTAGAGTTAGGTGCCGTGGTATTTGCATTAAAGATATGGAGACATTATCTCTATGGTAATCACTTTACGGTGTACACTGACCATAAAAGTCTTCGACACATCTTTGATCAAAAACAGCTGAATATGAGGCAAAGTCGATGGCTCGAGACATTGAACGATTATTATTGTGAGCTGAAATATCATCCTGGCAAGGCGAATGTAGTTGCCGATGCCCTTAGTCGAAAAGACGATATTAAACGTGTTCGTGCTTTAAACCTAAAAATCAAATCGAATCTTATTTCACGAATCTGTGAAGCTCAATTGGAAGCTATTAGACCGACACTTATCGAAGGTGAAGGACCTATTGGTTTTGAGAACCAACTTCAAGTGAAAGCTAATGGTACACGGTACTTTGGCAATAGAATCTGGGTTCCTCGTTTTGGTAATCTTCGCGAACTAGTCTTGGATGAAGCACATAAGACTAGATATTCTATCCATCCCGGTTCCAGTAAGATGTATCACGATGTGAAGGAATTCTACTGGTGGCCTAACATGAAAGCCGATATTGCTACTTATGTTAGTAAGTGTCTCACTTGTTTGAAAGTCAAGGCCGAACATCAAAAGCCTTCTGGTCTGTTGACACAACCCGACATTCCGCAGTGGAAGTGGGAAGGTATCACTATGGACTTCGTTACTAAGTTACCTAAGACTTCGAACGGTAACGATACTATTTGGGTCGTAGTTGATCGTCTTACTAAATCTGCACATTTCATACCAATCAAGGAAACCGACAAGATGGAGAGATTAGCACAGCTTTATATTAAAGAAATCGTCTCACGTCATGGTGTTCCTATCTCGATCATTTCTGATCGCGATAGTCGATTTGTTTCTAGATTTTGGAAAACTTTACAATCTGCTCTTGGAACTCAACTCGACATGAGTACAGCTTATCATCCGCAAACCGATGGTCAAAGTGAACGAACCATTCAAACTATGGAGGATATGCTACGTGCTTGTGCAATCGATTTCGGCAAAGGATGGGATAGACATCTACCTTTGGTTGAATTTTCTTATAATAACAGTTATCACTCCAGCATTAAGGCTGCACCTTTTGAAGCTTTATATGGACGGAAGTGTAGATCTCCTTTGTGTTGGGATGAACTTGAGGACAGACATTTAACTGGTCCTGAAATTATTCACGAAACTACCGAAAAGATCGTTCAAATCAAGCAACGTTTAGAAACTGCCCGTAGCCGACAGAAAAGCTATGCCAATAAGAAACGAAAAGACATCGAATACCAAGTTGGAGATAAAGTCATGTTGAAAGTATCCCCTTGGAAAGGTGTTGTCCGCTTCGGTAAGCGAAGTAAACTCAGTCCACGATATGTTGGACCATTCACAATCACTGAAAGAGTCGGTCCCGTGGCATACCGATTAGAACTGCCAACCGAACTTAGTCAAGTACATGATGTGTTTCATGTCTCAAATCTTAAACGGTGTCTTGCCGATGACACACTCGTTATTCCTCTGGATGATGTCCGCATTGATGAGCAAATGCACTTCGTTGAAGAACCTATAGAAATCATGGAAGGAGAGGTCAAACAAACGCGTAAAAGCAATATACCTATCGTTAAAGTCCGGTGGAATTCGCGTAGAGGCCCCGAATATACCTGGGAACGCAAAGACCATATGAAACGGAAATATCCCCATCTCTTCTCAACTGCTGATGCAAACGAGAAAACTACCTAAAAACTTCGGGACGAAGTTTTCAATAACGGGGAGGTACTATAACGACCCTCATTTTTCCATTCTATATTTTTCCAATATTAAATGCCCAAACAATATAATCAAAACTTAATGATTAAACTTTAATCAACAATTGTTAAGTATTAAGAGTTAGAAAACATATTAATTAACTTTGTGCAATAATTGACAAGTTAATAAAAGATGAAAATAATAAACTGTTAGTCGACACTCACTGCTAATTAAAATTTATGCATTTATGTAATATTATAACTGATAACCTATAAGTAATAAATAAAAATTGACATTTATATAAATAATAAAACAATTGAGAACTAAATATATACAAGTCATGAATTAGTAAAAAGAAAATAATACTTATCATGTAGTAAATGTAAAAAATAATAATAGTAATAATAGTAATAATAATGAGACTAAAGAATCTTAAACAATTACATCCTTATGTTGACTAAAAATTAAAATAATATATATATAAACTAGTACCACCTATTGTTGACTAAAAATTATAAAATAAAATAAAATCATTAATTAGAACATCCTTATGTTGACTAACACTCTAATACTTGCACTATATAAACTCCTAGTTTCTCATTCACAAATCACACCAAAATCCTCTCTCAAAAACAATCTCTCCCTCTCCCTCTCTTGTGGTATTCGGATCTTCAAGCTTGTTCTTCGTGTTCTTCAAGAATCTTCAAGGAGTTCTTCAAGATTTTCAAGGCTTTGATCTTCCATCTTCATCGTGTTCATCTTTTCTTTGTTAATTATCTTGAATCTTCAAAGGTATAACATAAACCCTAAACTATTTACATAAACTTTAATCTTTGTTAATTCATATTCATATTATAAACTTGTTATCCATAAACACACCTAGATTTATATATACATATATACATGTAAAAAAAAAAATATATATATTTTTATATATACATATACATATTAAAACCTTAAACCCTAATACTACTTATACCAGTACTTAACATGTATATACTATTACTATTACTAGCACCTATAACCTACTACTTATATTGTAGCACACAAACATTTTGGGATATGTATTAGAGATGTATAGATCTTCGAACTTTCTTGACGAATGGTTTCTACGAGATTCTAGGCAGAGGGTTTGGACTTCCGATTTAAAGGGTCCTATGGCTCAAGCCCCTAGATCTAAATTAGCCATTCGAAGGGAAAGGGGTGATTGGAAGCTTATCTAATACGGCAAGTATCCTAAAATGGAAACACTCATAAAAGTAGAAACTCTCTAATCATAGAAACTTAGTAAAATAAGAAACTTTCTAAAAATAGAAACTTTATAAAAATAGTAACTTACTAGGAATAGAAACTTAGTAAAACAAACTATACTTAAACACATACTTAAACTTAAACATGGGCAAAACACTTAACTACTCTTAAATGTCAATAGGTTGACTTTCCTGCTCACTCGTTCAACTCTCTATTCTGAGGAATAACTCTCTCTCTACTTACTAAGGTGAATTCATAGCCCCACTCTTTATTGCTAGCAAACTTATTTAATTTATTTGGGGTGAGACACATGCTGCTTTTACTATTTACAATTTAGACACAAGTACCAACTGCTAAAACTATGCTATACCCGGCTATGTCCGACTAAGTCCCTACAGTGATATTTTTAAGTGCTGCGGCATGCTTATTTATTGGGGGTAGGCCTATCGGGAGTAACGTCCCCGATACATTTGACTCAGTCTTTGTATTACTTGATAATGAAATTTAAACCGACAAGGACAGACACAACTTGTCATGGGGCAAACTTGAACGTTTAGTCTAAATATCACGCACTGGCATAACTTTTTGATCCTGCGGGAGATCAACCTTACAAATTAAATCTTGTGGTCTAAAACAAACGGTCAAACTTATTTGTTAAACCTATGAACTTCACTCAACCTTTTGGTTGACACTTTAGCATGTTTTGTCTCAGGTGCTGTTTGATTCAAGCTCTTATACTTACTGCTTATGTGATGCTACTTGGACATAGGATCAAGAGATATCGCATTTATTACTTCTGCATGTGAACATTTCCATTATTGTTATTCCTATCATTGTAACTACGTTTCATTTTCCGCTGCGTGCTCAATAAAGTTTGTTTTATCATTTAGTATTGTTCTCGTATATTATAATATGTTGGTTGATTTGATATTAAGTCACATTTCACCCAGGCCCTAACTGGGGGTGTGACAACCACGCTAAGTCATGCATACACAAAAGGAATAATATGAAAGAAATTCAAAACGGAAAAAAATAAAAAAAAGGCAAAATTGATGGCTTTCGAGGTCTCGTTTAGAAAAATATTTGGGACAAACCGCCTATGGCAGTTTGCCAACGGATAGATCTCGAAAAAATATACGATTTAAAAAAAACGGTGACTAAATCGGAGTTACGAGTCAAAAGATACGATAGATCTATCATTTTGGCCAAAGACACAAAATACCAAGCACAACGAAACGTCGGTGGCGTTTGGTGCGTGGTGCGAATTTGCGAGGAAAAATGTCTTTTTATGAATCTAGATGACCTCGAATGGTAAGAACGTTCATAGAGTCTTGCTCGTTAGACCGTTTTAGGGTGATCTCGAGAATTTCCGCACAATCCGAAACCCAAGGTTATGCGCCGCCAAATGGTACTCCAATCGGCGGTGCATATTAATGATTTAAATTGTGTTTAATGAAGTGATATTAGATTCAAAATTATGTGCGTTATACATAATTACATTTGCGAGTGAAATAATAGGCCTTAAAACTATATATACCATGCTAAGTCATGCATAGAAAAAGGAATAATACGATTTAAATTGAAAACGTTCAAAGTTAACTTTAAAAATGAGTAAACTGTCTTTTTTCGGCATCCTGAGGACCTCGAATGACAAGATATTTTCCGAGAGTCTTGATGTTAGGGTCGTTTTAGGGTGATCTCGAGAATTTTAGCACAATCTGAAACCAAAGGATAGGCGCCGCCAAATGGTACTCAATTTGGCGGCGCGTATTAGTGATTTAAAATACGTATTTAAAGAAGTGACACTAGATTCAAAATTATATGCGTTATACATAATTACATTGTGAGTAAAATAATAGGCCTTAAAACCATATGTACCATGCTAAGTCATGCATACACAAAAGGAATAATATGAAAGAAATTCAAAACGGTCAAAAATAGAAAAAAAAGGCAAAATTGAAGGCTTTCGAGGTCTCGTTTCGAAAAATATTTATGAAAAACCACCTACGACAGTTTGCTAACGGATAGATCTCGAAAAAATACATGATTTTAAAAAAACGGTGACTAAATCGGAGCTACGAGTCAAAAGATACGATAGATCTATCATTTTGGCCAAAGACACAAAACACCAAGCACAACGAAACATCGGTGGTGTTTGGTGAGTGGTGCGAATTTGCGAGGAAAAATGTCTTTTTATGAATCTAGATGACCTCGAATGCCAAGCACGTTCATAGAGTCTCGCTCGTTAGGCCGTTTTAGGGTGATCTCAAGAATTTCCGCACAATTCGAAACCCAAGGTTATGCGCCGCCAAATGGTACTCCAATCGGTGGCGCATATTAATGATTTAAAACGCGTGTTTAATGAAGTGATATTAGATTCAAAATTATGTGCGTTATACATAATTACATTGCGAGTGAAATAATAGGCATTAAAACTATATATACCATGCTATGTCATACATACAAAAAGAAATAATACGATATAAATTAAAAACGTTCAAAGTGAACATTAAAAATGAGTAAACTGTCTTTTTTCGGCATCCTGAGGACCTCGAATGGCAAGAGACTTTTCGAGAGTCTTGATGTTAGGGTTGTTTTAGGGTGATCTCGAGAATTTCAGCACAATCTGAAACCAAAGATTACGCGCCGCCAAATGGAACTCAATTTGGCGGCGTGTATTAGTGATTTAAAATGCGTATTTGATGAAGTGACGCTAGATTCAAAATTATATGTGATATACATAATTACATTGTGAGTGAAATAATAGGCCTTAAAACAATATGTACCATGTTAAGTCATGCATACACAAAAGGAATATTATGAAAGAAATTCAAAACGGTCAAAAATAGAAAAACGCAAAATTGAAGGCTTTCGAGGTCTCGTTTCAAAAAATATTTAGGGCAAACCGCCTACGGGAGTTTGCCAACGGATAGATCTCAAACAAATACACGATTTGAATAAAAACGGTGACTAAATCGGAGCTACGTGTCAAAAGATACGATAGATCTATCATTTTGGCGAAAGATACAAAACACCAAGCACAACGAAACGTCGGTGGTGTTTGGTGCGTGGTGCAAATTTGCGAGGAAAAATGTCTTTTTATGAATCTAGATGACCTCGAATGGCAAGCACGTTCATAGATTCTTGCTCGTTAGACCGTTTTAGGGTGATCTCGAGAATTTCCGCACAATCCAAAACCCAAGGTTTTGCGCCACCAAATGGTACTCCAATCGGCTGCGCATATTAATGATTTAAAAAGCGTGTTTAATGAAGTGATATTAGATTCAAAATTATGTGCGTTATACATAATTACATTGCGAGTGAAATAATAGGCCTTAAAACTATATATACCATGCTAAGTCATGCATAAACAAAGAAATAATACGATATAAATTGAAAACGTTCAAAGTGAACATTAAAAATGAGTAAACTATCTTTTTTCGGCATCCTGAGGACCTCGAATGGCAAGAGACTTTCCGAGAGTCTTGATGTTAGGGTTGTTTTAGGGTGATCTCGAGAATTTCAGCACAATCTGAAACCAAAGATTACGCGTCGCCAAATGGTACTCAATTTGGCGGCGCGTATTAGTGATTTAAAATGCGTATTTAATGAAGTGACGCTAGATTCAAAATTATATGTGTTATACATAATTACATTGCGAGTGAAATAATAGGCCTTAAAAGAATATGTACCATGTTAAGTTATGCATACACAAAAGGAATAATATGAAAGAAATTCAAAACGGTCAAAAATAGAAAAAAGGCAAAATTGAAGGCTTTCGAGGTCTCGTTTCAAAAAATATTTGGGGCAAACCACCTACGACAGTTTACCAACGGATAGATCTCGAAAAAATACACGATTTGAAAAAAAACGGTGAGGAAATCGGAGCTACGAGTCAAAAGATACGATAGATCTATCATTTTGGACAAAGACACAAAACACCAAGCACAACGAAACGTCGGTGGTGGTTGGTGCGTGGTGCGAATTTGCGAGGAAAAATGTCTTTTTATGAATATAGATGACCTCGAATGGCAAGCACGTTCATATATTCTTGCTCGTTAGGACGTTTTAGGGTTATCTCGAGAATTTCCACACAATCCGAAACCCAAGGTTATGCGCCGCCAAATGGTACTCCAATCGGCGGCGCATATTAATGATTTAAAAAGCGTGTTTAAAGAAGTGATATTAGATTCAAAATTATGTGCTTTATACATAATTACATTGCGAGTGAAATAATAGGCCTTAAAACTATATATATCATGCTAAGTCATGCATACAAAAAGAAATAATACGATATAAATTGAAAACGTTCAAAGTGAACATTAAAAATGAGTAAACTGTCTTTTTTCGGCATCCTGAGGACCTCGAATGGCAAGAGACTTTCCGAGAGTGTTGATGTTAGGTTCGTTTTAGGGTGATCTCGAAAATTTCAGCACAATCTGAAACCAAAGGTTATGCGCCGCCAAATGGTACTCCATTTGGCGGCGCGTATTAGTGATTTAAAATGCGTATTTAATGAAGTGACGCTAGATTTAAAATTATATGTGTTATACATAATTACATTGTGAGTGAAATAATAGGCCTTAAAAAAATATGTACCACGCTAAGTCATGCATACACAAAAGGAATAATATGAAAGAAATTCAAAACGGTAAAAAATAAAAAAAGGCAAAATTGATGGCTTTCGAGGTCTCGTTTAGAAAAATACTTGGGACAAACCGCCTATGGCAGTTTGCCAACGGATAGATCTCAAAAAAATATACGATTTAAAAAAAACGGTGACTAAATCGGAGTTACGAGTCAAAAGATACGATAGATCTATCATTTTGGCCAAAGACACAAAATACCAAGCACAACGAAACGTCAGTGGCGTTTGGTGCGTGGTGCGAATTTGGGAGGAAAAATGTCTTTTTATGAATCTAGATGACCTCGAATGGTAAGAACGTTCATAGAGTCTTGCTCGTTAGACCTTTTTAGGGTGATCTCGAGAATTTCCGCACAATCCGAAACCCAAGGTTATGCGCCGCCAAATGGTACTCCATTTGGCGGCGCGTATTAGTGATTTAAAAAGCGTGTTTAATGAAGTGACATTAGATTCAAAATTATGTGCGTTATACATAATTACATTTGCGAGTGAAATAATAGGCCTTAAAACTATATATACCATGCTAAGTCATGCATACAAAAAGGAATAATACGATATAAATTGAAAACGTTCAAAGTTAACTTTAAAAATGAGTAAACTGTCTTTTTTCGGCATCCTGAGGACCTCGAATGACAAGATATTTTCCGAGAGTCTTGATGTTAGGGTCGTTTTAGGGTGATCTCGAGAATTTTAGCACAATCTGAAACCAAAGGTTAGGCGCCGCCAAATGGTACTCAATTTGGCGGCGCGTATTAGTGATTTAAAATATGTATTTAAAGAAGTGACACTAGATTCAAAATTATATGCGTTATACATAATTACATTGTGAGTAAAATAATAGGCCTTAAAACCATATGTACCATGCTAAGTCATGCATACACAAAAGGAATAATATGAAAGAAATTCAAAACGGTCAAAAATAGAAAAAAAAGGCAAAATTGAAGGCTTTCGAGGTCTCGTTTCGAAAAATATTTATGACAAACCGCCTACGACAGTTTGCGAACGGATAGATCTCGAAAAAAATACATGATTTTAAAAAAACGGTGACTAAATCGGAGCTACGAGTCAAAAGATACGATAGATCTATCATTTTGGCCAAAGACACAAAACACCAAGCACAGCGAAACATCGGTGGTGTTTGGTGAGTGGTGCGAATTTGCGAGGAAAAATGTCTTTTTATGAATCTAGATGACCTCGAATGGCAAGCACGTTCATAGAGTCTCGCTCGTTAGGCCGTTTTAGGGTAATCTCAAGAATTTCCGCACAATTCGAAACCCAAGGTTATGCGCCGCCAAATGGTACTCCAATCGGTGGCGCATATTAATGATTTAAAAAGCGTGTTTAATGAAGTAATATTAGATTCAAAATTATGTGCGTTATACATAATTACATTGCGAGTGAAATAATAGGCATTAAAACTATATATACCATGCTATGTCATGCATACAAAAAGAAATAATACGATATAAATTAAAAACGTTCAAAGTGAACATTAAAAATGAGTAAACTGTCTTTTTTCGGCATCCTGAGGACCTCGAATGGCAAGAGACTTTTCGAGAGTCTTGATGTTAGGGTTGTTTTAGGGTGATCTCGAGAATTTCAGCACAATCTGAAACCAAAGATTACGCGCCGCCAAATGGAACTCAATTTGGCGGCGTGTATTAGTGATTTAAAATGCGTATTTGATGAAGTGACGCTAGATTCAAAATTATATGTGATATACATAATTACATTGTGAGTGAAATAATAGGCCTTAAAACAATATGTACCATTAAAGTCATGCATACACAAAAGGAATATTATGAAAGAAATTCAAAACGGTCAAAAATAGAAAAAGGCAAAATTGAAGGCTTTCGAGGTCTCGTTTCAAAAAATATTTAGGGCAAACCGCCTACGGGAGTTTTCCAACGGATAGATCTCAAACAAATACACGATTTGAATAAAAACGGTGACTAAATCGGAGCTACGTGTCAAAAGATACGATAGATCTATCATTTTGGCGAAAGATACAAAACACCAAGCACAACGAAACGTCGGTGGTGTTTGGTGCGTGGTGCAAATTTGCGAGGAAAAATGTCTTTTTATGAATCTAGATGACCTCGAATGGCAAGCACGTTCATAGATTCTTGCTCGTTAGACCGTTTTAGGGTGATCTCGAGAATTTCCGCACAATCCAAAACCCAAGGTTTTGCGCCACCAAATGGTACTCCAATCGGCTGCGCATATTAATGATTTAAAAAGTTTGTTTAAAGAAGTGATATTAGATTCAAAATTATGTGCTTTATACATAATTACATTGCGAGTGAAATAATAGGCCTTAAAACTATATATATCATGCTAAGTCATGCATACAAAAAGAAATAATACGATATAAATTGAAAACGTTCAAAGTGAACATTAAAAAGGAGTAAACTGTCTTTTTTTGGCTTCCTGAGGACCTCGAATGGCAAGAGACTTTCCGAGAGTCTTGATGTTATGGTCGTTTTAGGGTGATCTCGAGAATTTCAGCACAATCTGAAACCAAAGATTACGCATCGCCAAATTGTACTCAATTTGGCGGCGCGTATTAGTGATTTAAAATGCATATTTAATGAAGTGACGCTAGATTCAAAATTATATGTGTTATACATAATTACATTGTGAGTGAAATAATAGGCCTTAAAACAATATGTACCATGCTAAGTCATGCATAAACAAAGAAATAATACGATATAAATTGAAAACGTTCAAAGTGAACATTAAAAATGAGTAAACTGTCTTTTTTCGGCATCCTGAGGACCTCGAATGGCAAGAGACTTTCCGAGAGTCTTGATGTTAGGGTTGTTTTAGGGTGATCTCGAGAATTTCAGCACAATCTAAAACCAAAGATTACGCGTCGCCAAATGGTACTCAATTTGGCGGTGCGTATTAGTGATTTAAAATGCGTATTTAATGAAGTGACGCTAGATTCAAAATTATATGTGTTATACATAATTACATTGCGAGTGAAATAATAGGCCTTAAAAGAATATGTACCATGTTAAGTTATGCATACACAAAAGGAATAATATGAACGAAATTCAAAACGGTCAAAAATAGAAAAAAGGCAAAATTGAAGGCTTTCGAGGTCTCGTTTCAAAAAATATTTGGGGAAAACCGCCTACGGCAGTTTACCAACGGATAGATCTCAAACAAATACACGATTTGAAAAAAAACGGTGAGGAAATCGGAGCTACGTGTCAAAAGATACGATAGATCTATCATTTTGGCGAAAGACACAAAACACCAAGCACAACGAAACGTCGGTGGTGTTTGGTGGGTGGTTCAAATTTGCGAGGAAAAATCTCTTTTTATGAATCAAGATGACCTCGAATGGCAAGCACGTTCATAGAGTCTTGATCGTTAGACCGTTTTAGGGTGATCTCGAGAATTTCCACACAATCCGAAACCCAAGGTTATGCGCCGCCAAATGGTACTCCAATCGGCGGCGCATATTAATGATTTAAAAAGCGTGTTTAAAGAAGTGATATTAGATTCAAAATTATGTGCTTTATACATAATTACATTGCGAGTGAAATAATAGGCCTTAAAACTATATATATTATGCTAAGTCATGCATACAAAAAGAAATAATACGATATAAATTGAAAACGTTCAAAGTGAACATTAAAAAGGAGTAAACTGTCTTTTTTTGGCTTCCTGAGGACCTCGAATGGCAAGAGACTTTCCGAGAGTCTTGATGTTATGGTCGTTTTAGGGTGATCTCGAGAATTTCAGCACAATCTGAAACCAAAGATTACGCGTCGCCAAATGGTACTCAATTTGGCGGCGCGTATTAGTGATTTAAAATGCATATTTAATGAAGTGACGCTAGATTCAAAATTATATGTGTTATACATAATTACATTGTGAGTGAAATAATAGGCCTTAAAACAATATGTAGCATGTTAAGTCATGCATACACAAAAGGAATAATATGAAAGAAATTCAAAACAGTCAAAAATGGAAAAAAGGCAAAATTGAAGGCTTTCGAGGTCTCGTTTCAAAAAATATTTATGGCAAACCGCCTATGGAAGTTTGCCAACAGATAGATCTCAAAAAATACACGATTTGAAAAAAAACAGTGACAAAATCGGAGCTATGTTTCAAAAGATACGATAGATCTATCATTTTGGCGAAAGACACAAAATATCAAGCACAACGAAATGTCGGTGGTGTTTGGTGCGTGGTGCAAATTTGCAAGGAAAAATGTCTTTTTATGAATCTAGATGACCTCGAATGGCAAGCACGTTCATAGATTCTTGCTCGTTAGACCGTTTTAGGGTGATCTCGAGAATTTCTGCACAATTCGAAACCCAAGGTTATGCGCCGCCAAATGGTACTCCATTTGGCGGCGCGTATTAGTGATTTAAAAAGCGTGTTTAATGAAGTGACACTAGATTCAGAATTATATGCGTTATACATAATTACATTGTGAGTGAAATAATAGCCTTAAAACAATATGTACAATGCTAAGTCGTGCATACACAAAAGGAATAATATGAAAGAAATTCAAAACTGTCAAAAATAGAAAAAAAGGCAAAATTTGTAGTGACCCGAACTTTTCCATGTTTATATATATTAATTGAGATTAATATTTACATGATTAAATGTTTCCAACATGTTAAGAAATCAAACTTGTTAAGACTTGATTAATTGAAATATGTTTCATATAGACAATTGACCACCCAAGTTGACCGGTGATTCACGAACGTTAAAACTTGTAAAAACTATATGATGACATATATATGGATATATATATATATATATATATATATATATATATATATATATATATATATATATATATATATATATATATATATATATTTATATAGTTAACATGATACTATGATAAGTAAACATATCATTAAGTATATTAACAATGAACTACATATGTAAAAACAAGACTACTAACTTAATGATTTTTAAACGAGACATATATGTAACGATTATCGTTGTAAAGACATTTAATGTATATATATCATATTAAGAGATATTCATACATGATAATATCATGATAATATAATAATTTAAAATCTCATTTGATATTATAAACATTGGGTTAACAACATTTAACAAGATCGTTAACCTAAAGGTTTCAAAACAACACTTACATGTAACGACTAACGATGACTTATCGACTCAGTTAAAATGTATATACATGTAGTGTTTTAATATGTATTTATACACTTTTGAAAGACTTCAATACACTTATCAAAATACTTCTACTTAACAAAAATGCTTACAATTACATCCTCGTTCAGTTTCATCAACAATTCTACTCGTATGCACCCGTATTCGTACTCGTACAATACACAGCTTTTAGATGTATGTACTATTAGTATATACACTCCAATGATCAGCTCTTAGCAGCCCATGTCAGTCACCTAACATATGTAGGAACCATCATTTGGCAACTCGCATGAAATATCTCATAAAATTACAAAAATATGAGTAATCATTCATGACTTATTTACATGAAAACAAAATTACATATCCTTTATATCTAATCCATACACCAACGACCAAAAACACCTACAAACACTTTCATTCTTCAATTTTCTTCATCTAATTGATCTCTCTCAAGTTCTATCTTCAAGTTCTATCTTCAAGTTCTAAGTGTTCTTCATATATTCTACAAGTTCTAGTTACATAAAAGCAAGAATACTTTCAAGTTTGCTAGCTCACTTCCAATCTTGTAAGGTGATCATCCAACCTCAACAAATCTTTGTTTCTTACAGTAGGTTATCATTCCAATACAAGGTAATAATCATATTCAAACTTTGGTTCAATTTCTATAACTATAACAATCTTATTTCAAGTGATGATCTTACTTGAACTTGTTTTCGTGTCCTGATTCTGCTTCAAGAACTTCGAGCCATCCAAGGATCCGTTGAAGCTAGATCCATTTTTCACTTTTCCAGTAGGTTTATCCAAGGAACTTAAGGTAGTAATGATGTTCATAACATCATTCGATTCATACATATAAAGCTATCTTATTCGAAGGTTTAAACTTGTAATCACTAGAACATAGTTTAGTTAATTCTAAACTTGTTCGCAAACAAACGTTAATCCTTCTAACTTGACTTTTAAAATCAACTAAACACATGTTCTATATCTATATGATATGCTAACTTAATGATTTAAAACCTGGAGACACAAAAAACACCGTAAAACCGGATTTACGCCGTGGTAGTAACACCGCGGGCTGTTTTGGGTTAGTTAATTAAAAACTATTATAAACTTTGATTTAAAAGTTGTTATTCTGAGAAAATGATTTTTATTATTGACATGAAACTATATCCAAAAATTATGGTTAAACTCAAAGTGGAAGTATGTTTTCTAAAATGGTCATCTAGACGTCGTTCTTTCGACTGAAATGACTACCTTTACAAAAATGACTTGTAACTTATTTTTCCGACTATAAACCTATACTTTTTCTGTTTAGATTCATAAAATAGAGTTCAATATGAAACCATAGCAATTTGATTCACTCAAAACGGATTTAAAATGAAGAAGTTATGGGTAAAACAAGATTGGATAATTTTTCTCATTTTAGCTACGTGAAAATTGGTAACAAATCTATTCCAACCATAACTTAATCAACTTGTATTGTATATTATGTAATCTTGAGATACCATAGACACGTATACAATGTTTCGACCTATCATGTCGACACATCTATATATATTTCGGAACAACCATAGACACTCTATATGTGAATGTTGGAGTTAGCTATACAGGGTTGAGGTTGAATCCAAAATATATATAGTTTGAGTTGTGATCAATACTGAGATACGTATACACTGGATCGTGGATTGATTCAAGATAATATTTATCGATTTATTTCTGTACATCTAACTGTAGACAACTAGTTGTAGGTTACTAACGAGGACAGCTGACTTAATAAACTTAAAACATCAAAATATATTAAAAGTGTTGTAAATATATTTTGAACATACTTTGATATATATGTATATATTGTTATAGGTTCGTGAATCAACCAGTGGCCAAGTCTTACTTCCCGACGAAGTAATAATTTGTGAAAGTGAGTTATAGTCCCACTTTTAAAATCTAATATTTTTGGGATGAGAATACATGCAGGTTTTATAAATGATTTACAAAATAGACACAAGTACGTGAAACTACATTCTATGGTTGAATTATCGAAATCGAATATGCCCCTTTTTATTAAGTCTGGTAATCTAAGATTTAGGGAACAGACACCCTAATTGACGCGAATCCTAAAGATAGATCTATTGGGCATAAAAACCCCATCCAAAGTACCGGATGCTTTAGTACTTCGAAATTTATATCATATCCGAAGGGTGTCCCGGAATGATGGGGATATTCTTATATATGCATCTTGTTAATGTCGGTTACCAGGTGTTCACCATATGAATGATTTTTATCTCTATGTATGGGATGTGTATTGAAATATGAAATCTTGTGGTCTATTATTATGATTTGATATATATAGGTTAAACCTATAACTCACCAACATTTTTGTTGACGTTTTAAGCATGTTTATTCTCAGGTGATTATTAAGAGCTTCCGCTGTCGCATACTTAAATAAGGACGAGATTTGGAGTCCATGCTTGTATGATATTGTGTAAAAACTGCATTCAAGAAACTTATTTTGTTGTAACATATTTGTATTGTAAACCATTATGTAATGGTCGTGTGTAAACAGAATATTTTAGATTATCATTATTTGATAATCTACGTAAAGCTTTTTAAAACCTTTATCTATGAAATAAAGGTTATGGTTTGTTTTAAAAATGAATGCAGTCTTTGAAAAACGTCTCATATAGAGGTCAAAACCTCGCAACGAAATCAATTAATATGGAACGTTTTTAATCAATAAGAACGGGACATTTCAGTTGGTATCACAGCGTTGGTCTTAGAGAACTAGAATTTTGCATTAGTGTGTCTTATCGAGTTTGTTAGGATGCATTAGTGAGTCTGGACTTCGACCGTGTTTACTTGAAAAATGATTGCTTAACAAATTTTGTTGGAAACTATATATTTTTAACATGTGAATATTATGTGATATATTAATCTCTTAACGCGTTTGATATTATCTGATAGATGTCTACCTCTAGAACAAGTCCCATTGACTCACCTAATAATAATGAAGAGTCAAATATAAATTGGAATGATTCGTGGACTGATTCACAAGTTCCCGAAGAGGAACCGGAAGAAGAGTCGGAACTGAAAGAAGAATCGGAACCGGAAGAAGAATCGGAACCGGATGAAGAAATAGAACCGATGGGGGAAATAATAAAACGGTTAAGTAAAAGAAAATCCTCAACCAACCGACCAAGGTTAATTATGGTCAATGGTGTTTCTGCCAAGGAAGCAAAATATTGGGAGGATTACCAATTCTCCGATGAATCGGATTCCGACGAGAATTCCGAGGATGTTATAGAAATTACCCCAACTGAATTTAAAAAGGCAAAAGAAAATAATAAGGGAAAGGGCATAAAAATAGAGAAATCTAATTCCAACCCCGATGAACTTTATATGTATCGTCAACCCCCGAAGTCCTTAAGTTGTAACAATGACCCGGGAACCTCTAAACCACCAGGTTTTTCTAAACCAATGTGAAAAACGACGGCTCGTATTAGGGGAACATCATATATCCCTAGAAACTTGGCAAAACGAACCAAAACCGACGAAGAAGAAACAAGCGAGTCGGAATAAGATAGTTATATTCATGTGGTGTAATATATGTAATATAGTGTGCTTATGCTTTATGATATATGTAAAAATTGCTTGTATTAATAAGTATTTTTTTTATGAATCTAACTCTTGTCTATTTTACAGTATAAAAACACAAAATGGATAGACAACCCAATATTTTAAGAGACCTACCCGGAGACATGATTGATGAAATCTTGTCTAGAGTCGGTCATAATTCTTCGGCACAACTATTTAAGGCGAGATCAGTTTGTAAGACATTCGAAGAACGTTCCAAGAATGCCTTGGTTTATAAAAGGCTTTCGTTCGAAAGATGGGGGATATCACATTGGGAAATCCATAAGTTACGATGTGTTTACTTTGGCGCATATATTGTGGGGAACCCAAATGCTATTTTACGCAATGGGTTAAGAAATTATTTTGACTCAATATATCCGAATATTGGACTTCGTGATTTAGAAAAAGCGGCTAACATGCAACATAAAGAAGCATGTTATGCTTACGGATTAGTAATGTTCGCTTCTCACCAAAGTGAGAACAAGAACATCGGGCTACAACTATTAAACAAAACGTTCCCACAAGTGACGGAGTCGGTAATTGGGGTAAGAAATGAGGTTTTTAGATTGTTACGGGACTGTTGGACATTACGTAACCCTCGTCCCTTTGACGACGTTACAACACGATGTCTTATCAACGGCCATAACGGTTATGTTCCACAAGACCAAGGATGGGAAGTAATCCTAGTAAAACCAGAATGCATGACTTGTTTCTGGACGTATGAATTACGTGTCTTTATTGCCTTTGCTGAACGACTTGTGTACTAACTAGAATTATCTTCACAACCATCTTGTATCAAATTTATTGTGTGCTATATTTCATGCTATATGTAAAATAAGCGGTATTGTAAGTTTGTAAAATATTGTGTAAAAGTTTGAACGCGAAATATTATTATAATCAGTTTTTCATATAGAATTGTAGTAGTTGAATTGTATATTAGCTACTAAGTATGAACTTTACGGGTAGGTACTACCCGAATTTAAACTTATAAAACGCTAATATGAAGAAAAAGCTTTTATAAATGAGTTCATATTATGCTACGAAATACTATTAACTACTCTTAATATTCTGTATGATTAACTTGTTCCATTTGACTATTTTGAAGGAAATGGCACCGACTACTCGTCACACCGTGAATATGAATGAAGAGGAATTCCGTACTTTTCTAGCTTCAAACATAGCCGCAGTACAGGCTGTGTGATGACCCGGAAAATTTTGACTTATTTAAACCAATTCTCTATATGATTTAATATTTTCGACATGATAAGCAATGAATTTTGACAAGTTTTAAAACTTTTAAAAATGATTTTTTTATATATAACGGTTGACCACCCTGTTTGTCCAACGATTCACGAATGTCATAACATGTATTATATACATATTTTAATAAATATAAGAGTTTTCGATATATACGGAATCATGCGAATAATATTTATATACGAAATGATTAAAAATTTACTATTAAACGATGCTATTTCAAATTAAATTTTTTACGTATTAAATAATTTTATTTTTATGATATAATTTTTGTAATTTTTTTTAAGAAACGAAGTTAAATTAATAATGTACAATTTGTAAAGCACAACGTACAACGTGTAGCTTAAATAGTTGAATTTAAATTAATTCATTTACTATTCACATGAAAATGACATGATAGAAATTATTAATTATAAGTTACATAGAATACCCCTGAATTATTTAATAAATACGACTTTTTAAAATTTTAATATTCGATTTACGTAATATTTAATATGTTGACGAGGTAACAAACAAATGCATGTGGGCTGAAAAAAGGAGCCATGCGATCGCATGGCCTCCCCTCACAATAACCATGCGATCGCATGGGATAAAAATCCTGGCCACATCTATATATTTCGACAGTCTTGGCTCGAGGGAAACACACACATAAAATTTATATTACTCCCTCTGTTATTTATTTTATTATCATATATTATTATTATTATTATTATTATTATTATTATTATTATTATTATTATTATTATTATTATTATTATTATTATTATTATTATTATTATTATTATTATTATTATTATTATTATTATTAAAGATTAATATTATTGTTAATCTTATTATCATTATTAGTATTATTACCATTTATACATAAAATACTATGACGAGGTTATGAGCATGTCACTTTCAAAATGGTTTTCAAGCGGGATAGAGCTAAGGAAATTATGGGTTATTGCCAAGGAGGTTATGGGTAATGTTCGGGGGTATATTTGTGAATCAAACCTAGTGTTTATCATCTCCGTTACATCTACGTACTTTCCTACAATATTGAATCTCAATACTGATACGTTGAGATCTACGATTATTTGGTAATCCGAGTTTCGGTCACATTTTGGTGAACAACTTTATATGCTGCTAAGGTGAGTTTTATTGATCCCTTTTTAATTGCTTTTGCAATATATATTTTTGGGTTGAGAATACATGCACTTTATTTTAAACGCAATGAATACAAATACATACTAAATTCTACACTGAGTTTGAACCGAAAATCCCTTAGCTTTGGTAACTGTTAACTGCCAGTTATAAGAACTGGTGGACGCGAGTAGTAGTATATGGATCCATAGGGCTTGATATCCCCGTCCGAGCTAGAGCACTAGCCTTTTAACAGACGTATGCTATTTGAGAAGCGTACACGTTGGTTTGCGTGTATTATTAAGATGATTATACAAAGGGTACAAATTATATATACGTTAAGTTTAGTTACCAGGGTGCTCAATTTCGTAGAATATTTTGATAAACGTTTCTGGATTGAACAACTGAAATCTTGTGATCCACCTTTATTATGCGCAACATTAAAACTATGAACTCACCAACCTTTGTGTTGACACTTTTAAGCATGTTTATTCTCAGGTTTCTAGAAGTCTTCCGCTGTTTGCTTATATGTGATACAAGCTATGTGCATGGAATCATACATGCTTTATTCAAGAAAACTTTGCATTCACAAAATCATCACCGTGTATCTTATTTTGACTGCATTGTCAACGGATGTATTATGGTAAACTATTATTTATGGTGATTGTCTATATGTAGAAATCATCAAACATTGAAAACCTTAGAAATTGATATTCATTTACTGTTTACCTTTTAAAAAGAATGCAATGTTTACAAAACGTATCATATAGAGGTCAAAACCTCACTATGAAATCAATGAATGATGTATTCGTCCAAGTGGATTTGGACGGGTCGTCACAGTTGGTATCAGAGTGTTGGTCCTAGTGAACCAGGTCTTGCATGAGTGTGTCTAACTGATAGTTGTTAGGATGCATCAGTAAGTCTGGACTTCGATCGTGTCTGCATGTTAAAAGTTTTGCTTATCATTTCTTATCGGAAATTACATGCTTATCATTCTTAAGTCTAGACACGTTTTACTGCATTGATTGCATGAATAGTGTATAGACAAAATTCATATCTTAGCGTATCTGTTACTATAAACTTTGACTGCCATCTTCCGAAAATTTCTCCGTAATTTACGGAATTTTGGTATTATATATACATATGTAAATTATGTATTGAAGAGTACCAAACTAAATTCTATAATCTAATTCATATCAAAAATTATCTCCCTAATTATACAAGATGGATCCCGTATCTAGTTCAAATTCCTTAAACTCTGACAGCTATTCCGATATGGATATTCACCTGAATTCCGAAGACAGTGTAACCGGAATGGATCAACCAATTAGCCATCATCTATTCTGGATGAATTGGGGATGGGTTCGTAGTCTACTTAATTATTGGAGACAAGAAGAAGGCGATCCCTTCCATCCACCACATTGCCCTCTTGGCGAAGAACCTGAAGCAATTACCGGCGAACCTGTTCGTAATACCATTTTCTCTCTCATCTCCAGAATATCTCGTCATGATCATATACTCTCTCAAATTCTGGATCTTATTCATCCGCTCGTCCGAACCGCCAATCATCCCGGTGTAGTAGAAGAAGTCAACGAGCTTCACACTCGGGTAGTGGCTTTGGAGAATACGGTGCAAAGGTTACAAGCACCAGCATCATCACCGGCATCAACAGTACCATCGACTACAACACCAACAGTACCATTACCACCACCAACAACATCCGCATCGCAAACCTCAACTTCACAATCTGTTCCACGAGCATCAACGTCATACGCACAGTAGTTACCAAGAAATACCAGCAACAATAACCGATGGAGTATTAACTCATTTTCCCTGAAGAAATTTTATGTATATTTAGTATATATGAATTTTGAAATCAAAATAAATCTTTTCGTACTAAGCTATTACGTGTGAAACTTAACTGGTAGGTACTACTCGGTTAGTTCATATTACTAATATGCAATGATGTACATCATTCCTTAACAACTTAACCATTGTTAACTACAATCTCTGTTTCAACCCAATGAATTCCATTTCATAATAAACCAAGTGTATTATTCAATTACATAATTGATTTTACATTTTCATTTTCGATATACTCGAAACTTTCCAGAAAATATCATATGTACCTTGCGAAGTTAGCAAGAGTTCCATAAGCACCAACATGATTCACTGAGGAAATATCAATAAAACTGAATAACGAAGTATTGATTACATTAGTAAAATACTCCACGAAGATTATGAAATCTTTAATGTTTCAGAGATTATTCATTTCTAATCCAGCCAAAAATTAAATGAGCTTAATATGATATTAACTCATTAAATCTGTGTTACATCTGAAGAAAATATACATACATATATTTTCATAAAGACGGTAATAAAAATTCTTTTGTACAAAATATTACTTGTGAAATCTTTAACGGGTAGGTAATACTCGGAAAATATATAAGTTCACAATTAATATGTTACACTGTACATTCTTCAACTTTGATTCAAAAATTATTAACAATGCTCACAACGATATACAATCGTTTTCATACAAATTCAATTACATATTCTGATATTGACAGATCAGAATCCAAGTCATAACTCTGAACCAGTGAAATCATTCTTAGATCTCTACATCTTTCAAAGCTATACTTTGACTTCAAAAATGTGAAAGATCCTTTAGCATTGTTATTACTGAAAATAATATTGCAATCCATTTTCAAAGTATCCAGTTTTACCACACTTTCAACCAGTCAACTTCGACTTTTTAGATTAACCTTATTATAACCTTGACATATACGTTCTTGTTACTGGGGAACCTTTCATGTTCCACCACATTAGCAGTAAATTTACCAACAACTTCATTGATCTGTGACCTTCCGAAAAATCATTATACTCATTGAAACCCCATCATGTACTCACCTACATCTTGTAACAATAATTGCTATACCAACTACCGAGAATTAGCAATCAGTATTTCGAATTTTGCAGCAATTCTACGCCAACAGTTATATATATACATATAATGTATATCTTATAGACTTACATACTTTGAATGTGAAGTTTCTGAAAAACACCCCAAACTACGAAACTAGTTCTCCGAATTTTGGAAAAATGCTGATGAAATAGCAAAAACTGTAAACGATCTTAACAGTCAAAAGTTTGATGATAAAGAATAGTATGGTGGTAAAGCTGAGAAAAAGAGAAGGTTTGGAACTGGAAAACGGATTGAGCAGACCATGAAGGAGGCTGTGGACAAATCACATAAACGAAATCTACCTTCAAAGAATACAAATGATTCAGTGTCTGCTGAAATCCTTAGCAAATACCTTGCTCCTTACTCTAAAACCTTTGCGGACAATATTCTTCATCATCATCTTATCTTGAATATTCTATGATATCATCGTATCTTCCATTATAAATATCCTCCATATTTCTGAAGATATTTTTTATAACCATTCTTATCTAAAATCATTCATCTCTTCGCGCTATCAGTGTTACATCATAAAAGAAACAATTTTAGTTTCTAAAATCTGAAAAATTCGAAAAATAGATGTTTTGAAGTAATGTTGGGAATTGAAGCATGAGTTAGTATAATATAATGACACTTGATCAACGTGATTATATTACAGTAAGTCATGCTGAGTTTCTAATGGAACATGATAAAGGTTCACAGATCCCACCCTCATCATGAACCATGTTACATAACTCTTTTATTCTATATAATCTCTAAATATATCAAGAAAATATATTTCTTGATGATTCAGTCTTTTTCGGATATTCTGGTAATTTGACAAATCAAGATCGTGCCATTACGATTACCTTCTCAGAACATTAACTATGTTCATCCAAAACTCCATACCTACGAATTCTGGACCATTATTCGCTTGACTTAAGGTCGGGAAGAGAAAACGAAAGCATGAAGCTCCGAAATATAATGGAGAATATAAAGCCCGATAACAACCCCGAAATTACAAACCGTATATATCAATGCGTATAGCAATATAAAGACACGGGAGAATGAAAAACACTATAACCCCAAGGTAATGGTAGAAGAAAATAACTTCCTCTGGTGGTAGATGAAAAAGAAGAATGACAGATATAAAAGTTAGGAGTATATCAAGAATCAGAACAGGATTAAACATTTCACAATCTTTTGGAAGTATGAAATAAGGAAGAAGATGTAGGAGTGGTGAAAATAATGAAACGGAAGTGGTTAATTTATAGCGAAATATTAGACATAGCAATCGAGGCAGATTACGCATTTAATCAAAGGAAATCCTAATTTTCGCAATTACCGAAGAATCAAATCTTATTTAGATTATGAAGATTTTCTATTCTTTAAATTCCGGAAATCAATCGTTACTACGTCAAGAGATAAGACGCATCTCTATTCTCCATTTCACTATTTTACGATAACTTCCCTCATACGCTTCGAGTAATTGGATTGTTTTATCCATATTATTCAACGGTGATAGAAATTCTATTTATCAACTCATATTCGTCATAAAAACATTTTTATTGTTAACCATGACGACCTCACTCAAATTTCGGGACGAAATTTCTTTAACGGGGAGGTACTGTGATGACCCGAAAAATTTTGACTTATTTAAACCAATTCTCTATATGATTTAATATTTTCGACATGATAAGCAATGAATTTTGACAAGTTTTAAAACTTTTAAAAGTGATTTTTTTATATATAACGGTTGACCACCCTGTTTGTCCAACGATTCACGAATGTCATAACATGTATTATATACATATTTTAATAAATATAAGAGTTTTCGATATATACGGAATCATGCGAATAATATTTATATACGAAATGATTAAAAATTTACTATTAAACGATGCTATTTCAAATTAAATTATTTACGTATTAAATAATTTTATTTTTATGATATAATTTTTGTAATTTTTTTTAAGAAACGAAGTTAAATTAATAATGTACAATTTGTAAAGCACAACGTACAACGTGTAGCTTAAATAGTTGAATTTAAATTAATTCATTTACTATTCACATGAAAATGACATGATAGAAATTATTAATTATAAGTTACATAGAATACCCCTGAAGTATTTAATAAATACGACTTTTTAAAATTTTAATATTCGATTTACGTAATATTTAATATGTCGACGAGGTAACAAACAAATGCATGTGGGCTGAAAAAAGGAGCCATGCGATCGCATGGCCTCCCCTCACAATAACCATGCGATCGCATGGGATAAAAATCCTGGCCACATCTATATATTTCGACAGTCTTGGCTCGAGGGAAACACACACATAAAATTTATATTACTCCCTCTGTTATTTATTTTATTATCATATATTATTATTATTATTATTATTATTATTATTATTATTATTATTATTATTATTATTATTATTATTATTATTATTATTATTATTAAAGATTAATATTATTGTTAATCTTATTATCATTATTAGTATTATTACCATTTATACATAAAATACTACGACGAGGTTATGAGCATGTCACTTTCAAAATGGTTTTCAAGCGGGATAGAGCTAAGGAAATTATGGGTTATTGCCAAGGAGGTTATGGGTAATGTTCGGGGGTATATTTGTGAATCAAACCTAGTGTTTATCATCTCCGTTACATCTACGTACTATCCTACAATATTGAATCTCAATACTGATACGTTGAGATCTACGATTATTTGGTAATCCGAGTTTCGGTCACATTTTGGTGAACAACTTTATATGCTGCTAAGGTGAGTTTTATTGATCCCTTTTTAATTGCTTTTGCAATATATATTTTTGGGTTGAGAATACATGCACTTTATTTTAAACGCAATGAATACAAATACATACTAAATTCTACACTGAGTTTGAACCGAAAATCCCTTAGCTTTGGTAACTGTTAACTGCCAGTTATAAGAACTGGTGGGCGCGAGTAGTAGTATATGGATCCATAGGGCTTGATATCCCCGTCCGAGCTAGAGCACTAGCCTTTTAACGGACGTATGCTATTTGAGAAGCGTACACGTTGGTTTGCGTGTATTATTAAGATGATTATACAAAGGGTACAAATTATATATACGTTAAGTTTAGTTACCAGGGTGCTCAATTTCGTAGAATATTTTGATAAACGTTTCTGGATTGAACAACTGAAATCTTGTGATCCACCTTTATTATGCGCAACATTAAAACTATGAACTCACCAACCTTTGTGTTGACAATTTTAAGCATGTTTATTCTCAGGTTTCTAGAAGTCTTCCGCTGTTTGCTTATATGTGATACAAGCTATGTGCATGGAATCATACATGCTTTATTCAAGAAAACTTTGCATTCACAAAATCATCACCGTGTATCTTATTTTGACTGCATTGTCAACGGATGTATTATGGTAAACTATTATTTATGGTGATTGTCTATATGTAGAAATCATCAAACATTGAAAACCTTAGAAATTGATATTCATTTATTGTGTACCTTTTAAAAAGAATGCAATGTTTACAAAACGTATCATATAGAGGTCAAAACCTCACTATGAAATCAATGAATGATGTATTCGTCCAAGTGGATTTGGACGGGTCGTCACAGGCTGCGCTACATACCAACAATAACCTTGGATCAAGCAGTACAGGAAATTGTGTAGGATGCACCTACAAAGAATTCACTGCCTGCAAACCTTTGGAATTTGATGGAACCGAAGGACCGATCGGATTGAAACGGTGGACCGAGAAGGTCGAATCGGTGTTTGCCATAAGTAAGTGTACTGAAGAGGACAAAGTGAAGTACGCTACGCATACCTTCACAGGTTCTGCGTTAACATGGTGGAATACCTATCTAGAGCAAGTGGGACAAGATGATGCGTACGCACTACCGTGGTCAGCATTCAAGCACTTGATGAACGAGAAGTACCGTCCCAGAACCGAGGTGAATAAGCTCAAGACAGAACTTAGAGGGTTACGAACCCAAGGATTTGATATTACCACGTACGAAAGACGATTCACAGAATTGTGCCTATTGTGTCCGGGAGCATTCGAAGATGAGGAAGAGAAGATCGATGCGTTTGTGAAAGGATTACCGGAAAGAATCCAAGAAGATATAAGTTCACACGAGCCCGCCTCCATACAACAGGCATGTAGAATGGCTCACAAACTAGTGAACCATATTGAAGAAAGAATTAAATAACAGACTGTTGAAGAGGCCAATGTGAAGCAAGGCAAAAGAAAGTGGGAGGAAAACGGTGATAAGAATCACCAATACAACAACACTAGCAATTACAACAATAATCGCAACAATTTTCCCAACAATCGCAACATCAATCGCAACTACAACAAACAGCCCAACAACAACAACAACAACAACAACAACAATAACAACAACAACTACAACAATTATCCCAACAACAATAATAACCGCAACAACAACAACAATAATCAGAAGCAGCTATGCCAAAGGTGTGAAAAGTATCACTCAGGGTTCTGCACTAAATTTTGCAACAAGTGTAAAAGAAATGGTCATAGCGCGGCGAAGTGTGAGGTCTACGGACCAGAGGTTAATAGAACAAAAGGAACAAATGGTGTCGGAACGAGTAATGGCGGAGCAAGTAGTGTCGGAGCAAGTTATGCCAATATAGTTTGTTATAAATGTGGAAAACCGGGCCACATTATTAGAAATTACCCGAACCAGGAGAACACGAATGGACAAGGCCGCGGAAGAGTTTTCAATATTAATGCGGCAGAGGCACAGGAAGACCCGGAGCTTGTTACAGGTACGTTTCTTATTGACAATAAATCTGCTTATGTTTTATTTGATTCGGGTGCGGATAGAAGCTATATGAGTAGAGATTTTTGTGCTAAATTAAGTTGTCCATTGACGCCTTTGGATAGTAAATTTTTACTCGAATTAGCAAATGGTAAATTAATTTTAGCAGATAATATATGTCGGAATCAAGAAATTAAACTGGTTAGCGAAACATTTAAGATTGATTTGATACCAGTAGAGTTAGGGAGTTTTGATGTGATAATCGGTATGGACTGGTTGAAAGAAGTGAAAGCAGAGATCGTTTGTTACAAAAATGCAATTCGCATTATACGAGAAAAAGGAAAACCCTTAATGGTGTACGGAGAAAAGGGCAACACGAAGCTACATCTTATTATTAATTTGAAGGCACAAAAACTAATAAGAAAAGGTTGCTATGCTGTTCTAGCACACATCGAGAAAGTACAAACTGAAGAAAAGAGCATCAATGATGTTCCCATTGCAAAAGAATTTCCCGATGTATTTCCGAAAGAATTACCGGGATTACCCCCACATCGATCCGTTGAATTTCAAATAGATCTTGTACCAGGAGCTGCACCAATAGCTCGTGCTCCTTACAGACTCGCACCCAGTTAGATGAAAGAACTGCAAAGCCAATTACAAGAACTTTTAGAGCGTGGTTTCATTCGACCAAGCACATCACCGTGAGGAGCTCCTGTTTTGTTTGTCAAGAAGAAAGATGGTACATTCAGGTTGTGTATCGACTACCGAGAGTTGAACTAACTTACCATCAAGAACCTCTACCCACTACCGAGAATCGATGACTTATTTGATCAACTACAAGGCTCGTCTGTTTATTCAAAGATTGACTTACGTTCCGGGTATCATCAAATGAGGGTGAAAGAAGATGATATTCCAAAGACTGCTTTCAGAACACGTTACGGTCATTACGAGTTTATGGTCATGCCGTTTGGTTTAACTAATGCACCAGCTGTGTTCATGGACCTTATGAACCGAGTGTGTGGACCATACCTTGACAAGTTTGTCATTGTTTTCATTGATGACATACTTATTTACTCAAAGAATGACCAAGAACACGGTGAACATTTGAGAAAGGTGTTAGAAGTATTGAGGAAGGAAGAATTGTACGCTAAGTTTTCAAAGTGTGCATTTTGGTTGGAAGAAGTTCAATTCCTCGGTCACATAGTGAACAAAGAAGGTATTAAGGTGGATCCGGCAAAGATAGAAACTGTTGAAAAGTGGGAAACTCCGAAAACTCCGAAACACATACGCCAGTTTTTAGGACTAGCTGGTTACTACAGAAGGTTCATTAAAGACTTTTCCAGAATAGCAAAACCCTTGACTGCATTAATGCATAAAGGGAAGAAATTTGAATGGAATGATGAACAAGAGAAAGCGTTTCAGTTATTGAAGAAAAAGCTAACTACGGCACCTATATTGTCATTGCCTGAAGGGAATGATGATTTTGTGATTTATTGTGACGCATCAAAGCAAGGTCTCGGTTGTGTATTAATGCAACGAACGAAGGTGATTGCTTATGCGTCTAGACAATTGAAGATTCACAAATAAAATTATACGACGCATGATTTGGAATTAGGCGCGGTTGTTTTTGCATTAAAGACTTGGAGGCACTACTTATATGGGGTTAAAAGTATTATATATACCGACCACAAAAGTCTTCAACACATATTTAATCAGAAACAACTGAATATGAGGCAGCGTAGGTGGATTGAATTATTGAATGATTACGACTTTGAGATTCGTTACCACCCGGGGAAGGCAAATGTGGTAGCCGATGCCTTGAGCAGGAAGGACAGAGAACCCATTCGAGTAAAATCTATGAATATAATGATTCATAATAACCTTACTACTCAAATAAAGGAGGCGCAACAAGGAGTTTTAAAAGAGGGAAATTTAAAGGATGAAATACCCAAAGGATCGGAGAAGCATCTTAATATTCGGAAAGACGGAACCCGGTATAGGGCTGAAAGGATTTGGGTACCAAAATTTGGAGATATGAGAGAAATGGTACTTAGAGAAGCTCATAAAACCAGATACTCAATACATCCTGGAAAGGGAAAGATGTACAAGGATCTCAAGAAACATTTTTGGTGGCCGGGTATGAAAGCCGATGTTGCTAAATACGTAGGAGAATGTTTGACGTGTTCTAAGGTCAAAGCTGAGCATCAGAAACCATCAGGTCTACTTCAACAACCCGAAATCCCGGAATGGAAATGGGAAAATATTACCATGGATTTCATCACTAAATTGCCAAGGACTGCAAGTGGTTTTGATACTATTTGTGTAATAGTTGATCGTCTCACCAAATCAGCACACTTCCTGCCAATAAGAGAAGATGACAAGATGGAGAAGTTAGCACGACTGTATTTGAAGGAAGTCGTCTCCAGACATGGAATACCAATCTCTATTATCTCTGATAGGGATGGTAGATTTATTTCAAGATTCTGGCAGACATTACAGCAAGCATTAGGAACTCGTCTAGATATGAGTACTGCCTATCATCCACAAACTGATGGGCAGAGCGAAAGGACTATACAAACGCTTGAAGACATGCTACAAGCATGTGTTATTGATTTCAGAAACAGTTGGGATCGACATCTACCGTTAGCAGAATTTTCCTACAACAACAGCTACCATTCAAGCATTGAGATGGCGCCGTTTGAAGCACTTTATGGTAGAAAGTGCAGGTCTCCGATTTGTTGGAGTGAAGTGGGGGATAGACAGATTACGGGTCCGGAGATTATACAAGAAACTACCGAGAAGATCATCCAAATTCAACAACGGTTGAAAACCGCCCAAAGTCGACAAAAGAGCTACGCTGACATTAAAAGAAAAGATATAGAATTTGAAATTGGAGAGATGGTCATGCTTAAAGTTGCACCTTGGAAAGGCGTTGTTCGATTTGGTAAACGAGAGAAATTAAATCCAAGGTATATTGGACCATTCAAGATTATTGATCGTGTCGGACCAGTAGCTTACCGACTTGAGTTACCTCAACAACTCGCGGCTGTACATAACACTTTCCACGTCTCGAATTTGAAGAAATGTTTTACTAAAGAAGATCTCACTATTCCGTTAGATGAAATCCAAATCAATGAAAAACTTCAATTCATCAAAGAACCCGTCGAAATAATGGATCGTGAGGTTAAAAGACTTAAGCAAAACAAGATACCAATTGTTAAGGTTCGATGGAATGCTCGTAGAGGACCCGAGTTCACCTGGGAGCGTGAAGATCAGATGAAGAAGAAATACCCGCATCTATTTCCAGAAGATTCGTCAACACCTTCAACAGCTTAAAATTTCGGGACGAAATTTATTTAACGGGTAGGTACTGTAGTGACCCGAACTTTTCCATGTTTATATATATTAATTGAGATTGATATTTACATGATTAAATGTTTCCAACATGTTAAGCAATCAAACTTGTTAAGACTTGATTAATTGAAATATGTTTCATATAGACAATTGACCACCCAAGTTGACCGGTGATTCACGAACGTTAAAACTTGTAAAAACTATATGATGACATATATATGGATATATATATATATATATATATATATATATATATATATATATATATATATATATATATATATATATATATATATATATATATATATATATATATAGTTAACATGATCATATGATAAGTAAACATATCATTAAGTATATTAACAATGAACTACATATGTAAAAACAAGACTACTAACTTAATGATTTTTAAACGAGACATATATGTAACGATTATCGTTGTAAAGACATTTAATGTATATATATCATATTAAGAGATATTCATACATGATAATATCATGATAATATAATAATTTAAAATCTCATTTGATATTATAAACATTGGGTTAACAACATTTAACAAGATCGTTAACCTAAAGGTTTCAAAACAACACTTACATGTAACGACTAACGATGACTTAACGACTCAGTTAAAATGTATATACATGTAGTGTTTTAATATGTATTTATACACTTTTGAAAGACTTCAATACACTTATCAAAATACTTCTACTTAACAAAATGCTTACAATTACATCCTCGTTCAGTTTCATCAACAATTCTACTCGTATGCACCCGTATTCGTACTCGTACAATACACAGCTTTTAGATGTATGTACTATTAGTATATACACTCCAATGATCAGCTCTTAGCAGCCCATGTGAGTCACCTAACACATGTGGGAACCATCATTTGGCAACTAGCATGAAATATCTCATAAAATTACAAAAATATGAGTAATCATTCATGACTTATTTACATGAAAACAAAATTACATATCCTTTATATTTAATCCATACACCAACGACCAAAAACACCTACAAACACTTTCATTCTTCAATTTCCTTCATCTAATTGATCTCTCTCAAGTTCTATCTTCAAGTTCTAAGTGTTCTTCATATATTCTACAAGTTCTAGTTACATAAAATCAAGAATACTTTCAAGTTTGCTAGCTCACTTCCAATCTTGTAAGGTGATCATCCAACCTCAAGAAATCTTTGTTTCTTACAGTAGGTTATCATTCCAATACAAGGTAATAATCATATTCAAACTTTGGTTCAATTTCTATAACTATAACAATCTTATTTCAAGTGATGATCTTACTTGAACATGTTTTCGTGTCATGATTCTGCTTCAAGAACTTCGAGCCATCCAAGGATCCGTTGAAGCTAGATCCATTTTTCTCTTTTCCAGTAGGTTTATCCAAGGAACTTAAGGTAGTAATGATGTTCATAACATCATTCGATTCATACATATAAAGCTATCTTATTCGAAGGTTTAAACTTGTAATCACTAGAACATAGTTTAGTTAATTCTAAACTTGTTCGCAAACAAGAGTTAATCCTTCTAACATGACTTTTAAAATCAACTAAACACATGTTCTATATCTATATGATATGATAACTTAATGATTTAAAACCTGGAGACACAAAAAACACCGTAAAACCGGATTTACGCCGTCGTAGTAACACCGCGGGCTGTTTTAGGTTAGTTAATTAAAAACTATGATAAACTTTGATTTAAAAGTTGTTATTCTGAGAAAATGATTTTTATTATGAACATGAAACTATATCCAAAAATTATGGTTAAACTCAAAGTGGAAGTATGTTTTCTAAAATGGTCATCTAGACGTCGTTCTTTCGACTGAAATGACTAACTTTACAAAAATGACTTGTAACTTATTTTTCCGACCATAAACCTATACTTTTTATTTTTAGATTCATAAAATAGAGTTCAATATGAAACCATAGCAATTTGATTCACTCAAAACGGATTTAAAATGAAGAAGTTATGGGTAAAACAAGATTGGATAATTTTTCTCATTTTAGATACGTGAAAATTGGTAACAAATCTATTCCAACCATAACTTAATCAACTTGTATTGTATATTATGTAATCTTGAGATACCATAGACACGTATACAATGTTTTGACCTATCATGTCGACACATCTATATATATTTCGGAACAACCATAGACACTCTATATGTGAATGTTGGAGTTAGCTATACAGGGTTGAGGTTGATTCCAAAATATATATAGTTTGAGTTGTGATCAATACTGAGATACGTATACACTGGGTCGTGGATTGTTTCAAGATAATATTTATCGATTTATTTCTGTACATCTAACTGTAGACAACTAGTTGTAGGTTACTAACGAGGACATCTGACTTAATAAACTTAAAACATCAAAATATATTAAAAGTGTTGTAAATATATTTTGAACATACTTTGATATATATGTATATATTGTTATAGGTTCGTGAATCAACCAGTGGCCAAGTCTTACTTCCCGACGAAGTAAAAATCTGTGAAAGTGAGTTATAGTCCCACTTTTAAAATCTAATATTTTTGGGATGAGAATACATGCAGGTTTTATAAATGATTTACAAAATAGACACAAGTACGTGAAACTACATTCTATGGTTGAATTATCGAAATCGAATATGTCCCTTTTTATTAAGTCTGGTAATCTAAGAATTAGGGAACAGACACCCTAATTGACGCGAATCCTAAAGATAGATCTATTGGGCCTAACAAACCCCATCCAAAGTACCGGATGCTTTAGTACTTCGAAATTTATATCATATCCGAAGGGTGTCCCGGAATGATGGGGATATTCTTATATATGCATCTTGTTAATGTCGGTTACCAGGTGTTCACCATATGAATGATTTTTATCTCTATGTATGGGATGTGTATTGAAATATGAAATCTTGTGGTCTATTATTTTGATTTGATATATATAGGTTAAACCTATAACTCACCAACATTTTTGTTGACGTTTTAAGCATGTTTATTCTCAGGTGATTATTAAGAGCTTCCGCTATCGCATACTTAAATAAGGACGAGATTTGGAGTCCATGCTTGTATGATATTGTGTAAAAACTGCATTCAAGAAACTTATTTTGTTGTAACATATTTGTATTGTAAACCATTATGTAATGGTCGTGTGTAAACAGGATATTTTAGATTATCGTTATTTGATAATCTACGTAAAGCTTTTTAAAACCTTTATCTATGAAATAAAGGTTATGGTTTGTTTTAAAAATGAATGCAGTCTTTGAAAAACGTCTCATATAGAGGTCAAAACCTCGCAACGAAATCAATTAATATGGAACGTTTTTAATCAATAAGAATGGGACATTTCAAAATTGAAGGCTTTCGAGGTCTCGTTTCAAAACATATTTACGGATAGATCTCGAAAAAATACACGATTTGAAAAAACAACGGTCACTTAATCGGAGCTACGAGTCAAAAGATAAGATAGATCTATCATTTTGGCCAAAGACACAAAACACCAAGCACAACGAAACGTCGGTGATGTTTGGTGTGTGGTGCAAATTTGCGAGGAAAAATGCCTTTTTATGAATATAGATGTCCTCGAATGGCAAGCACGTTCATAGTGTCTTGATCGTTAGACCGTTTTAGGGTGATCTCGAGAATTTCCGTACAATCCGAAACCCAAGGTTATGCGCCACCGAATGGTACTCCAATCGGCGGTGCATATTAATGATTTAAAAAGCGTGTTTAATGAAGTGACATTAGATTCAAAATTATGTGCGATATACATAATTACATTTGCGAGTGAAAATAATAGGCCTTAAAACTATATATACCATGCTAAGTCATGCATACAAAAAGGAATAATACGATATAAATTGAAAACATTCAAAGTGAACATTAAAAATGAGTAAACTGTCTTTTTTCGGCATCCTGAGGACCTCGAATGGCAAGATATTTTCCGAGAGTCTTGATGTTAGGGTCGTTTTAGGATGATCTTGAGAATTTCAGCACAATCTGAAAGCAAAGGTTAGGCGCCGCCAAATGGTACTCAATTTGACCGCGCGTATTAGTGATTTAAAATGCGTATTTAAAGAAGTGACACTAGATTCAATATTATATGCGTTATACATAATTACATTGTGAGTAAAATAATAGGCCTTAAAACCATATGTACCATGCGAAGTCATGCATACACAAAAGGAATAATATGAAAGAAATTCAAAACGGTCAAAAATAGAAAAAAGGGCAAAATTGAAGGCTTCCGAGGTCTCGTTTCAAAAAATATTTAGGACAAACCGCCTACGACAGTTTTCCAACGGATAGATCTCGAAAAAATGAACGATTTGAAAAAAACGGTGACTAAATCAGAGCTACGAGTCAAAAGATACGATAGATCTATCATTTTGTCCAAAGAAACAAAACACCAAGCACAACGAAACGTCGGTGGTGTTTGGTGCGTGGTGCGAATTTGCGAGGAAAAATGTCTTTTTATGAATCTAGATGACCTCGAATGGCAAGCACGTTCATAGAGTCTTGCTCATTAGACCATTTTAAGGTGATCTTCAGAATTTCCGCACAATCCGAAACCCAAGGTTATGCGCCGCCAAATGGTACTCCAATCGGCGGCGCATATTAATGATTTAAAAAGCGTGTTTAAAGAAGTGATATTAGATTCAAAATTATGTGCATTATACATAATTACATTGCGAGTGAAATAATAGGCCTTAAAACTATATATACCATGCTAAGTCATGCATACAAAAAGAAATAATACGATATAAATTGAAAACGTTCAAAGTGAACATTAAAAATGAGTAAACTATCTTTTTTCGGCATCCTGAGGACCTCGAATGGCAAGAGACTTTACGAGAGTCTTGATGTTAGGGTCGATTTAGGGTGATCTTGAGAATTTCAGCACAATCTGAAACCAAAGATTACGCGTCGCCAAATGGTACTCAATTTGGCGGCGCGTATTAGTGATTTAAAATATGTATTTAATGAAGTGACGCTAGATTCAAAATTATATGTGTTATACATAATTACATTGTGAGTGAAATAATAGGCCTTAAAACAATATGTACCATGTTAAGTCATGCATACACAAAAGGAATAATATGAAAGAAATTCAAAACGGTCAAAAATGGAAAAAAGGCAAAATTGAAGGCTTTCGAGGTCTCGTTTCAAAAAATATTTGGAGCAAACCGCCTACAGAAGTTTGCTAACAGATAGATCTCAAAAAAATACACGATTTGAAAAAAAACAGTGACAAAATCGGAGCTACGTGTCAAAAGATACGATAGATCTATCATTTTGGCGAAAGACACAAAATATCAAGCACAACGAAACGTCGGTGGTGTTTGGTGCGTGGTGCAAATTTGCAAGGAAAAATGTCTTTTTATGAATCTCGATGACCTCGAATGGCAAGGACGTTCATAGAGTCTTGCTCGTTAGACCGTTTTAGGGTGATCTCGAGAATTTCTGCACAATTCGAAACCCAAGGTTATGCGCCGCCAAATGGTACTCCAATCGACGGCGCATATTAATGATTTAAAAAGCGTGTTTAATGAAGTGATATTAGATTCAAAATTATGTGCGTTATACATAATTATATTACGAGTGAAATAATAGGCCTTAAAACCATATATACCATGCTAAGTGATGCATACACAAAAGGAATAATACGATATAAACTGAAAACGTTCAAAGTGAACATTAAAAATGAGTAAATTGTCTTTTTTGGCATCCTGAGGACCTTTAATGGAAAGAGACATTCCGATTGTGTTGATGTTAGGTTCGTTTTAGAGTGATATCGAGAATTTCAGCACAATCTGAAACCAAAGGTTATGCGCCGCCAAATGGTACTCCATTTGGCGGCGCGTATTAGTGATTTAAAAAGCGTATTTAATGAAGTGACACTAGATTCAGAATTATATGCGTTATACATAATTACATTGTGAGTGAAATAATAGGCCTTAAAACAATTTGTATAATGCTAAGTCATGCATACACAAAAGGAATAATATGAAAGAAATTCAAAACGGTCAAAAATAGAAAAAAAGGCAAAATTGAAGGCTTTCGAGGTCTCGTTTCAAAACATATTTACGGATAGATCTCAAAAAAATACACGATTTGAAAAAAACAGTGACTAAATCGGAGCTACGAGTCAAAAGATACGATAGATCTATCATTTTGGCCAAAGACACAAAACACCAAGCACAACGAAATGTCGGTAGTGTTTGGTGCGTGGTGCGAATTTGCGAGGAAAAATGCCTTTTTATGAATATAGATGACCTCGAATGGCAAGCACGTTCATAGTGTCTTGCTCGTTAGACCGTTTAAGGGTGATCTCGAGAATTTCTGTACAATCCGAAACCCAAGGTTATGCGCCGCCAAATGGTACTCCAATCGGCGGTGCATATTAATGATTTAAAAAGCGTGTTTAATGAAGTGACATTAGATTCAAAATTATGTGCGTTATACATAATTACATTTGCGAGTGAAATAATAGGCCTTAAAACTATATATACCATGCTAAGTCATGCATACAAAAAGGAATAATACGATATAAATTGAAAACGTTCAAAGTGAACATTAAAATGAGTAAACTGTCTTTTTTCGGCATCCTGAGGACCTCGAATGGCAAGATATTTTCCGGGAGTCTTGATGTTAGGGTTGTTTTAGGATGATCTCGAGAATTTCAGCACAATCTGAAAGGAAAGGTTAGGCGCCGCCAAATGGTACTCAATTTGGTGGTGCGTATTAGTGATTTAAAATGCGTATTTAAAGAAGAGACACTAGATTCAAAATTATATGCGTTATACATAATTACATTGTGAGTAAAATAATAGGCCTTAAAACCATATGTACCATGCTAAGTCATGCATACACAAAAGAAATAATATGAAAGAAATTCAAAACGGTCAAAAATAGTAAAAAGGGCAAAATTAAAGGCTTTCGAGGTCTCGTTTCGAAAACTATTTGGGACAAACCGCCTACGATAGTTTGCCAACGGATAGATCTCGAAAAAATGAACGATTTGAAAAAAACGGTGACTAAATCGGAGCTACGAGTCAAAAGATACGATAGATCTATCATTTTGTCCAAAGACACAAAACACCAAGCACAACGAAACGTCGGTGGTGTTTGGTGCGTGGTGCGAATTTGCGAGGAAAAATGTCTTTTTATGATTCTAGATGACCTCGAATGGCAAGCACGTTCATAGAGTCTTGCTCGTTAGACCGTTTTAGGGTGATCTCAATAATTTCCGCACAATCCGAAACCCAAGGTTATGCGTCGCAAAATGGTATTCCAATCGGCGTCGCATATTAATGATTTAAAAAGCGTGTTTAATGAAGTGATATTAGATTCAAAATTATGTGCGTTATACATAATTACATTGCGAGTGAAATAATATGACTTAAAACTATATATACCATGCTAAGTCATGCATACAAAATGAAATAATACGATATAAATTGAAAACGTTCAAAGTGAACATTAAAAATGAGAAAACTGTCTTTTTTTGGCAACCTGAGGACCTCGAATGGCAAGAGACTTTCCGAGAGTCTTGATGTTAGGGTCGTTTTAGTGCAATCTCAAGAATTTCAGCACAATCTGAAACCAAAGATTACGCGCCGCCAAAAGGTATTCAATTTGGCGGTACGTATTAGTGATTTAAAATGTGTATTTAATGAAGTGACGCAAGATTCAATATTATATGCGTTATACATAATTACATTGTGAGTGAAATAATAGGCCTTAAAACAATATGTAACTTGCTAAGTCATGCATACACAAAAGCAATAATATGAAAGAAATTCAAAACGGTCAAAAATAGAAAAAAGGCAAAATGGATGGCTTTCGAGGTCTCGTTTCAAAAAATATTTGGGGCAAACCGGATAGATCTCAAAAAAATACACGATTTGAAAAAAACAGTGACTAAATCGGAGCTACGAGTCAAAAGATACGATAGATCTATCATTTTGGCCAAAGACACAAAACACCAAGCACAACGAAACGTCGGTAGTGTTTGGTGCGTGGTGCGAATTTGCGAGGAAAAATGCCTTTTTATGAATATAGATGACCTCGAATGGCAAGCACGTTCATAGTGTCTTGCTCGTTAGACCGTTTAAGGGTGATCTCGAGAATTTCTGTACAATCCGAAACCCAAGGTTATGCGCCGCCAAATGGTACTCCAATCGGCGGTGCATATTAATGATTTAAAAAGCGTGTTTAATGAAGTGACATTAGATTCAAAATTATGTGCGTTATACATAATTACATTTGCGAGTGAAATAATAGGCCTTAAAACTATATATACCATGCTAACTCAAGCATACAACAAGGAATAATAAAATATAAATTGAAAACGTTCAAAGTGAACATTAAAAATGAGTAAACTTTCTTTTTTCGGCATCCTGAGGACCTCGAATGGTAAGAGACATTCCGAGAGTGTTGAGGTTAGGTTCGTTTTAGGGTGATCTCGAGAATTTCAGCACAATCTGAAACCAATGGTTATGCGCCGCCAAATGGTACTCCATTTGGCAGTGCATATTAGTGATTTAAAAAGCGTATTTAATGAAGTGACACTAGATTCAGAATTATATGCGTTATACAGAATTACAATGTGAGTGAGATAATAGGCCTTAAAACAATTTGTACCATGCTAAGTCATGCATACATAAAAGGAATAATATGAAAGAAATTCAAAACGTTAAAAAATAGAAAAAGGCAAAATTGAAGGCTTTCGAGGTCTCTTCTCAATAAATATTTGTGACAAACCGTCTACGGCAGTTTGCCAACGGATAGATATTGAAAAAATACACGATTTGTAAAAAACGGTGAATAAATCGGAGCTACGAGTCAAAAGATACGATAGATCTATCCTTTTGGCCAAAGACACAAAACACCAAGCACAACGAAACGTCGGTGGTGTTTGGTGCGTAGTGCGAATTTGCGAGGAAAAATGTCTTTTTATGAATCTAGATGGCCTCGAATGACAAGCACGTTCATAGATTCTTGCTCGTTAGACCCTTTTAGGGTGATCTCGAGAATTTCCGCAAAATCCGAAACCCAATGTTATGCGCCACCAAATGGTACTCCAATCGGCGACGCATATTAATGATTTAAAAAGCGTGTTTCATGAAGTGACATTAAATTAAAAATTATGTGCGTTATACATAATTACATTACGAGTGAAATAATAGGCCTTAAAACTATATATACCATGCTAAGTCATGCATACAAAAAGGAATAATACGATATAAATTGAAAACGTTCAAAGTGAACATTAAAAATGAGTAAACTGTCTTTTTTCGGCATCATGAGGACCTCGAATGGCAAGAGAATTTCCGAGAGTCTTGATGTTAGGGTCGTTTTAAGGTGATCTTGAGAATTTCAGCACAATCTGAAACCAAAGGTTATGCGCCGCTAAATGGTACTCAATTTGACGGCGCGTATTAGTGATTTAAAATGCGTATTTAATGAAGTGACACTAGATTCAAAATTATATGCGTTATACATAATTACATTGTGAGTGAAATAATAGGCCTTAAAACCATATGTATCATGCTAAGTCATGCATACACAAAAGGAATAATATGAAAGAAATTCAAAATGGTCAAAAATAGGAAAAAAGGCAAAATTGAAGGCTTTCGAGGTCTAGTTTCGGAAAATATTTGGGACAAACCGCATACAGAAGTTTACCAACGGATAGATCTCGGAAAAATACACGATTTGAAAAAAAAATGGTGAATAAATCGGAGCTACGAGTCAAAAGATATGATAGATCTATCATTTTGGCCAAAGACACAAAACATCAAGCACAACGAACCGTCGGTGGTGTTTGGGGCGTGGTGCGAATTTGCGAAGAAAAATGTCTTTTTATGAATCTAGATGACCTTGAATGGCAAGTACGTTCATAGAGTCTTGCTCGTTAGACCGTTTTAGGGTGATCTCGAGAATTTCCGCAGAATCCGAAACCCAAGGTTATGCGCCGCCAAATGGTACTTCAATCGGCGGCGCATATTAATGATTTAAAAAGCGTGTTTAATGAAGTGACATTAGATTCAAAATTATGTGAGTTATACATAATTATATTGCGAGTGAAATAATAGGCCTTAAAACTATATATACCATGCTAAGTCATTCATACAAAAATAATAATACGATATAAATTGAAAACGTTCAAAGGGAACCTTAAAAATAAGTAAAATGTCTTTTTTCGGCATCCTAAGGACCTCGAATGGCAAGATACTTTCCGAGAGTGTTGATGTTAGGGTCGTTTTAGGGTGATCTCGAGAATTTCAGCACAATCTGAAACCAAAGGTTATGCGCCGCCAAATGGTACTCAATTTGGCGGCGCGTATTAGTGATTTAAAATGTGTATTTAATGAAGTGACACTAGATTCAAAATTATATGCGTTATACATAATTACATTGTGAGTGAAATAATAGGCCTTAAAACGATATGTATCATGGTAATTCATGCATACACAAAAGGAATAATATGAAAGAAATTCAAAGCGGTCAAAAATAGAAGAAAAAAAATCCAAAATTGAAGGCTTTCGAGGTCTCGTTTCGAAAAATATTTGGGACAAACCGCCTACGGCAGTTTGTCAACGGATAAATCTAGAAAAAATACACGATTTGAAAAAAAAACGGTGACTAAATTGGAGCTATGAGTCAAAGGATACGATAGATCTATCATTTTGGCCAAAGACACAAAACACCAAACACAACGAACCGTCAGTGGTGTTTGGTGAGTGGTGCGAATTTGCGAGGAAAAATATCTTTTTCGAAATCTAGATGACCTCTAATGGCAAGCAAGTTCATAGAGTCTTGCTCGGTAGACCATTTTAGGGTGATCTCGAGAATTTCCGCACAATCTGAAACCCAAGGTTATGCGCCGCCAAATGGTACTCCAATCGGCGATGCATATTAATGATTTAAAAAGCGTGTTAAATGAAGTGACATTAGATTCAAAATTATGTGCGTTATACATAATATCATTGCGGGTGAAATAATAGGCCGTAAAACTATATATACTATCCGAAGTCATGCATAAAAAAATAAATAATGAGATATAAATTGAAAACGTTTAAAGTAAACATTAAAAATGAGTAAAATGTATTTTTTCGACATCCTGAGGACCTCGAATGCAAGAGACTTTCTGAGACTGTTGATATTAGGGTCGTTTTAGGGTGATCTCGAGAATTTCAGCACCATCTGAAACCAAAGGTTATATGCCGCCAAATGGTACTCCATTTGGCGGCCCGTATTAGTGATTTAAAATGCGTATTTAATGAAGTGACACTAGATTCAGAATTATATGTGTTATACATAATTACATTTCGATTGAAATAATAGGCCTTAAAAAATATGTACCATGCTAAGTCATGCATACACAAAAGGAATAATATGAAAGAAATTCAAAACGGTCAAAAATAGAAAAAAATTCAAAATTGAAGGCTTTCGAGGTCTCGTTTAGAAAAATATTTGGGACAAACTGCCTACGGCAGTTTACCAACGGATAGATCTCGAAAGAATACACAATTTGAAAAAAACGGTGACTAAATCGGAGCTACGGGTCAAAGGATACGATAGATTTATCATTTTGGCCAAAGACACAAAACATCAAGCACAACGAACCGTCGGTGGTATTTGGTGCGTGGTGCGAATTTGCGAGGAAAAATGTCTTTTTATGATTTTAGATGACCTCGAATGGCAAGCACGTTCATAGAGTCTTGCTCGTTAGACCGTTTTAGGGTGATCTCGAGAATTTTCGCTCAATCCGAAACCCAAGGTTATGCGCCACCAAATGGTACTCCAATCGGCGGCGCATATTAATGATTTAAAAAGCGTGTTTAATGAAGTGACATCAGATTCAAAATTATGTGCGTTATACATAATTACATTGCGAGTGAAATAATAGGCCTTAAAACTATATATGACATGCTAAGTCATGCATACAAAAAGAAATAATACGATATAAATTGAAAACGTTCAAAGTGAACATTAAAAATGAGTAAATTGTCTTTTTTCGGCATCCTGAGGACCTCAAATGCAAGAGACTTTCCGAGAGTCTTGATGTTAGGGTCGTTTTAGGGTGATCTCGAGAATTTCAGCACAATCTGAAACCAAAGGTTATGCGCCGCCAAATGGTACTCAATTTGGCAGCGCGTATTAGTGATTTAAAATGCGTATTTAGTGAGGTGACACTAGATTAAAAATTATATGTTTTATACATAATTACATTGTGAGTGAAATAAAAGGCCTTAAACAATATGTACCATGCTAAGTCATGCATACACAAAAGGAATAATATGAAAGAAATTCAAAACGGTCAAAAATAGAAAAGAAAAAAAAAGCAAAATTGAAGGCTTTCGAGGTCTCGTTTTGAAAAATATTTGGGACAAACCGCTTACGGCTTTTCCAACAGATAGATCTTGAAAAAATACACGATTTGGAAAAAAACAGGGACTAAATCGGAGCTACGAGTCAAAAGATACGATAGATCTATCATTTTGGCCAAAGACACAAAACACTAAGCACAACGAACCGTCGGTGGTGTTTGGTGCGTGTTGCGAATTTGCGAGGAAAAATGTATTTTTATGAATCTAGATGACCTCGAATGGCAAGAACGTTCATAGAGTCTTGATCGTTCGACCGTTTTAGGGTGATCTCGAGAATTTCCGTACAACTGAAACCCAAGGTTATGCGCCGCTCCATCTGGCGGCGCATATTAATGATTTAAAAAGCGTGTTTAATGAAATGACATTAGATTCCAAATTATGTGCATTATACATAATTACATTGCGAGTGAAATAATAAGCATTAAAACTATATATACTACGCTAAGTCATGCATACAAAAAGGAATAATACGATATATATTGAAAACGTTCAAAGTGAACATTAAAAATGAGTAAACTGTCTTTTTTGGGCATCCTGAGGACCTCGAATGGCAAGAGAGTTTCCGAGAGTGTTGATGTTAGGGTCGTTTTAGGGTGATCTCGAGAATTTCAGCAAAATCTGAAACCAAAGGTTATGCGTCGCCAAATGGTGCTCCATTTGGCGGCGCGTATTAGTGATTTAAAATGCGTATTTAATGAAGTGACACTAGATTCAAAATTATATACGTTATACATAATTACATTGTGAGTGAAATAATAGGCCTTAAAACAATATGTACAATGCTAAGTCATGCATACACAAAAGGAATAATATGAAAGAAATTCAAAACGTTTAAAAATAGAAAAAAATCCAAAATTGAAGGCTTTTGAGGTCTCGTTTTGAAATATATTTAGGACAAAATGCCAACGGAAGTTTTTCAACGGATAGATCTCGATAAAATACACGATCTGAAAAAAACGGTGAAAAAAATGGTGACTAAATCGGAGCTACGAGTCAAAAGATACGATAGATCTATGATTTTGCCAAAGACACAAAACACCAATCACAACGAACCGTCGGTGGTGTTTGGTGAGTGGTTCGAATTTGCGAGAAAAAATATCTTTTTCGGAATCTAGATGACCTCAAATGGGAAGCACGTTCATAGAGTCTTGATCGTTCGACCATTTTAGGGTGATCTCGAGAATTTCCGTAGAATCTAAAACCCAAGGTTATGCGCCGCCAAATGGTACTCCATCTGGCGGTGCATATTAATGATTTAAAAAGCGTGTTTAATGAAGTGACATTAGATTCAAAATTATGTGCGTTATACATAATTACATTGCGAAAGAAATAATAGGCCTTAAAACTATATATACCATGCTATGTCATACAAAAAAAGGAATAATACGATATACGTTCAAAGATAACATTAAAAATGAGTAAAATGTCTTTTTTCGGCATCCTGAGGACCTCGAATGGCAAGACATTTTCTGAGAGTCTTGATGTTAGGGTCGTTTTAGGGTGATCTCGAGAATTTAAGCACAATCTGAAACCAATGGTTATGCGCTGCCAAATGGTACTCTATATGGCGGAGCGTATTAGTGATTTAAAATGCGTATTTAATGAAGTGACAGTAGATTCAAAATTATATGCGTTATACATAATTACATTGTGAGTGAAATAATAGGAATAAAAAAATATGTACCATGCTAAGTCATGCATACCCAAAAGGAATAATATGAAAGAAATTCAAAACGGTCAAAAATAGAAAAAAAAATCCAAAATTGAAGGCTTTCGAGGTCTCTTTTCGAAAAATATCTGGGATAAACCGCCTACGGAAGTTTGTTGATGGATAGATCTCGAAAAAATACACGCTTTGAAAAAAAACGGTGACTAAATCGGAGCTACGAGTCAAAAGATACGATAGATCTATCATTTTGGCCAAAGACACAAAACACCAAGCACAACGAACCGTCGGTGGTGTTTGGTGCGTGGTGCGAATTTGCGAGGAAAATGTCTTTTTATGAATCTAGATGACCTCGAATGGCAAGCACGTTCATAGAGTCTTGCTCGTTTGTAACGACCCGACTTCGTTATCTCAAAAAAACACACTAAAAAAAAATTCTGATGCAGTACATCTGGACTGCGTCCAGTTATCTGGACGGCGTCCAGCAAAGAAGACCTGGAGGCCGTGCAGAAGATCTGGACGACGTCCAAATGAACTAAAGTTTTCTGTCTCCGGTGTCCAACTTACATGAGCTAAAAACCCGCTTCCCGACACTTTTAAACGAAAACCTTTTCACAACATGACATATTAAGTAAAAGTAAGATATTTCCACAATAAAACAAGTTTTACTACAACGGGCCCACAATGACCCGTCTTACAATAATATAGCGATTTCGACCCATTTATATCTTTAGACGGATTAGGACTCTACAACCCAAACCGATACCAAGAGCATAATCCCGGGGACTACTGATCCCTCAATCCGCATTCCTATATCCAAAAGCTATCCCATCGAGCCCAAGCGCTCCTAAGCATCTAGTCTAACAACTAGTTAGCTTCGTAACACAATACCTGTAAAAAGGTAAACAACGAGCGGGGTAAGCATAAAGCTTAGTGAATGCAATAATTATACACATACATATATAACGTACTTACTTGCAATCACTTACACAATTACCGCATAAACGCTAGCAATATAATTAGCATACCATCGCAAAGTATAACGCTACATCTCCAATACGCAAGCTAGCACAAACAATAGCATATAACTCGAGCAATATGATATGCTACACTACAACACATAACCATGGTTAATCATACTCGCGTCATGGTGCTACCGGCTCTTTGGTTCACACCATATGCATCGGTTATGACGCTACCGACTCTTTGGTTCACATCACAACCCGAGTCATACTCGCGCTAAAGTGTTACCGGCTCTTTGGTTCACACTCTAACAACTCATGCCGTAGTGCTACCGACTCTTTGGTTCACACTACAACACACGTACTATGACGCTACCGGCTCTTTGGTTCACATCATAGCACAAACGCACATACTATGGCACTACCGGCTCTTTGGTTCATACCATAGCATACAAATAAATACATTATATACATACGCATATAATCATTCCACTCACCTCGAAACGTCCGCACAAATCATGTATGTAATTCGCCTCCAAACGCAACCGAGCAAATCTTTACCTATAATACACATATAGGTACAAATACACATAAATAACAATTCTCTAAAAGAGAACTCACACTCATATCCCATAGTCGAGGGATCTCACCTTGCTCGTTTGACCCCGCCCATTTATCTCCTAATGAGCTCAACCCAATTGCCACTACGGGTGGTAATTCCGACCCATCAAACAAGTACAATTTAACCTAAATTATACTTGTCACCATTTAAACCAACCTAGGTCTTAACACTAAATTACAACTCAAGTAGTAATCATTCCAAACGCCATTTAACACTTAACAAAAGTGCTTATCATTCGTTTAATCCAAAATTAGTGTCATTACCAAATTCGACCCAATCAAAGTCAACCCATTTTGACATAAGTCCCAAAAACGCCCAAAATCACTAACGGCTAGGATTATATTTTCAAAACACCAAATTACACCTAAATCAAACATTTATATACTCGATACATTAAATCTTGACCCATAACTTAATTTGACACCAAATCAAGGTTAACACCCATTTGACCAACAAACATGTTCTGATGAACATCTAAAACACCAACACACTTACAATCTAGTGATTAACACCCAAACCAATGAAAAATACTTATAAATCATCATCAAACCCTAACCCACCAATAACCGGGTTTACTTACACAATACGTAACGCAAAACCCCCAAATTCATGAGAAATGAGGTTTATAACCCAACTAGCTCAAACCCTAAATATGAACAAGAATCTTAACAATGAAATTCGGCTTTAGAATTTACCATAACAATCAAACGTAGCCGAGAACGAAAGGAACAACTTTAATTCTCGCGACTTGACCCGATTCACACATCTTCTTCCTCAAACCAAGCTCTCTCTCTCTAAAATCTCCTTCTCTCTCTAAGATAAGATGAGAGAGATGTGTGGATGTCAAAATGATCCAAAATAGGATCTAAAACTGATATTAAGGCTACAAATCCGTCCACATGTGAAAAGACACAAATACCCCTTTTAATTTATTAAAATTCCAACAGCTGGCCCGTCAGACCATTTGGAGGGCGTCCAAAATGGTTGGACGGCGTCCCATCTTTCATTGGTAGACAGCGTCCCAAAAACTAGACGGCGTCCCAAAAACTGGACGGCGTCCCACTGAACTGAGACTGAAACTGAAATAGCAACTTCTTTCAGGGACTAAAATTGTCTGAGTCTGATTCTGATGTAAATTCTGAAAATGCATAAGTGTTAGGTAGACTTTTAGTGGCGCTTTCTGATGCACACATTTACTGACACTTTCAGGAACACTTTCTAATGCATAAAATTTCAGGATCTTACAACTCTCTCCCACTTAAATTGGATCATGTCCTCGTGATCCGCACCTACACTAGAAGTTAAGCACTTCTCCCTCGAACATTTTCGCTCCCAACGCGGAGTCACATATGTAGTAATCACACATTTGAAATCTCACTCCGTACACTGACGCATCATATTACAACAACCGTGCTTCACAATCGTCCTAAAAGTAGAACAATTCACCAACAATCATCGTTGTCACGCCTCACGATCCTACGAAGCACAACCAAGCCCGTCATCCATAACATTTTCTGCAAATCCGAAGATCTCACCACACGCTAATAATTACTAGCGTGCACTACCGCAACAAGCGATACCTCATACTCTCGAAGTCCAGAATTCCCGCTTAGGAATATACGAAAAACACCAAGTATCTCTTCAAGTCCTCTCGGCTACAACTCACAACAAGCTACATCAATAACTACATCACCCAACCGGTCAATCACGAGTGTTCTGCAAATCAAGAACCAACTTCCTCCGACTCCACAACCGGGTCATTCTTTCAACGAAGAAATTTCTGTAACCCCAAAATAATCACTTAGGAGCACCACTTTCCCATCAATCGATCCGCACACGACCATCCGTCACTGGATTAGTCCAGGACGACAGTAATACACTACGAGTTAGACAAAACATCAACACTTTGTCACAGGGTTTCTCTCCTAAACCCTACAACACATTCATACAATACAGCTTCCTAGTACTAGCATGAAGAATATTCGTATACTAGAATCCCGTCAACGGCGAATTATCATCACGAAATTCCGCAACTCGCCACACGACCTACAAAAATATTCACCAACGCCGGGTGAACTTTCCTACCTAGACCGTCCATTAAGGATGGTCTCGACATTTCAATGCAACTAACCGTCGTATCACTAGGGAACACACTCTCGCAAACAAACAACATTCGCGTGTCTCGATGTGAGACAATTAGAATCGACACTCCCCGCTTCACAATCATCTGTAAAGTGGAATAATTCACTGACAATTTCCAAGATCATTTTTCCTGACAGGGAAAATACAGTATTCACCACGATATCGAACTCGTTCCCATTCCATAATCCTATCCGAGTTTCACGACAACCCAGATTTTCACTATGAGAGCATCCGCAATGACAGCTTCATTTTTCTCACTTCCGTGGTCTCAAACTGCATACTTGGTCTCATACCGCACCTTGGTACTACACGACCACCTTTCATAAGAAGAATTACACTTCCTTCGATCTCATCATCACAATCTTCACGCATAACATTCCAGAATTGTAACTCACAATCATAATGAACGATCTCGAGTCGACATCAACAACCCGTCACTCTTCCTCGTTAGGAACTCCGAATAGCTATTGAGGCTTAGCACGGTACACTCTGACACTTCGCTATACATAACACCACCGGAGCTTCATCGGGCGACAGTAAACCCCCCCCCCCCCCACTTAGAATTTGGCTCCCCATTCTCACCGCCGAGATGATAACATCCTCCGGAATTATCATTTCACGAAAAACATGACCATTCTCATCGTTGGTCATAAACACCAAATCATTGCAATTTCACTTCAGGCTCTCAGAGCCGACATACACAATCACTTGAGACATCGTACACGCAACCATATCGTAACTTCATACCACAAATCATAATTAACAGCTCTCCAACGTTCGCAAAGCGAACTCCACCGAAGTCCCACATACGCCTCTAAGCCTTGGCATATGCCTCTCCGCTTAATTAATCATGCATCTCAGTCGAGATCACCCGACCTTCCACTCAACGAACCATTATGCGCAATTGCTCACTCTCATGGAGAAGAGTGACCAATCCGATACAATAATTGCGTTGACCACAATATCAACACTTCATCATAACCTTAGGCCTAACCAACCATTAAGTCCATCACCGGTTCACCGGTCATCTTTACCCGTCTATCACTTAAGAACAACAAGATTCGCTCATCCCTCACTTCATAAGAAGTGTTTACCGCAATGCTCTTAGACTTCGACTTTCGCAACCGTCGAATTACTATCACCCGTCGATCACTATTGTAATCTCCGCTGCTTCCAAGGGTATCTCACGGGAACCCTAAGCACAAAGTGATCACAACATCCCCGAAGTTGAACATTACACTTAGCAGGTATAAAGGGAGCACCTGACGCAGTGTCATGTAGACTCCCATCATAATCTACCGAAATTTAGAAACTCGATCTTCAAGTTCCATACAACCGATGTCACCCATCTCTCCATATTAATGACCCGAAGTCATACCTACCTGACAAATCTGACGGTTTATTGTCTTATCAAAAGTTTCTACCGATCACACGCTACCCTCAATTTCCACAAGGCCAATCGATAGAGCCTCACGAAACCTTTCATCTAACACTAAAGAGATGCTTGAAAACACCAAGTCTTACACCCTTCTGCACATTGACACATCCACCACTACAAGGGATATTCCGTTAGGAATGTTACCCTATAATCCACAACATACTAACGCCACCATTGTCATATGGATCCCACTCCCATGAGTTTAATGACCCTAAGACTACTCGATTCGCTAATTCCAAGGCGATTCACAAATAGAATCCTTACATGATGTAGTGACCCGAACTTTTCCATGTTTATATATATTAATTGAGATTGATATTTACATGATTAAATGTTTCCAACATGTTAAGCAATCAAACTTGTTAAGACTTGATTAATTGAAATATGTTTCATATAGACAATTGACCACCCAAGTTGATCGGTGATTCACGAACGTTAAAACTTGTAAAAACTATATGATGACATATATATGGATATATATATATAGTTAACATGATACTATGATAAGAAAACATATCATAAAGTATATTAACAATGAACTACATATGTAAAAACAAGACTACTAACTTAATGATTTTTAAACGAGACATATATGTAACGATTATCGTTGTAAAGACATTTAATGTATATATATCATATTAAGAGATATTCATACATGATAATATCATGATAATATAATAATTTAAAATCTCATTTGATATTATAAACATTGGGTTAACAACATTTAACAAGATCGTTAACCTAAAGGTTTCAAAACAACACTTACATGTAACGACTAACGATGACTTAACGACTCAGTTAAAATGTATATACATGTAGTGTTTTAATATGTATTTATACACTTTTGAAAGACTTCAATACACTTATCAAAATACTTCTACTTAACAAAAATGCTTACAATTACATCCTCGTTCAGTTTCATCAACAATTCTACTCGTATGCACCCGTATTCGTACTCGTACAATACACAGCTTTTAGATGTATGTACTATTGGTATATACACTCCAATGATCAGCTCTTAGCAGCCCATGTGAGTCACCTAACACATGTAGGAACCATCATTTGGCAACTAGCATGAAATATCTCATAAAATTACAAAAATATGAGTAATCATTCATGACTTATTTACATGAAAACAAAATTACATATCCTTTATATCTAATCCATACACCAACGACCAAAAACACCTACAAACACTTTCATTCTTCAATTTTATTCATCTAATTGATCTCTCTCAAGTTCTATCTTCAAGTTCTAAGTGTTCTTCATAAATTCCAAAAGTTCTAGTTTCATAAAATCAAGAATACTTTCAAGTTTGCTAGCTCACTTCCAATCTTGTAAGGTGATCATCCAACCTCAAGAAATCTTTGTTTCTTACAGTAGGTTATCATTCTAATACAAGGTAATAATCATATTCAAACTTTGGTTCAATTTCTATAACTATAACAATCTTATTTCAAGTGATGATCTTACTTGAACTTGTTTTCGTGTCATGATTCTGCTTCAAGAACTTTGAGCCATCCAAGGATCCATTGAAGCTAGATCCATTTTTCTCTTTTCCAGTAGGTTCATCCAAGGAACTTAAGGTAGTAATGATGTTCATAACATCATTTGATTCATACATATAAAGCTATCTTATTCGAAGGTTTAAACTTGTAATCACTAGAACATAGTTTAGTTAATTCTAAACTTGTTCGCAAACAAAAGTTAATCCTTCTAACTTGACTTTTAAAATCAACTAAACACATGTTATATATCTATATGATATGCTAACTTAATGATTTAAAACCTGGAAACACGAAAAACACCGTAAAACCGGATTTACGCCGTCGTAGTAACACCGCGGGCTGTTTTGGGTTAGTTAATTAAAAACTATGATAAACTTTGATTTAAAAGTTGTTATTCTGAGAAAATGATTTTTATTATGAACATGAAACTATATCCAAAAATTATGGTTAAACTCAAAGTGGAAGTATGTTTTCTAAAATGGTCATCTAGACGTCGTTCTTTCGACTGAAATGACTACCTTTACAAAAACGACTTGTAACTTATTTTTCCGACTATAAACCTATACTTTTTCTTTTTAGATTCATAAAATAGAGTTCAATATGAAACCATAGCAATTTGATTCACTCAAAACGGATTTAAAATGAAGAAGTTATGGGTAAAACGAGATTGGATAATTTTTCTCATTTTAGCTACGTGAAAATTGGTAACAAATCTATTCCAACCATAACTTAATCAACTTGTATTGTATATTATGTAATCTTGAGATACCATAGACACGTATACAATGTTTCGACCTATCATGTCGACACATCTATATATATTTCGGAACAACCATAGACACTCTATATGTGAATGTTGGAGTTAGCTATACAGGGTTGAGGTTGATTCCAAAATATATATAGTTTGAGTTGTGATCAATACTGAGATACGTATACACTGGGTCGTGGATTGATTCAAGATAATATTTATCGATTTATTTCTGTACATCTAACTGTGGACAACTAGTTGTAGGTTACTAACGAGGACAGCTGACTTAATAAACTTAAAACATCAAAATATATTAAAAGTGTTGTAAATATATTTTGAACATACTTTGATATATATGTATATATTGTTATAGGTTCGTGAATCAACCAGTGGCCAAGTCTTACTTCCCGACGAAGTAAAAATCTGTGAAAGTGAGTTATAGTCCCACTTTTAAAATCTAATATTTTTGGGATGAGAATACATGCAGGTTTTATAAATGATTTACAAAATAGACACAAGTACGTGAAACTACATTCTATGGTTGAATTATCGAAATCGAATATGCCCCTTTTTATTAAGTCTGGTAATCTAAGAATTAGGGAACAGACACCCTAATTGACGCGAATCCTAAAGATAGATCTATTGGGCCTAACAAACCCCATCCAAAGTACCGGATGCTTTAGTACTTCGAAATTTATATCATATCCGAAGGGTGTCCCGGAATGATGGGGATATTCTTAAATATGCATCTTGTTAATGTCGGTTACCAGGTGTTCACCATATGAATGATTTTTATCTCTATGTATGGGATGTGTATTGAAATATGAAATCTTGTGGTCTATTGTTACGATTTGATATATATAGGTTAAACCTATAACTCACCAACATTTTTGTTGACGTTTAAAGCATGTTTATTCTCAGGTGAATACTAAGAGCTTCCGCTGTCGCATACTTAAATAAGGACGAGATTTGGAGTCCATGCTTGTATGATATTATGTAAAAACTGCATTCAAGAAACTTATTTTGTTGTAACATATTTGTATTGTAAACCATTATGTAATGGTCGTGTGTAAACAGGATATTTTAGATTATCATTATTTGATAATCTACGTAAAGCTTTTTAAACCTTTATTGATGAAATAAAGGTTATGGTTTGTTTTAAAATGAATGCAGTCTTTGAAAAACGTCTCATATAGAGGTCAAAACCTCGCAACGAAATCAATTAATATGGAACGTTTTTAATCAATAAGAACGGGACATTTCAGTTGGTATCCGAGCGTTGGTCTTAGAGAACCAGAAAATTTGCATTAGTGTGTCTTATCGAGTTTGTTAGGATGCATTAGTGAGTCTGGACTTCGACCGTGTTTTCTTTAAAAATGATTGCTAAACATTTTTGTTGGAAACTATATATTTTTAACATATGAATATTATGTGATATATTAATCTCTTAACGTGTTTGATATTATGTGATAGATGTCTACCTCTAGAACAAGTCCCATTGACTCACCTAATAATAATGAAGAGTCAAATGTAAATTGGAATGATTCGTGGACTGATTCACAAGTTCCCGAAGAGGAACCGGAAGAGGAGTCAGAACCGGAAGAAGAATCGGAACCGGAAGAAGAATCGGAACCGGAAGAAGAAGTAGAACCGGTGGGGGAAATAATAAAACGGTTAAGTAAAAGAAAATCCTCAACCAACTGACCAAGGTTAATTATGGTCAATGGTGTTTCCGCCAAGGAAGCAAAATATTGGGAGGATTACCAATTCTCCGATGAATCGGATTCCGACGAGAATTCCGATGATGTTATAGAAATTACCCCAACTGAATTTAAAAAGGCAAAAGAAAATAATAAGGGAAAGGGCATAAAAATAGAGAAATCTAATTCCAACCCCGATGAACTTTACATGTATCGTCAACGCCCGAAGTCCTTAAGTTGTAACAATGACCCGGGAACCTCTAAACCACCAGGTTTTTCTAAACCAATGTGGACAACGACGGCTCGTATTAGGGGAACATCATATATCCCTAGAAACTTGGCAAAACGAACCAAAACCGAAGAAGAAGAAACGAGCGAGTCGGAATAAGATAGTTGTATTCGTGTGGTATAATATATGTAATATAGTGTTCGTATGCTTTATGATATATGTAAAAATTGCTTGTATTAATAAGTATTTTTTTATGAATCTAACTCTTGTCTATTTTACAGTTTAAAAACACAAAATGGATAGACAACCCAATATTTTAAGAGACCTACCCGGAGACATGATTGATGAAATCTTGTCTAGAGTCGGCCAGAATTCCTCGGCACAACTATTTAAGGCGAGATCAGTTTGTAAGACATTCGAAGAACGTTCCAAGAATGTCTTGGTTTATAAGAGACTTTCGTTTGAAAGATGGGGGATATCACATTGGGAAACCCATAAGTTACGATGTGTTTACTTTGACGCATATATTTCGGGGAACCCAAATGCTATTTTACGCAACGGGTTAAGAAATTATTTTGACTCAATATATCCGAATATTGGACTTCGTGATTTAGAAAAAGCGGCTAACATGCAACATAAAGAAGTATGTTATGCTTACGGATTAGTAATGTTCGCTTCTCACCAAAGTGAGAACAAGAACATCGGGCTACAACTATTAAACAAAACGTTTCCACAAGTGACGGAGTCGGTAATTGGGGTAAGAAATGAGGTTTTTAGATTATTACGGGACTGTTGGACATTACGTAACCCTCGTCCCTTTGACGACGTTACAACACACTGTCTTATCAACGGCCATAACGGTTATGTTGCACAAGACCAAGGATGGGAAGTAGTCCTAGTAAAACCAGAATGCATGACTTGTTTCTGGACGTATGAATTACGTGTCTTTATTGCCTTTGCTGAACGACTTGTGTACTAGCTAGAATTATCTTCACAACTATCTTGTATCAAAGTTATTGTGTGCTATATTTCATGCTTTATGTAAAATAAGCGGTATTGTAAGTTTGTAAAATATTGTATAAAAGTTTGAACGCGAAATATTATTATAATCAGTTTTTCATATAGAATTGTAGTAGTTGAATTGTATATTAGCTACTAAGTATGAACTTAACGGGTAGGTACTACCCGAATTTAAACTTATAAAACGCTAATATGAAGAAAAAGCTTTTATAAATGAGTTCATATTATGCTACGAAATACTATTAACTACTCTTAATATTCTGTATGATTAACTTGTTCCATTTAACTATTTTGAAGGAAATGGCACCGACTACTCGACACACCGTGAATATGAATGAAGAGGAATTCTGTACTTTTCTAGCTTCAAACATAGCCGCAGTACAGGCTGCGCTACATACCAACAATAACCTTGGATCTAGCAGTACAGGAAATCGTGTAGGATGCACCTACAAAGAATTCACTGCCTGCAAACCTTTGGAATTTGATGGAACCGAAGGACCGATCGGATTGAAACGGTGGACCGAGAAGGTCGAATCGGTGTTTGCCATAAGTAAGTGTACTGAAGAGGACAAAGTGAAGTATGCTACGCATACCTTCACAGGTTCTGCGTTAACATGGTGGAATACCTATCTAGAGCAGGTGGGACAAGACGATGCGTACGCACTACCGTGGTCAGCATTCAAGCACTTGATGAACGAGAAGTACCGTCCCAGAACCGAGGTCAATAAGCTCAAGACAGAACTTAGAGGGTTACGAACCCAAGGATTTGATATTACCACGTATGAAAGACGATTCACAGAATTGTGCCTATTGTGTCCGGGAGCGTTCGAAGATGAGGAAGAGAAGATCGACACGTTTGTGAAAGGATTACCGGAAAGAATCCAAGAAGATATAAGTTCACACGAGCCCGCCTCCATACAACAGGCATGTAGAATGGCTCACAAACTAGTGAACCAGATTGAAGAAAGAATTAAAGAACAGACTGCTGAAGAGGCCAATGTGAAGCAAGTCAAAAGAAAGTGGGAGGAAAACAGTGATAAGAATCACCAATACAACAACAACAGCAATTACAACAATAATCGCAACAATTATCCCAACAATCGCAACATCAATCACAACTACAACAAACGGCCCAACAACAACAACAACAACAACAACAACAGCAACTACAACAATCATCCCAACAACAATAATAACCGCAACAACAACAACAATCAGAAGCAGCTATGCCAAAGGTGTGAAAAGAATCACTCGGGGTTCTGCACCAAATTTTGCAACAAGTGTAAAAGAAATGGTCATAGCGCGGCGAAGTGTGAGGTCTACGGACCAGGGGTTAATAGAACGAAAGGAACAAATGGTGTCGGAATGAGTAATGGCGGAGCAAGTAGTGTCGGAGCAAGTTATGCCAATGTAGTTTGTTATAAATGTGGAAAACCGGGCCACATTATTAGAAATTGCCCGAACCAGGAGAACACGAATGGACAAGGCCGCGGAAGAGTTTTCAATATTAATGCGGCAGAGGCACAAGAAGACCCGGAGCTTGTTACGGGTACGTTTCTTATTGACAATAAATCTGCTTACGTTTTATTTGATTCGGGTGCGGATAGAAGCTATATGAGTAGAGATTTTTGTGCTAAATTAAGTTGTCCATTGACGCCTTTGGATAGTAAATTTTTACTCGAATTAGCAAATGGTAAATTAATTTCGGCAGATAATATATGTCGGAATCGAGAAATTAAACTGGTTAGCGAAACATTTAAGATTGATTTGATACCAGTAGAGTTAGGGAGTTTTGATGTGATAATCGGTATGGACTGGTTGAAAGAAGTGAAAGCAGAGATCGTTTGTTACAAAAATGCAATTCGCATTATACGAGAAAAAGGAAAACCCTTAATGGTGTACGGAGAAAAGGGCAACACGAAGCTACATCTTATTAGTAATTTGAAGGCACAAAAACTAATAAGAAAAGGTTGCTATGCTGTTCTAGCACACGTCGAGAAAGTACAAACTGAAGAAAAGAGCATCAATGATGTTCTCATTGCAAAAGAATTTCCCGATGTATTTTCGAAAGAATTACCGGGATTACCCCCACATCGATCCGTTGAATTTCAAATAGATCTTGTACCAGGAGCTGCACCAATAGCTCGTGCTCCTTACAGACTCGCACCCAGCGAGATGAAAGAACTGCAAAGCCAATTACAAGAACTTTTAGAGCGTGGTTTCATTCGACCAAGCACATCACCGTGGGGAGCTCCTGTTTTGTTTGTCAAGAAGAAAGATGGTACATTCAGGTTGTGTATCGACTACCGAGAGTTGAACAAACTTACCATCAAGAACCGCTACCCACTACCGAGAATCGACGACTTATTTGATCAACTACAAGGCTCGTCTGTTTATTCAAAGATTGACTTACGTTCCGGGTACCATCAAATGCGGGTGAAAGAAGATGATATTCCAAAGACTGCTTTCAAAACACGTTACGGTCATTACGAGTTTATGGTCATGCCGTTTGGTTTAACTAATGCACCAGCTGTGTTCATGGACCTTATGAACCGAGTGTGTGGACCATACCTTGACAAGTTTGTCATTGTTTTCATTGATGACATACTTATTTACTCAAAGAATGACCAAGAACACGGTGAACATTTGAGAAAGGTGTTAGAAGTATTGAGGAAAGAAGAATTGTACGCTAAGTTTTCAAAGTGTGCATTTTGGTTGGAAGAAGTTCAATTCCTCGGTCACATAGTGAACAAAGAAGGTATTAAGGTGGATCCGGCAAAGATAGAAACTGTTGAAAAGTGGGAAACCCCGAAAACTCCGAAACACATACGCCAGTTTTTAGGACTAGCTGGTTACTACAGAAGGTTCATCCAAGACTTTTCCAGAATAGCAAAACCCTTGACTGCATTAACGCATAAAGGGAAGAAATTTGAATGGAATGATGAACAAGAGAAAGCGTTTCAGTTATTGAAGAAAAAGCTAACTACGGCACCTATATTGTCATTGCCTGAAGGGAATGATGATTTTGTGATTTATTGTGATGCATCAAAGCAAGGTCTCGGTTGTGTATTAATGCAACGAACGAAGGTGATTGCTTATGCGTCTAGACAATTGAAGATTCACGAACAAAATTATACGACGCATGATTTGGAATTAGGCGCGGTTGTTTTTGCATTAAAGACTTGGAGGCACTACTTATATGGGGTCAAAAGTGTTATATATACCGACCACAAAAGTCTTCAACACATATTTAATCAGAAACAACTGAATATGAGGCAGCGTAGGTGGATTGAATTATTGAATGATTACGACTTTGAGATTCGTTACCACCCGGGGAAGGCAAATGTGGTAGCCGATGCCTTGAGCAGGAAGGACAGAGAACCCATTCGAGTAAAATCTATGAATATAATGATTCATAATAACATTACTACTCAAATAAAGGAGGCACAACAAGGAGTTTTAAAAGAGGGAAATTTAAAGGATGAAATACCCAAAGGATCGGAGAAGCATCTTAATATTCGGGAAGACGGAACCCGGTATAGGGCTGAAAGGATTTGGATACCAAAATTTGGAGATATGAGAGAAATGGTACTTAGAGAAGCTCATAAAACCAGATACTCAATACATCCTGGAACGGGGAAGATGTACAAGGATCTCAAGAAACATTTTTGGTGGCCGGGTATGAAAGCCGATGTTGCTAAATACGTAGGAGAATGTTTGACGTGTTCTAAGGTCAAAGCTGAGCATCAGAAACCATCAGGTCTACTTCAACAACCTGAAATCCTGGAATGGAAATGGGAAAACATTACCATGGATTTCATCACTAAATTGCCAAGGACTGCAAGTGGTTTTGATACTATTTGGGTAATAGTTGATCGTCTCACCAAATCATCACACTTCTTGCCAATAAGAGAAGATGACAAGATGGAGAAGTTAGCACGACTGTATTTGAAGGAAGTCATCTCCAGACATGGAATACCAATCTCTATTATCTCTGATAGGGATGGCAGATTTATTTCAAGATTCTGGCAGACATTACAGCAAGCATTAGGAACTCGTCTAGACATAAGTACTGCCTATCATCCATAAACTGATGGGCAGAGCGAAAGGATGATACAAACGCTTGAAGACATGCTACGAGCATGTGTTATTGATTTCGGAAACAGTTGGGATCGACATCTACCATTAGCAGAATTTTCCTACAACAACAGCTACCATTCAAGCATTGAGATGGCGCCGTTTGAAGCACTTTATGGTAGAAAGTGCAGGTCTCCGATTTGTTGGAGTGAAGTGGGGGATAGACAGATTACGGGTCCGGAGATTATACAAGAAACTACCGAGAAGATCATCCAAATTCAACAACGGTTAAAAACCGCCCAAAGTCGACAAAAGAGCTACGCTGACATTAAAAGAAAAGATATAGAATTTAAAATTGGAGAGATGGTCATGCTTAAAGTTGCACCTTGGAAAGGCGTTGTTCGATTTGGTAAACGAGGGAAATTAAATCCAAGGTATATTGGACCATTCAAGATTATGGATCGTGTCGGACCAGTAGCTTACCGACTTGAGTTACCTCAACAACTCGCGGCTGTACATAACACTTTCCACGTCTCGAATTTGAAGAAATGTTTTGCTAAAGAAGATCTCACTATTCCGTTAGATGAAATCCAAATCAACGAAAAACTTCAATTCATCGAAGAACCCGTCGAAATAATGGATCGTGAGGTTAAAAGACTTAAGCAAAACAAGATACCAATTGTTAAGGTTCGATGGAATGCTCGTAGAGGACCCGAGTTCACCTGGGAGCGTGAAGATCAGATGAAGAAGAAATACCCGCATCTATTTCCAGAAGATTCGTCAACACCTTCAACAGCTTAAAATTTCGGGACGAAATTTATTTAACGGGTAGGTACTGTAGTGACCCGAACTTTTCCATGTTTATATATATTAATTGAGATTGATATTTACATGATTAAATGTTTCCAACATGTTAAGCAATCAAACTTGTTAAGACTTGATTAATTGAAATATGTTTCATATAGACAATTGACCACCCAAGTTGATCGGTGATTCACGAACGTTAAAACTTGTAAAAACTATATGATGACATATATATGGATATATATATATAGTTAACATGATACTATGATAAGAAAACATATCATAAAGTATATTAACAATGAACTACATATGTAAAAACAAGACTACTAACTTAATGATTTTTAAACGAGACATATATGTAACGATTATCGTTGTAAAGACATTTAATGTATATATATCATATTAAGAGATATTCATACATGATAATATCATGATAATATAATAATTTAAAATCTAATTTGATATTATAAACATTGGGTTAACAACATTTAACAAGATCGTTAACCTAAAGGTTTCAAAACAACACTTACATGTAACGACTAACGATGACTTAACGACTCAGTTAAAATGTATATACATGTAGTGTTTTAATATGTATTTATACACTTTTGAAAGACTTCAATACACTTATCAAAATACTTCTACTTAACAAAAATGCTTACAATTACATCCTCGTTCAGTTTCATCAACAATTCTACTCGTATGCACCCGTATTCGTACTCGTACAATACACAGCTTTTAGATGTATGTACTATTGGTATATACACTCCAATGATCAGCTCTTAGCAGCCCATGTGAGTCACCTAACACATGTAGGAACCATCATTTGGCAACTAGCATGAAATATCTCATAAAATTACAAAAATATGAGTAATCATTCATGACTTATTTACATGAAAACAAAATTACATATCCTTTATATCTAATCCATACACCAACGACCAAAAACACCTACAAACACTTTCATTCTTCAATTTTATTCATCTAATTGATCTCTCTCAAGTTCTATCTTCAAGTTCTAAGTGTTCTTCATAAATTCCAAAAGTTCTAGTTTCATAAAATCAAGAATACTTTCAAGTTTGCTAGCTCACTTCCAATCTTGTAAGGTGATCATCCAACCTCAAGAAATCTTTGTTTCTTACAGTAGGTTATCATTCTAATACAAGGTAATAATCATATTCAAACTTTGGTTCAATTTCTATAACTATAACAATCTTATTTCAAGTGATGATCTTACTTGAACTTGTTTTCGTGTCATGATTCTGCTTCAAGAACTTTGAGCCATCCAAGGATCCATTGAAGCTAGATCCATTTTTCTCTTTTCCAGTAGGTTCATCCAAGGAACTTAAGGTAGTAATGATGTTCATAACATCATTTGATTCATACATATAAAGCTATCTTATTCGAAGGTTTAAACTTGTAATCACTAGAACATAGTTTAGTTAATTCTAAACTTGTTCGCAAACAAAAGTTAATCCTTCTAACTTGACTTTTAAAATCAACTAAACACATGTTATATATCTATATGATATGCTAACTTAATGATTTAAAACCTGGAAACACGAAAAACACCGTAAAACCGGATTTACGCCGTCGTAGTAACACCGCGGGCTGTTTTGGGTTAGTTAATTAAAAACTATGATAAACTTTGATTTAAAAGTTGTTATTCTGAGAAAATGATTTTTATTATGAACATGAAACTATATCCAAAAATTATGGTTAAACTCAAAGTGGAAGTATGTTTTCTAAAATGGTCATCTAGACGTCGTTCTTTCGACTGAAATGACTACCTTTACAAAAATGACTTGTAACTTATTTTTCCGACTATAAACCTATACTTTTTCTGTTTAGATTCATAAAATAGAGTTCAATATGAAACCATAGCAATTTGATTCACTCAAAACGGATTTAAAATGAAGAAGTTATGGGTAAAACGAGATTGGATAATTTTTCTCATTTTAGCTACGTGAAAATTGGTAACAAATCTATTCCAACCATAACTTAATCAACTTGTATTGTATATTATGTAATCTTGAGATACCATAGACACGTATACAATGTTTCGACCTATCATGTCGACACATCTATATATATTTCGGAACAACCATAGACACTCTATATGTGAATGTTGGAGTTAGCTATACAGGGTTGAGGTTGATTCCAAAATATATATAGTTTGAGTTGTGATCAATACTGAGATACGTATACACTGGGTCGTGGATTGATTCAAGATAATATTTATCGATTTATTTCTGTACATCTAACTGTGGACAACTAGTTGTAGGTTACTAACGAGGACAGCTGACTTAATAAACTTAAAACATCAAAATATATTAAAAGTGTTGTAAATATATTTTGAACATACTTTGATATATATGTATATATTGTTATAGGTTCGTGAATCAACCAGTGGCCAAGTCTTACTTCCCGACGAAGTAAAAATCTGTGAAAGTGAGTTATAGTCCCACTTTTAAAATCTAATATTTTTGGGATGAGAATACATGCAGGTTTTATAAATGATTTACAAAATAGACACAAGTACGTGAAACTACATTCTATGGTTGAATTATCGAAATCGAATATGCCCCTTTTTATTAAGTCTGGTAATCTAAGAATTAGGGAACAGACACCCTAATTGACGCGAATCCTAAAGATAGATCTATTGGGCCTAACAAACCCCATCCAAAGTACCGGATGCTTTAGTACTTCGAAATTTATATCATATCCGAAGGGTGTCCCGGAATGATGGGGATATTCTTAAATATGCATCTTGTTAATGTCGGTTACCAGGTGTTCACCATATGAATGATTTTTATCTCTATGTATGGGATGTGTATTGAAATATGAAATCTTGTGGTCTATTGTTACGATTTGATATATATAGGTTAAACCTATAACTCACCAACATTTTTGTTGACGTTTAAAACATGTTTATTCTCAGGTGAATACTAAGAGCTTCCGCTGTCGCATACTTAAATAAGGACGAGATTTGGAGTCCATGCTTGTATGATATTATGTAAAAACTGCATTCAAGAAACTTATTTTGTTGTAACATATTTGTATTGTAAACCATTATGTAATGGTCGTGTGTAAACAGGATATTTTAGATTATCATTATTTGATAATCTACGTAAAGCTTTTTAAACCTTTATTGATGAAATAAAGGTTATGGTTTGTTTTAAAATGAATGCAGTCTTTGAAAAACGTCTCATATAGAGGTCAAAACCTCGCAACAAAATCAATTAATATGGAACGTTTTTAATCAATAAGAACGGGACATTTCACATGATCCTCTAACCACACACTCTACCGAGTGTAACCCCAAAATACAAACAATAGAGTTGTCGCATTCCATTACAGAATTCAAGTCCTCGACGTACACACATACACACTAATCGGTTATCTTGGTTACGATGGGTAACTACAACCAATAACAATCTCAATAGTGCACCCACTACTTAGGGTGACTAAGTACGCACCAAACTCGTGAGTTTGCACACTCACCTTAGCTAACCGAAACTACCGTAACACTTCCCGACTCACGAGGAACTCCATGTGACAACAAGCACATCACTCAAGACCACTATATCCTAGGAACCTATAAAAGATTCCTAATTCATCCTAAAAAAAAACCCCAACCATGCCACGTTTCCTCCGTTCGGTACTCGTCATGTCAAGCTTGGTGTCAAGATACACTTTCATAATAATGGTGATCGGCCACTATTACAAATGTGTACCTTATCATTTTCACATGGTCACGCAAAGTACTTTACTCAGACTGACGCAACATTCACACCAAATAACACGCGATAACTCCTAGTGCCCGAAAGACCAAAATCCTTACCGCGAACTTGATCACTCAACCGCCAAATATCCGAATCTCTCCAATAGATTCGTCCCTAGGACACCGCACAAATAGATACCTGTATATATACACCAATATACAATATAATAATAAATGTACACGAGTACACCGCAACAACAAGTCAACCTACAAATTAGGTGACTATCACTAAAACAGCGTCCTAGTACGCCTACTTACATTAGGCACTATCTGTCTAAGGCACAAACTTACACACGAATAAGGCCCCACATAATCACACCTTGGACAAACGCAAGTCCTAGTTAGTCACCTACTCCAAGGCACTAACAATCTTAATCCGACCCGTATTCCAACAAGTCCCGCAATTAACGTACCACTGTCAATAACTCTAAGACTAGGCACCTATTGCAAGGTCACCTAATTCCCTTAGACTATGCTCTGATACCACTTGTAACGACCCGACTTCGTTATCTCAAAAAAACACACTAAAAAAAAAATTCTGATGCAGTACATCTGGACGACGTCCAGTTATCAGGACGGCGTCCAGCAAAGAAGACCTGGACGACGTCCAGAAGATTTGGACGGCGTCCAAATGAATTAAAGTTTGCTGTTTTCGGGGTCCAACTTACATGAGCAGAAAACCAGCTTCCTTACACTTTTAAACGAAAACCTTTTCACAACATGACATATTAAGTAAAACTAAGATATTTTCATAATAAAAACAAGTTTTACTACACCGGGCCCACAACGACCCGTCTTACAATAATATAGCAATTTCGACCAATTTATATCTTTAAACGGATTAGGACTCTATAACCCAACCCGATACCAAGAGCATAATACCGGGGACTACCGATCCCCCAATCCGCATTCCTATATCCAAAAGCTACCCCATCGAGCCCAAGCGCTCCTAAGCATCTAGTCTAACAACTAGTTAGCTTCATAACACAATACCTGTAAAAAGGTAAACAACAAGAGGGGTAAGCATAAAGCTTAGTGAATGCAATAATTATACACACACATATATAACCTACATACTTGCAATCACTTACACAATTACTGCATAAACGCTAGCAATATAATTAGCATACCATCGCAAAGTATAACGCTACATCTCCAATACGCAAGCTAGCACAAACAATAGCATATAACTCGAACAATATGATATGCTAAACTACAACACATAACCATGTTTAACCATACTCGCGTCATGGTGCTACCGGCTCTTTGTGTAGTGACCCGAACTTTTCCATGTTTATATATATTAATTGAGATTGATATTTACATGATTAAATGTTTCCAACATGTTAAGCAATCAAACTTGTTAAGACTTGATTAATTGAAATATGTTTCATATAGACAATTGACCACCCAAGTTGACCGGTGATTCACGAACGTTAAAACTTGTAAAAACTATATGATGACATATATATGGATATATATATAGTTAACATGATAATATGATAACTAAACATATCATTAAGTATATTAACAATGAACTACATATGTAAAAACAAGACTACTAACTTAATGATTTTTAAACGAGACATATATGTAACGATTATCGTTGTAAAGACATTTAATGTATATATATCATATTAAGAGATATTCATACATGATAATATCATGATAATATAATAATTTAAAATCTCATTTGATATTATAAACATTGGGTTAACAACATTTAACAAGATCGTTAACCTAAAGGTTTCAAAACAACACTTACATGTAACGACTAACGATGACTTAACGACTCAGTTAAAATGTATATACATGTAGTGTTTTAATATGTATTTATACACTTTTGAAAGACTTCAATACACTTATCAAAATACTTCTACTTAACAAAAATGCTTATAATTACATCCTCGTTCAGTTTCATCAACAATTCTACTCGTATGCACCCGTATTCGTACTCGTACAATACACAGCTTTTAGATGTATGTACTATTGGTATATACACTCCAATGATCAGCTCTTAGCAGCCCATGTGAGTCACCTAACACATGTGGGAACCATCATTTGGCAACTAGCATGAAATATCTCATAAAATTACAAAAATATGAGTAATCATTCATGACTTATTTACATGAAAACAAAATAACATATCCTTTATATCTAATCCATACACCAACGACCAAAAACACCTACAAACACTTTCATTCTTAAATTTTCTTCATCTAATTGATCTCTCTCAAGTTCTATCTTCAAGTTCTAAGTGTTCTTCATAAATTCCAAAAGTTCTAGTTTCATAAAATCAAGAATACTTTCAAGTTTGCTAGCTCACTTCCAATCTTGTAAGGTGATCATCCAACCTCAAGAAATCTTTGTTTCTTACAGTAGGTTATCATTCTAATACAAGGTAATAATCATATTCAAACTTTGGTTCAATTTCTATAACTATAACAATCTTATTTCAAGTGATGATCTTACTTGAACTTGTTTTCGTGTCATGATTCTGCTTCAAGAACTTCGAGCCATCCAAGGATCCATTGAAGCTAGATCCATTTTTCTCTTTTCCAGTAGGTTTATCCAAGGAACTTAAGGTAGTAATGATGTTCATAACATCATTCGATTCATACATATAAAGCTATCTTATTCGAAGGTTTAAACTTGTAACCACTAGAACATAGTTTAGTTAATTCTAAACTTGTTCGCAAACAAAAGTTAATCCTTCTAACTTGACTTTTAAAATCAACTAAACACATGTTCTATATCTATATGATATGCTAACTTAATGATTTAAAACCTGGAAACACGAAAAACACCGTAAAACCGGATTTACGCCGTCGTAGTAACACCGCGGGCTGTTTTGGGTTAGTTAATTAAAAACTATGATAAACTTTGATTTTAAAGTTGTTATTCTGAGAAAATGATTTTTATTATGAACATGAAACTATATCCAAAAATTATGATTAAACTCAAAGTGGAAGTATGTTTTCTAAAATGGTCATCTAGACGTCGTTCTTTCGACTAAAATGACTACCTTTACAAAAACGACTTGTAACTTATTTTTCCGACTATAAACCTATACTTTTCTGTTTAGATTCATAAAATAGAGTTCAATATGAAACCATAGCAATTTGATTCACTCAAAACGGATTTAAAATGAAGAAGTTATGGGTAAAACAAGATTGGATAATTTTTCTCATTTTAGCTACGTGAAAATTGGTAACAAATCTATTCCAACCAAAACTTAATCAACTTGTATTGTATATTATGTAATCTTGAGATACCATAGACACGTATACAATGTTTCGACCTATCATGTCGACACATCTATATATATTTCGGAACAACCATAGACACTCTATATGTGAATGTTGGAGTTAGCTATACAGGGTTGAGGTTGATTCCAAAATATATATAGTTTGAGTTGTGATCAATACTGAGATACGTATACACTGGGTCGTGGATTGATTCAAGATAATATTTATCGATATATTTCTGTACATCTAACTGTGGACAACTAGTTGTAGGTTACTAACGAGGACAGCTGACTTAATAAACTTAAAACATCAAAATATATTAAAAGTGTTGTAAATATATTTTGAACATACTTTGATATATATGTATATATTGTTATAAGTTCGTGAATCAACCAGTGGCCAAGTCTTACTTCCCGACGAAGTAAAAATCTGTGAAAGTGAGTTATAGTCCCACTTTTAAAATCTAATATTTTTGGGATGAGAATACATGCAGGTTTTATAAATGATTTACAAAATAGACACAAGTACGTGAAACTACATTCTATGGTTGAATTATCGAAATCGAATATGTCCCTTTTTATTAAGTCTGGTAATCTAAGAATTAGGGAACAGACACCCTAATTGACGCGAATCCTAAAGATAGATCTATTGGGCCTAATAAACCCCATCCAAAGTACCGGATGCTTTAGTACTTCGAAATTTATATCATATCCGAAGGGTGTCCCGGAATGATGGGGATATTCTTATATATGCATCTTGTTAATGTCGGTTACCAGGTGTTCACCATATGAATGATTTTTATCTCTATGTATGGGATGTGTATTGAAATATGAAATCTTGTGGTCTATTGTTATGATTTGATATATATAGGTTAAACCTATAACTCACCAACATTTTTGTTGACGTTTAAAGCATGTTTATTCTCAGGTGAATATTAAGAGCTTCCGCTGTTGCATACTAAAATAAGGACAAGATTTGGAGTCCATGTTTGTATGATATTGTGTAAAAACTGCATTCAAGAAACTGATTTCGATGTAACATATTTGTATTGTAAACCATTATGTAATGGTCGTGTGTAAACAGGATATTTTAGATTATCATTATTTGATAATCTACGTAAAGCTTTTTAAACCTTTATTTATGAAATAAAGGTTATGGTTTGTTTTAAAAATGAATGCAGTCTTTGAAAAACGTCTCATATAGAGGTCAAAACCTCGCAACGAAATCAATTAATATGGAACGTTTTTAATCAATAAGAACGGGACATTTCAGTTGGTATCCGAGCGTTGGTCTTAGAGAACCAGAATTTTTCATTAATGTGTCTTATCGAGTTTGTTAGGATGCATTAGTGAGTCTGGACTTCGACCGTGTTTACTTGAAAAATGATTGCTTAACAAATTTTGTTGGAAACTATATATTTTTAACATGTGAATATTATGTGATATATTAATCTCTTAACGCGTTTGATATTATGTGATAGATGTCTACCTCTAGAACAAGTCCCATTGACTCACCTAATAATAATGAAGAGTCAAATGTAAATTGGAATGATTCGTGGACTGATTCACAAGTTCCCGAAGAGGAACCGGAAGAAGAGTCGGAACCGGAAGAAGAATCAGAACCGGAAGAAGAATCGGAACCGGATGAAGAAATAGAACCGGTGGGGGAAATAATAAAATGGTTAAGTAAAAGAAAATCCTCAACCAACCGACCAAGGTTAATTATGGTCAATGGTGTTTCCGCCAAGGAAGCAAAATATTGGGAGGATTACCAATTCTCCGATGAATCGGATTCCGACGAGAATTCCAATGATGTTATAGAAATTACCCCAACTGAATTTAAAAAGGCAAAAGAAAATAATAAGGGAAAGGGCATAAAAATAGAGAAATCTAATTCCAACCCCGATGAACTTTATATGTATCGTCAACGCCCGAAGTCCTTAAGTTCTAACAATGACCCGGGAACCTCTAAACCACCAGGTTTTTCTAAACCAATGTGGACAACGACGGCTCGTATTAGGGGAACATCATATATCCCTAGAAACTTGGCAAAACGAACCAAAACCGAAGAAGAAGAAACGAGCGAGTCGGAATAAGATAGTTGTATTCGTGTGGTGTAATATATGTAATATATTGTTCTTATGCTTTATGATATATGTAAAAATTGCTTGTATTAATAAGTATTTTTTTATGAATCTAACTCTTGTCTATTTTACAGTTTAAAAACACAAAATGGATAGACAACCCAATATTTTAAGAGACCTACCCGGAGACATGATTGATGAAATCTTGTCTAGAGTCGGCCAGAATTCCTCGGCACAACTATTTAAGGCGAGATCAGTTTGTAAGACATTCGAAGAACGTTCCAAGAATGTCTTGGTTTATAAGAGACTTTCGTTTGAAAGATGGGGGATATCACATTGAAAAACCCATAAGTTACGATGTGTTTACTTTGACGCATATATTGCGGGGAACCCAAATGCTATTTTACGCAACGGGTTAAGAAATTATTTTGACTCAATATATCCGAATATTGGACTTCGTGATTTAGAAAAAGCGGCTAACATGCAACATAAAGAAGCATGTTATGCTTACGGATTAGTAATGTTCGCTTCTCACCAAAGTGAGAACAAGAACATCGGGCTACAACTATTAAACAAAACATTTCCACAAGTGACGGAGTCGGTAATTGGGGTAAGAAATGAGGTTTTTAGATTATTACGGGACTGTTGGACATTACGTAACCCTCGTCCCTTTGACGACGTTACAACACGCTGTCTTATCAACGGCCATAACGGTTATGTTGCACAAGACCAAGGATGGGAAGTAGTCCTAGTAAAACCAGAATGCATGACTTGTTTCTGGACGTATGAATTACGTGTCTTTATTGCCTTTGCTGAACGACTTGTGTACTAGCTAGAATTATCTTCACAACTATCTTGTATCAAAGTTATTGTGTGCTATATTTCATGTTTTATGTAAAATAAGCGGTATTGTAAGTTTGTAAAATATTGTATAAAAGTTTGAACGCGAAATATTATTATAATCAGTTTTTCATATAGAATTGTAGTAGTTGAATTGTATATTAGCTACTAAGTATGAACTTAACGGGTAGGTACTACCCGAATTTAAACTTATAAAACGCTAATATGAAGAAAAAGCTTTTATAAATGAGTTCATATTATGCTACGAAATACTATTAACTACTCTTAATATTCTGTATGATTAACTTGTTCCATTTAACTATTTTGAAGGAAATGGCACCGACTACTCGACACACCGTGAATATGAATGAAGAGGAATTCCGTACTTTTCTAGCTTCAAATATAGCTGCAGTACAGGCTGCGCTACATACCAACAATAACCTTGGATCTAGCAGTACAGGAAATCGTGTAGGATGCACCTACAAAGAATTCACTGCCTGCAAACCTTTGGAATTTGATGGAACCGAAGGGCCGATCGGATTGAAACGGTGGACCGAGAAGGTCGAATCGGTGTTTTCCATAAGTAAGTGTACTGAAGAGGACAAAGTAAAGTACGCTACGCATACCTTCACAGGTTCTGCGTTAACATGGTGGAATACCTATCTAGAGCAAGTGGGACAAGACGATGCGTACGCACTACCGTGGTCAGCATTCAAGCACTTGATGAACGAGAAGTACCGTCCCAGAACCGAGGTCAATAAGCTCAAGACAGAACTTAGAGGGTTACGAACCCAAGGATTTGATATTACCACGTACGAAAGACGATTCCCAGAATTGTGCCTATTGTGTCCGGGAGCATTCGAAGATGAGGAAGAGAAGATCGACGCGTTTGTGAAAGGATTACCGGAAAGAATCCAAGAAGATATAAGTTCACACGAGCCCACATCCATACAACAGGCATTTAGAATGGCTCACAAACTCGTGAACCAAATTGAAGAAAGAATTAAAGAACAGACTGCTGAAGAGGCCAATGTGAAGCAAGTCAAAAGAAAGTGGGAGGAAAACGGTGATAAGAATCACCAATACAACAACAACAGCAATTACAACAATAATCGCAACAATTATCCCAACAATCGCAACATCAATCGCAACTATAACAAACGGCCCAACAACAACAACAACAACAACAACAGCAACTACAACAATCATCCCAACAACAATAATAACCGCAACAACAACAACAATCAGAAGCAGCTATGCCAAAGGTGTGAAAAGAATCACTCGGGGTTTTGCACCAAATTTTGCAACAAGTGTAAAAGAAATGGTCATAGCGCGGCGAAGTGTGAGGTCTACGGACTAGGGGTTAATAGAACGAAAGGAACAAATGGTGTCAGAACGAGTAATGGCGGAGCAAGTAGTGTCGGAGCAAGTTATGCCAATGTAGTTTGTTATAAATGTGGAAAACCGGGCCACATTATTAGAAATTGCCCGAACCAGGAGAACACGAATGGACAAGGCCGTGGAAGAGTTTTCAATATTAATGCGGCAGAGGTACAGGAAGACCCGGAGCTTGTTACGGGTACGTTTCTTATTGACAATAAATCTGCTTACGTTTTATTTGATTCGGGTGCGGATAGAAGCTATATGAGTAGAGATTTTTGTGCTAAATTAAGTTGTCCATTGACGCCTTCGGATAGTAAATTTTTACTCGAATTAGCAAATGGTAAATTAATTTCAGCAGATAATATATGTCGGAATCGAGAAATTAAACTGGTTAGCGAAACATTTAAGATTGATTTGATACCAGTAGAGTTAGGGAGTTTTGATGTGATAATCGGTATGGACTGGTTGAAAGAAGTGAAAGCAAAGATCGTTTGTTACAAAAATGCAATTCGCATTATACGAGAAAAAGGAAAACCCTTAATGGTATACGGAGAAAAGGGCAACACGAAGCTACATCTTATTAGTAATTTGAAGGCACAAAAACTAATAAGAAAAGGTTGCTATGCTGTTCTAGCACACGTCGAGAAAGTACAAACTGAAGAAAAGAGCATCAATGATGTTCCCATTGCAAAAGAATTTCCCGATGTATTTCCGAAAGAATTACCGGGATTACCCCCACATCGATCCGTTGAATTTCAAATAGATCTTGTACCAGGAGCTGCACCAATAGCTCGTGCTCCTTACAGCCTCGCACCCAGCGAGATGAAAGAACTGCAAAGCCAATTACAAGAACTTTTAGAGCGTGGTTTCATTCGACCAAGCACATCACCGTGGGGAGCTCCTGTTTTGTTTGTCAAGAAGAAAGATGGTACATTCAGGTTGTGTATCGACTACTGAGAGTTGAACAAACTTACCATCAAGAACCGCTACCCACTACCGAGAATCGACGACTTATTTGATCAACTACAAGGCTCGTCTTTTTATTCAAAGATTGACTTACGTTCCGGGTATCATCAAATGCGGGTGAAAGAAGATGATATTCCAAAGACTGCTTTCAGAACACGTTACGGTCATTACGAGTTTATGGTCATGCCGTTTGGTTTAACTAATGCACCAGCTGTGTTCATGGACCTTATGAACCGAGTGTGTGGACCATACCTTGACAAGTTTGTCATTGTTTTCATTGATGACATACTTATTTACTCAAAGAATGACCAAGAACACGGTGAACATTTGAGAAAGGTGTTAGAAGTATTGAGGAAGGAAGAATTGTACGCTAAGTTTTCAAAGTGTGCATTTTGGTTGGAAGAAGTTCAATTCCTCGGTCACATAGTGAACAAAGAAGGTATTAAGGTGGATCCGGCAAAGATAGAAACTGTTGAAAAGTGGGAAACCCCGAAAACTCCGAAACACATACGCCAGTTTTTAGGACTAGCTGGTTACTACAGAAGGTTCATCCAAGACTTTTCCAGAATAGCAAAACCCTTGACTGCATTAACGCATAAAGGGAAGAAATTTGAATGGAAGGATGAACAAGAGAAAGCGTTTCAGTTATTGAAGAAAAAGCTAACTACGGCACCTATATTGTCATTGCCTGAAGGGAATGATGATTTTGTGATTTATTGTGACGCATCAAAGCAAGGTCTCGGTTGTGTATTAATGCAACGAACGAAGGTGATTGCTTATGCATCTAGACAATTGAAGATTCACGAGCAAAATTATACGACGCATGATTTGGAATTAGGCGCGGTTGTTTTTGCATTAAAGACTTGGAGGCACTACTTATATGGGGTCAAAAGTATTATATATACTGACCACAAAAGTCTTCAACAATTATTTAATCAGAAACAACTGAATATGAGGCAGCGTAGGTGGATTGAATTGTTGAATGATTACGACTTTGAGATTCGTTACCACCCGGGGAAGGCAAATGTGGTAGCCGATGCCTTAAGCAGGAAGGACAGAGAACCCATTCGAGTAAAATCTATGAATATAATGATTCATAATAACATTACTACTCAAATAAAGGAGGCGCAACAAGGAGTTTTAAAAGAGGGAAATTTAAAGGATGAAATACCCAAAGGATCGGAGAAGCATCTTAATATTCGGGAAGACGGAACCCGGTATAGGGCTGAAAGGATTTGGGTACCAAAATTTGGAGATATGAGAGAAATGGTACTTAGAGAAGCTCATAAAACCAGATACTCAATACATCCTGGAACGGGGAAGATGTACAAGGATCTCAAGAAACATTTTTGGTGGCCGGGTATGAAGGCCGATGTTGCTAAATACGTAGGAGAATGTTTGACGTGTTCTAAGGTCAAAGCTGAGCATCAGAAACCATCAGGTCTACTTCAACAACCCAAAATCCCGGAATGGAAATGGGAAAACATTACAATGGATTTCATCACTAAATTGTCAAGGACTGCAAGTGGTTTTGATACTATTTGGGTAATAGTTAATCGTCTCACCAAATCAGCACACTTCCTACCAATAAGAGAAGATGACAAGATGGAGAAGTTAGCACGACTGTATTTGAAGGAAGTCATCTCCAGACATGGAATACCAATCTCTATTATCTCTGATAGGGATGGCAGATTTATTTCAAGATTCTGGCAGACATTACAGCAAGCATTAGGAACTCGTCTAGACATGAGTACTGCCTATCATCCACAAACTGATGGGCAGAGCGAAAGGACGATACAAACGCTTGAAGACATGCTACGAGCATGTGTTATTGATTTCGGAAACAGTTGGGATCGACATCTACCGTTAGCAGAATTTTCCTACAACAACAGCTACCATTCAAGCATTGAGATGGCGCCGTTTGAAGCACTTTATGGTAGAAAGTGCAGGTCTCCGATTTGTTGGAGTGAAGTGGGGGATAGACAGATTACGGGTCCGGAGATTATACAAGAAACTACCGAGAAGATCATCCAAATTCAACAACGGTTGAAAACCGCCCAAAGTCGACAAAAGAGCTACGCTGACATTAAAAGAAAAGATATAGAATTTGAAATTGGAGAGATGGTCATGCTTAAAGTTGCACCTTGGAGAGGTGTTGTTCGATTTGGTAAATGAGGGAAATTAAATCCAAGGTATATTGGACCATTCAAGATTATTGATCGTGTCGGACCAGTAGCTTACCGACTTGAGTTACCTCAACAACTCGCGGCTGTACATAACACTTTCCACGTCTCGAATTTGAAGAAATGTTTTGCTAAAGAAGATCTCACTATTCCGTTAGATTAAATCCAAATCAACGAAAAACTTCAATTCATCGAAGAACCCAAATAATGGATCGTGAGGTTAAAAGACTTAAGCAAAACAAGATACCAATTGTTAAGGTTCGATGGAATGCTCGTAGAGGACCCGAGTTCACCTGGGAGCGTGAAGATCAGATGAAGAAGAAATACCCGCATCTATTTCCAGAAGATTCGTCAACACCTTCAACAGCTTAAAATTTCGGGACGAAATTTATTTAACGGGTAGGTACTGTAGTGACCCAAACTTTTCCATGTTTATATATATTAATTGAGATTGATATTTACATGATTAAATGTTTCCAACATGTTAAGCAATCAAACTTGTTAAGACTTGATTAATTGAAATATGTTTCATATAGACAATTGACCACCCAAGTTGACCGGTGATTCACGAACGTTAAAACTTGTAAAAACTATATGATTACATATATATGGATATATATATAGTTAACATGATACTATGATAAGTAAACATATCATTAAGTATATTAACAATGAACTACATATGTAAAAACAAGACTACTAACTTAATGATTTTTAAACGAGACATATATGTAACGATTATCGTTGTAAAGACATTTAATGTATATATATCATATTAAGAGATATTCATACATGATAATATCATGATAATATAATAATTTAAAATCTCATTTGATATTATAAACATTGGGTTAACAACATTTAACAAGATCGTTAACCTAAAGGTTTCAAAACAACACTTACATGTAACGACTAACGATGACTTAACGACTCAGTTAAAATGTATATACATGTAGTGTTTTAATATGTATTTATACACTTTTGAAAGACTTCAATACACTTATCAAAATACTTCTACTTACCAAAAATGCTTATAATTACATCCTCGTTCAGTTTCATCAACAATTCTACTCGTATGCACCCGTATTCGTACTCGTACAATACACAGCTTTTAGATGTATGTACTATTGGTATATCCACTCCAATGATCAGCTCTTAGCAGCCCATGTGAGTCACCTAACACATGTGGGAACCATCATTTGGCAACTAGCATGAAATATCTCATAAAATTACAAAAATATGAGTAATCATTCATGACTTATTTACATGAAAACAAAATAACATATCCTTTATATCTAATCCATACACCAACGACCAAAAACACCTACAAACACTTTCATTCTTCAATTTTCTTCATCTAATTGATCTCTCTCAAGTTCTATCTTCAAGTTCTAAGTGTTCTTCATAAATTCCAAAAGTTCTAGTTTCATAAAATCAAGAATACTTTCAAGTTTGCTAGCTCACTTCCAATCTTGTAAGGTGATCATCCAACCTCAAGAAATCTTTGTTTCTTATAGTAGGTTATCATTCTAATACAAGGTAATAATCATATTCAAACTTTGGTTCAATTTCTATAACTATAACAATCTTATTTCAAGTGATGATCTTACTTGAACTTGTTTTCGTGTCATGATTCTGCTTCAAGAACTTCGAGCCATCCAAGGATCCATTGAAGCTAGATCCATTTTTTTCTTTTCCAGTAGGTTTATCCAAGGAACTTAAGGTAGTAATGATGTTCATAACATCATTCGATTCATACATATAAAGCTATCTTATTCGAAGGTTTAAACTTGTAACCACTAGAACATAGTTTAGTTAATTCTAAACTTGTTCGCAAACAAAAGTTAATCCTTCTAACTTGACTTTTAAAATCAACTAAACACTTGTTCTATATCTATATGATATGCTAACTTAATGATTTAAAACCTGGAAACACGAAAAACACCGTAAAACCGGATTTACGCCGTCGTAGTAACACCGCGGGCTGTTTTGGGTTAGTTAATTAAAAACTATGATAAACTTTGATTTTAAAGTTGTTATTCTGAGAAAATGATTTTTATTATGAACATGAAACTATATCCAAAAATTATGATTAAACTCAAAGTGGAAGTATGTTTTCTAAAATGGTCATCTAGACGTCGTTCTTTCGACTGAAATGACTACCTTTACAAAAACGACTTGTAACTTATTTTTCCGACTATAAACCTATACTTTTCTATTTAGATTCATAAAACAGAGTTCAATATGAAACCATAGCAATTTGATTCACTCAAAACGGATTTAAAATGAAGAAGTTATGGGTAAAACAAGATTGGATAATTTTTCTCATTTTAGCTACGTGAAAATTGGTAACAAATCTATTCCAACCAAAACTTAATCAACTTGTATTGTATATTATGTAATCTTGAGATACCATAGACACGTATACAATGTTTCGACCTATCATGTCGACACATCTATATATATTTCGGAACAACCATAGACACTCTATATGTGAATGTTGGAGTTAGCTATACAGGGTTGAGGTTGATTCCAAAATATATATAGTTTGAGTTGTGATCAATACTGAGATACGTATACACTGGGTCGTGGATTGATTCAAGATAATATTTATCGATTTATTTCTGTACATCTAACTGTGGACAACTAGTTGTAGGTTACTAACGAGGACAGCTGACTTAATAAACTTAAAACATCAAAATATTTTAAAAGTGTTGTAAATATATTTTGAACATACTTTGATATATATGTATATATTGTTATAGGTTCGTGAATCAACCAGTGGCCAAGTCTTACTTCCCGACGAAGTAAAAATCTGTGAAAGTGAGTTATAGTCCCACTTTTAAAATCTAATATTTTTGGGATGAGAATACATGCAGGTTTTATAAATGATTTACAAAATAGACACAAGTACGTGAAACTACATTCTATGGTTGAATTATCGAAATCGAATATGCCCCTTTTTATTAAGTCTGGTAATCTAAGAATTAGGGAACAGACACCCTAATTGACGCGAATCCTAAAGATAGATCTATTGGGCCTAATAAACCCCATCCAAAGTACCGGATGCTTTAGTACTTCGAAATTTATATCATATCCGAAGGGTGTCCCGGAATGATGGGGATATTCTTATATATGCATCTTGTTAATGTCGGTTACCAGGTGTTCACCATATGAATGATTTTTATCTCTATGTATGGGATGTGTATTGAAATATGAAATCTTGTGGTCTATTGTTACGATTTGATATATATAGGTTAAACCTATAACTCACCAACATTTTTGTTGACGTTTAAAGCATGTTTATTCTCAGGTGAATATTAAGAGCTTCCGCTGTTGCATACTAAAATAAGGACAAGATTTGGAGTCCATGTTTGTATGATATTGTGTAAAAACTGCATTCAAGAAACTGATTTCGATGTAACATATTTGTATTGTAAACCATTATGTAATGGTCGTGTGTAAACAGGATATTTTAGATTATCATTATATGATAATCTACGTAAAGCTTTTTAAACCTTTATTTATGAAATAAAGGTTATGGTTTATTTTAAAAATGAATGCAGTCTTTGAAAAACGTCTCATATAGAGGTCAAAACCTCGCAACGAAATCAATTAATATGGAACGTTTTTAATCAATAAGAACGGGACATTTCACTTTGGTTCACACCATACGCATCGGTTATGATGCTACCGGCTCTTTGGTTCACATCACAACCCGAGTCATACTCGCGCTAAAGTGCTACGGGCTCTTTGGTTCACACTGAAACAACCCGTGCCGTAGTGCTTCCGGCTCTTTGGTTCACAGTACAACACACGTACTATGACGCTACCGGCTCTTTGGTTCACATCATAGCACAAACTCACATACTATGGCACTACCGGCTCTTTGGTTCATACCATAGCATACAAATAAATACATTATATACATACGCATATAATCATTCCATTCACCTCGAAACGTCCGCACAAATCATGTATGTAATTCACCTCCAAACGCAATCGAGCAAATCTTTACCTATAATACACATATAGGTACAAATACACATAAATAACAATTCTATAAAAGAGAACTCACACTCACATCCGATAGTAGAGGGATCTTACATTGCTCGTTTGACCCCGCCCATTTATCTCCTAATGAGCTCAACCCAATTGCCACTACGGGTGGTAATTCCTACCCATCAAACAAGTACAATTTAACCTAAATTATACTTGTCACCATTTAAACCAACCTAGGTTTTAACACTAAATTACTACTCAAGTAGTAATCATTCCAAACTCCATTTAACACTTAACAAAAGTGCTTATCATTCATTTAATCCAAAATTAGTGTCATTACCAAATTCGACCCAATCTAAGTCAACCCATTTTGACATAAGTCCCAAAAACGCCCAAAATCACTAACGGCTAGTGATTATATTTTTAAAACACCAAATTACACCTAAATCAAACATTTATATACTCGATTTATTAAATCTTGACCCATAACTTAATTTGACACCAAATCAAGGTTAACACCTATTTGACCAACAAACATGTTCTTATGAACATCTAAAACACCAACACACTTACAATCTAGTGATTAACACCCAAACCAATGAAAAATACTTATAAATTTTCATCAAACCCTAACCCACCAATAATCGGGTTTACTTACACAATACATAACGCAAAACCCCTAAATTCATGAGAAATGTGGTTTATAACCCAACTAGCTCAAACCCTAAATATGAACAAGAATCTTAACAATGAAATTCGGCTTTAGAATTTACCATAACAATCAAAACGTAGCCGAGAACTAAAGGAGCAACTTTAACTCTTCCGACTTGACCCGATTCACACATCTTCTTCCTCAAACCAAGCTCTCTCTCTCTAAAATCTCCTTCTCTCTCTAAGAGAAGATGAGAGAGATGTGTGGATTTTAAAATGATCCAAAATAGGTTCTAAATCTGATATTAAGGCTACAAATTCGTCCACATGCGAAAATACACAAATGCCCCTTTTAATTTATTAAAATTCCAACAGCTGGCCCGACAGACCATTTGGACGGCGTCCAAAATGGTTGGACGGCGTCCCATCTTTCATTGGTGGACGGGTCCCAAAAACTAGACGGCGTCCCACTGAATTGAGACTGAAACTGAAATAGCAACTTCTTTCAGGGACTAAAATTGTCTGAGTCTGATTCTGATGTAAATTCTAAAAATGCATAAGTGTTAGGTAGACTTTTAGTGGCGCTTTCTGATGCACACATTTACAGACACTTTCACGAACACTTTCTAATGCATAAAATTTCAGGATCTTACATCGTTTCACCGTTTTAGGGTGATCTCGAGAATTTTCGCACAATCCGAAACCCAAGGTTATGTGCCGTCAAATGGTACTCCAATAGGCGGCGAATATTAATGATTTAAAAAGCGTGTTTAATGAAGTGACATTAGATTCAAAATTATGTGCGTTATACATAATTACATTGCGAGTGAAATAATAGGCCTTAAAACTATATATACCATGTTAAGTCATGCATACAAAAAGGAATAATACGATATAAATTGAAAACGTTCAAAGAGAAAATTAAAAATAAGTAAAATGTCTTTTTTCAACATTGTGAGGGCCTCGAATGGCAAGAAACATTTCGAGAGTCTTGATGTAACGACCTGGAAATTTCCGACCAAATTTAAACCTTGAATTTTATATGTTTCCGACACGATAAGCAGAAACCCTAATGTTGAGTCTAAAAGGTCTGAAATCTATATCTGGATGATTAGTTACCCTTTTGACCAAGCCTGACGATTCACGAACGTGTATGTGTTTATGTGTTATATATTTATTTATAGTTATCGATAATAAAGTATTAGATATAATAGGTTTCGATATAAGAATATTATATTTAACGGTGAGAGTAAAAGATAATAAGATTTTACAAATATCTGAATCTATCTTTGTCAAAATATTAACGAGTCGTTTTAATAAAATAAAGGTTTTAACGTTATTCTAAAAGTCGTAACTTTTCTAGAAACCTTTTGTTAAATGATAAAATGTAACGGTCTGTGATTTTATAAAAACAAATATTTAATAAAACGTGTTCATTAAATATATATATGTATTTTACAAAACAATATTAAACGTTTTCAATTTAAAAATATATTTTGACAAATAATTAAACTTTGATTGATACGAATAAATGACTACAATACTCAAAAGGTTAAGTTATATTTTTTTAGTGGGATTGTTTTTATAAATAAAAGCCCATTATTTTGACAAAGGTACGAGCCACTAAACTTAAAGGGTTAATTTTTTTTAGTCGTATGAAACTTTATTTGGAAAACCGGAACCGGGACATTAGTTGGGTGATAACGTAAAAGTAATTTTTGTAAAAGATATATTTTTACCGCAACCGTAAATATTTTATATATATATATATAATTATATAGAAAATAAATAATTAATTATATATTTAATTTATGTCACACGTTTTAAAAGAATCCAATGTGAACTGGAAAAAGAGATCATGCAAGTTGCATGAGATCCTCACACATCCTCATGCAAGTTGCATGAGGAGAGATACTTGGAAAAGTTCTTTAAATAGCAACGTGTTCTGACTTGTTTCATTTTAATTAAACACAACAAACACACAACACATACAAAACACAATAATACTCCGTAAACAATACTCCCTAATTTATTCTAACATAATATTACTCCGTAACATTTATTTATTTTAATTAAATTTTTATTATAAATAATTAATCTTAGTATTAAGATTAAAGTGATGATTAGTAATACCAAATTTCGAGATTTGAGGAATTATTTGTGCTAAAATCCTATGACGGGGTTCTGTCCAAATGTTCCAAAACTGGTTCCATGAGTGGGATAGAATTATGGAGATTATGGGTCATGGTTATGGAAGTTATGGGTATAGATCGGGGGTTTTGCTCATGAGACAAACTAGTGTTTGTCATCTCCGTTGCGTCTAAATAATATCCTGCAATATTGAATCTCAATATTGATACGTGAGCACTCTAAACTTAACTTTTATTTACTTTTAGTGTGTCCCTGACTAGTGCTCGAGAAATTAGGATCATGCATGCTATTTTATCTATTTTTGGTCAAAAAATACAATAGGATAGAATCTGAACTAGTTACTCATGCGGTCAAAATAAGGTACATGAATAATATGTTTTTGGAAAGGTGGTGAAAAACTATAAACTTTTCATTTAGATAGCGAATGGATTCGACGGACGGATTAGAAGATATAGTCAATTGAACTTTTGTACAAATTGTTAAAAATGAATATTTTTATTTTTACGTCGTTAAAATCATCATTTTTATTATAATTACTATCGTTAATGTTATTATGACTTTTATTATTAAAAACTAATATTTTTATCAACAAATGTAAAATTTTTATTGTTATTATTATTAAAACTATTAATTAATATTTTTTTAAATATTATTATTATTATCATTAAGATTATTATTATTATGATTATTTATGTTAATAACTAAAAACAATTAATATTTTTGTCAAAAATTATCAAACTATTATTTTGATTATTATAAATAATAAAATTATTAATTTAACATTTTTTTTATTATTATTAATATTAAATTATTATTATGTAAATTATCAATTTATTAATAAAGTTTATTATAAAGGGAAATATTATTATAAAATATTAATTCATTTTTTTAAAATGTTTTTTTTTAAAATATTATTTATTAACAAGTAGGTTATATTGTTATTTACTATAAAGGAAATTTTGTTAAATATTTTAAAATATGAAATGACAACATCTATTCATGTATAAATTTTTGGAAATTATTTTGAGTCAAATGAATTTCTGTTAACTTTTACAAATTAGTCTCGAGCAATAGGATTGAGGTACACTGTAAATTGTTTTTTTTTTATTTGTTAATTAGATATTAATTAATATATAAATATATAAATTAGGTTCGTGAATCGAAGGCCAACCTTATAAGTTACCAATGGTGTTATATGTATTTTTACTACAAAATACATTAGGTGAGTATATAGTCCCCTTTTAAACTCTAAATATTTTTGGGCTGAGAATACATGCGTTGTTTATATAAATGATTTACGTTATGGACACAAGTAACTGAAAAATATATTCTACGTTGAGTTGTACCACTGGCATACTTCCCTGTAGCTTGGTAACTACTATTTACAGCGGTATTGTAAACGCGAATCCTGTTGATAGATCTATCGGGCCTGACAACCCCAACCGGGCTGGACGACCAGTATTCAACGGTTGCACAGTACTTCGTTTTGTGACTACACTTTGGTACGGTGTAGTGAGATTTCATATTAAAGGGAATATGCGACGTGATTAAATGTTAAGTATGGTTACCAAGTGCTCAACCACTTAGAATATTTTTATTGAAATGATTATATACGAAATCTTGTGGTCCATTGTTATAACGCTGCTAGCATCAAACCTATATATCTCACCAACTTTATGTTGACGTTTTAAAGCATGTTATTCTCAGGTACGAATTAAGACTTCCGCTGTGCATTAGCTCATATTAAGGATACTAGTTGGGACCCTTTAAGCCATGATACAAGAACGTTGCATTCGTGTCATTGGAGATCATTAAAGACTATTATTAAGTAAATGACAGACTAAGTCATTTGGATATTGTGAAATGTTAGACGAACATATCAATTTTGATGTAATGATAGATTGTCTTTTTAAGAATAAATACAACGTTTGTAAAATGTATCATATAGAGGTCAAATACCTCGCGATGTTATCAACTATTATAATTCGTTTGTAATCGATATGGACGTTGTCCGGATGGATTAGGAACGGATCGTTATAGGTGGTATCAGAGCGTTGGTCTTAGCGAACCAGGTCACCCATTAGTGTGTCTGACTGGTAGTTGTTAAGATACATTAGTGAGTCTGGACTTCGACCGTGTTTGCCTGTCAAAAAGATTTGCTTATCACTTTAGTCGGAAATCATCTGCTTATCATCTTTAGGGAATTGCCTGCTTAGCATTCTTTAGTCTAGACACGTCTTACTGCATTTAGTGCATCGATAGTGTATAGACGAAAATTCATATCTTAGCGCATCTTACACTTGCCTGATATATGTCGTAAGTTTCTTTGTAGCCTACGAAATCTTTAGAACTATATATATAGATATTCTATATAGTTAGAATATCATCCGACATCCGAAAATCATTTCACATCGAAGATCTCTTCCATTCACCAAATTGCCCTTTTCAACCTGAAGCGCTTACCGGCAAACCTGTTCGAGAAACCATTTTCTCTTCCCTTTTTCTGAGTATCTCAACACGATTACATATTATCCCATATTTCGAATTCTATTCAATCGCTCGCTTCAACCGGCAATCATCCTGTAGTACTAGAAGCAGTTAACAAACTACGCGTTCGTGGGACGGCTTTGGAGAACATGGTGCGAAGATTACAAACACCGGCAGCAGCACCAGCAGTATAATCCATATCACCATCATCAACGCCGATAGTACCCTTATCACTCCTAACCACAACCGCGTCGTAAATCTTAACATTTCATTCTGTGCCTCGTGCCTAATCACCGTTCTACGTATCATTCTATCTACTTAATTTTCATTCGACATATCGTTCTACATCGATTACCTTCGCTTTACGTTTTACCTTATATATTTTCGTTCGACATGGCAATCATGTAATCTCTAATGTTTTAGAGATCATGTAATCCAGTGCTAACGATAAATCAAATGAGTTTAATATCTTATTGACTCATTAAATCTATAATTACATCTGAAGAAAATATATATGCAAGTATATTTCATAAGGATTGTAATTAAACATTCTTTCGTACAAACTGTTAATGATGAAAATATTTTAACGGGTGGGTAACACCCGAGGAATATTTAGAATTCACATTAATAAGTTACACTGTACATTCTTTGAATCTGATTCAACGACTATCTATTATCCTACTTACAACCATCGATATTCGTATCCGCTCACCTCAGAATAACCATTTCCATTCAAATTTCATATCTGGATTTTTACCTATCCGAATCCAACAAGTGGCATAACGAAGAAAATATTGGACAAAATAAAATTTGTTAGAAACAAACGGTTTAACTAATTGAAATTTGGTTAGGATTCCACGCTAACTGTTCCGGCTAACTGTCCCCAGCTAACTGATTAACATTTAATTTATCGCAATTTACATTCTCGCAATTTTATTTATCGTCATTTAATTTCTGTTATTTACTTTTATGCATTTTTAAGTCGGGACACATGTACGCAATACGTCGGATTAATTCTGAGACAACACGGTGCATGGGTCATGATATATATTTATTTATTTTACGCACTTTAAATAAACGGGACACGTATACAAGGTTCGACATATCATATTGACCCATGTATATATATATTTCGGAACAACCGTAGACACTCTATATGTGAAGGTGGGAGTTGGCTATACAGGGTCGGAGTTGATTCCAAAATATATATAAACTTTGAGTTGTGATCGACACCGAGACCGGTACACGGGTCACGATACGTATTTATTTATTCGAATATTATATATTAATTATATATTATTGAGCTATCGGACTATTGAACAATCGGACTAACAGACTGTTAACTATGGACAAGTAAAATGAATTAAAATATTGATTATAACATATGAAACTAAACAATTCTTCAAGTTTGCCACTTGATTTTATTCTAAACCTCATTTGAACCTCGACAATTACAATTCGCATTCAAATCTTTTCATGATTCTTGAAAACATCTCGATCGAGAAGTCGAACCAGCCGCATCTCGTCTACCGAAGAAAAAAAAATTTATACACCGGAAAACCCTCGAATCCAAATTCATAGTGAAACACATACCTGTGTTGAATCCTTTACCATTTATTAGCAAAAACAATCTTACACTTCCTTTTTAAGAAGCTAATTTTGTCACAGCTCCACTTCGACTTCTCAGTAAGACTACTCCTACTATCACCTCAATATTTATATCTTGTCTTCTCGCTGTCGTTACCGGAGAACCTTTTATATTTCACAAACACCATCAACTGATGTACCAGCAACTCATTATCTCCTCAACGAAACCCGCAACCAGTATTTTGAAAATTCGCAGAACCTCTCCAGTTATACTTATAACATTTATCCCTAAGAATTTCATATTCTGAATGTGAAGTTTCTGAAAAATGTCTTGAACTATGAAGTAGTTCTTGAAATGCTGACGAAGTAGCATGTTGTATACGGTGTTAATGACCAAAAGTTGATGATAAAAGGAGGAAGTGTTAGGAACGCTCGATAGAAAATTTGGTACTGAAAACCGGATTGAGCAAACCGTGAAGGAGACTCTGAACAAATTTCAAGGACTAAACTTGTACATAAAGAATCATGACAATTCTGTAGCAAACACCTTGTTTCTGAATCTAAACCCTTACGAGTCAATTTTCATCATCATTCTTCGACACTAGAAATTCCAAGATATTATCATATCTTTCATTATGAATATCCTCAATATTCTGAAGATGTTTTCACAACAATCTTTATTTGAAATCCTTTATTCCTCCGTAATATCTGTGTTACAATATAAAAGAAACTGTGTTAGTTTTTAAATTCTGAAATCTTCAAATTTAAAATATGAATGTTTTGAAGAAGTGTTGGGAATTGATGCATGAATTAATATAATATAATGAAACTTGATCAACTTCATTATATTACAGTAAGTCATGTTAAGTTTCTAATGAAGCATGATGATTCACAGTACCATCATCATGTGCCATGTTACACGGCTCTTACATTCTATCCACTCTCCAAATATAATAGAACGTATCACCCTGATAGTTCTAATTTTCCGAAAATGTTCTGGTAATTTGACAAATTAAAATCGTACCATTACCATTCCTTTCTGAGAACACTAGCGATATTCATTCCAAATCTTATATCTACGAATTCCGGACTATTGTTCGCTTGACTTGGGGACGGGAAGAAGAAACGGAGGGACAAAACCCTGCAATAGGAATTGGGGTAAAATCATAGCAAATAGGAGGAGATGTAGGATATGGAAATAAGGAAAAGATGGGGGTAGTTTTATAAGTGAAATATCCGACAAAGAAATCACAGCAGATTTGTCGCATTAGATCAAAGGAAACCCTGTTTCCTAAATCACCAAAGAACCAAATCTTATTACAAAAGATTTTCGTTAAACCTTGTGAATTCCGAAAATCAATCATAACCACGTCATCAGTTAAAACGATACCATATTACTCATTTCACTCTCTTTTGTGATAACTTCGCTCGTACGCTTCACATGATCGAAATGTTTTATCTATATCTATCAATAATGATAAAACTCCGTTATTACCTCATATTCGTCATGAAAATATTTTCATTGTTATCTATGACAATCTCTATCAAATTTCGGGGACGAAATTTCTTTAACAGGTGGGTACTGTAACGACCTGGAAATTTCCGACCAAATTTAAACCTTGAATTTTATATGTTTCCGACACGATAAGCAGAAACCCTAATGTTGAGTCTAAAAGGTCTGAAATCTATATCTGGATGATTAGTTACCCTTTTGACCAAGCCTGACGATTCACGAACGTGTATGTGTTTATGTGTTATATATTTATTTATAGTTATCGATAATAAAGTATTAGATATAATAGGTTTCGATATAAGAATATTATATTTAACGGTGAGAGTAAAAGATAATAAGATTTTACAAATATCTGAATCTATCTTTGTCAAAATATTAACGAGTCGTTTTAATAAAATAAAGGTTTTAACGTTATTCTAAAAGTCGTAACTTTTCTAGAAACCTTTTGTTAAATGATAAAATGTAACGGTCTGTGATTTTATAAAAACAAATATTTAATAAAACGTGTTCATTAAATATATATATGTATTTTACAAAACAATATTAAACGTTTTCAATTTAAAAATATATTTTGACAAATAATTAAACTTTGATTGATACGAATAAATGACTACAATACTCAAAAGGTTAAGTTATATTTTTTTTAGTGGGATTGTTTTTATAAATAAAAGCCCATTATTTTGACAAAGGTACGAGCCACTAAACTTAAAGGGTTAATTTTTTTTAGTCGTATGAAACTTTATTTGGAAAACCGGAACCGGGACATTAGTTGGGTGATAACGTAAAAGTAATTTTTGTAAAAGATATATTTTTACCGCAACCGTAAATATTTTATATATATATATATAATTATATAGAAAATAAATAATTAATTATATATTTAATTTATGTCACACGTTTTAAAAGAATCCAATGTGAACTGGAAAAAGAGATCATGCAAGTTGCATGAGATCCTCACACATCCTCATGCAAGTTGCATGAGGAGAGATACTTGGAAAAGTTCTTTAAATAGCAACGTGTTCTGACTTGTTTCATTTTAATTAAACACAACAAACACACAACACATACAAAACACAATAATACTCCGTAAACAATACTCCCTAATTTATTCTAACATAATATTACTCCGTAACATTTATTTATTTTAATTAAATTTTTATTATAAATAATTAATCTTAGTATTAAGATTAAAGTGATGATTAGTAATACCAAATTTCGAGATTTGAGGAATTATTTGTGCTAAAATCCTATGACGGGGTTCTGTCCAAATGTTCCAAAACTGGTTCCATGAGTGGGATAGAATTATGGAGATTATGGGTCATGGTTATGGAAGTTATGGGTATAGATCGGGGGTTTTGCTCATGAGACAAACTAGTGTTTGTCATCTCCGTTGCGTCTAAATAATATCCTGCAATATTGAATCTCAATATTGATACGTGAGCACTCTAAACTTAACTTTTATTTACTTTTAGTGTGTCCCTGACTAGTGCTCGAGAAATTAGGATCATGCATGCTATTTTATCTATTTTTGGTCAAAAAATACAATAGGATAGAATCTGAACTAGTTACTCATGCGGTCAAAATAAGGTACATGAATAATATGTTTTTGGAAAGGTGGTGAAAAACTATAAACTTTTCATTTAGATAGCGAATGGATTCGACGGACGGATTAGAAGATATAGTCAATTGAACTTTTGTACAAATTGTTAAAAATGAATATTTTTATTTTTACGTCGTTAAAATCATCATTTTTATTATAATTACTATCGTTAATGTTATTATGACTTTTATTATTAAAAACTAATATTTTTATCAACAAATGTAAAATTTTTATTGTTATTATTATTAAAACTATTAATTAATATTTTTTTAAATATTATTATTATTATCATTAAGATTATTATTATTATGATTATTTATGTTAATAACTAAAAACAATTAATATTTTTGTCAAAAATTATCAAACTATTATTTTGATTATTATAAATAATAAAATTATTAATTTAACATTTTTTTTATTATTATTAATATTAAATTATTATTATGTAAATTATCAATTTATTAATAAAGTTTATTATAAAGGGAAATATTATTATAAAATATTAATTCATTTTTTTAAAATGTTTTTTTTTAAAATATTATTTATTAACAAGTAGGTTATATTGTTATTTACTATAAAGGAAATTTTGTTAAATATTTTAAAATATGAAATGACAACATCTATTCATGTATAAATTTTTGGAAATTATTTTGAGTCAAATGAATTTCTGTTAACTTTTACAAATTAGTCTCGAGCAATAGGATTGAGGTACACTGTAAATTGTTTTTTTTTTTATTTGTTAATTAGATATTAATTAATATATAAATATATAAATTAGGTTCGTGAATCGAAGGCCAACCTTATAAGTTACCAATGGTGTTATATGTATTTTTACTACAAAATACATTAGGTGAGTATATAGTCCCCTTTTAAACTCTAAATATTTTTGGGCTGAGAATACATGCGTTGTTTATATAAATGATTTACGTTATGGACACAAGTAACTGAAAAATATATTCTACGTTGAGTTGTACCACTGGCATACTTCCCTGTAGCTTGGTAACTACTATTTACAGCGGTATTGTAAACGCGAATCCTGTTGATAGATCTATCGGGCCTGACAACCCCAACCGGGCTGGACGACCAGTATTCAACGGTTGCACAGTACTTCGTTTTGTGACTACACTTTGGTACGGTGTAGTGAGATTTCATATTAAAGGGAATATGCGACGTGATTAAATGTTAAGTATGGTTACCAAGTGCTCAACCACTTAGAATATTTTTATTGAAATGATTATATACGAAATCTTGTGGTCCATTGTTATAACGCTGCTAGCATCAAACCTATATATCTCACCAACTTTATGTTGACGTTTTAAAGCATGTTATTCTCAGGTACGAATTAAGACTTCCGCTGTGCATTAGCTCATATTAAGGATACTAGTTGGGACCCTTTAAGCCATGATACAAGAACGTTGCATTCGTGTCATTGGAGATCATTAAAGACTATTATTAAGTAAATGACAGACTAAGTCATTTGGATATTGTGAAATGTTAGACGAACATATCAATTTTGATGTAATGATAGATTGTCTTTTTAAGAATAAATACAACGTTTGTAAAATGTATCATATAGAGGTCAAATACCTCGCGATGTTATCAACTATTATAATTCGTTTGTAATCGATATGGACGTTGTCCGGATGGATTAGGAACGGATCGTTATACTTGATGTTATGGTCGTTTTAGGGTGATCTCGAGAATTTCAGCACAATCTGAAACCAAAGGTTATGTGCCACCAAATGGTACTCCATTTGGCGGCACGTATTAGTGATTTAAAATGCATATTTAATGAAGTGACACTAGATTCAAAATTAAATGCGTTATACATAATTATGCATTATACATAATTACATTGTGAGTTAAATAATAGGTCTTAAAACAATATGTACCATGCTAAGTCATGCACACACAAAAGGAATAATATGAAAGATATTCGAAACGGTCAAAAATAGAAAAAGGCAAAATTAAAAGCTTTCAAGGTCTCGTTTTGAAAAATATTTGGGATAAACCGCCTACGGCAGTTTGTCAATGGATAAATCTCGAAAAAATACACAATTTGAAAAAAACGGTCACTAAATCAGAGCTACAATTCAAAAGATACGATGGATCTATCATTTTGGCCAAACACACAAAACACCAAGCACCACGAACCGTCGGTGGTGTTTGATGCGTGGTGCGAATTTGTGAGGAAAAATGTCTTTTTGGAATCAAGATGACCTCGAATGGCAAGCACGTTCATAGAGTCTTGCTCGTTCGACTGTTTTAGGGTGATCTCGAGAATTTCAGCACAATCCGAAACCGAAGGTTATGCGCCGCCACATGGTACTCCATCAGGCGGCGCATATTAATGATTTAAAAAGCTTGTTTAATGAAGTGACATTAGATTCAAAATTATGTGTGTTATACATAATAGCATTGCGAGTGAAATAATAGGCCTTAAAACTATATATACCATGCTGAGTCATGCATACAAAAAGGAATAATATGATATAGATTGAAAACGTTCAAAGAGAACATTAAAAATAAGTAAAATATCTTTTTTCGGCATCCTGAAGACCTCGAATGACAAGAGACTTTCAGAAAGTCTTGATGTTAGGGTCGTTTTAGGGTGATCTCGAGAATTTCAGCACCATCTGAAACCAAAGGTTATGCGCCGCCAAATGGTACTCCATTTGGCGGCGCGTATTAGTGATTTAAAATGCGTATTTAATTAAGTGACACTAGATTCAAAATTATATGCATTATACATAATTACATTGTGAGTGAAATAATAAGCCTTAAAAATATGTACCATGCTAAGTCATGCATAAACAAAAGGAATAATATGAAAGAAATTCAAAACGGTCAAAAATAGAAAAAAATCCAAAATTGAAGGCTTTCGAGGTCTCGTTTCGAAAAATATTTAGGACAAACCGCCTACAGCAGTTTGTCAATGGATAGATCTCGAAAAAATACACGCTTTCAAAAAAAGGTGACTAAATCGGAGCTACGAGTCAAAAGATACGATAGATCTACGCACAATCCAAAACACCAAGCACAACGAACCGTCGGTGGTGTTTGGTGCGTGGTGCGAATTTGCGAGGAAAAATGTCTTTTTATGAATCTAGATGACCTCGAATGGCAAGCACGTTTATAGAGTCTTACTCATTCGACCGTTTTAAGGTGATCTCTAGAATTTACGCACAATCCGAAACCCAAGGTTATGCGCCGCCAAATGGTACTCCAATCGGCGGCGCATATTAATGATTTAAAAAGCGTGTTTAATGAAGTGACATTAGATTCAAAATTATGTGCGTTATACATAATTACATTGCGAGTGAAATAATAGGCCTTAAAACTATATATACCATTCTAAGTCATGCACACAAAAAGGAATAATACGATATAAATTGAAAATGTTCAAAAAGAACATTAAAAATAAGTAAAATGTCTTTTTTCGGCATCCTGAGGGCCTCGAATGTCAAGAAACTTTCCGAGAGTCTTGGTGTTAGGGTCGTTTTAGGGTGATCTCGAGAATTTCAGCACAATCTAAAACCAAAGGTTATGCGCCGCCAAATGGTACTCCATTTGGCAGCGCGTATTAGTGATTTAAAATGCGTATTTAATGAAGTGACACTAGATTCAAAATTATATGCGTTATAAATAATTACATTGTGAGTGAAATAATAGGCCTTAAAACAATATGTACCATGCTAAGTCACGCATACACAAAAGGAATAATATGAAAGAAATTCAAAACGGTCAAAAATAGAAAATAATCTAAAATTGAAGGCTTTCGAGGTCTCGTTTTGAAAAATATTTGGGATAAACTGCCTACGGCAGTTTGTGAACGGATACATCTCGAAAAAATACACGCTTTGAAAAAACGGTGACTAAATCGGAGCTACGAGTCAAAAGATATGATAGATCTATCATTTTGGCAAAAGACACAAAACACCAAGCACAACGAACCGTCGGTGGTGTTTGGTGTGTGGTGCGAATTTGCGAGGAAAAATTTCTTTTTATGAATTTAGATGACCTCGAATGGCAAGCACGTTCATAGAGTCTTGATCGTTCGACCGTTTTAGGGTGATCTCGAGAATTTTCGCACAATCTGAAACCCAAGGTTATGCTCCGCCAAATGGTACTCCATCTGGCGGCGCATTTTAATGATTTAAAAAGCATGTTTAATGATGTGACATTAGATTAAAAATTTTGTGCGTTATACATAATTACATTGCGAGTGAAATAATAGGCCTTAAAACTATATATACCATTCTATGTCATGCATAAAAAAAGGAATAATACGATATACGTTCAAAGATAACATTAAAAATGAGTAAAATGTCTTTTTTCGGCATCCTGAGGACCTCAAATGGCAAGACACTTTCCGAGAGTCTTGATGTTAGGGTCGTTTCAGGGTGATCTCGAGAATTTCAGCACAATCTGAGACTAAAGGTTATGCGCCGCCAAATGTGAAATGGCCCTTCATATTGATTATAAACGTTCCACATTAATTGATTTCGCTGCGAGGTTTTGACCTCTATATGAGACGTTTTTCAAAGACTGCATTCGATTTTAAAACAAACCATAACCTTTATTTTATCGATAAAGGTTTAAAAATATTACGACGATTATCAAATAATGATAATAAAAAATATAGCGTTTTCACACGACCATTACATAATGGTTTACAATAATATTACACAACAATATATGTCTTCGTATGCAGTTTTCAAACAATATTATACAAGCATGGACTCTAAATCTTGTCATTAATTTAGTATGCAACAGCGGAAGCACTTAACAATTACCTGAGAATAAACATGCTTAAAACGTCAACAAAAATGTTGGTGAGTTATAGGTTTAACCTATATATTTATCAATCGTAATAATAGACCACAAGATTTCATATTTCCATTTTTCGTAAACATCATCCCATACATAGAGATAAAAATCATTCATATGGTGAACACCTGGTAACCGACATTAACAAGATGCATTTAAGAATATCCCCATCATTCCGGGACATCCATCGGACATGATATAAATTTTGAAGTACTAAAGCATCCGCTACAACGGATGGGGTTTGTTGGGTCCAATAGATCTATCTTTAGGATTCGCGTCAATTAGTAGACTGGTTTACTAATTCTTAGGTTACCAAGCAAAAAGGGGCATATTCAGCTTCGATCATTCAACCATAGAAAGTAGTTTCACGTACTTGTGTCTATTTTGTAAAACATTTATAAAACTGCATGTATTCTCATCCCAAAAATATTAGATTTTAAAAATGGGACTATAACTCACTTTCACGTATCTTCACTTCGTCGGAAAATAAGACTTGGCCACTGGTCGATTCACGAATCTATAACAAATATGTACATATATATCAAATTATGATCGAAATATATTCACAACATTTTTTTATTATGTTTTAATGATTTAAGTTTGTTAAGTTAGCAGTCCAACGTTAGTAATCTACAACTAGTTGTCCACAGTTAGATGTACAGAAATAAATCAATATTATCTCGAATCAATCCACGACCCAGTGTATACAAGTCTCAGGCTAGATCACAACTCAAAGTATATATATTATTTTGGAATCAACCTCAACCCTGTATAGCTAACTCGAGCATTACTGCATATAGAGTGTCTATGGTTGTTGCAAATAATATATATAGATGGATCGATATGATATGTCAAAACATTGTATACGTGTCTATGGTATCCCAAGATTAAATAATATATATAATACAATATAAATTATTTAGGATATGTTTAGTCTAGATTTGTTACCAAATTTTCGTAGCTAATACTAGCAAATTTATCCAATTTTGTTTTACCCGTCATTTCTTCGTTTCAAATCCGTTTTGAGTGATTCAAGTTGCAATAGTTTCATAATGAACTAAAATTTATGAAACTAAATAGAAAAAGTATAAGTTTATAGTCGGAAATACAGGTTACAAGTCATTTTTTAAAAAGGTAGTCATTTCCGTTGAAAGAACGACATCTTAATGACCATTTTGAAAAACATACTTCCACTTTGAGTTTAACCATGATTTTTGGATATAGTTTCATGTTCATAAGCAAAATCATTTTCCCAGAAGAACAATTTTTAAATCAAAGTTTATCATAGTTTTTAATTATCAAACCCAAAACAGCCCGCGGTGTTACTACAACGGCGTATGTCCGATATTACGGTGTTTTTCGTGTTTCCAGGTTTTAAATCATTAAGTTAGCATATCATATAGATATAGAACATGTTTTTAGTTGATTTTAAAAGTCAAGTTAGAAGGATTAACTTTATTTGCGAACAAGTTTAGAATTAACTAAAATATGTTCTAGTGATTACAAGTTTAAATCTTCGAATAAGATAGTTTTATATGTATGAATCGAATGATGTTATTGAAATGTCCCGTTCATATCGATTATAAACGTTTCATATTAATTGATCTCTTTGCGAGGTTTGACCTCTATATGAGACGTTTTTTCCAAGACTGCATTCGTTTTTTAAAAACAAACCATAACCTTTATTTTATCGACAAGATTAAAAGGACACTACCTAGATTATCAAGAAATGATAATCTAAAAATATCACACTTACACACTACTAATACATATTGGTTTACAATATTAATATGTTACAACAAAGTAAATCTCGAATGCAGTTTTAAACAATATTATACAAGCATGCTGACACCGAATCTTGTCCATATTTTAGCATGCAACAGCGGAAGCTCTTAATAATCAACTGAGAATAAACATGCTTTAAACGTCAACAAAAAATGTTGGTCAGTTATAGGTTTAACCTATATATTTATTAAATCGTAATAATAGACCACAAGATTTCCATTTCCATTTTTCAATAACATGCGAACTGCATAAAAACCATTCATATGTTGAACACCTGGTAACCGACATTAACAAAATGCATATAGAATATCCCCAAAACAGAAATCCATCTGTATTAATAACTCAAAGTACTAAAGCATACCATTTTCCGGTATGGGGGGAGTTAGTGCCCGTAGATCTACCTTTAGGATTCGCGTCAATTAGGGTGTATGTTCCCTAATTCTTAGGCTACCAAGCTAAAAGGGTGATATTCGGTATTCATAATCCAACATAGAATGTAATTTCAAGTATTTGTGTCTATTTTGTAAAACCTTTATAAAACTGCATGTATTCTCATCCCAAAAATATTAGATTTAAAAGTGGGACTATAACTCACTTTCACATATTTTTCCTTCATCGGAAAATAAGACTTGGCCACTGGTCGATTCACGAACCTATAACAATATGTACATATACATCAAAGTATGATCGAAATATATTTACAACATTTTTATTACGTTTTAAAATGATTTAAGTTTATTAAGTCAGCTGTCCTCGTTAGAACCTACAACTAGTTGTCCACAGTTAGATGTACAGAAATAAATCGATATATATTATCTTGAATCAATCCACGACCCAGTGTATACACGTCTCAGGCTAGATTACAATTCAAAGTATACATATTTTTGAAATCAACCTCAACCCTGTATAGCTAACCCAAACATTACTGCATATAGAGTGTCTATGGTTGTTCCAAATAATATATATACATGGGTCGATATGATATGTCAAAACATTGTATACGTGTCTATGGTATCCCAAGATTACGTAATATATTAGAATACATGTATAATACAATATAAGTTAGCTAGGATATGATTATTATAGATTTGTTACCAATTTTAACGTAGCTACAACAAGCAAAATTATCCAATCTTGTTTTACCCATAACTTATTCATTTTAAATCCGTTTTGAGTGATTCAAGTTGCTATGTTTTAATATTGAACTTAAGTTTATGAATCTAAACAGAAAAGGTATAAGTTTATTGTCGGAAATATAGGTTACAAGTCAAAATTATATGAGGTAGTCATTTCAATCGAAAGAACGATGCCTTGATAACCATTTTGAAAAAGTTTGAGTTTAACCATGATTTTTGGATATAGTTTCATGTTCATAAGAAAAATCATTTTCCCAGAAGAACAACTTTTAAATTAAAGTTTATCATAGTTTTTAATTCACTAACACAAAACAGCTCGCGGTGTTATTACGATGGCGTATGTCCGGTTTTACGGTGTTCTTCCTGTTTCCAGGTTTTAAATCATTAAGTTAGCATATCATATAGATATAGAACATGTGTCTAGTTGATTTTAAAAGTCAAGTTAGAAGGATTAACTTTTGTTTGTGAACAAGTTTGGAATTAACTAAATTATGTTCTAGTGATTACAAGTTTAAACCTTCGAATAAGATTGTTTTATATATATGAATCGAATGATGTTATGAACATCATTACTACCTCAAGTTTTGTGGATATACCTATTGGAAATTAGAAAAAGAGATCTAGCTTCAAAGGATCCTTGGATGGCTAGAAAGTTCTTGAAGTAGAATCATGACACGAAAACAAGTTCAAGTAAGATTTCCACTCGAAATAAGATTGTTATAGTTATAGAAATTGAATCAAAGTTTGAATATGAGTATTACCTTGTATTAGAAAGATAACCTACTATAAATAACAAAGGTTTCTTGATCTTGGATGATTACTTGGAATGGATTAGAAAGCTTGGAAGTAATCTTGCAAACTTGAAAGTGTTCTTGATTTTATGAAACTAGAACTTATAGAATTTATGAAGAACACTTAGAACTTGAAGATAGAACTTGAGAGAGATCAATTAGATGAAGAAAATTGAAGAATGAAAGTGTTTGTAGGTGTTTTTGGTCGTTGGTATATGGATTAGATATAAAGGATGTGTAAGTTTGTTTTCATGTAAATAATTCATGAATGATTTATAATATTTTTGTAATTTTGTTAGATATTTCATGCTATATCTTAAATGATGGTTCCCACATAGTTAGGTAACTCACAAGGGCTACTAAGAGCTGATCATTGGAGTGTATATACCAATAGTAAATACATTTAGAAGCTGTGTATTGTACGAGTACAAATACGAGTGCATACGAGTAGAATTGTTGATGAAAATGAATGAGGATGTAATTGTAAGAATTTTTGTTAAGTAGAAGTACTTTGATAAGTGTCTTGAAGTCTTTCAAAAGTGTATGAATACATTTTAAAACACTACATGTATATACATTTTAACTGAGTCGTTAAGTCATCGTTAGTTGTTACATGTAAGTGTTGTTTTGAAACCTTTAAGTTAACGATCTCATTTAATGTTGTTAACCCATTGTTTATTATATCTAATGAGATGTTAAATTATTTCATTATCATGATATTATGATGTATGAATATATCTTAATACGATATATATACATTAAAATATCGTTACAACGATAATCATTACATATATGTCTCGTTTCGAAATTCTTAAGTTATTAGTCTTGCTTTGCATATGTAGTTCTTTGTTAACATACTTAATGATATATATAATTATCATTTTATCATGTTAAATATATTGTAACAATATCTTAATATGATACATATGTATTTAGTAAGACGTTGTTATAACGATAATCGTTATATATATCGTTTCGAGTTTCTTAATTCAATATTCTCATTTTTATGTATATAACTCATTGTTAATCTACCTAGTAAGATACTTACTTATCATAATATCATGTGTAACTATATATATATCCATATATATATATATATATATATATATATATATATATATATATATATATATATATATATATATATATATATATCATGTAGTTTTTACAAGTTTTTAACGTTCGTGAATCGTCGGTCAACTTGGGTGGTCAATTGTCTACATGAAACTTATTTCAAATAATCAAGTCTTAACAAGTTTGATTGCTTAACATGTTGAAAACATTTAATCATGTAAATATAGTTTTCATTTAATATATAATCATGGAAAAGTTCGGGTCACTACAGTACTTACCCGTTAAATAAATTTCGTCCCGAAATTTTAAGCTGTTGAAGGTGTTGACGAATCTTCTAGAAATAGGTGTGGGTATTTCTTCTTCATCTGATCTTCACGCTCCCAGGTGAACTCGGGTCCTCTACTAGCATTCCATCAAACCTTAACAATTGGTATCTTATTTTGCTTAAGTCCTTTAACCTCACGATCCATTATTTCGACGGGTTCTTCGATGAATTGAAGTTTTTCGTTGATTTGAATTTCATCTAACGGAATAGTGAGATCTTCTTTAGCAAACCATTTCTTCAAATTTGAGACGTGGAAAGTGTTATGTACAGCCTCGAGTTGTTGAGGTAACTCAAGTCGGTAAGCTACTGGTCCGACACGATCAATAATCTTGAATGGTCCAATATACCTTGGATTTAATTTCCCTCATTTACCAAATCGAAAAATGCCTTTCCAAGGTGCAACTTTAAGCATGACCATCTCTCAAATTTCAAATTCTATATCTTTTCTTTTATTATCAGCGTAGCTCTTTTGTCGACTTTGGGCGGTTTTCAACCATTGTTGAATTTGGATGATCTTCTCGGTAGTTTCTTGTATTATCTCCGGACCCGTAATCTGTCTATCCCCCACTTCATTCCAACAAATCGGAGACCTGCACTTTCTACCATAAAGTGCTTCAAACGGTGCCATCTGAATACTCGAATGGTAACTGTTATTGTAGGAAAAATCTGCTAATGGTAGATGTCGATCCCAACTGTTTCCAAAATCAATAACACATGCTCGTAGCATGTCTTCCAGTGTTTTTATCGTCCTTTCGCCCTGCCCATCAGTTTATGGATGATAGGCAGTACTCATGTCTAGACGAGTTCCCAATGCTTGCTGTAATGTCTGCCAAAACCTTGAAACAAATCTGCCATCCCTATCAGAGATAATAGAGACTAGTATTCCATGTCTGGAGACAACTTCCTTCAAGTATAGTCGTGCTAACTTCTCCATTTTATCATCTTCTCTCATTGGCAGAAAGTGTGCTGACTTGGTGAGACGATCAACTATTACCCAAATAGTATCATAACCACTTGTAGTCCTTGGCAATTTAGTAATGAAATCCATGGTAATGTTTTCCCATTTTCATTCCGGGATTTCGGGTTGTTGAAGTAGACCTGATGGTTTCTGATGTTCAGCTTTGACCTTAGAACACGTCAAACATTCTCCTACGTATCTAGCAATATTGGCCTTCATACCCGGCCACCAAAAGTGTTTCTTGAGATCTTTGTACATCTTCCCCGCTCCGGGATGTATTGAATATCTGGTTTTATGTGCTTCCTTAAGTACCTTTTCTCTTACATCTCCAAACTTTGGTACCCAAATTCTTTCCGCCCTATACCGGATTCCGTCTTCCCAAATATTAAGATGTTTCTCTGATCCTTTGGGTATTTCATTCTTTAAATTTCCTTCTTTTACAACTACCTGTTGCGCCTCCTTTATTTTAGTTGTAAGGTTAGTACGAATAATTATATTCATAGATTTTACCCGTATAGGTTCTTTGTCCTTTCTACTCAAAGCGTAGGCTACCACATTTGCCTTCCCCGGGTGGTAACGAATCTCAAAATCATAATCATTCAACAGTGCAATCCACCTACGCTGTCTCATGTTCAGTTGTTTCTGATTAAATATATGTTGGAGACTTTTGTGGTCGGTATATATAATACTTTTGACCCCATATAAGTAGTGCCTCTAAGTCTTTAATGCAAAAACAACAGCGCCTAATTCCGAATCGTGAGTCATATAATTTTGCTCTTGAATCTTCAATTGTCTGGATGCATAAGCAATTACATTCGCTCGTTGCATTAATACACAGCCAAGGCCTTGCTTTGAGGCGTCACAATATATCACAAAATCATCATTCCCTTCAGGCAATGAAAATATAGGTGCCGTAGTTAACTTTTTCTTCAACAATTGAAACGCTTTCTCCTGCTCATCCTTCCATTCAAATTTCTTCCCTTTATGTGTTAATGCAGTCAAGGGTTTTGCTATTTTGGAAAAATCTTGGATGAACCTTCTGTTGTAACCGGCCAGTCCTAAAAATTGGCGTATATGCTTCGGAGTTTTCGGGGTTTTCCACTTTTTAACGGTTTCAATCTTTGCTAGATCCACCTGAATACCTTCTTTGTTCACTATGTGACTGAGGAATTGAACTTCTTCCAACCAAAATGCACACTTTGAAAACATAGCGTACAGTTTTTCTTTTCTCAACAACTCTAGCACTTTTCTCAAATGTTCTTCGTGCTCTTGATCATTCTTCGAGTAAATAAGTGTGTCATCGATGAAAACAATGACAAACTTGTCAAGATATGGCCCACACACTCGGTTCATGAGGTCCATGAACACAGCTGGTGTGTTAGTCAATCCAAACGGCATAACCATAAACTCGTAATGACCGTAACGCGTCCTAAAAGCAGTCTTCGGAATATCATCCTCCTTCACCCGCATTTGATTATACCCAGAACGTAAATCAATCTTCGAATAAACTTACGAGCCTTGCAGCTAATCAAATAAGTCGTCGATTCTTGATGGTAAGTTTGTTCAACTCTCGGTAGTCGATACACAACCTAAATGTACCATCTTTCTTCTTGACAAACAGAACAGGAGCTCCCCATGGTGATGTACTTGGTCGAAGAAACCACGCTCCAAAAGTTCATGTAACTGACTTTGTAATTCTTTCATTTCGCTCGGTGCGAGTCTGTATGGAGCACGAGCTATTGGTGCAGCTCCTGGTACAAGGTCTATTTGAAATTCAACGGATTGATGTGGGGGTAATCCCGGTAATTCTTTCAAAAATACATCGGGAAATTCTTTTGCGACGGGAACATCACTGATGTTCTTTTCTTCAGGTTTAACTTCCTCGATGTGTGCTAGAATGACGTAACAACCTTTTCTTATTAGTTTTTGCACCTTCAAACTACTAATAAGATTTAACTTCGCGTTGTTCTTTTCTCCGAACACCATTAAAGGTTTTCCTTTTTCGCGCACAATACGAATCGCATTTTTGTAACAAACAACCTCTGCTCTCACCTTTTTCAACCAATCCATGCCAATTATTACATCAAAACTCCCTAACTCGACTGGTATTAAATCATTCTTAAACGTTTCATCACCCAGTTTAATATCTCTATCCCGACATATATTATCTGCTGAAATTAATTTACCGTTTGCTAATTCGAGTAAAAATTTACTATCCAAAGGCGTCAATTGGCAACTTAATTTAGCACAAAAATCTCTACTCACATAGCTTTTATCCGCACCCGAATCAAATAAAACATAAACAGATTTATCGTCAATAAGAAACGTACCCGTAACAAGCTCCGGGTCTTCCTGCGCTTCTGCCGAATTAATGTTGAAGACTCTTCCACGGCTTTGCCCATTTTTATTTCCATGGTTTGGGCATTTACTCTTGAGGTGGCCCGGTTTTCCACATTCATAACAAATAAAGGCGGCATTACTTTTCCCGACATTACTTGTTGCATTATTCTTGTTAATCACCGATCCATAAATTTCACACTTCGTCTCTCTATGACCACCTCTATTACACTTAGTACATGTTGTCGTGCAGAACCCAGTCGGATGGTATCCTTCACACCTCTGACATGGTTTTTGCCTTTTGTTATTATTGTCAGGATGGTTGTTGTTGTGGTTGTTGTTGTTGTTGTTGTTGGGACGTTTGTTGTAGTTATTGTTAGGATTGTGGGTATTGTTGCGATTGTTGTTGCGGTTGTTGGGATAGTTGTTGCGATTGTGGTTGTAATTGTTGTTGTTGTTGTTGTTGTTGTTGTACTGGTGACTCTTATCACCGTTTTCCTCCCACTTCCTCTTGAGTTGTTTCGTGTTGGCTTCTTCTCCCGCCCGCTCTTTAATTCTTCCCTCAATATGATTTATGAGTTTATGAGCCGTTCGACTTGCCTTTTGTATGGAAGCGGGCTCGTGCGAACTCACATCTTCTTGAATCCTTTCTGGTAACCCTTTTACAAACGCATCGATCTTCTCTTCTTCATCTTCGAATACTCCCGGACACAATAGGCACAACTCTGTGAATCGTCGTTCATATGTGGTAATGTAGAACCCTTGTGTTCGTAACTCTCTAAGCTCTACCTTGAGCTTATTGACTTTGTTTCTAGGACGGTACTGCTCGTTCATCAATTGCTTGAATGCTGACCACGGTAGTGCGTAAGCAACATTTTGCCCTACCAGTTCAAGATAGGTGTTCCACCACGTTAACGTAGTACCTGTGAAGGTATACGTAGCTGTGACGACCCGAAAATTTCTGACCAAATTTAAACTTTAATCTTTATATTATTCCGACATGATAAGCAAAGTTTGTTAAGTTAAATCTCAAGGATTTTAAACTATGTTTATACATTCATTTAAACCTCGACCAAATTCCAATGATTCACGAACCATTAAATGAACATATATGAATATGTATGTATATGTGTATATGTTATAAATTGAAAATGTCAACAAAGTATTTAAATGTATAATGCTTTATATGAACGTATTTGTTTCAATATAATTATCGATGAAATTAAAAAATATATATATTAAATGATTGAATTATCAGAAACATTGAATTATGATTACAAGTCTCTGTTGAGAGGTCCACTATGATTTGAGAAAATCTATTCCTCTTAACGATATTCGGAATAATTTGTAAAGCTATTTATAAATAAAAATAAAAAGTGTCATTTACGAAAGTTAGACAAAAGCTAGTGGAAAATTGGTTTCCATAATATTCTATTAATCTATTTTCAAACGTACAAAAACATTTTCAGTTTAAAAAGAACTTTATTATTAAAACGTATATAACTTTTATAAATATCTAGAATCACTTTTGACAACTCATTACTTAACCAGTATAATAAATATAACGATATTTATATTTTATTTCATTAAATATATATAACGATTTAAATTAATATTATATATATTTATACGCGTATTATACATACATAGTTTTTATACTTTTACTATATTTTAACTTAACCTTTACTTTACTTTTACTTTAATAATTCACTTTAATAATTCATACTTTAATAATTCACTTTAATAATTCATACTTTAATAATTCACTTTAATAATTCATACTTTAATAATTCACTTTAATAATTCATACTTTAATAATTCACTTTAATAATTCAAAAATCTATTATAAATAGAATTCAATAGGTTTCATTATTTCATAGAAACTTGAAAATATATTTCTCTAAACTCTCTCAATCGATTTACATATATATATATATATTTGCTCTGTATTATTTCAAGATATTATTAGTATACATAAAATATTACGACAGAGTGATGTCCGAGTGATTTCAAAATAGTTTTTTGAATGAGTCGAAGCTAAGGAAATTATGGGTTATAGCTATGGAGGTGATGGGTATGGTTCATGGGTATGCTCGTGAGGTCAATCTAGTGTTTATCATCTCCGTTGCGTCTACGTACTGTCCTGTAATATTGAATCTCAATATTGATACGTGAGCACTCATAACTTAACTTTTATATATCAATAGTGTATCCCTGACTAGTGCTCGAGTATATAGGATTATGCATGCTTGTACATTCGATATTGTCCTTAGATAGGTTTGTTGAATCCTGAATTAGATACATATGCTACTGAGATAGGGTATATGATATGCATGTCATTGGAAAGCTAGCGAAAAATTAAGAACTTTTCATTTAGATATCGAATGGTTTCGATGAACGGATTAGAAGTTATAGTCAACTGAATTTTAGTATTATTGTTAAAATGATTATTATTACTATCGTCGTTATTATTTTAATAAAAATATCATTGTTATTATAAAATATCATTATTACTATTATGTTAGTATTATCATTTTATCATAATACCATTTTTAGTAAATATAAATATTGTTATAGAATAATAATAATTATTATTACAAAATAATACAACTTTTACTTATTATTATTATGATCAATATTATTTTATCAAATAAATAGGGGATACAAAGATATTTTTCACCACGCGTAATATAATTACATTAATAATACTTACCACTATAGTTTTACGATATTAAGTGAACTTTATAAATTTTACTACTTAAGATATATAAAAGTATATTTTATTATATAAACGTTAATATAAATTTTTATTAATAAATGACTTTTATTATTATAAAATCTAATAAATATATTTAAATATATAAAACGACTATAGTTAAGTTATATAATAAACACGTATAAATTTTAGAAGTCATTTTGAGTCAAGTTGACTTTTGTTGACTTTTGCATATTAGTCTCGAGCATTAGGATTGTGGTACACTATGACTTGACCAAAAATTGTTAGACAAATATTGACCAACATATAAATATATATAATTAATATAGGTTCGTGAATCCGAGGCCAACCTTGTACTTGTTAAATGACGTTATATGTATTTTTACTACGAAATACAGTATGGTGAGTTCATTTGCTCCCTTTTTACTCATTACATTTTTGGGCTGAGAATACATGCAAATGCTTTATTAACTGTTTTACAATATTTATATGCGTGAGTTCATTTGCTCCCTTTTTACTCATTACATTTTTGGGCTGAGAATACATGCAAATGCTTTATTAACTGTTTTACAATATTTATATGCGTGAGTTTCATTTGCTCCCTTTTTAATTGCTTTTGCAATATATATTTTTGGGCTGAGAATACATGCGCTGTTTTATAAATGTTTTACGAAATAGGTACAAGTACTAAAACTAATTCTACGTGAGTTTAAACCAGAAATATACCCTTAGCTTGGTAACATTAAACTACTTGTCTATGTACGGTAGGCGCGAATCCTAAAGATAGATCTATTGGGCCTGACAAACCCCATCCTGACTATGAGATGCTTTAGTACTTCGAGGTTATTTTAAACACACATGATCTGGTGTACTTCAGAGGGTAAAACATGAACGTTAAGGCTTGTTACCGAGTGCCTACAACTTATAGAATACTTTTATACACTTGCGAGTGTACATATATTTATAAACGAAAATCTTGTGGTCTATTAATATATTGAAATGATTGTTATGATAAACCTATGAACTCACCAACCTTTTGGTTGACACTTTAAAGCATCTTTATTCTCAGGTATTAAAGAAATCTTCCGCTGTGCATTAGCTCATTTTAAGGATATTACTTGGAGTCATTCATGGCATATTTTGAAAGACGTTGCATTCGAGTCATTGAGTTCATCAAGATTATTATTATTATGTCAATTATAGTTGGATGTATTATCAAATGGTGTGCATGCCGTCAACTTTCGTTGTAAAGAAAGTTTGTCTTTTAAAAACGAATGCAATGTTTGTAAAATGTATCATATAGAGGTCAAATACCTCGCGATGTAATCAACTATTGTGAATCGTTTATAATATATATGAACGGGTCCTTTCAGTAGCGTACTTAACCTTGTCCTCTTTAGTACACTTATTTATGGCAAACACCGATTTGACTTTTTCGGTCTACCGTTTCAATCCGATCGGTCCTTCGGTTCCATCAAATTTCAAAGGTTTGCAGGCAGTGAATTCTTTGTAGGAGCATCCTACACAATTTCTTGCGCCGTTAGCTGCATTGCTAGATTCAGAGTTATTGTTGGTATGTAGTGCATCCTGTACTGCGGCTATGTTTGCAGCAAGAAAGGTACGGAATTCCTCTTCGCTCATATTCATGGTATGTCGAGTAGTCGGTGCCATTTCCTTCAAATAGTCAATGGATCAAGTTATTCATACAGAATATTAAGAGTAGTCAATAGTATTTCGTAGCATGATATGAACTCATTTATAAAAGCTTTATCTTCGTATTAGCATTTTATAATATATAATTCGGGTAATACCTACCCGTTAAGTTCATACTTATTAGCTAATATACAATCCAACTACTACAATTCCATATAAAAAAACTGATTATAATAATATTTCACATTCAAATATTTTTCAAACTTACAATTCCGCTATTTACATATAACATGAAATATAGTACACAATAACCTGGATACAAGACAGTTTTGAAGACAGTTCTAGTTAATACGCAAGTCGTTCAGCAAAGGCAATAAAGACACGTAATTCATAAGTCCAGAAACAAGTCATGCATTCTAGTTTTACTAAGACTAATTCCCATCCTTGGTCTAGTGGAACATAACCGTTGTGACCGTTGACAAGACAGCATGTTGTAACATCGTCAAAGGGATGAGGGTTTCGTAATGTCCAACAGCCCCGTAATAATCTAAAAACCTTGTTTCTCACCCCAACTACTGAATCTGTCACTGTGGGAATGTTTTATTTAAAAGTTATAATCCGATGTTCTTTTTCTCACTTTGGTGAGAAGCGAACATCACTAACCCGTAAGTATAACATGCTTCTTTATGTTGCATGTTAGAAGCTCTTTCTAACTCACGAAATCCTATGTTGGGATATGTTGAGTCAAAATAGGTTCTTAACCCGTAGCTTAAAATTGCATTTGGGTTCCCCGCATTCAATGCCTTAAAGAAAACACGGCGTAACTTAAAGTCTCCCCAATGTGATATACCCACCTATAAAAGGAAAGCCTTTTATAAACTAAGGCATTTCTGAAAAGTCTTTCAAATGTTTGACAAGTTAATTTCGCCATAACTAATTGTGCTTATGAATTCTGGCCGACTCTAGACAAGATTTCATCAATCATATCCTCTAGTAGGTCTTCTAAAATATTCGGTTGTCTACCCTTAACGTCCATTTTGTGTTTTTATACTGTAAAATAGACAATGATTAGATTCGTAAAAGATAATTAACAAACAATACAAGCAATTTTTACATAGAACATAAAAGTACAAGCACATTACAATATATATATTACATAACATGATTACAACCCTCTAATCTGAATCACTGGTTTCTTCTTCTTCGGACTTGGTTCATTTTCCTAATTTTCTAGGGATATATGGTGTTCCTCTAATACGAGCTGTCGTTTTCCACAATGGTTTAGAAAAACCTGGTGGTTTAGAGGTTCCCGAGTTATTGTTACAATTTAGGAAATACGGATGTTGCCGATACATATAAAGTTCATCGGGGTTAGAATCAGGTTTCTCTATTTTTATACCTTTTCCCTTATTATTTTCTTTTTCTTTTTCAAATTGGGTCGAGGTAATTTCTATAACATCATCGGAATCCTCATCGGGATCCGATTCATCGAAAAATTGGTAATCTTCCCAATATTTTGCTTCCTCGGCGGAAACACCATTGACTATTATTAATTTTGGACCATTGGTTGAAGATTTTCTTTTATTTAACCATTTTTCTGTAGTTATTAATATTTCTTATTCTGGAACCTCTTCTTCTTTCGGTTCCTCTTCTTTCGGTTCCTCCTCTTCCGTTTCTTCCTCTTCCGGTTCCTCCTCTTGAAATGTCCCGTTCTTATTGATTTAAAACGTTCCATATTAATTGATTTCGTTGCGAGGTTTTGACCTCTATATGAGACATTTTTCAAAGACTGCATTCATTTTAAAACAAACCATAACCTTTATTTCATCAATAAAGGTTTAAAAAGCTTTACGTAGATTATCAAATAATGATAATCTAAAATATCCTGTTTACACACGACCATTACATAATGGTTTACAATACAAATATGTTACAACAAAATAAGTTTCTTGAATGCAGTTTTTACACAATATCATACAAGCATGGACTCCAAATCTCGTCCTTATTTAAGTATGCGACAGCGGAAGCTCTTAATAATCACCTGAGAATAAACATGCTTAAAAACGTCAACAAAAATGTTGGTGAGTTATAGGTTTAACCTATATATATATATATCAAATCATAATAATAGACCACAAGATTTCATATTTCAATACACATCCCATACATAGAGATAAAAATCATTCATATGGTGAACACCTGGTAACCGACATTAACAAGATGCATATATAAGAATATCCCCATCATTCCGGGAGACCCTTCGGATATGATATAAATTTCGAAGTACTAAAGCATCCGGTACTTTGGATGGGGCTTGTTGGGCCCGATAGATCTATCTTTAGGATTCGCGTCAATTAGGGTGTCTGTTCCCTAATTCTTAGATTACCAGACTTAATAAAAAGGGGCATATTCGATTTCGATAATTCAACCATAGAATGTAGTTTCACGTACTTGTGTCTATTTTGTAAATCATTTATAAAACCTGCATGTATTCTCATCCCAAAAATATTAGATTTTAAAAGTGGGACTATAACTCACTTTCACAGATTTTTACTTCGTCCGGAAGTAAGACTTGGCCACTGGTTAATTCACGAACCTATAACAATATATACATATATATCAAAGTATGTTCAAAATATATTTACAACACTTTTAATATATTTTGATGTTTTAAGTTTATTAAGTCAGTTGTCCTCGTTAGTAACCTACAACTAGTTGTCCACAGTTAGATGTACAGAAATAAATCGATAAATATTATCTTGAATCAATCCACGACCCAGTGTATATGTATCTCAGTATTGATCACAACTCAAACTATATATATTTTGGAATCAACCTCAACCCTGTATAGCTAACTCCAACATTCACATATAGAGTGTCTATGGTTGTTCCGAAATATATATAGATGTGTCGACATGATAGGTCGAAACATTGTATACGTGTCTATGGTATCTCAAGATTACATAATATACAATACAAGTTGATTAAGTTATGGTTGGAATAGATTTGTTACCAATTTTCACGTAGCTAAAATGAGAAAAATTATCCAATCTTGTTTTACCCATAACTTCTTCATTTTAAATCCGTTTTGAGTGAATCAAATTGCTATGGTTTCATATTGAACTCTATTTTATGAATCTAAACAAAAAAAGTAACGGTTTATAGTCGGAAAAATAAGTTACAAGTCATTTTTGTAAAGGTAGTCATTTCAGTCGAAAGAACGACGTCTAGATGACCATTTTAAAAAAACATACTTCCACTTTGAGTTTAACCATAATTTTTGGATATAGTTTCATGTTCATAATAAAAATCATTTTCTCAGAATAACAACTTTTAAATCAAAGTTTATCATAGTTTTTAATTAACTAACCCAAAACAGCCCGCGGTGTTACTACGACGGCGTAAATCCGGTTTTACGGTGTTTTTCGTGTTTCCAGGTTTTAAATCATTAAGTTAGCATATCATATAGATATATAACATGTGTTTAGTTGATTTTAAAAGTCAAGTTAGAAGGATTAACTTTTGTTTGCGAACAAGTTTAGAATTAACTAAACTATGTTCTAGTGATTACAAGTTTACACCTTCGAATAAGATAGCTTTATATGTATGAATCGAATGATGTTATGAACATCATTACTACCTTAAGTTCCTTGGATAAACCTACTAGAAAAGTGAAAAATGGATCTAGCTTCAATGGATCCTTGGATGGCTCGAAGTTCTTGAAGCAGAACCATGACACGAAAACAAGTTCAAGTAAGATCATCACTTGAAATAAGATTGTTATAGTTATAGAAATTGAACCAAAGTTTGAATATGATTATTACCTTGTATTAGAATGATAACCTACTGTAAGAAATAAAGATTTCTTGAGGTTGGATGATCACCTTACAAGATTGGAAGTGAGCTAGCAAACTTGAAAGTATTCTTGATTTTATGAAACTAGAACTTTTGGAATTTATGAAGAACACTTAGAACTTGAAGATAGAACTTGAGAGAGATTAATTAGATGAAGAAAATTGAAGAATGAAAGTATTTGTAGGTGTTTTTGGTCGTTGGTGTATGGATTAGATATAAAGGATATGTAATTTTGTTTTCATGTAAATAAGTCATGAATGATTACTCATATTTTTGTAATTTTATGAGATATTTCATGCTAGTTGCCAAATGATGGTTCCCACATGTGTTAGGTGACTCACATGGGCTGCTAAGAGCTGATCATTGGAGTGTATATACCAATAGTACATACATCTAAAAGCTGTGTATTGTACGAGTACGAATACGGGTGCATACGAGTAGAATTGTTGATGAAACTGAACGAGGATGTAATTGTAAGCATTTTTGTTAAGTAGAAGTATTTTGATAAGTGTCTTGAAGTCTTTCAAAAGTGTATGAATACATATTAAAACACTACATGTATATACATTTTAACTGAGTCGTTAAGTCATCGTTAGTCGTTACATGTAAATGTTGTTTTGAAACCTTTAGGTTAACGATCTTGTTAAATGTTGTTAACCCAATGTTTATAATATCAAAAGAGATTTTAAATCATTATATTATCATGATATTATGATGTACGAATATCTCTTAATATGATATATATACATTAAATGTCGTTACAACGATAATCGTTACATATATGTCTCGTTTCAAAATCATTAAGTTAGTAGTCTTGTTTTTACATATGTAGTTCATTGTTAATATACTTAATGATATGTTTACTTATCATAATATCATGTTAACTATATATATAACCATATATATGTCATCATATAGTTTTTACAAGTTTTAACGTTCGTGAATCACCGGTCAACTTGGGTAGTCAATTGTCTATATGAAACCTATTTCAATTAATCAAGTCTTAACAAGTTTGATTGCTTAACATGTTGGAAACATTTAATCATGTAAATATCAATCTCAATTAATATATATAAACATGGAAAAGTTCGGGTCACTACACCTCTTCCGGTTCTTCCTCGAGAATTTGTGAATCTTCCCAAAATATATTCGACTCTTCATTATTATTAGGCGAGTCGATGGGATTTGTACTAGAGGTAGACATCTATCATATAATATCAAACATGTTAAGAGATTAATATATCACATAATATTTACAATGTTAATAATATATAGTTTCCAATAAAAAGTGTTAAGCAATCGTTTTTAAAGAAAACACGGTCGAAGTCCAGACTCACTAATGCATCCTACCAAACTCGGTAAGATATACTAATGCAAATTTCTGGTTCTCTAAGACCAACGCTCAGATACCAACTGAAATGTCCCGTTCATATCGATTATAAACGTTTCATATTAATTGTTCTCTTTGCGAGGTTTTGACCTCTATATGAGACGTTTTTTCAAAGACTGCATTCATTTTTTAAAAACAAACCATAACCTTTATTTTATCGACAAGATTAAAAGGACACTACCTAGATTATCAAGAAATGATAATCTATAATTATCACACTTACACACTACTAATACATATTGGTTTACAATATTAATATGTTACAACAAAGTAAATCTCGAATGCAATTTTAAACAATATTATACAACCATGCTGACACCGAATCTTGTCCATATTTTAGCATGCAATAGCGGAAGCTATTAATAATCACCTGAGAATAAACATGCTTTAAACGTCAACAAAAAATGTTGGTGAGTTATAGGTTTAACCTATATATTTATTAAATCGTAATAGTAGACCACAAGATTTCCATTTCCATTTTTCAATAACATGCGAACTGCATAAAACCCATTCATATGTTGAACACCTGGTAACCGACATTAAAAAAATGCATATAGAATATCCACAAAACAGAAATTCATCTGTATTAATAACTCGAAGTACTAAAGCATACCATTTTCCAGTATGGGGGGAGTTAGTGCCCGTAGATCTACCTTTAGGATTCGCGTCAATTAGAGTGTCTGTTCCCTAATTCTTAGGCTACCAAGCTAAAAGGGTGATATTCGGTATTCATAATCCAACATAGAATGTAATTTCAAGAACTTGTGTCTATTTTGTAAAACCTTTATAAAACTGCATGTATTCTCATCCCAAAAATATTAGATTTAAAAGTTGGACTATAACTCACTTTCACAGATTTTTCCTTCATCGGAAAATAAGACTTGGCCACTGGTTGATTAACGAACCTATAACAATATGTACATATACATCAAAGTATGATCGAAATATATTTACAACATTTTTATTACGTTTTAAAATGATTTAAGTTTATTAAGTGAGTTGTCCTCGTTAGAACCTACAACTAGTTGTCCACAGTTAGATGTACAGAAATAAATCGATATATATTATCTTAAATCAATCCACGACCCAGTGTATACACGTCTCAGGCTAGATCACAAATCAAAGTATACATATTTTTGGAATCAACCTCAACCCTGTATAGCTAACTCAAACATTACTGCATATAGAGTGTCTATGGTTGTTCCAAATAATATATATATATATATATATGGGTCGATATGATATGTCAAAATATTGTATACGTGTCTATGGTATCCCAAGATTACATAATATATTAGAATACACGTATAATACCATATAAGTTAGCTAGGATATGATTAATATAGATTTGTTACCAATTTTCACGTACCTACAATAAGCAAAATTATCCAATCTTGTTTTACCCATAACTTATTCATTTTAAATCCGTTTTGAGAGATTCAAGTTGCTATGTTTTAATATTGAACTTAAGTTTATGAATCTAAACAGAAAAAGTATAAGTTTATAGTCAGAAATACAGGTTACAAGTCAAAATTATATGAGGTAGTCATTTCAGTCGAAAGAACGACGTCTTGATGACCATTTTGAAAAACATACTTTCACTTTGAGTTTAACCATGATTTTTGGATATAGTTTCATGTTCATAAGAAAAATCATTTTCCCAGAAGAACAACTTTTAAATTAAAGTTTATCATAGTTTTTAATTAACTAACCCAAAACAGCCCGCGGTGTTATTACGATGGCGTATGTCCGGTTTTACGGTGTTCTTCGTGTTTCAGGTTTTAAATCATTAAGTTAGCATATCATATAGATATAGAACATGTGTCTAGTTGATTTTAAAAGTCAAGTTAGAAGGATTAACTTTTGTTTGCGAACAAGTTTAGAATTAACTAAACTATATTCTAGTGATTACAAGTATAAACCTTCAAATAAGATTGTTTTATATATATGAATCGAATGATGTTATGAACATCATTACTACCTCAAGTTTTGTGGATAAACCTACTGGAAATGAGAAAAATAGATCAAGCTTCAAAGGATCCTTGGATGGCTAGAAAGTTCTAGAAGTAGAATCATGACACAAAAACAAGTTCAAGTAAGATTTCCACTCGAAATAAGATTGTTATAGTTATAGAAATTGAATCAAAGTTTGAATATGAGTATTACCTTGTATTAGAAAGATAACCTACTGTAAATAACAAAGGTTTCTTGAACCTGGATGATTACTTGGAATGGATTAGAAAGCTTGGAAGTAATCTTTCAAACTTGAAAGTGTTCTTGATTTTATGAAACTAGAACTTATAGAATTTCTGAAGAACACTTAGAACTTGAAGATAGAACTTGAGAGAGATCAATTAGATGAAGAAAATTGAAGAATGAAAGTGTTTGTAGGTATGTTTGGTCGTTCGTATATGGATTAGATATAAAGGATGTGTAAGTTTATTTTCATGTAAATAATTCATGAATGATTTATAATATTTTTGTAATTTTGTGAGATATTTCATGCTAGATGTTAAATGATGGTTCCCACATGGTTAGGTGACTCACAAGGGCTGCTAAGAGCTGATCATTGGAGTGTATATATCAATAGTAAATACATTTAGAAGCTGTGTATTGTATGAGTACAAATACGAGTGCATACGAGTAGAATTGTTGATGAAAATGAATGAGGATGTAATTGTAAGCATTTATGTTAAGTAGAAGTACTTTGATAAGTGTCTTGAAGTCTTTCAAAAGTGTATGAATACATATTAAAACACTACATGTATATACATTTTAACTAAGTCATTAAGTCATCGTTAGTTGTTACATGTAAGTGTTGTTTTGAAACCTTTAAGTTAACGATCTCATTTAATGTTGTTAACCCATTGTTTATTATATCTAATGAGATGTTAAATTATTACATTATCATGATATTATGATATATGAATATATCTTAATATGATATATATACATTAAAATGTCGTTACAACAATAATCGTTACATATATGTCTCGATTCGAAATCCTTAAGTTAGTAGTCTTGTTTTTACATATGTAGTTCATTGTTAACACACTTAATGATATACTTAATTATCATTTTATCATGTTAAACATAGAGTATCAATATCTTAATATGATTCATATGTATTTAGTAAGACGTTGTTATAACGATAATCGTTATATATATTGTTTCGAGTTTCTTAATTCAATAATCTCATTTTTATGTATATCACTCATTATTAATACACTTAGTAAGATACTTACTTATCATAATCTCATTTTAACCATATATATATATATATATATATATATATATATATATATATATATATATATATATATATATATCATCATGTAGTTTTTACAAGTTTTTAACGTTCGTGAATCGCCGGTCAACTTGGGTGGTCAATTGTCTACATGAAACTTATTTCAAATAATCAAGTCTTAACAAGTTTGATTGCTTAACATGTTGGAAACATTTAATCATGTAAATATAGTTTTCATTTAATATATAATCATGGAAAAGTTCGGGTCACAACAGTTATGAACATCATTACTACCTCAAGTTTAGTAGGTAAACCTACTAGAAGTGACAAAATTTGATCTATCTTCAAAGGATTCTTGGATGGCTTGAAAGTTCTTGAAGTAGAATCATGACACGAAAACAAGTTCAAGTAAGATTTCCACTCGAAATAAGATTGTTATAGTTATAGAAATTGAATCAAAGTTTGAGTATGAGTATTACCTTGAATTAGAAAGATATCTTACTGTAAATAAGAAAGATTTCTTGAGATTGAATGATCACTTGAAATGGATTTGCAAGATTGGAAGTAAGATAGTAAACTTGAAAGTGTTCTTGATGTGTTCTTGAGTTGTTGTTTTGTATGTTGATCTAGGTTAACTAGATTGAGCTAGATTATGAAGAAAACGATGAAGAACACTTAGAACACCAAGAGAGAACTTAAGAGAGATGAGTTTGATGCATAAAAATTGAAAAGTGAATTTGTTTATGATGATGGTGAAAAATGTGATGTTTAGCCATCATATAAGGTTCCATTAGTTTGTTGTTTTGTTAGATATTTCAAGCTAGTTGCCAAATGATGGTTCCCACATGTGTTAGGTGACTCACAAGGCTGCTAAGAGCTATTAATTGGAGTGTGTATACCAATAGTAAATACATCTAAAAGCTATGTATTGTACGGGTACGAATACGGGTGAATACGAGTAGAATTGTTGATGGAATTAAATGAGAACGTAATTGTAAGCATTTTTGATAAGTAGAAGTACTTTGATATATGTCTTGATATCTTTCAAAAGTGTATGAATACAAATTAAAATACTACATGTATATACATTTTAAAGGAGTCGTTAAGTCATCGTTAGTCGTTACATGTAAGTGTTGTTTTGAAACCTTTAATTTAACGATCTCATTTAATGTTGTTAATCCATTGTTTATTATATCTAATGAGATGTTGAATTATTGCATTATCATGATATTATTATGTATGAATATATCTTAATATGATATATATATACATTAAAATGTCGTTACAACGATAATCGTTACCTATATGTCTCGTTTCGAAATTCTTAAGTTATTAGTGTTGCTTTACATATGTAGTTCTTTGTTAACATACTTAATGATATATATAATTATCATTTTATCATGCTAAATATATTGTAACAATATCTTAATATGATACATATGTATTTAGTAACACGTTGTTATAACGATAATCGTTATATATATCGTTTCGAGTTTCTTAATTCAATATTCTCATTTTTATGTATCTAACTCATTGTTAATCTACCTAGTGAGATACTTACTTATAATAATATCATGTGTAACTATATATATATATATATATATATATATATATATATATATATATATATATATATATATATATATATATATATATATATATATATATATATATATATATATATATATATATATATATCATGTCATTTTTACAAGTTTTAACGTTCGTTAATCGCCGGTCAACTTGGGTGGTCAATTGTCTACACGAAACTCATTTCAATTAATCAAGTCTTAACAAGTTTGATTGCTTAACATGTTGGAAATATTTAATCATGTAAATATCAATTTCATTTCATATATATAAACATGGAAAAGTTCGGGTCACTACAAAATGGTACTCCATTTGGCGGCGCGTATTAGTGATTTAAAATGCGTATTTAATGAAGTGACACTAGATTTAAAATTATATGCGTTATAAATAATTACATTGTGAGTGAAATAATAGGCCTTAAAAAAATATGTACCTTGCTAAGTCATGCATACACAAAAGGAATAATATGAAAGAAATTCAAAACGGCCAAAAATAGAAAATAATCCAAAATTGAAGGCTTTCGAGGTCTCGTTTCGAAAAATATTTGGGACAAACCGCCTACGGCAGTTTGTCAACGGATAGATCTCGAAAAAATACACGCTTTGAAAAAAACGGTGACTAAATCGGAGCTACGAGTCAAAAGATAGAATAGATCTATCATTTTGGCAAAAGACACAAAACACCAAGCAAAACGAACCGTCGGTGGTGTTTGGTGCGAGGTACGAATTTGTGAGGAAAAATTTCTTTTTATGAATTTAGATGACCTCGAATGGCAAGCACGTTCATAGAGTCTTTCTCGTTCGACCGTTTTAGGGTGATCTCGAGAATTTCCGCACAATCCGAAACCCAAGGTTATGCGCCGGTAAATGGTACTCCAATCGGCGGCGCATATTAATGATTTAAAAAGCGTATTTAGTGAAGTGACATTAGATTCAAAATTATTGGCGTTATACATAATTACATTGCGAGTGAAATAATAGGCCTTAAAACTATATATACCATGCTAAGTCATGCATACAAAAAGGAATGATACGATATAAATTGAAAACGTTCAAAGTGAACATTAAAAATGAGTAAACTATCTTTTTTCGGCATCCTGAGGACCTCGAATGGCAAGACACTTTCCGAGAGGGTTGATGTTAGGGTCGTTTTAGGGTGATCTCGAGAATTTCATCAAAATCTGAAACCAAAGGTTATGCGCCGCCAAATGGTGCTCCATTTGGCGGCGCGTATTAGTGATTTAAAATGCGTATTTAATGAAGTGACACTAGATTCAAAATTAAATGTGTTATACATAATTATGCGTTATACATAATTACATTGTAAGTGAAATAAAAGGTCTTAAAATAATATGTACCATGCTAAGTCCTGTACACACAAAAGGAATAATATGAAAGATATTCGAAACGGTCAAAAATAGAAAAATGGCAAAATTGAAGACTTTCGAAGTCTCGTTTCGAAAAATATTTGGGACAAACCGCCTACGGTAGTTTATAAAAGGATAAATCTCGAAAAAATACACAATTTGAAAAAAAATGGTGACTAAATCGGAGCTACGAGTCAAAAGATACAAAAGATCTATCATTTTGGCCAAACACACAAAACACGAAGCACCATGAACAGTCGGTGGTGTTTGATGCGTGGTGCGAATTTGCGAGGAAAAATGTCTTTTTCGAAATCAAGATGGCCTCGAATGGAATTCATAGAGTCTTGCTCATTCGACTGTTTTAGTGTGATCTCGAGAATTTCAGCACAATCCGAAACCGAAGGTTATGCGCCGCCACATGTTACTCAATCTGGCGGCGCATATTAATGATTTAAAAAGCTTGTTTAATGAAGTGACATTAGATTCAAATTTATGTGCGTTATACATAATAATATTGCGAGTGAAATAATAGGCCTTAAAACTATATATACCAAGCTAAGTCATGCATACAAAAAGGAATAATACGATATAAATTGAAAACGTTCAAAGAGAACATTAAAAACAAGTAAAATGTCTTTTTTCGGCATCCTAAGGACCTCGAATGGCAAGAGACTTTCCGAGAGTGTTGATGTTAGGGTCGTTTTAGGGTGATCTCGAGAATTTCAGCACAATCTGAAACCAAAGGTCATGCGCCGCCAAATGGTACTCCATTTGGCGACGCGTATTACTGATTTAAAATGCGTATTTAATGAGATGACACTAGATTCAAAATTATATGCGTTATACATAATAACATTGTGAGTGAAATAATAGGCCTTAAAACAATATGTATCATGCTAAGTCATGCATACACAAAAGGAATAATATGAATGTAATTTAAAACGGTCAAAAATAGAAAAAAAATCCAAAATTGAAGGCTTTCGAGGCCTCGTTTCGAAAAATATTTGGGACAAGGTCTCAAAAAAGTACACGATTTGAAAAAAACGGTGACTAAATCGGAGCTACGAGTCAAAAGATACGATAGATCTATCATTTTGGCCAAAGACACAAAACACCAATCACAACGAACCGTCAGTGGTGTTTGGTGCGTGGTGCGAATTTGCGAGGAAAAATATCTTTTTCGGAATCTAGATGACCTCGAATGGCAAACACGTTCATAGAGTCTTGTTCGTTCGACCGTTTTAGGGTGATCTCGAGAATTTCCGCACAATCTGAAACCCAAGGTTATGCGCCGCCAAATGGTACTCCATCTGGCGGCGCATATTAATGGCTTAAAAATCGTGTTTAATGAAGTGACATTAGATTCAAAATTATGTGCGTTATACATAATTACATTGCGAGTGAAATAATAGGCCTTAAAACTATATATACCATGATATGTCATGCATAAAAAAGGAATAATACGATATACGTTCAAAGATAACATTAAAAATGAGTAAAATGTCTTTTTTCGGCATCCTGAGGACCTCAAATGGAAAGACACTTTCCGAGAGTCTTGATGTTAGGGTCGTTTTAGGGTGATCTCGAGAATTTCTTCACAATCTGAAACCAAAGGTTATGCGCTGCCAAATGGTACTCCATTTGGCGCCGCGTATTAGTGATTTAAAATGCGTATTTAATGAAGTGACACTAGATTTAAAATTATTTGCGTTATATATAATTACATTGTGAGTGAAATAATAGGCCTTAAAAAATATGTACCATGCTAAGTCATGCATACACAAAAGGAATAATATGAAAGAAGATCAAAACGGCCAAAAATAGAAGAAAAAAAAAGGAAAAATTGAAGGCTTACGAGGTCTCGTTTTGAAAAATATTTGATACAAACTGCCTACGTCAGTTTGCCAATGGATAGATCTCAAAAAAATACACGATTTGAAAAAAAAGGTGACTAATTTGGAGCTACGAGTCAAAAGATACGATAGATCTATCATTTTGGCCAAAGACACAAAACACCAAGCACAACAAACCGTCAGTGGTGTTTGGTGCATGGTGCGAATTTGCGAGGAAAAATATCTTTTTATGAATCTAGATGACCTCGAATGGCAAGCACATTAATAGAGTCTTGCTCGTTCGACTGTTTTAGGGTGATCTCGAGAATTTCCGCACAATCCAAAACCCAAGGTTATGCGCCGCCAAATGGTACTCCATCTGGCAGCGCATATTGATGATTTAAAAAGCGTGTTTAATGAAGCGACATTAGATTCAAAATTATGTGCGTAATACATAAATACATTGCGAGTGAAATAATAGGCCTTAAAACTATATATACCATGCTAAGTCATGCATATAAAAAGGAATAATACGATATAAATTGAAAACGTTCAAAATGAACATTAAAAATGAGTAAACTATCTTTTTTCGGCATCCTGGGGACCTCGAATGGCAAGAGACTTTCCGAGAGTGTTGATGTTAGGGTCGTTTTAGGGTAATCTCGAGAATTTCAGCACAATCTGAAACCAAAGGTTATGCGCCGCCAAATGGTACTCCATTTGGCGGCGCGTATTAGTGATTTAAAATGCGTATTTAATGAAGTGACACTAGATTCAAAATTATATGCGTTATACATAATTATATTGTGTGTGAAATAATAGGCTTTAAAACAATATGTACCATGCTAAGTCATGCATACACAAAAGGAATAATATGAAAGAAATTCAAAACGGTCAAAAACAGAAAAAATCCAAAATTGAAGGCTTTCGAGGTCTTGTTTTGAAAAATATTTGGGACAAACCGCCTACGGTAGTTTTTCAATTGATAGATCACGAAAAAATACACGCTTTGAAAAAAACGGTGACTAAATCGGAGCTACGAGTCAAAAGATACGATAGATCTATCATTTTGGCCAAAGACACAAAACACCAAACACAACGAACCGTCAGTGGCGTTTGGTACGTGATGAGAATTTGCGAGGAAAAATGTATTTTTATGAATCTAGATGACCTCGAATGGCAAGCACATTCATAGAGTGTTGCTCGTTCGACCGTTTTAGGGTGATCTCAAGAATTTCCGCACAATTCGAAACCCAAGGTTATGCGCCGCCAAATGGTACTCCAATCGGCGACGCATATTAATGATTTAAAAAGCGTGTTTAATGAAGTGACATTAGATTCAAAATTATGTGCGTTATAAATAATTACATTGCAAGTGAAATAATAGGCCTTAAAACTATATATACCATGCTAAGTCATGCATACAAAAAGGAATAATACGATATAAATTGAAAAAGTTCAAAGTGAACATTAAAAATGAGTAAACTGTATTTTTTCGGCATCCTGAGGACCTCGAATGGCAAGAGACTTTATGAGAGTGTTGGTGTTAGGGTCGTTTTAGGTTGATCTCGAGAATTTCAGCACAATCTGAAACCAAAGGTTATGCGCCGACAAATGGTACTCCATTTGGAGGCGCGTGTTAGTGATTTAAAATGCGTAATTAATGAAGTGACACTAGATTCAAAATTATATGCGTTATACATAATTACATTGCGAGTGAAATAATAGGCTTTAAAACAATATGTACCATGCTAAGTCATGCATACACAAAAGGAATAATATGAAAGATATTCGAAACGGTCAAAAATAGAAAAAGGCAAAATTGAAGGCTTTCGAGGTCTCGTTTCGAAAAATATTTGGGACAAACCGCCTACGGCAGTTTGTCAACGGATAAATCTCGAAAAATACACAATTTAAAAAAAACGGTGACTAAATCGGAGCTACGAGTCAAAAGATACGATAGATCTATCATTTTGGCCAAACACACGAAACACCAAGCTCCACGAACCGTCGGTGGTGTTTGATGCGTGGTGCAAATTTGCGAGGAAAAATGTCTTTTTCGTAATCAAGATGACCTCAAATGACAAGCACGTTCATAGAGTCTTGCTCGTTTGACTGTTTTAGGGTGATCTCGAGAATTTCAACACAATCTGAAAACGAAGGTTATGCGCCGCCACATGGTACTCGATCTGGCGGTGCATATAACGATTTAAAAAGCTTGTTTAATGAAGTGACATTAGATTCAAAATTAAGTGCGTTATACATAATAACATTGCGAGTGAAATAATAGGTCTTAAAACTATATATACCATGCTAAGTCATGCATACAAAAAGGAATAATACGATATAAATTGAAAACGTTCAAAAAGAACATTAAAAATGAGTAAAATGTCTTTTTTTGGCATCATGAGGACCTCGAATGGTAAGAGACTTTTCGAGAGTCTTGATATTAGGGTAGTTTTAAGGTGATCTCGAGAATTTCAGCACAATCTGAAACCAAAGGTTATGCGCCGCCAAATGGTACTCCATTTGGCGGCGTGTATTAGTGATTTAAAATGCGTATTTAATGAAGTGACACTAGATTCAAAATTATATGCGTTATACATAATTACATTGTGAGTGAAATAATAGGCCTTAAAATAATATGTACCATGCTAATTCATGCATACACAAAAGGAATAATATGAAAGAAATTCAAAACGGTCAAAAATAGAAAAAAAACTCCTAATTGAAGGCTTTCGAAGTCTCGTTTCGAAAAATATTTGGGACAAACCGCATACGGCAATTTATCAACTGATAGATCTCGAAAAATACACGATTTGAAAATAACGGTGACTAAATCAGAGCTACGAGTTAAAAGATACGATAGATCTATCATTTCGGCCAAAGACACAAAACACCAATCACAACAAACCGTCGGTGGTGTTTGGTGCGTAGGGCGAATTTCGAGGAAAAATGTCTTTTTCGGAATCTAGATGACCTCGAATGGCAAGTACGTTCATAGAGTCTTGATCGTTCAACTATTTTAGGGTGATCTCGAGAATTTCAGCACAATCTGAAACCGAAGGTTATGCGCCGCCACATGGTACTCCATCTGGCGGCGCATATTAATGATTTAAAAAGCGTGTTTAATGAAGTGACATTAGATTCAAAATTATGTGCGTTATACATAATTACATTACGAGTGAAATAATAGGCCTTAAAACTATATATACCATGCTAAGTCATGCATACAAAAAGGAATAATACGATATAAATTGAAAACGTTCAAAGAGAACATTAAAAACGAGTAAAATGTCTTTTTTCGGCATCCTGAGGACCTCGAATGGCAAGAAACTTTACGAGAGTGTTGATGTTAGGGTCATTTTAGGGTGATCTCGAGAATTTCAGCACAATCTGAAACCAAAGGTTATGCGCCGCCAAATGGTACTCCATTTGGCGGCGCGTATTACTGATTTAAAATGCGTATTTAATGACACTAGATTCAAAATTATATGCGTTATACATAATTACATTGTGAGTGAAATAATAGGCCCTAAAACAATATGTATCATGCTAAGTCATGCATACACAAAAGGAATAATATGAAAGAAATTCTAAACGGTCAAAAATAGAAAAAAAATCCAAATTTAAATGCTTTCGAGGCCTCGTTTCGAAAAATATTTGGGACAAACCACCTACGGTAGTTTGTGAATGGATAGATCTCGAAAAAAATACACGATTTGAAAAAAACGGTGACTAAATCAGAGCTACGAGTCAAAAGATACGATAGATCTATCATTTTGGCCAAAGACACAAAACACCAATCACAATGAACCGTCAGTGGTGTTTGGTGCGTGGTGCGAATTTGCGAGGAAAAATATCTTTTTCGGAATCTAGATGACCTCGAATGGCAAGCACGTTGAGTCTTGTTCGTTCGACCATTTTAGGGTGATCTCGAGAATTTCCGCACAATCTGAAACCCAAGGTTATGCGCCGTCAAATGGTACTCCATCTGGTGGCGCATATTAATGACTTAAAAATCGTGTTTAATGAAGTGACATTAGATTCAAAATTATGTGCGTTATACATAATTACATTGTGAGTGAAATAATAGGCCTTAAAACTATATATACCATGCTATGTCATGCATAAAAAAAGGAATAATACGATATACGTTCAAAGATAACATTAAAAATGAGTAAAATGTCTTTTTTCAGCATCCTGAGGACCTCAAATGGCAAGACACAATCTGAAATGTCTTTTTCGAATTTGCGAGGAAAAATGTCTTTTTCGAAATCAAGATGACCTCAAATGACAAGCACGTTCATAGAGTCTTGCTCGTTCGACTGTTTTAGGGTGATCTCGAGAATTTCAGCACAATCTGAAAACGAAGGTTATGCGCCGCCACATGGTACTCGATCTGGCGGCGCATATTAACGATTTAAAAAGCTTGTTTAATGAAGTGACATTAGATTCAAAATTAAGTGCGTTATACATAATAACATTGCGAGTGAAATAATAGGTCTTAAAACTATATATACCATGCTAAGTCATGCATACAAAAAGGAATAATACGATATAAATTAAAAACGTTCAAAGAGAACATTAAAAATGAGTAAAATGTCTTTTTTTGGAATCATGAGGACCTCGAATGGCAAGAGACTTTTCGAGAGTCTTGATATTAGGGTAGTTTTAAGGTGATCTCGAGAATTTCAGCACAATCTGAAACCAAAGGTTATGCACCGCCAAATTGTACTCCGTTTGGCGGCGCGTATTAGTGATTTAAAATGCGTATTTAATGAAGTGACACTAGATTCAAAATTATATGCGTTATACATAATTACATTGTGAGTGAAATAATAGGCCTTAAAACAATATGTACAGTGCTAAGTCATGCATACACAAAAGGAATAATATGAAAGAAATTCAAAACGGTCAAAAATAGAAAAAAATTCCTAATTGAAGGCTTTCGAGGTCTCGTTTCGAAAAATATTTGGGAAAAACCGCATACGGCAATTTGTCAACGGATAGATCTCGAAAAAATACACGATTTGAAAATAACGGTGACTAAATCAGAGCTACGAGTTAAAAGATACGATAGATATATCATTTCGGCCAAAGTCACAAAACACCAATCACAACAAACCGTCGGTGGCGTTTGGTGCGTGGTGCGAATTTCGAGGAAAAATGTCTTTTTCGGAATCTAGATGACCTCGAATGGCAAGTACATTCATAGAGTCTTGATCGTTCAACCATTTTAGGGTGATCTCGAGAATTACAGCACAATCCGAACCCGAAGGTTATGCGCCGCCACATGGTACTCCATCTGGCGGCGCATATTAATGATTTAAAAAGCGTGTTTAATGAAGTGACATTAGATTCAAAATTATGTGCGTTATACATAATTACATTGCGAGTGAAATAATAGGCCTTAAAACTATATATACCATGCTATGTCATGCATAAAAAAAGGAATAATACGATATAAATTGAAAACGTTCAAAGATAACATTAAAAATGAGTAAAATGTCTTTTTCGGCATCCTGAGAACCTCGAATGGTAAGACACTCTCCGAGAGTCTTGATGTTAGGTTCGTTTTAGGGTGATCTCGAAAATTTCAGCACAATCTGAAACCAAAGGTTATGCGCCGCCAAATGGTACTCCATTTTGCGGCTCGTATTAGTGACTTAAAATGCGTATTTAATGAAGTGACACTAGATTCAAAATTATATGCGTTATACATAATTATATTGTGAGTGAAATAATAGGCCTTAAAAAAATATGTTCCATGCTAAGTCCTGCATATACAAAAGGAATAATATGAAAGAAATTCAAAACGGTCAAAAATAGAAAAAAGGCAAAATTGAAGGCTTTCGAGGTCTCGTTTCGAAAAAATATTTGGGACAAACTGTGACAACCCGGAAATTTTCAACCAAATTTAAACTTTAATCTTTATATGTTTCCGACACGATAAGCAATATTTGTTAAGTTAAATTTTAAGAATTTTAAACTATGTTCATACATTCATTCAACCTCGACCAAGTTCCAACGATTCACGAACCATTAAATGAATATGATTATATATGTATATGTGTATATATATTATAACTTGAAACTTAAACAAAATATTAGATTAAATACTTTAGATGATTGTATCTATTTTAAAATGTTTATCAATGGAATTAGAAGATAAGATCAAATGATTGAATTATCAGATATATTGAATTATGATTACAAGTCTCTGTTGAAAGGCCCACGTTGATTTGAGAAATCTTTCCATTTTAACAATATTCGGAAAATGGTAAAGTGATTTATAAATAAGAACAAATTGTCAATCATTGAGAACTAGACAAAGGATAGTGGAAGATTGAATCTCACAAAGACTCGATTGATCTATTTAGTTTCAAACGTACAAAAACGCTTTCAGTTTAAAAAGAACTTTATTATTAAAACATATATAACTTTTATAAATATCTAGAACCACTTTTGACAATTCATTACTTAACTAGTATGATAAAGATAACGATATTTATATTTTATGTTATTAAATATATATAACGATTTAAATTAATATTATATATATTTATACACGTATTATACGTACATAGTTTTATACTTTTACTATACTTAAACTTTACCTTTACTTTATTTTTACTTTACTTTAACTTTAATAATTCACTTTAATAATTCATACTTTAATAATTCACTTTAATAATTCATACTTTAATAATTCACTTTAATAATTCATACTTTAATAATTCACTTTAATAATTCAAAAATAAATTATAAATAGAATTCAATAGGTTTCATTATTTCATAGAAACTTGAAAATATTTTTCTCTAAACTCTCTCAATCGATTTACATATATATATTTACTCCGCATTATTTCAAGATATTATTAGTATACATAAAATATTACGACGGAGTGCTGTCAGAGTGATTTCAAAATTTTTTTTCGAGTAGGATAGGATTAAGAAAATTATGGGTTATAGCTATGGAGGTGATTGAGTATGGTTCATGGGTATGCTCGTGAGGTCAATATAGTGTTTATCATTTCCGTTGCGTCTACGTACCTTTCCTGCAATATTGAATCTCAATATTGATACGTTCGTGAATCCGAAGCCAACCTTGCACTTGTTCAATGACGTTATATGTATTTTTACTACGAAATACAGTATGGTGAGTTTCATTTTCCTTTTTACCCTTTATATTTTTGGGACTGAGAATACATGCGCTTTTATAAATGTTTGACGAAATAGACACAAGTAATTGAAACTACATTCTATGGTTGAATTATCGAAATCGAATATGCCCCTTTTTATTAAAGTCTGGTAATCTAAGAATTAGGGAACAGACACCCTAATTGACGCGAATCCTAAAGATAGATCTATTGGGCCTAACAAATCCCATCCAAAGTACCAGATGCTTTAATACTTCGAAATTTATATCATGTCCGAAGGAGGATCCCGGAATGATAGGGGATATTCTTATATGTATATAGTTAATGTCGGTTGCCAGGTGTTCACCATATGAATGATTATTTTTGTCTCTATGCATGAGACATATATTTATGAGAACTGGAAATGAAATTCTTGTGGTCTATTAAAATGATAGAAATAAATGATTATGATAAACTAATGAACTCACCAACCTTTTGGTTGACACTTTAAAGCATGTTTATTCTCAGGTGTTAAAGAAATCTTCAGCTGTGCATTTGCTCATTTTAAAGATATTACTTGTAGTCTTTCATAGCATATTTCGAAGAACGTTGCATTCGAGTCATTGAGTTCATCAAAGATTATTATTAAATCAATTTATAGTTGGATAGTGGATATTATGAAATGGTATGCATGCCTGTTAATTTTCGATGTAAAGAAAGTTTGTCTTTTAAAAACGAATGCAATGTTTGTAAAATGTATCATATAGAGGTCAAATACCTCGCAATGTAATCAACTATTGTGAATCGTTTATAATGTATATGAACAGGTCCTTTCAGTTGGTATCAGAGCGGTGGTCTTAGCGAACCAGGTCTGCATTAGTGTGTCTAATTGATAAGTTGATAGGATGCATTAGTGAGTCTGGACTTCGACCGTGTCTGCATGTCAAAAGTTTTGCTTATCATTTTGTGTCAAAAATTAACTACTTATCATCCTCAGGAAATTACCTGCTTATCATTTTTAGTCTAAGACACGTCTTGCTGCATTGATTGCATGAATAGTGTATAGACAAAAATTCATATCTTAGCATACCTGGTAAATCATATCTTATCGTATCTGTTACTTTAAACTTTGCCTGACATATCCCGCAAAGTCCTCCGTAATCTACGAAATCTTTTAATCTATATATATATATATATATATATATATATATATATATATATATATATATATATATATATATATATATTCTATGTAATTAGAATACCATCTGTTAGCCAAAATCATTTCATATCGAGAAAAAAAAATCCTTTATCCAATCGTACGAAATGGAATTCGTCATCAGTTCAAGTCACTCAGATTCCGAAATGGAATCCCATTCAAGCTCTGAAAGCAGTGTGACCGGAATAGATCAACTAATCAGTCATCACCTATTCTGGATGAATTGGGGTTGGGTTCGTAGCCTCCTCAATCATTGGAGACAAGAAGAAGGTGATCCCTTCCATCCACCACATTGCCCTCTTGTCGAAGAACCTGAAGCACTTACCGGCGAACCTGTCCGGAACACCATTTTCTCGCTCATTTCCAGAGTATCTCGTCACGATTATATATTACATCAAATTTTAGATTTTATTTATTCGCTCGTCCGAATCGACAATCACCCCGGTGTAATAGAAGAAGTCAACGAGCTTCGCGCTCGGGTAGTGGCTTTGGAGAATATGGTGCAGAGATTACAAACACCAGCAGCAACATCAGCAGCATAACCAGTACCACCATCATCAACGCCAACAGTACCATTACCACCTCTAACCACAACCGCGTCGTAAACCTCAACTTCACAATCTGTCCCACGAGCATCAACGTCATACGCACCATAGATACCAAGGAGTACCAATAATAATAACTGATGAAGTATTAATTCATAACTTCATTGGAGAAACATTCCGCGGCGATTATGTAATCTCTAAATTCTTAGAGATTATCTAATCTAGCCCTAACCATAAATCAGTTAAGCGAACCAAAATGATAGAAGGAAGAGTAGAAACCCTGACAAAAATGGTGTGTGATTAACAAGCTAAACTTGCTTTACCAACAGCATCAACAGTACTGTCAGCATTACCAGCATCGTCAGTACAATCAACATCCGAATCAACAACACAGATAACATCACAAACTCCGTCAGTTCAAGAATCACTGTGGACATCATTACGAATCAATAACGTGTATATTGTATCAACGAGTTATGAAGAATTAACTCATTCCCTCTGAAGAAATTATATGTATATTATATATATATATATATATATATATATATATATATATATATATATATATATATATATATATATATATATATATATATATATATATATATATATATATTGAAATAAATCTTTCCGTGCTAAGCTATTGTGTGTGAATCTTAACTACACTATTAATTCATATTACAAATATGCAATAATGTACGTCCTTCGGCCGCAACTTAACCAGCGTTAACTACAATCTCTGTCGCAATTCAACAAATTCCAATTCATAATAAATCAAGTATATATTTGATTTTACACTTTCATCATCGATGTACCCGAAACTTTTCAGATAACATCATTCGTACTTTACAAAATTCACAAGAATTCCACGAACCGAACATCATACATCAACAAATAACGAAGTATTGATTCATAATTTCAATGTCATTAAAGAAATACTGCGTAAAAGTTATGTACTTTTTAAAGCCTTTAGGGATTATTCAATTCTAGTTTCAACCGTAAATCAAATGAGTTTAATTTAACATTAACTCATTAAATCTATGTTACATCTGAAGAAAATATACATATATATATTTTCATAAAGACTGTAATAAAATTCTTTTGTATAAAATATTAATTGTGAAATTTTTTTTAACGGGTAGGTAATGCCCGAGAGATATATAAATTCACAATTAATATGTTACATTCTTCGAATCTGATTCAGCAAATCATCCATTATACTCCCTACTTTCACAACAATATACATTCTTTTATAGAAATCAAAACAACCATACTCATTCAAAATTTAATTACATATTCTGATTTTGAAATCTCAAAATTCAACTTGAGATATGACCAAAATCATCACTCTTAGATCCTTACATCTTTCACAAGCTATATTTTGACTTCAAAACTGTGTTAGAACATCAAATGTATGTTAACGATTACAATCTGTGTTCAAACCCTTCGAAAATTTCTGAAGACACTTCGAATGATAAGCAATCGAGATGATGATCCAACCACATGTTACCCACAGTTATGTACCCGAAAAATTCTTGAAACCAAAGTAAAAGTTTAAACAACGTATCCGAGTCAGATTCTTTGGAATTTATTAGCAAAAATAACTTTGCGACTCCTATTCAAAGTAGCCAGTTTTGTCACAGCTCCAGCAAGTCAACTTCAACTTTTCAGTCAGACTAACCTTATTATAACCTTGAGATATACACCATCGTTACCAGGGAACCTTTTACATTCCACCACATTATTAGCAGATGTACCAAAAACTTCATTACCCTTTGACTTTAGCCTCTCCAAAAAGTCATTATAATTATTCATTGAAACCCCATCATTTACTCATTCGCTTCTTGTAATGAGAATTGCCATACGAATCATTGGGAATTAGCAATCAGTATTTTGAAATCTCGAAGCATGTCTACTGTAGAGACCCGTCCTAATCCATCCGGACGAAGTCCATATCGATTACAAACGATTCACAACAGTTGATTACATCGTGAGGTAATTGACCTATATATGATAAATTTTACAAACATTGCATTCGTTTTTAAAAGACAAAATTTCGTTACATCGACAGTTGACAGGCATGTAAAGCATTTCATAATATATCCAAATATAATTGACTTAATAATAATCTTGATGAACTCAACGACTCGAATGCAACATCTTTTGAAATATGTCATGAATGACTCCAAGTAATATCTCTAATATGAGCAAATGCACAGCGGAAGATTTCTTTCGTACCTGAGAATAAACATGCTTTAAAGCGTCAACCAAAAGGTTGGTGAGTTCATTAGTTTATCATAAAGAATCATTTCATAATTTTAATAGACCACAAGATTTCATACTTCCATTTCTCATAATCATACATCCCATGCATAGAGACAAAAATATCATTCATATGGATTGAACACCTGGTAACCGACATTCACAATATGTATATAAGAATATCCCCATCATTCCGGGATCCTCCTTCGGACATGATATAAATTTCGAAGTACTAAAGCATCCGTTACTTTGGATGGGGCTTGTTGGGCCCGATAGATCTATCTTTAGGATTCGCGTCAATTAGGGTGTCTGTTCCCTAATTCTTAGATTACCAGACTAAAAAGGGGCATATTCAGTTTCGATCATTCAACCATAGAACGTAATTTCGATTACTTGTGTCTATTTCGTAAAACAGTTATAAAAGTTGCGCATGTATTCTCACCTCCAAAACCATCAAGCTACAAGCTCACTTTTGCTATTATATAAACCTTAAATATATATAACCCATCACTATTTATTGTCTTCTTCAACAAAACCCATAACTATTTATCATTATCAAAACTAATTTACTTTATTAACATCATCGTTCATCTTAATCATCGTCATCAAAAGAGCTTAAAACGGCCTTTCGTTCGAACCCTCATTCATGTCTCGAAAATAGTTGCCTCCATTTCCCAGGAAAAGCATGTTGTTATTATTACAACTAAAGAAAAAAAAACGACTAGATTCCATTTCAAAAAAAAAGTTTCGACTTCTGTATCATCATTATTTCATCACTTCATGGTAGAGTTGTACCATATGCATATACACTTGTACCTAAACTTCCACTTAGAACAATCCTACACATTTTATTCAGTTTGACCAAATAATATTACAGGTTCAATGGTGATTTTCATGGAAGCATATTTTAATTTTTAATTTTTTTTTTCGCTGCCAACAAAACTCCACGAGAGAACAACTTTGCTTCATTTCATCACTATTGTCATTCATCATGATCACGGTCAATCTCTTTCTTCTTGTGGTTTTACTAAATGTTCGAAGAAAAAAAAAATAACTAAATATAGAAGTAGAACCTGGTAGCGAGAAACAATGGTGTGGGGTGGTTTGGATTGGATTTAATCCGCATACTAACAGCAACTATGTTTGGAATATTAGCAAGAAACGAGCAGTTGTATCATTATTTGAAGGTGTATAGTGGTTTTTAAATGAAGGTATGATAAGAAGGTTGATGGGTTTTGATGGTCACAAATGTGGTGATAAGTTGAGTTTATATCGAGTAAGTGTTGGTGATCGGTTTGGTTATTAGTCGAACAAAAGACACCGAAACTAGTAGTGCAGTTTCAGTTGCATTTGACAATCGTGGTAGTAATTTAGTGGTCTTAGTGATGGTTAAATGTTTGTATCCTGCATCTATATATCTATAAGTACTATAATACTAATAATAATTAATATTAATAATAATAATATAATATAATAATAATAATAATTTAACAAGACTAATGGTAAAGTGTGTCAAGTTGTACGAAAAAAAAAAATATCAAAAGTGGATTCAAGTTGTTGTAGGTGTTTGTCTAGCATGGATGTATATATAAATATACATAATCAGTTTGTGAAAAAGAAAAAGCAAAATAGTGAAGGAATATGAAGTTAAACAAAAACAGTGACCAAATAGTGTAGCCGCCTATATTATTGTAATCTATCCGTGACATATATAATAGGGTATTGTTTCGTGTTCCGTTGTTAATTGGTGGCGGAATAAAGTCCTCTGAATAATTCCAAATTTTTAGATTAACTATATTTATTTATTTTGGTCATTATGGTATAAAATTTAATTAGAAATTTTTAAATAAAAAATTACATCAACTGTCCCTCTCATTTATGGGTAAAATATAAAAAGTGTTAAAACTTAACAAATAGTTCCTAAATACATTTTTATTAAACCTAAAATTTATAGAACTCATTTTCGTATCACCGTTTATATTAAAATTACATAAGTTTGAATTTAACTTGCTTAATATCAATTGAAACATCAAACGAGTATTACAATCATTTAATATTTATTTTTAATATACTTTATTTATATATAGAGATATATTTTAAATAATAATTATTATAATATCTTATTTTTATTTTATTAATTTTTTTATAACAACACATATAATACTTCAAATTATATTTTGAATTATTATTTATATGTACATACACACATATCTATTTACAATTAATTGTTCGTGAATCGTCGAGAGCAGTCGAAGGTCAATTGAATATATGAAACAGTTCAAAAATTTTAGACTTAACATTACAGACTCTGCTTATCGTGTCGGAACTATATAAAGATTAAGTTTAAATTTGATCGGAAATTCCCGGGTCATCACATCTACGCCAACAGTTATATGTGTATATATAACGTCTATCTTTTGGACTTAATTTGAATGTGAAGTTTCTGAAAAACACTCCGAACTACGAATTAGTTCTCCGAAAATGGAAAAAAATAATGCTGATGAAGCAGCAAAAACTATAAACAACTTTAAACGGTAAAAGCTGGATGATAATGATGAAGTGTGCTGGCAAAGTGCAGAAAAAGAGAAGTTTTGGAACTGGAAAACGGATTGAGCAAAGTAGGAAGGAGGCTGTGGACAAATTACAAAGACTGAACCTAACTTCAAAGGATCCAAATGATTCAGTACCTGCCGAAGTCATTAACGAATACCTTGCTCCTGACTCTAAACCCCTGCAGACAATATTCTTCATCATCCTCTGATTTTAGAAATTCTAAAATATCATCATATCTTTCATTATAAATATCCTCCATATTTCTGAAGATATTTTCTTAATTTTTCTTATTTGAAATCATTTACCTCTTCGCGATATATGTATTACATCATAAAAGAAACTATTTTAGTTTCTAAATTCTGAAACATTCAAGTTTAAAATAGGAATATTTTGAAGTAGTGTTGGGAACTGAAGCATGAATTAGTATAATATAATGACACTTGATCAATGTGATTATATTACAGTAAGTCATGCTGAGTTTCTAAATGGAACGTGATGATTCACAGATCATAACATCATCATGTGCCATGTTATACGACTCTTGTATTCTATTTAACCTCTAAAATATCAAGAAAATATTTCTTGATGATTTGGCCTTTTCCAAGGTATTCTACTAATTTGACTAGTCAAGATCGTGCCATCACAATTTTCTTCCTAGAACATTAACAATGTTCATTCCGAAATTCATATCTGTGAATTCTGGACCATTACAAGCGGTGCTTAATCGCAAGAAGAAGAAACGAAAGGACAAAACTCCGAAATAGAAATTGGGGTATAAATTGCAGCAAATAAAAGAGAGCATTTACTGTGAATGATAATGATTATAGAAGACAGAAGGAGATACTTTGAAATATAAGGGAACATATAAAGCCCAACGACAAACCAGAAATTATAAACCATATATAGCGATGCATATAGCAATATAAAGACACGGGAGAACTAGAAACACTATAAACCCAAGAGTATAGTAGAAGTAAATAGATTCTTCCGGCGGTAGATGAAAAAGAAGAATGACCGATATGAAAGTTAGAAGGATATCGAGAATCAGAACTGGATGGAGCATATTGATGAATACTTTAAAATATGAGTTGAGGGGGAAAGAATAGAAGGTGATGAAACATGACTAGGAACTTAGAAATCAACAGATTTAACTCACACAATGGCGGAATAAGTGAATCAAACCCTCTAGTGAATAGGTTAAGTTTTTTTTTTGATTAATTTAGTCAAACCACAACTAAATCAAGTGTGATTAGATCAACACCTAGAGCTATTATTCACCACCTGGGTGATTTGGACTGAGAGAGAATCGGAGGAGCTCACTAGATCTAAGTGTGTGTAACAAATGAGAGGCTTAACCTAAAATGAAGAACATAAGACTTTATATACCCCTGCTGTTAACTCACCCATACAATTCATTCATCACACGTACGAGTTGGCTTCATCAGCCGTACGGGTGATCACTCACTCGTGTCTTCTCATTTAGGTTGTAATTGTGACTTAGCTCAGCATCAACCGTGCGTATGAGCCTGTCAGCCGTACTAGTGAGGCTTCACTCGTATGTCTAACTAAGTCTAACATAGTCAAACATCTAAATCTCATTCCTGCAGTTCCTGTAACCACATACAAACACGGATAGGATAATAACGAGCAATCATGGTGGCCTATAAACTGTTGTACCTGCAATGGACGTGGGTAGATGTCTGGGGACTTGCATAAAATGCATCAACAGAAGGTGTGAGTTGTAAGGAAACGAAGGAGGTGAATTTATAAGAAAATCTCCGACAGAACAATTAAAATGGACGATCGCATTTAAAGCGGATCCTAATTCCCTTGATTACCGGAGAGTCAAATCTTATTAAGAAGATTTTCTTCAAATCCCTTGAAATCTGGGAATCAATCATATCTACGTCAAATGATAAGATGAATCTACACTTATTCTTTTCACTCTTCTATGTTAGCTTCATTCGTACTCTTCATATAAATGGATTGTTTATCCAAATTATTCGCTGATGATAAAACTCTAATTTTCAGCCCATATGCATCATGAAAACATACTAATTATCATTTACGACCTTTCCACTCAAATTTCGGGACGAAATTTCTTTAACGGGTAGGTACTGTGACAACCCAGAAATTTTCAACCAAATTTAAACTTTAATCTTTATTTGTTTCCGACACGATAAGTAATATTTGTTAAGTTAAATTTCAAGAATTTTAAACTATGTTCATACATTCATTCAACCTCGACCAAGTTCCAACGATTCATGTACCATTAAACGAATATGATTATATATGTATATGTGTATATATATTATAACTTGAAACGTAAACAAAATATTAGATTAAATACTTTAGATGATTGTATCTGTTTCAAAATGTTTATCAATGGAATTAGAAGATAAGATCAAATGTTTGAATTATCAGATATATTGAATTATGATTACAAGTCTCTGTTGAAAGGCCCACGTTGATTTGAGAAATCTTTCCATTTTAACAATATTCGAAAAATGGTAAAGTGATTTATAAATAAGAACAAATTGTCAATCATTGAGAACTAGACAAAGGATAGTGGAAGATTGAATCTCATAAAGACTCGATTGGTCTATTTAGTTTCAAACGTACAAAAACGTTTTCAGTTTAAAAAGAACTTTATTATTAAAACGTATATAACTTTTATAAATATCTAGAACTACTTTTGACAATTCATTACTTAACTAGTATGATAAAGATAACGATATTTATATTTTATGTTATTAAATATATATAACGATTTAAATTAATATTATATATATTTATACGCGTATTATACGTACATAGTTTTATATTTTTACTATACTTAAACTTTACCTTTACTTTATTTTTACTTTACTTTAACTTTAATAATTCACTTTAATAATTCATACTTTAATAATTCACTTTAATAATTCATACTTTAATAATTCACTTTAATAATTCATACTTTAATAATTCATACTTTAATAATTCACTTTAATAATTCAAAAATCAATTATAAATAGAATTCAATAGGTTTCATTATTTCATAGAAACTTGAAAATATTTTTCTCTAAACTCTCTCAATCGATTTACATATATATATTTACTCCGTATTATTTCAAGATATTATTAGTATACATAAAATATTACGACAGAGTGCTGTCCGAGTGATTTCGAAATTGTTTTTCGAGTAGGATAGGATTAAGGAAATTATGGGTTATTGTTATGGAGGTGATTGAGTATGGTTCATAGGTATGCTCGTGAGGTCAATATAGTGTTTATCAATTCCGTTGTGTCTACGTACCTTTCCTGCAATATTGAATCTCAATATTGATACGTTCGTGAATCCGAGGCCAACCTTGCACTTGTTCAATGACGTTATATGTTTTTTTACTACGAAATACAGTATGGTGAGTTTCATTTGCCTTTTTACCCTTTATATTTTTGGGACTGAGAATACATGCGCTTTTATAAATGTTTGACGAAATAGACACAAGTAATTGAAACTACATTCTATGGTTGAATTATCGAAATCGAATATGCCCCTTTTTATTAAAGTCTGGCAATCTAAGAATTAGGGAACAGACACCCTAATTAACGCGAATCCTAAAGATATATCTATTGGGCCTACCAAACCCCATCCAAAGTACCGGATGCTTTAGTACTTCGAAATTTATATCATGTTCGAAGGAGGATCCCGGAATGATAGGGGATATTCTTATATGTATATAGTTAATGTCGGTTACCAGGTGTTCACCATATGAATGATTATTTTTGTCTCTATGCATGAGACATATATTTATGAGAACTGGAAATGAAATTCTTGTGGTTTATTAAAATGATAGAAATAAATGATTATGATAAACTAATGAACTCACTAACCTTTTGGTTGACACTTTAAAGCATGTTTATTCTTAGGTGTTAAAGAAATCTTCCGCTGTGCATTTGCTCATTTTAAAGATATTACTTAGAGTCTTTCATAGCATATTTCGAAGAACGTTTCATTCGAGTCATTGAGTTCATCAAAGATTATTATTAAATCAAGTTATAGTTGGATAGTGGATATTATGAAATGGTATGCATGCCTGTCAATTTTTGATGTAAAGAAAGTATGTCTTTTAAAAACGAATGCAATGTTTGTAAAATGTATCATATAGAGGTCAAATACCTCGCAATGTAATCAACTATTGTGAATCGTTTATAATGTATATGAACGGGTCCTTTCACAAACCGCCTACTGCAATTTGTCAACGAATAGATCTCGAAAAAATACACGATTTGAAAACAACGGTGACTAAATCAGAGCTACGAGTCAAAAGATACGATAGATCTATCATTTCGGCCAAAGACACAAAACACCAATCACAACAAACCGTCGGTGGTGTTTGGTACGTGGTGCGAATTTGCGAGGAAAAATGTCTTTTTCAGAATTTAGATGACCTCGAATGGCAAGTACGTTCATAGAGTCTTGATCGTTCGACCGTTTTAGGGTGATATCGAGAATTTCAGCACAATCCGAAACTGAAGGCTATGCGCCGCCACATGGTACTCAATCTGGCGGCGCATATTAATGATTTAAAAAGCGTGTTTAATGAAGTGACATTAGATTCACAATTATGTGCGTTATACATAATTACATTTCGAGTGAAATAATAGGCCTTAAAACTATATATAACATGCTATGTCATGCATAAAAAAGGAATAATATGATATAAATTGAAACCGTTCAAAGATAACATTAAAAATGAGTAAAATGTCTTTTTTCGGCATCCTGAGGACCTCGAATGGCAAGACACTTTCCGAGAGTCTTGAAGTTAGGGTCATTTTAGGGTGATCTCGAGAATTTTAGCACAATTTGAAACCAAAGGTTATGCGCCGCCAAATGGTACTCCATTTGGCGGCGCGTATTAGTGACTTAAAATGCATATTTAATGAAGTGACACTAGATTCAAAATTATATGCGTTATACATAATTACATTGTGAGTGAAATAATAGGCCTTAAAAAAATATGTTCCATGCTAAGTCATGCATACACAAAAGGAATAATATAAAAGAAATTCAAAACGGTCAAAAATAGAAAAAGGCAAAATTGAAGGTTTTCGAGGTCTCGTTTCGAAAAATATTTGGGAATAGATAGATCACGAAAAAATACACGATTTGAAAAAAAAAAGTGACTAAATCGGAGCTACGAGTCAAAAGATACGATAGATCTATCATTTTGGCCAAAGACACAAAACACCAAGCATAACGAACCGTCGGTGGTGTTTGGTGCGTGGTGCGAATTTGCGAGGAAAAATGTCTTTTTATGAATCTAGATGACCTCGAATGGCAAGAACGTTCATA